>NC_073234.2:24857500-25457500 GCF_029281585.2 Gorilla gorilla gorilla | reverse complement strand
AAGGAATATATATTTATTAGTTTATTTAGCATATATCTACATAACTATGTGACAAAGTTGTTCTATGGGCTGAGGATAGACTGGTACAGAAAGGCAAGAAAGCCATGGGCTTTCCTGTTGGGGAACTTCCATTTCAGTGGGGTGATGCCAGTAAGAAGCCCACAAATAGACAAGAAAATTTCTGACAGTGGTAAAGTTACAAAGAAACAAAACAGTGGTAGACTGTGTGGATGTGGGCTGAAGGGAAGCTAATTTAGTTTGGGTAATTAGACTTAGCCTCATTGAAGAAGTGATGTTTAAATAGAGACTTGATTCACAAGAAGGAAACAGTCATGGAGCTGTGGAGGCAGAGCATTCTAGGAGAAGAAAATAGCAAATGCAAAAGCCTTGAGATTAAAAAACGAGTTTAATTTGTTGGAAGAATAAAAAAAAACCCACTAATTTGTCTGCAATATTGTGAATGAGGCAGCAAGTAATAGGAGATAAAGCCCATGGTCTGTGAAGAGTAGTAGCTATAGTATCCTGAGATCCTACCTATAGTAAATACTAAATATTTATTAAATAAGTTAATTAATGGTGTAAGTAATGATCATATTGTACAAGATTTGGTTATCAGTTTACATTTTAATTGGAGAGAGACTGCAGTTTTGATATATAGGATGGACAAAAGATGTTGAGACTGGACATTGGAAAACCATATAAGAAGCAACTGAAGTTCACAACCCGGTGCTAACAGCCCATTTGCCTGCATCATGTGTAGAAGGATAGAGCTTCACTAATGGACATTGGAATTATCTTGTGAATGACAATGTATCCAATTCTTGGAGACTTGGAGGATAGAAGAGTAGGCAAAATGCCACTGAAAAGTCAAAAGACTCTCAAGTTTACAATTTTCAACTGTAAAATAATAAGGACGAAATTTTGT
Organism: Gorilla gorilla gorilla; assembly: GCF_029281585.2. Lineage (NCBI taxonomy): Eukaryota > Metazoa > Chordata > Mammalia > Primates > Hominidae > Gorilla > Gorilla gorilla. The sequence continues at coordinate 25,456,575 of NC_073234.2, read as the reverse complement.
TTTAAAAATATGTGGAGAGGGCCAGGCGTGGTGGCTCATGCCTGTAATCCCAGCACTTTGGAGGCTGAGGTGGCTCATGCCTGTAATCCCAGGACTTTGGAGGCTGAGGCAGGCGGATCATGAGGTCAGGAGATGGAGATCATTCTGGCCAAGATGCTGAAACCCCATCTCTACTAAAAATACAAAAATTAGCTGGTGTGGTGGCGCGTGTCTGTAATCCCAGCTGCTCAGGAGGCTGAGGCATGAGACTCACTTGAACCCAGGAGGTGGAGGTTGCATTGAGCCAAGATCGCACCACTGCACTCCAGCCTGGTGATAGAGCGAGACTCCGTCTCTCTCTCTCTCTATATATATACATATATATGCAGAGAATCAGAGCAATTTAAACACACACACACACACACACATACACACACACACACACACTGTTCCATGGTAAAGATGAATATAGAAATGAATGGGAATAATATCAGGTATAAAAATGGGTTGTGGCTTAGATAAAGAGTTTAAGAATGGGAGAGGGGAAGGTAGAATTGTCTTATGACCAGTGCTCTCTTGTTTGAAGTAGGGAGTAAGTGACTCAGCTGCTGATTATATAACCCATAGTAGGTTATAGAGACACATTTCAATTATTAAGTGACTTGGACTGAGATGAAAGCGGATCTCAAGAATAAGTTTCTAGTATTACTTTCTATTCTGGGTGTCGGGGACTTACATATTTTTTTAGAGAACAGAGCCATCTCCCACTTACAGACCTCATTAGAGTTCTGGTGGGATAATCTGACCCAATGAATTAACCGAGTCCTGGCTTTGATGTATTCCTATTGTAAACATAAATAAACACAATGGTCAGAATCCCTCCACAGCTGTTGATAATGACATAAAGACAAAGCTTTATGATAAGACCCTGGACAAAAAAAAAAGTTGGATTACATGTCTATATTAATGTATTTCATTTGATATTTGAATCTGTGCCAATTTCACTTGTCTGAGAACTTAAAAAAGCTTGTAGGATGCAGGTAAAATTGTACACAAAATAGCTGATATTCTAATGTTCCTATGTGTTTATAACATATATTTATATCTTCAATCAATTGAGGATTATACTCTCAGACTACCAAACATGACTCAAAGGAATAAATGTAAACAGAGAAAGAAAACACAAAGAAATACATTATTGGTGAGCTTTATATTCCTTAGATTTAAAACTCTACGTGGTTTGGTTTTATTGCTTAGCTTGCCTATAAAATGTTCCCTATAGAAGTATTAATTTGTTTTAGTTGAGTAAAGGAGTACATAATGTCTTTCTCAAAGGGATTTATTAATAACATACATCTACCTTTCCTGGTTTACTTTTCTCTAGTTAGCAATAATCACTACCTACTATACTGTATAGTATGTCATTTGTTTTGCTTCTTGGCTGTTGCTTCAACTAAAATCTATGCTCCTTGAGCTTAAGGATTATTTTTTCTGTTTTATTAACTGCATAGGTCCAAGTCCTGGAATAGTTTCAGCACATATTTGTTGAATTAATGAAGGAATAGGTAAATCAATCAATATATGAGTAGGAAAATTAAATGGAGGACAAATGTTTATATACTCTCACACCTCCCAGAATAACAAGTGAGAATGCATTGTTGGCAAATAGGAAGTGACTTGAGGTTCTTGACAGATATGAAAGACTCAGAATGGCATTCCACAGGAGATATTGTGTGACAGTCACATTTGACTGCTTATTTCTAAAAGCTTAAGCCACTAGTAACCTTTCTCTTACTCCTAATCTTTTCTTTAGAATATATCAACATTATATACTTCCCTACAGAACCTGACAGATAAATTCTACTTGAAATTCAACTATAGCTTTCTATTTTCTCAAAAAAATTGCATGACTACTTTTAGTTGTAAATCTTTAAACTGGCACCAGCCTAGAGTAATACAAATTCAGGATATACATATATGTCTTCAATTAATCTTTTTGTAATAGAGCTGAGGTTTTAGGAAATTCTCTTATTTTGTTGGAGTGGAAAGAAAAGCTAATTAATTTAACTGGATATCTCCTGTATGAGTCTGAGCCCACAAAAACAGTAAGTGGGCAGTGCAGCAAGTTAGAACAACACAGGACACAAATGATCAAGAACATCACTGGGCTGACTCTTCATGTGTGACCCACTATGTACCTGAGCTGTCAGGAAGGGACAAGTCAATTTGACTGATCAACTCTAGCAATGTTGTAGAATATTATGACTGGATTGAATATTTGGGTTCTGTAATTCTTACTAGGTTTCATAAAGTTCTTAGATTAGTACAAACTGAAAGATGTTAAGAAAAATGTAAAAAAACAAAAAAGGTCAAATGTTACATTTGAGAGTTTTCTCCCTTGCCTCCAAAATATTTGACATAAGAATCTTCTTACCAGAATGTTCTGGTTGTCAATCTTCAGGAGAGTAGCATTCATGTCAGTGCAGTACTGCTCACTCTCTTTCCATGTCAAGTTGTGTTTGAAGAACCCATAGCAGCTATCTCCATAATATCTCCAGTTGGCATCACAGGGGCTGCGTTTATAGTCACCTGGAGAAACCAAGCACAGGAATGTTGTTGTTGTTGTTTTTAAATTGGATTACATTTTCCCTACATTCCATGTATTCTGCAGATCCCAAGACTCCCTTCAGTTACCATCAGAGAAATGCTCCAGGCGTTGGAGAAATGAAGACGTTAAAAAAACAATACTTACGAAAAGTGCCCTTCTGTTTTTTTTTGTTTGTTTTTTGTTTTTGTTTTTGTTGTTTTTGACTGAGTCTCACTCTGTGTCTCTGGCTGGAGTGCAGTGGCACAATCTTGGCTCACTGCAACCTTCACCTCCCAGGTTTAAGTGATTCTCCTGCCTCAGCCTCCTGAGTAGCTGGGATTACAGGCACCCACCACCATGTCTGGCTAATTTTTTTTGTATTTTTAGTAGAGACAGGGTTTCACCATGTTGTTCTGGCTGGTCTTGAACTCCTAACCTCACAGGATCCGCCCCTGTCGGCCTCCAAAAATGCTGGGATTATAGGCGTGAGCCACCACACCCAGCCGCCCTTTTGTTCTGATTGTTTTATTACATATTGGCAGAAGTGCTTTGCTAATTGTTGCAGAGTTCCTGAGAGATTTTCATTCTCAACTTGCAGGTAATTTTGCTGCATGACAGCTAGATGTAAAAAATAAATAATAACATTTTGTAATCAGAATTATAGGAATGATGCAAATATTTTTTGTTGAATTTTCATTTCATTAAAATTGCCAATAGGCCGGGTGCGGTGGCTCATGCCTGTAATCCCAGCACTTTGGGAGGCTGAGGCGGGCGGATCATGAGGTAAGGAGATGGAGACCATCCGGGCTAATACGGTGAAACCCCATCTCTACTAAAAATACAAAAAATTAGCCGGGCGTGGTGGCGGGCGCCTGTAGTCCCCGCTACTCGGGAGGCTGAGGCAGGAGAATGGCGTGAACCTGGGAGGCGGAACTTACAGTGAGCCGAGATGGCGCCACTGCACTCCAGCCTGGGCGACAGAGCAAGACTCCATCTCAAAAAAAAAAAAAAAAAAATTGCCAATGTATGAAGAGTTTACTAGATACACGTGATTAAATCAGTGTTGAAAAGAAGGAAGGGGCTATAACGAACAAATTTAAAAATACACAAAACTGACACCTGAGGGTTAATAAGTGAACTGTTTGAAGGAGACAATCACAAATAAAAAAGATCCCTAGATCAATAACATGCCCAAAGTGGTTGTTTTGACATTTTCTTGAATACAGGATTCTCAGCTGAGTTCAGAGAGGTGAAGGAACTCATTTTCTGTTCCTTGTGTGATGCCAAACTATTCATTTATTTTAAAATGCATACTAATTTCTTGTTATGGTTAAAGTACTTGTGATAAGATTGGGCAAGGTGACTCATGCCTATAATCCCAGAACTTTGAGAGGCCGAGGCTGGCACATCACTTGAGGCCAGGAGTTCGAGACCAGCCTGGCCAACGTGGTGAAACTTTGTCTCTACTAAAAATACACAACTTAGCCAGCCGTGGTGGTGCACACCTGTAATGCCAGCTACTCGGGAGGCTAAGGCATGAGAATCTCTCAGACCTGGGAGGTAGAGGTTGCAGTGAGCCAAAATAGCACCTCTGCACTCCAGCCTGGGTGAAAGAGCGGAACTTTGTTTCAAATAAATAAATAAATAAATAAAGTACTTGTGATAATTAGGTAAATAACGAAGAAATAAAAGATGATAAATGAAAGATTCTAAAATATCTCATGAAAAATTAACAAATACACAAACAAGCAACAGCTACGCAGACTACAATGTGCCATTGGAGGACTGTGAGATTTCCTGGAGGAAAAAAGCACAATATTTTAGTAAACAAAGTGGGATGAAGGAAATTTTAGGTAGAGAGAATAGAATGAGAAAGATTTCAGACAGGGGAATATAGGATTTACATATGAAATTGAAAAACTCCATTTTGGCTGATTCTTAGGATATGCAAGATAGGAAGAGGGACAAAATAGTTTTTAAAAATAGTTTGGATCCACACTGAGGAGTTCTTAAAAGCCAGTAGTAAATTCTTAAAAATACTTGTAATTAATAAAAACCTTAGCTATTTTGATCACAAGGAAAAGGTCAGTGTTCTCCTTTATTGAGAGTATCTTGGCAGCTATGTATAGGACAATTGGATAGTGACAAATAGACAAATAGTGACCATTGAGAAGCTTAGTGGGATATGCCATGACCCTTCGGTATTGCCTTCCTCCAATCAAATCTTTGGCAGAGTCAACACTTACACCAAATCCCCAGAGCCACCAGCCCGACAACCATCCCACGCACAGGATCAGCAGAATCAAAGCCATCACACGCCACCAGGAGGAGGAAGCAGGGCCAATTGTAGGCATATAATAAAGACATCAAAGAGCAGGCAGTATGGGTTAGCTATGGGGAAGGCACACCCCTGCCCCTGCCCCTGCCTTCTCAGGGTCCTCCAAGTAATAGAAAGAGCTTTGCTGGCAGATCTCACCTGTGTTCTCCTGATGATCGTCAACAATAGGCATGGCCCACCCCCATACCACACATCCATCCTCATCCCCAATGGACTTTACCTCTCCAAGCTAAAATATTACTCTCTGTTAAGGCCTGATGTGTTTGCATTTTTTGTTTTGTTTTGTTTTATGCCCACCCACCCTATAACTACTTTAATAAACAGCAACTGGAGAATCACACACACATTTAACTTTATGAAATGAGCTTTTAAGTTATTTTAGCTTGCATTGAAAGTAGTTATAAGAACAGCCATACAAAGCTAGCTGATGTGTTTCTTGTAGGAATATTGGGGAGGATGTTGTCTATTTTGCCATTAGAGTAGTTCTTATATAGCTTTATGGAAGTATTTTTTTGTTGTTGTTAAACCCCCATGAGCAGTAAAGCTTCCCTTTTTCCAATTAAGTAGTAGTCTTTTACTTTATAAATGACCTGATTTCTTTTTTTTCTCTAATTAGCAGAATGTTAGACTTCTCAATATAGTAGCTATGTGGGTTGTAGTGGCAGATATTTTGTTTACTAACACGCCTTTTGGCATAGCTTGTACATATTTTTTTTTCTCCCTGCTATCTCCTTCACTCTGAATTCTTTGTCAATTCACTTAAAATCATCTTCCATTCTAAAATTTCTTTCTCTACACTCTTCAAATTATTTTGAGAATGAGGTGAAGAATAAACAAACAAACAAAAAAGACAGTACCTGATTTTGGAAACAAAAACTTAGTATGATTCAAATATTTTTACCAAAAACCAATTCTTAATAATAAAAAAACTCACTTCCAAGAAATGCTGAATTATTTAAAAGTACTACAAATTAAAAAAAATTAAAATCCCAAACCCATTTTTGTCACTGAGTTTTTTATCTCAGTTAAAATATTCAGTGGTTCCCAGTCGTAAGCTGGATAAATCCAGTCACTTACCATTCACCTACCACAGCTTCTGTTCTTGTAACTTTTGTTTTAGCCAAAAGGGACTCTTAACCCTTCCTTCACTAATTCTTAGGCTATGTGAACTTTCTTTTTTAACATTTAGAACATCTTCCCCACTCAGCTACACACCAGCCCACGTTCTTGTCCCTCTTCCTTGCTTCACTCTTTTCCATAACGCTGATCACTATCCAACACAGAGTTACCTTTGATAATAAAATTTTTGTCCTTTAACCCCAGAAGAAAATGTCCCATGGCTCTAAAATAGTGACTGACATGCAGTTAAAGCAGGTTCTTGAGTAACATCCTTTTGTGTAAGATTGTTTTGTTATAACGATGTTGAGAAAAAAAATTGCTTCCCAGCTGGGGCCGCTGTGTGGAGTTTGCACGGTCTCCCCGTGTTTGCATGGGTTTTTCCTGGGTCCTCCAGTTTCCTCCCACGTCCCAAAATGTGAACGTTAGGTGAATTGGTGTGTCTACATGGTCCCAGTGTGAGTGAGTGCGGGTGTGTGTGAGTGTGCCCTGCGATGGGATGGTGGCCTCTTCATAGTCGGTGGCCTCTTCATAGTCAGTGCCCTCCTTGGCCCTGAGCTGCCTGAATGGTCTCTGGCCACCTGAGACACGGAGCTGAAATAAGTATGTGGGAAAATGAATGAATGAAAGAATACAAATTATTGTAAAATAAGAATTTGTAAAATAGCCAATAATTATACAAATGCAGGTAAATAAGCAATGCAGTTCGAAAGCGCTCGGTGAGCCCGCCCTATTCCTGATTGTGTATTGTTGAACTGCATGGTTTAGAAGGTGCTTCTGTCAATTTTTACTTTGCAAACATCTATTCCTTGATTTTACCTACTACTATGACCACCAACAACCACTGATTTACTAAAAATTGCGTACATAATTATCTTGCTTTCATTCATCTTTTCTGAATGTACGTAATATGTATAGTTCACATTTGTTTTAATGTTTACTCTTAGAAGTGTTTTGAGTCTTTATTTACAAGGTAGGTGATGTTTTTGTGACCAGAAATATGCTGGTTGGTTTGGTTCTACCTTGTTTCTACGCAGCTTCTAAGAATCTATTGATGATGTTAAGTGAGGATTTCCTGTGTTACCCAATACGTATTTGTTGAATGAATGAATGCATATATGTATGATGGGCATTATCATCCTGATTTTGATCATGGGAAGAGAAGTTTAAGAAATTTGGGGGACTTTTTAAATCATGGTATTTCTTGTAAAAAGTAGCACCTAGTAGCATCTACCCAGTTTGTAAATTCTTTCTACTACATTTTGATGTCTTTCATAGACTCTATTATCTATGTGTATAGCTGAAGAATGAGTAAAAGACACTAAGATAACAATGACAAGGAGTACATGCAGTAAGAATTGAAATTAGTGGAATGTATAACATTGTAGATAAGACTGATTAATATACAGGGATGGCCTGTGGATGTGTAAAAGAGAAGGACAATAAGATGTTGACTACTGTGGGTGTTATGACTGCAGACAGAAACAAAAGAAGTATTTTGCAATTGGTCATAGCTTTTCACAGACTTCTTAGCACCTTTAAGCTAAAGCCTCAGGTGCTTCTATTAGTGATATTCAGTCCTCTCTCTCAGCCCTCTTCATTACAATTGTTGGTTTGCCTTTGACTTACCAGGCTTTCACACAAATACTAAATGCTATTTAATTTGTAAAGGGGTAAGATTTCCTGTCATAGAAAAGTATAGTTAATATTTTCTCCTTCATTTACAGAAAGCTTAAACGTGGATTTCAAAGTGGAATGAGCTTTATTAAAAATTAACACACCAAACAACTAATAACTATCAGACCAAAATTATGGCAGAACATTTGTGACAAACAGTAGTGAAAATGAAGGGAAAAATGTGTCAGACTGCAGTCCTATCACAAAGTTTATCAGGCATTTGCACACCAAACATGTAAGTAAAAAGTTAAATAAGAGTGAATGATAATCAATTGGATTAATTAAGATTTGCATTGATATTTGAAGGAAAGGTAAATATTACCTAAGAAGAAAAAGAAGAAGGCAATGTTTATCAGGCAGGGCAAACATCTTAATAAAACCTGGAAGTTTGAATAAGTATACTTCTTGTAAAAAGCAGTACCAGGCACCGGGCATGGTGGCTAACTCCTGTAATCCCAATACTTTTGGAGGCTAAGGTGGGAGGATTGCTTGAGCCCAGGAGTTTGACATCAGCTTGTGCAACATGGTGAAACCCATGGTTTAAAAAATTAGCTGGGTGTGGTGGCGCAAGCCTGTAGTTCCACTACGTGGGAGGCTGAGGTGGGAGGATCACCTGAGCCCAAGAGGCAGAGGTTGCAATGAGCTGAGATCGTGGATCTTGCCACTGCAGTGCAGCCTGGGTGACAGAGCCAGACTCTGTCTCAAAAACAAAACAATAACAACAACAAAAATGTACTATCATCTAATCTACCCAGTGTGATTGTGGGAAATAGTGCGATTGATTGAGGGAAAGTGAATTGATCGAGTATATTTGACTTGAGGATTCGTAGTATGTTAAGTATATTTGCCATTGCACTTTCCTTTAAAATTACTACAAAATTTCATGGCAAGGGCAATTAATTAATCATTTATTAGAACATATGTGATACAGAAGTGGGGCAGAGAAGTGCTGGATAGAGAAAGGTGGATCCCTGGCGAGGGCTCCACCCCAGGGCCTTTGCCCACCGACCTAGATGAGGACAGGCACTCCTGCCTTCATGCCCAGATGTTGCATTTCCCAAGACCATCCTGGCCCGTATGTCCCCATCCTGTGCCTATAAAACCCCCAAGACCCTAGCAGGCAGACACATAACTGGCTAGACATTGAGAGTAGTCATCAATGGAACAAGACACAAGTGGCTGGACGTCAAGAGCATATCGGCAGGCCACCAACTGGTGAAACAAGGCAGAGTTTGGCCGGGACAATCACAGGAGAGCCTGGGCCACTGAGTGGCCAGACTCCAGGGGAAAACCATCACCCTTTTGGCTCCACCATCCGCTGAGAGCTACTTCCTTTCACTAAAACCTTGCACTCATTCTCCAAGCCCACGTGTGATCTGATTCTTCCGGTACACCAAGGCAAGAACCCTGGGATGCAGAAAGCCTCTGTCCTTGCTATAAGGTAGGGGTCTAATTGAGCTGACTAACACAAGCCACCTATGGACGGCTAAACTAAAAGAGCACCCTGTAACACACGCCCACTGGGGCTTCAGATAGAAACATTTACTCCTAGACACTGCCGTGGGGCCGGAGCCCCACAGCCTGCCCCTCCCCTAGAGGTCTGAGTAGCGGGGCACTGAAGAAGCGAGCCACACCTCCATTGCACACTCTGCTAGGGGGACAAGGGAACTTTTCCCATTTCATATGTTTACTGATCACTGTGGAAGTCCCAGGCATGTTTCTATTTTCTGGGGACTAATCGTTAATGAATCATACAAGCAATGAGCTTGTATTATAGTAAAGGGTGGGGAGCACAGATAGTAAAGAAACATAAAAAGCAAAGATCAACATAATTTTACATCGAAAGCAAAGATCAACATAATTTTACATCATGAAAAGTGCTACAAATGAAGAAAAGTGATATAATCGAGTTCTTCCAGACAGGCTGGAGGCAGACCCTGGTTGTGCTCATGAGAATTGGTTTGTTTAAGCTTCACTGTCAGTGCTTGGGCAATGTCCCAGCTTTCTTCCTTTTTTTAAGATAATCCAGAATAATCCAAATTTACTTCCACTATGACAGCTGCCATTTATTGCTCTTTCTATGTGCTTTTATCAGTTACATTTATGGCAGGCATTAAACTTATGACAAATTTACCGTTAAGAAAAATAAAGCACAGAGGCTCAGTAACTTGCCAAAAGCCACAGGGCAAGTAAGTGTTGATCCAGGATTTGAATCAATCAGCCTGTCTTCATAGTGCTTCATTTTAATTCGGACATTTTATTATCCTGGTCAGGTATACTCACCTAATTGGGTGACTATATTAATACATTTAAAAATAAATTCCATCCTATATCCATCCTCTGTCTCCTCCTTGTGGCCATTTATTTTTCTTCTGCTTTTAGTTTATTTTTGTTTCCCTTATGTCTTTGATAACTCTGGCTTTCATCTTCATTTTTCCCTATTTCTTTTTTGGTAAATAATTCTGAATTAATTGTCATTCTGGCCATTCTCTGGGTACTATCCAATTTAGGCCCCACTTTAAAAGTGTCCTCTGAAATAGGCATAAGATGTGAGAATGGAAAGACTGTTAAAGAACAGAGTGAGAATGAATCCTCCTATCATGTTAACTCAGCATTTCTTTTAAGGTATTCTCAATCAACGATACTTCCATAATTAATAACTGTGTTTCCATATTTTCCAAGGTGACCAATATTTTCTGACAGGTTTAATTCACGTGAGAGCAGCAAGAAGAGTCAAAGGTGATTCCAAGTTTTTGGCGGAGGAACCATAGGTATGGAATATTCATTTATCGAGATGGAGAAACTCATTGGGAAGAGTCACTCATTTTTTGATGTGTTAAGTTAAAAAATCCTATAATATATCAAAGTCAATATGCAAAGAATCCAGTCAGATATGTGGTGCTGGAGATCAAGCAATGGTATGGAAATATAATTTTGGACATTATCAATGTATGGCTACTAAGTCATGAGGTTACAAGAGATTAATTCCCATTCTGGCCATTCTATGGGTACTATCCAATTTAGTTCATCCCAGGATGAATTAAAAAAAAAACAAGAGGACCAAGAACTGAATTCTGGGACACAATAACATTTTAAATTAATTTAAGGAGGAATCCAAATCTGAGGGAGGATTGGGTTGTGAATGAAGCAAAAGGAAATTGAAGAGAACGGCGTCCTAGGGAACAATGTATTTTAGAGAAGAATGTATATTATGAAAAGGGAATAATCTTTTTTTTTTGAATGCTTATCTGGTGCGTGAGATGAATTCTGAGAATTAGCCATTAGATGTGTTCATGTGGAGTTTATGGTGACTTTGACCGGAGTGTTTTCATAGAAATAGTGAAGGAAAAAGCCTAATTAACATAAAGGAAAAGTAGGATGAAACAGTAAGCACAGAGAGATTTTTGAACCTTTTTGTTGTCAAGAAAATTAGAGAAATGTTAAGAAGAAATATAAGAAAATTAGAATCGTGTGTATGGGGGCATGGTAAACAAAAGATGGCTTTTGCTTGTTTTTAACATAGGAGATATTATACCATGTTGGGAGGTGAAGGTGAGTGAACAAGTGGAGATGAAAAGAAATTGATAGTGCCAGAGCGAACCAAACAAAGAAAATTACAAGCTTGAAATCCCTATTGGCCGGGCGCGGTGCCTCACACCTGTAATCCCAGCACGCTGGGAGGCCGAGGCGGGCGGATCACGAGGTTAGGAGATCGAGACCATCCTGGCTAACACGGTGAAACCCCATCTCTACTAAAAAAAAAAAATTAGCCAGGCGTGGTGGCGGGCGCCTGTAGTCCCAGCTAGCTACTCGAGAGGCTGAGGCAGAAGAATGGCGTGAACCCGGGACGCGGAGATTGCAGTGAGCCGAGATTGCGCCACTGCACTCCAGCCTGGGTGACAGAGTGAGACTCCGTCTCAAAAAAAAAAAGAAAAGAAAAAAGAAAAAAAGAAATCCCTAAGGAGGTAGGTGGATGGATTTTAATATACAGATGGAGATTGAGCATAGATTATGTTACGGGATCTTTGGGATGTCGATTTTCTGTTCAGAAACGTTTGTGGCTGTGGCGTCTTTGCCCGAGTTCTTGTCCTGCGTCTATGGTTGCTAGATTGTATGTTAATATTATACTTAGCTCTGTAAGAAACTGCCACACTGCCTTCCAAAGTGGCTATGCCTTTTTACCTCTCACCAGCGGTGAATGAATGCTCCTGTTGCTCCACATCCTTGCCAGCATTGGATGTTGTGAGTATTTTGGATTTTAGTCATTCAAATAGTATACAGTGGTTTCTCATTGTTGTTTTAATTTGCAATTCCCTCCTAAGGTATGACATTGAGCATCTGCAACACTGAACTTAGCTCTCCAAACAAGGCTCAGCCTTGTCTGCATTCCTTTCCCTACCCTCACTTCCCCTTCTACTTGGAATGTTATTTGTAGCATTTGTTTGTCTCCTGTAACCCTGCCAATCCTTCCCAGCCCTCAGAGCCTTCACTGACAGCATCGGGCAGCTCACTCGTTCCTGCTGCCACAGTAATTTGTGCATAACTTTTCTTGAGATTTATCACATCCTGTTATTATATGCTGTTTCTTCTACTGACATTGGTTGCTACTCCCATTTCTCAACCTCCTGGCTTCAAGCAATCCTCCCACCTTGGCCTTCCAAAGTGCTGGGATTACAGGTGTAACTAACTGCACCTGGCCTTGCTACTCCCGTTTCTAAATAAAATTTCAATCTGAGTAAAAACTAAAGCCAATTTCTTCCCAAAATGGTGGGGGGCACTGGACACAATATCGAAGACCATTAGCACAATCAGTAGCACCAGACAATGAGTCAGCAGAGTCAGTGAAGCCTCAGGCCACGAGTTAGAAGACACTTCACAGATTAAAGGAAATCAACAGGGGAGTAAGAAATAACCAGGGAGGGCCTCCTGGAGATTTCGTGTTTGACTCCCTTTCCCTCTCTATCTCTAAAGAGAAAGTGCAGAGGGCATTTTAGACTGAGGGATCAGTAGGAGCAAGAGTAAGGAAGCTACCTGATTTACAGAGGCTGTCTACTGCCTGCAGCATCAGGCCTTTGAAATACACTTAACGTCTTTCCACCAGCAGCTCCAGCCTTCCCCTCCACTTGCATCTTCCCTCATCCATCTCTGCAGATGATACATACTCCGACATATGATTCATTATTTCTTAAATATATCAGCTCACACCCTCATATTATTTTACATTTCTTCAGAATCTTTCCTAACCTAGAATGCCCTTTCCCCTTTCTCCTTTAATCATGCCTTTCTTATAAAGTAGGTTCAGATGACCTTCTCTGTCAGCATCATCTGTAATGACATACCTTCCACCCTACTGCCAGTGGTTCTTACCTCTTCTGCAGAGAGTATCATCAGTTTGAATCATTTAGATCTTGGCTAACATGGGAATCTTTACCATTGTGTGGATCAAATACCCAGATCTTGATAAGAAAAATAAAAATGCTATTGTCACATAAATGGCTGTGTTTAATCATCTGTGGGCCTTAGAGTATGTTTTCTTCAGGACAAGGTAGGCCGTTGTGCTTCACAAGAGCTTGCGAGTTATTTGAGAAGAATCAAAACATGTTGCCAGTCTAGCAGAAAAGCATTTCAACTTCACCACAGATTGCCACAGCCGGGTACAAACGGAAGTCCCGCCCCTTCCAGGTTGTGGGGGTGGGAGCTGCCGGATGAGCTGCTGTGGCTCTCGGAGCGCAGGACCACACCATCGCTGCAGCCTGCACCCTCGCGGCCCGGTAAACTTGACAGTTTCTTATAGAGGTAAGTATAGTATTAACATACAATCTAGGAACCATAGAAAGTGGAAAACCTGTACACACTGCTGAGACCAGCTCGGTCGGTCGGGGAGACCCTAACCCAGAGGCGCTAGAGGAATTAAAGACACACACAGAAACATAGAGGTGTGAAGTGGGAAGTGAGGGGTCTCACAGCCTTCACAGCCGAGAGCCCCGAACAGAGATTTACCCACGTATTTATTAGCAGCAAGCCAGTCATTAGCATTGTTTCTGTAGATATTAGATTAACTAAAAGTATCCCTTATGGGAAACAAAGGGATGGGCCGAATTAAAGAAATAGGTTGGGCTAGTTAACTGCAGCGGGAACATGCCCTTAATGCATAAATTGCTCATGGTGTTATTTGTGGCTTAAGAATGTCTTTAAGTGGTTTTCCACCCTGGGCGGGCCAGGTGCTCCTTGCCCTCATTCCCGTAAACCCACAACCTTCCGGCATGGGTGTTAGGGGCCATCATGAACATGTTACAGTGCTGCAGAGATTTTGTTTATGGCCAGTTTTGGGGCCAGTTTATGGCCGGATTTTGGGGGGCTTGCTCCAAACACACACAAAAACTGGCACACACATTTTCACAGGAGCTTTATTCATAATTGCCAAACATTAGAAGTAATTATGATGTCTTTCAAAAGATGAGTGGATAAACAAACTGTGGTACATTCATACAATGGAGTATCATTCGACAATAAAATGAAATGTTGTCAAACTATGAAAAACATGGAGGAATCTTAAATGCATATTACTACGTGAAAGAAGCCGGTTTGAAAAGCTATCATATTATCCTAGCTATATGACATTCGAGAAAAACCAAGACAAAGAAAACAAAGAGATCAGTTGTGACCAATGATTCAGGGGAAGAGGAAGATTGATAGGAAGGGGGAAGATTGCTGAGTAGGTAGGGCACAGGGGATTTTTGTCTGCAAAAATGTACACCCATGTACATAAGCAGGGCTCTGAATTTTTTAAACTTTTCAAATTTTGTAGCAGGGCCTATTGAATGGGTTGGGGGAGACCTTCCTGATTGATACCTACTAATGTATATACAAATTTGAGACAGATATTTTGAGGGAGAGTGGAATTCAGGTACAACATGCCTATTACCCCAGAAAGGTGTCAAGTGGAAGTAAAAAAAAAAAAAAAAAAGAGGTGTGTGAGGTAAAAAATTAAATTCTAAATGAGGACATGGAGGTTCTTGTGGAAAGTTTTTTCTTGTATATATATATATATATATATATATACACACACAATGTTTTCTTTATCCACTTGTTCATCAATGAAATGAACATTTAGGTTGTTTTCATATTTTGGCTGTTGTGAACATGGGAGGAAATGAGATATTTGTAAGACTAACTCAAACATTGCATTAAATGGTCCATATTTAATATAAAGAAATCAAGATAATTAATATATACGTCTGGCTTTTCAGATAATGGATGTAAGCCCTGTCCTGAAAGGTGGCAATGGAGCAAAAGACCAGTAATATAAAATAATTCAGGAATCCATAACATGGCAAGACAGCAAGGATAAAAATTTTTAGAGGATCTCTAAAATTTCTACCTTACTCAATATAGAGAATAAGGAATTGGTAAATATGCAGGTCTCCTGTCTTTTGTTAAAATTTACAGAGGTGAGGTGAGAAGGTAAGGATAAGTTAAAAAAATTATTGAGTACCTAATAATAAAATACTGTGCTCTCAGGTGTGTCTATAAATGATCACATTTAATTCTTCCTTTGTGTGCAAACAACAGCCTTACAAGTCTGGTAATATCATTCCTAATTTTTAGATATGAAACCTAGGCTTTAGAGGATAAGAAACTTGATTTAGATCACACAGCCTGGTTTTGTATATTGAATAGGATAACAAAAAGAGACAGAGGAAATATATACTTCTTCATTTAAATACTTATTTTTGTCTTTCATTATTGAATTCCAAATCTAACACATCATTCTGGAAAAGAGAATCTAGGGAAATAATAGTGTACAAGAAGAAGAAAATAAAATATAAACCAAAAAAGAGAATAATTTAAAAAATACATCGTATCTTGAATTTATAATTGTTCTAAGGTGGATACATTGTTATTGTATAAAGTTAAGGTTTACACAACAACTCACCTGCCTTCTGACAATTCTGACAATCAAATGCAATACTTTGGAAAGTTTTAGGAGAGCACGTTTCATTAGGGAATCAAATTTTCAGTCTAGGTAAATGAAAAGTATGCTGAAAGAAGAGAATGTATGACTGATCCTGGGAAGAAGCTTTAAAAAGTAAACACTTAATGAGATTTTTATTTATATTGGATTTAATAGAGTTTGGAGGCAGAGGAAAAGGCAGGATAAGAAAACAACTTCCTGACTTGTGCATTTTTTTTCAATGTCCATCCACAGCACAGAAGCCATGGTGGTGTCATGGAATATTGTCAATTTCGGTTACATTTCATCATGGTCAAGTCAACTCCAGGAGGCAGCATCATGGATGATTTGGCTTATGTTCTGCTTTTGTCTTCTACAGAAACTTGTGTCTCACTGTTGTCTCCTTCCTGGCTCGGGTTATCATATGGCACATCCAACTGTGAGTGTGGGAAGATGGCATAATCCTCTGACTGTGTCAGATTCTTAGGAAATTGTGACTCTTATAAGATGGCACAGTCTCTTCCCTGATGTGTGTCAAGTTCTTAGAAAATTGTGGTGAGCTATTCCTTTTTCTTTTGGCAGGTTTTTGTCTTGGTGTTTACCAAGTGATCTGAGATAGAGAGGGAGAGAGGGAAAGAGGAGAGAGAGAGAGGGAAAGAAGGAGAGAGAGGGGGAGAGAGAGAGAGAGAGAAAGAGAGACACAGAGAGACAGCGAGATGGGAAAAAGAGAAAGGGAGAGAGAGGAGACAGGGAGAGAGGGACAGAAAGAAACGGAAGGAAAGAAGGAAGGCGGGAGGGAGGGAAGGCAGGCAGGCAGGCAGGCAGGCAGTTTTATTGCATGATCTGTGCCCTTAACCACAATGATTTGCTTCCATGGAATGAATTTCCTATTTAGCCCTCTGATTACGTAGAGGTTACCTCATACAGATGATCTATAATGAAAGTGATTGGAATACAGTAAGCTTATTTTTTTGCCAGGATTATAATACCTCGTATGATACTAGTTTACATCTTTTACAAACTACCTAAGACTAAATTTATAAGTTCTGGTCTATTATTAAGTGAGGTCTATGCAATTTCAAATACTGGGAAAATGCATGTACTGAAATATGCATTACTAGAAAATTAAAAATTACTCATTTTAAAAAGTGAGTTGGAATTCCTGTTAGAATTCTTATAACCAGCATGCCCTTATATCCCTTAGGAGACATTTTTTGGTAATTTCCATTCCTTTTATGATTAAAAATGTAGTTTTTTTTTTTGTCTACTGTATTAGTCTGTTCTCATGCTGCTTAGAAAGACATACCCGACACTGGGTAATTTATAAAGGAAAGAGGTTTAATTGACTCACAGTTCCACATGGCTGGGGAGGCCTCACAATCATGGTGGAAGGCAAAGGAGAAGCAAAGTCATGTCTTGCATGGTGGCAGGGGAACTCCCCTTTATAAAACCATCAGATCTCATGAGACTTATTCACTATCATGAGAACAGCACAGAAAAAACTCGCCCCCATGATTCTATTACCTCTCACAACACATGGAGATTCTGGGAGCTATAATTCAAGATGAGATTCGGGTGGGGCCACAGCCAAACCATATCAGCTATGTGAATCAATAATTTTCTCTTTTTAAATTTTTTATTTACTTTAAGTCCTGGGATACATGCGCAGAACCTGCAGGTTTGTTACATAGGTATACATGTGCCATGGTGGTTTGCTGTACCTATCAACCTGTCATCTAGGTTTTAAGCCCCTCATGCATTAGGTATTTGTCCTAATGCTCTCCCTACCCTTGCCCCTCATCCCCTCAACAGGCCCCAGTGTGTGATGTTCCCCTCCCTGTGTCCATGTATTCTCATTGTTCAACTCCCACTTATGAGTGAGAATATGCAGTGTTTGGTTTTCAGTTCCTGTCTTAGTTTGCTGAGAATGATGGTTTCCAGCTTCATCCATGTCCCTGCAAAGGACATGAACTTATTCTTTTTTATGGCTGCATAGTATTCCATGGTGTATATGTGCTACATTTTCTTTACCCAGTCTACCATTGATGGACATTTGGGTTGGTTCCAAAGTTTTGCTATTGTAAATAGTGCTGCAATAATTTTCTCTTAAAGTCTGCTTTCTCTTCTAGCAAAAGAGCCAGAGGAAAAGCTATACTTATACTTCACCAGCCTCCAAAATTCCCAAAGTTAAGACACAGACTTAAGGACTGCCATAAGCTACATTTCTGTCAACTGAATTATAATCCTATTGTCTTCTAACAGGAATATAGGAAAGAAATAAAGATAAATGTTAATTCTGTAACATAGTCCTGTAAACATAGCCTGACAAAATATACAACTTTCTTTTGCTCCTATGATAAATTCAAATGTGCAATATACCACAAGTGGGGCCTAGATCTGAGGAATCAAGCTTTCATAGAGCAATAAAAGCATTTATTTTGTTCATTTCTAACCAACAACCTAAAATATAAAGTTCTTAGAAACAAATAGTTTAAATTAATAAAATGAATATGCCACATTTTATTTTTATTCTATTCACATGTCAATGGACATTGAGGTTGCTTTCGTGTGTTGGCTATTGTGTACAGTGCTGCAATAAACATAGGAGTTCAGGCATCTCTTTGAAATTGCAATTTCAGTTTCGTTGGATATATACCCAGTCATGGGATTGCTAGGTCATATGGTACGTGCCATGGAATATTATTTAGCCTTAAAAAAGAAAGAAGTCCTGCCATTGCAGCAACATGAATAAATACGGACGATGTTATGCTAAGTGAAACAAGCCAGATACAGAAGGACAAATGCTACATGATACCATTTATATGAGGAACTTCAAATAACCAAACTCATAGAAGCAGATAGTAGAATGGTGGTTGCCAGGGGTTACAGGAGAGGGAAATGAGGAGGTATTAGCCAAAGGGTAGAAAGTTCAGTTACACAAGATAAATAAGTCCTAGAGATCTACTGTACAGCATAGTGCCTATAGACAACAATACTATATTGTATATTTAGAATTTTCTAAGAGTGTAAATCTTACGTTGTGTTTTTATCACACAAAAATAATAACAATAAATAAAGAGGGTGGGAGGACTTTTCAAGATAATGCCTATGTTTATGGTATACATTGTGGTGATGGTTTATTCACGTGTGTATACTTATCTACAAATATTAAGTTGCATATATTACGTATGTACGGCTTTTACATGTCAATTATACCCAATAAAGCGGTTTTTAAAGAAGAAATGTTTATGAATGAGGCAGGCAAGTAGGGATGGCATGCCTAGTGGCTTCAAATCAGTCAACGTCAGACCAGCAACAGGGGCTATGGAGGGAGATAGCAATACATAAGGCAAGAAAATTGCTGAGGACGGATTTAATTAGGAAAAGTAATAAAATGTATACTTAAAACAAGATGATACCTGGGGTGGAGTCACCATTTATGGGAAGTGTCATTGCATACCATCTTCTGTGTTCTGATAGCATGCTGAAATCTATTATTTATTATATATAATAAGTCTATATTCTGTTGCATTGCATTGTCTCACAGCTATGATTCTGTGAAAAGATAACAGGGCTCTGGCATGTATTGGACCTGGTTCAAAACCTAACTTCACCCTTTCCGGCTGTAAAACCTTAGCCAAGCTTTGTTCTAAATCAAGCTTTAGTTTCCACATGTATGGAATGATCTCAGATGAGATCACATATTGAATTTG
Source organism: Gorilla gorilla gorilla (assembly GCF_029281585.2). Lineage (NCBI taxonomy): Eukaryota > Metazoa > Chordata > Mammalia > Primates > Hominidae > Gorilla > Gorilla gorilla. Next base: position 25,437,211 of record NC_073234.2, on the reverse strand, counting down.
TCAAGTTCCTGCCATGTTAGGGCCATCTTAAAAACTGTAGGCCCCTTTGCCCCTAGCTTTGAGCTTATTGTGGTTAAGGGTCCTGTCATGCTGATCTTCATATCTATCCCAAGGGTTTGCATATCAACTAGCACTTGGTTGACACACACACAAAATCTATTGTTAAATAAGTGAATAATTTGCAGCTGCCAGTCGCACCTGTCAAAATATCAGTTGTGCATTTGGTAGACCCAAATAAAGAGAGACCAGAAATCTGGTTTTCAGTCCATTTCGCCTTCCTGGCACTCATTTCCCACCCTCCTTGATGCATTTTTTGGCTCTGTAAGTTTTGAGAGGTATTCCTTCCCAACTTGTCCTATTTAGACACAAAAGAGCTTCAAAATAAAGACAGAAACAATCAAATACTGTCTTCTTGCACTGGAAATTGAAGGTCAGTACTTGAAGAACAAGAGAGAATGCAGCCCCGTAGAAATTACTCTACTCAAAATACAACTCACAGATCATATGGGCTGGACAAGATTGGTGAAGCCAACATCAATTCACCCATAGAGAGTAATTTTTCTCAGAAACAAATTCTGTCTAGAAACAAAGCTGGAGAACTGAAAATAATGGCCTTGGTAACTATAACAGTAATAATTATTGTTTCCCTACAATTTCCAGTGCTATGCTAAGGAATCAAAAAGGTGAAAGGGTCTGGACCCTATCCTTGCCCACTTCGTTTCTGGCCTCCACATCACAAAGGGCACAGAAGATACAAAAATAATCCATGGGCAATATAGTGCCTGTCTCAGGTAATTACCTAGGGCTACCTGCTATCTACTATTCACCCTGTTGCTCCCCTCCATGATTTCTCTTCCCTGATGAGCTGATGCTCAGCCGCCTGAACCAACTTTCATTACTGTGTTTGTATTTAAAAACTGTTGCCTTTCAGTTACACTGAGATAATTTTCCCAAGGAAAATATCATTGATGGTGAAAACCAAGCTAAGCACCCAATGCAGGAATGTTCTTGGGACTGGAAGGATCATGCAAATCTGCTCTCTAAGGGGAAGCAGAGGATGGTAAATGTAAGAACAGCTAAACTTAACTGGGTCTTCACTGTACCATGTGTGTTATCTCTCTTTTTGTTTTCTTCACAAAAATCTCAGAGGATGGGCACGAGTTTTGTCACCCTATTATGAAAAGGGTTTACATAATTTAAGAGCCCTGTCTGCTATGGTGTGAATGCTTGTACCCTCCAAAATTCATGTTGTAATTTAATTACCATTATAATAGTATTAAAGTGTGAAACTTTAAAGAAATGATTGGCTGGGTGAGGTGGCTCACACCTGTAATCTCAACACTTTGGAAGGCCAAGGCAGGAGGATCACTTGAAGCCAGGAGTTCAAGAGCAGCCTGGTCAACATAGCAAGATCCCATTTCTACAAAAAATTTATTTTTGAAAAATAGTTGAACATGGTGGTGCCCACCTGTGGTACCTACCAGTTCCTCAAAAGACTGAGGCAGGAGGATTAATTGAGCCCAGGAGTTCAAGGTTGCAGTGAACCGTGATTGCACCACTGCAGTCCAGCCTGGGTGACAGAGCAAGACTCTGTCTCTAAATATAAAAACAAACAAAGAGATCATTAAGGGGCACAGCCCTCATGGGTGGAATTAATGCTGTTATAAAAGGATGAGTTCCATCCCCTTTTGCCTCTTGGCCATTCTGCCCTCTGCCACATGAGGATCCCACCTTCCTCCGTTCCCAAGGTTACAGTTGCCTTCTTAAAGAAGAGAATGGCCTCATCAAGCACCAAACCTGCTGTTGCCTTTAACTTACACTTCCCAACTTCTAGAACTGTGAGCCAAGAAATAGAATACTCAGTCTAAGGCATTCTCTTATGGCAGCGCAAAACAGACTGAGACATTGTCTAAAATACACAGCACTTACATTGAGAATAAAAACATAACCCATGGCTGTCTGATTTAAAAAATTTATTGTCTTAAGCACCAAGCTGTACTGCTTCCTAATAAGGGGTTGGGATACTTCCGCCTGCTTGAAAGCTGTGACATATTTTGAAAGAACTGAGAGGAGATGTGTTTTATTATATTTATATTATTATATACCCTCAAAAAGAGAGAGAGAAAGAGAGAGAGAAAGGAAGGAAAGAATGAAGGAAGAAAGGAGGAAGGGAGGGAGGGAGGCAGGGAAAGGAAGGAAGGAAGGAAGGAAAGAAAGAAGGAAGGAAGTTAGGAAGTCAGACAGACAGGTGTATTACTTGTAGTTACTTGTTCAGTAAAACTAATATACCTGTGGAATAAAAAATTATATTTGCTTGAGGACTACATTGTTAATTTTGGCCACCTGTTTATAATCTGACTCTTGATTTCAGTCCTCAGCTTCACAGTGGATTCTTATTCCAAAAGTGTATCATTTCCCCTTCTTCCCAATTTGACTCCATCATACCTACCCTGAGGAAAACAATGTTACTAATGTGTCTAAATCCTTCTCCAGGTGCACACAAATGTATACAAGTATGATTATATATGCTTGTATGCAGCCTCGAATATACCATCAACCCTAGTTTCAGGTAATCATCATTATTGTCCCTGTCTCAACCATGTGTAATCACCACCAATGGAGCTAGTTCACCCGTTTTCTTAATATATAATGGAGGGTTGGCTATTTTACTGAAATAGGGGCCATTGGGCCAACCTCAGTACAAGGATTTTCAACCTTAGCTTCAGATTGGAATCATATAGGAAATTTAAATTTTTTAAATAGCCCAGCTACACTTCTCATCAATGAAATCAGCATCTTAAGAGGTGGGACAATCTTAGGCATCAGTATTTCCTCAAAGCTCCCCAGTATAATTTCAGTGTGCAGCAAAATTGAGAACTATTTTCAGAGAGCTAAATAGATCAAACTTCATATCACTTGTCCATCCCAACCATGCCAATTAATACCCTCAGTAAGGGCTTGTTGGCTAAGATTACAACAGCGAAATAGCTGAGAACTGTCACTACATCTGTCCCAATTCTGATCTGTCCTGACCTAACGTGGTCTGCACAAACCAAACTAATTTTGCTAACATTGCAGAAAGAGCCATCCAATTTGAAGATGGTTCCAGCACCTTTGCCTCTGGGCCTATTTGCCCAGGGAGTTAGTATTGAGGTTATTTATCCAAACATTGCCACTCAGGCTGTGTTAATAAAAATCACCTGTGTAGTTTGAGAAACTTACAGATTCTCCATTTCTGTCTTCCAATCATTCTGATTTTATAGATCTGATGCGTGGCCCAAATATCTGTGCCTTTAAGGGACTATCCATGTAAATCTGATGTGAAGCCAGATTTGGAACCCATGTTAAATTCTCACGTTGCTATAAAGAAATACTCAAGACTGGGTAATTTATAAAGAAAAAAGTTTAATTGGCTCACAGTTCTTCAGGCGGTACAGGAAGCATGATGCTGGAAACTGCTGGGCTTCTGGGGAGGCCTCAGGAAACTTACAGTCATGGTGGAAGATGAAGGAGGGGTGGGTACTTCACACAGCTGGAGCAGGAGCAGGAGAGAGGGTGTGGGGTGGGGTTGGGGGGGATGCTACACACTTTTAAACAACCAGATCTTGCGAGAACTTGCTATCATGAGAACAGCACCAAGAAGATGGTGCTAAGTCATTCGTGAGAAATATGCTCCCATAACCCAATCACCTCCCACCAGGCCCCACAACCAACATTGGGGATTACATCTTGACATGTGATTTGGTAAGGACACAGATCCAAACCATATCAATGGTCTTTCCCCTAAAAATATACCATTTGTATATACCTGTATATATAAATAAAATATCTCAGGGATTTTGACTGGAGAGGGTGTTGGGGCAGTAGGAGAGGAAGAAAGAAAGAAAAAGAAAGAGATGAAAATTTCTGGAAACAAGCCCTGTCTCATAAGCTAAGTTATCAGAATCAAAGGATGAAGTATTCTGACACAAAGGGCTAGTGAATCTTGAGAACTCTGGATTTATGCATCTACTGTAGAGGTCGTCAGGGATAATATGATGATAGCAGGGCAGCAGGGAGGGAGCTCTTAGTAATAAGAGCTGATCAAGATCCAGAGCACTGTAAGGTCAGAAACAGAAATTTTCTTTGAATGAGTGTAAAAGAGTTTACATGAAATAAGAATTAAAATACACAAGATACCAGAAAGAAAAAAAAACCTGTAACTTCTTAATAGGAACAAAATAACCAATTAAGGTATTTTAATTATTAAAAGTAGGTTTTTTTATTAGAAATAGAGGAATGAAAGAACTTATTTTTCTCATGGGAATAAAATGAAACCCAAATGTGTGAGAGTCAGAGGCAGAGATTTTGACCTTTAAGAAATAATTTTATCTTTGTGAGAATGCCAGGGGCAAACTGCCAAAGAGAAATGAAAGAATCAAGTTTCTTCTTTAATCCATGTGTATATAACTTATGTTTGAATCCCGTATAAGAACTAAGAAACTCTGTTTACTTGAACTATGATAATTGTCTGTATTTAAAAAGTTGTGCTTAAATATATTGTTTGTAATTTTTACTAAATTTTCACACTTGACATTTTTCCTTTGTTCTAGAGTTTCTGTTGGTGCATATATAAAACATTGACTAGTTGATAATTTTAAATATTTAGAGAATAAGAAGCTACTAGATGGTATGTATGAAGTTGTAGTTTCAAAGGACTGTCAAAGTATTGAAATGCATCTAACTTTGAATTTAGATTATATCAATTTTCCAGTAAATTCTAGATTCCTGATCTAGCAAAATCAGTATCAAAGGCTAATTTACCATTATTTTCTTCCTATATATAGCTATGGAACTATGTGAAGATAAATGGAAAACTACATCCTTTACCAGTATTCTGAAATCAGCAATTTTGTTCCAGGAAAAATCTTGAACCCTAGATTTACAATATTTAGCATCTAGTGTGCAGGAACACTGACAAACTGTGATTCAGGAAAGTTCTAAATAATTAAAGATAATGGTTCTTCTATTTTGATGTCTTCAAACAGTTTATTAGGACTTTTCTGAGGGAAACAAAATATCAATTGTAAGAGAATATATTTTTATAATAATACCCAGATTACAAAATCAATAACATCAATATTACTAATTTAAATAAATGACAAACACATAAATATTGGCCAGGGGCAGTGACTCACACCTGTAATCCCAGCATTTTGGGAGGCTGAGGCTGGCAGATAGCTTGAGCCTAGGTGTTTGAGACCAGCCTGGGCAACATGGTGAAACCTCATCTCTACAAAAAAATACAAAAATTAGCTGAGCATGGTGTTGCATGCCTGTGGTCCCAGCTATTCAGGAGGCTGAGGTGGGAGGATCAATTGAGCCCAGGAGATTGAGGCTGCAGTGAGCCAATCACATCACAATACTACAGCCTAGGCAACAGAGTGAGACAGTGTCTCAAAAAAAAAAAAAAGTAAATATTAAATGCTTATGCCTAGATTACAAATTATCTAAATTTTAAAGATTAATAAGAATATTTATTTTCATAGGGTTGTTGGAGAAGAAAAGCTATTTTGCAAGTGCAGGGTGACACTTAGCTGGTTCACAGTCGTACAAACATTTGCTAAAATAAAATATTTCCAAATCAGTTGATACAGTGCTGCAGCCCCAGCTACCAGGACCCTTAGCCTGGGATCCCCCAGACCTCCACATGACCCAGCAACTATCAAAACAGGCATCTCTTGGACCTTGTTCTAGTGCTGTGGCCTGTGTTTTTAAATATTTAAATATCACCCTAGTGCACACGTGACAGTATAATAATAATGAAAGAAAGGAGTCTTTATTTGAGAAAGCAAAGAAATTCAGTGAAATGATTCTGAGACAATCATAGGGCCATAGTATAGCTATTCCCCTTGGTCCCCAGGTATAATTTTAAGACTGAATAATAACATCAAATCAGAAGACGTCAGACAAGGAACTGGAGAATGTTCTGTTAAACAAGTTCATTTGTCTGATAATGTAAATACACAGTCATTTTAAAAGCTGGTTTGGCTCTGGTACCATAGTTTCCTCTTTCCTCATATGGGCTTACTCACAAGTCTCTTACTTCTTGGAGAATTTGGAAGAAGCATACTAATCCAAATCCTCAATCTTCACTGGGGCAGCTGTCTTCTCGCAAATCCAAAAAATTTCAGCGCTACAGTGAGAAATATAAATATTTCCTTTTTGAAAATAAGCACATCCTTTGGATCCATTGATCTGGTCAAGTTCTTTAGTACTAAATCTGAAAATTAATTTAAAATTAATTATAAATTCTATATTTGAAACGTGATCACTATTTAGTGCCCTCAGTTGCTCTTACAGCCAATGTCATGTATCTGAATATGGAGAGACTTCTGCCTCCACAAAGCTTCAAAATCTGAAGCTGCCTAAAGCTGGCACAAAATCTGTCCAGAGCTGGCACATCTGGGTTCTTTAAGTTAATCATGATCCCAGGTAGAATTCTTTAAGAGAAATACTTAAATCCTGGACTGAGAATTTGTATTTCCTTCATAAATATGGAATTCCATTAATGAAATCTACTCAGTTCAGCTTATATTAGAAGTACTTGAAGTTCTTTGGGACCTTATGAAGAAAAACATAAAAATAAAATCACATTCTGTTGTAAAAAGTTATCACATTTTACTATGCACAAATATAACTTTTCACATAGTTATACATATGTGGTGGGTAAAAAGAGAACAAGACAGACGTTAAAAGAGGAAATGAATGACTATATAGATATGTTTCTGACAATAGTATTCACTTCCTCTGCTAAGAAATTGATGTTAATCCTGAAATAATGTCTTTAGAAAATTATACTTGTCAGATCTAAATTTTCTTTGTGCCCAACATTGTTTTTTTCTAAATGACCTGCATTACACTGCCATATTCTTTTCTTGCTTCAGGGCTAGGCTTACTAAATCTTAGCCTTGGCCTTTACTCAGTAGTCAAGGAAATGGCTATGCAATCTGGAAGCTCAGTGTCTCTAACCTGAGTTTGACATGCTGGCTTATCTGACAGCTGCATGTCTCAGGGGCCAGGGTCTGTAGGTTCCAAACCCTGCTGTGGGGGCCACCTCCTCCACACTTTGATTAAGAGTGAGTAGAGAGGCCAAGAATGATTAAAATCCCTTTGGGAGAAGGGACACATCTTAGATTCCAACATGAAAACTGAATGTGTTTACATGATGTCATAGTACTACTCCTGGAAACCCTCAGTCTAGTAGCAACACTTCAGATTAATATTAATCAGTTCATACCCAATATTGCTCTTGTCACAAAAAAGTAACTGTCACTTTTTTTGTTCATGTATTACTCTGCATGTGCTTTTTGTCATTATTATTAGTGTGAAACCAAACTAATTGTCTTGATATGATTAATAATGGTGATTAGAGAATGGGGGATTAGTGTTTGAGTAGAAATAGCCATGACGAAACATTGGGAAATGGATGAAGTTAAAGTGTATCCAGGGAGAAAATAATAGACCTACCATTGTTTGTGATTTAAGGAACTGCTGAGTCACAGCTGAAGCATGGCATCTTTGACAGAAGATGAATGATTATTATTCAGTTTAAGAAAACATTGACAACATGCTTTAAAGAGTGAAACAGGAGGGGGGGGGTGGATAATGATTTGTTGGGGGAGGAAGGTAGATAAAAAGCCATTATGAATACAAATATTCTGTTAGAAGAAGTAAGACCTAGTGTTTCATAGATTATTAGGGTGAATACAATTAACAATAATCTACTGTACATTTCACAATAATGAGAAAATAATAATTTGAATGCTTCTAGCATAAAGAAAAGATAAATATTTAAAGTGATCGATATCCCAATTCCACTTATTTGATCTTTACACACTATCTGAATGTATCAAATTATCACATATACCCCAAAACATATACATCTTTTATGTATCAATAAAAAGTTTAAAAATCCATTAAGATGCCAATGATCTTAAATTTTACCTAATAGAAAAATACTATTATATTTAAAACATTAATACAGTTGTTTCATTTAAATGTAGTTATGATGAGAGGTGTTCCTCAAAATTTTTTGTTTTATAGTCTGTGAAAGAATTTAATATCCCCTTACACATTTTTGTTGACATCTATTTTTTCATGACTTTAAATAGTTAAAAAAATTGAAATTTTCCAAGTGTTATATATTCTATTTGTCCTTTAAATAGTTTCATCCAAACCCTGAAGTGGAAGGTTTAGTTCATTTTAATTCATAAAAGACACTTGCCATATATTGTAATTGGCAAGCCCTCAACATGACACTAATTGTTGAACTAATCAGTCAATTCAGTCTTACTTTTTGTTAGAAAATTGTTGACAGTTATTTAGTATAAATAAATGTGTTGATACGTGTTCTTATGACCAGCAGCACCCTTTTGGATTGTAGGTGCTGGAGAGTCAGAATAGCTGAGTGACTGAGTGCACAATCCCTAAAGTGCAATTTATGAGCTGAGTGACCTCAGGCAAGTTACTTAATCTCTCTATTATAATATTTCTACCTATAAAATGGGAATATAACAGTGCTTTCTTCAAGGGTTAGTATTTATAAAATACTTTGAATGTAGTATCAGGTGTGTGTGTGTGTTAAATAAACACATTTCTACCAAAAGATAAAATTCAGTGCCTTGCTATAAATTTGTCACAGAGATGAAATGAACTATACCTCCTTTCAATATTTGTTACTGGAGCTCTTTTCTCAGTATGTTGTACTCCTCTTTTTATGTCTGTATTTATAATTCTCACAATCATTATTAATTTTCCCAGGATTCCATGGAAAGCTTGTGTTTACCCTCAATAGTTAGAGACGTACAAGGATGGAGAGGGAACAGAGTCATCTTCCCAGAACCAACTTCTGCCAGAGGAGTCCCATGATAATCCCAGCCAAAAGAACGAAAACATGAGTAATGGCTGTGACATAAGAAAATCCTAAGAGAGAAAACAGAGAAAAAGTTTTACGTGAGCGCCACATTCCAGTTTGCAGAGTTAAGATAGATGAGGACATTCATTAAATTCATGTATTAATTCTAATTCAAGATGCACTGAATTTCCATCATGTGAATCAGATATTTTATTTTTCTCTCTCATTGTATGGATAATGTCTATAACTAGAGAATGAGACTCAATCCTACCTTTTCTTCCAAACTGTCTGTCTTCACTAGGGTGGAGTTCTTGTCTATGCAGTCCTTTCTACTGTTAGCCCAGGTCTTCTCCTCATTTGTTGTAAGATAGTAGCAACTATTTTGGTACCATTGCCACATCTTAGGACATGGATTACATCTGTGGTCTGAACAGGAAATTATACCCAATAATATAAACTGAAGACTCTAGAGTGACTGGAGAAGGCTTTGAAACAAAATCATGTAATTGAACAATAGGGACTGAGAGCCAGCACCCTGAAAGCATACTGCTTTAGAAGCCTCTGAAAATAAAGTGACCCCTGGTTATGGGTTGGGGCAACAGGGATTCTCTTTTCATGGCTTAGTCTTCGGACCTCAGAATTACCAGCTATGCCTTTAAGCTTTCAGAGCAACATGATCACCTAGAAATAGTTAATAAAATGAGGGGTTGAAGTATCCAGATTGGTATCATTCCAAGATACTTCCCAAATTTTCCTGTGGTTTCAAAAATATTAAATGAATTTGTATATTTCCTTGCTGTGTGTAAATTTAGTGCAACATCATTAAGGTTCACTGGATGACATAACTCTCTCAATACTCTGAGGTGGTACATGTGATCAACTTAGACCAGGGTAACGTATGCCATCTGACTGGTCAGCAGGACTAAGTCTGATTACCTGAAGTATGAATGATTAGCTCTTGGCACAGTTTGATGGCCATTTGTTCCTGCCTCTTCAGTAGACTGGAGATCTGTGACTTGAGAAATTCCTCCTCCATGGACAAGTTGTTGGAGTTGCCCAGTTGCTGGGATAAGTTATCCTGCTGCTGTTGGATGGTTTTCTGAAGTTGACTCAATTTCTCTGAATCTGAGTTAATGTCATTAGATATCTGCAAAACTCCAAGACATGACAGGAGACAAGTTCATATATTCTTCTATTCTTATAACTGTAGATAATTCTCGTGACAGAAACATTTCTTAATTGTTCAAGATTTATTAGTAGCTCTTAGTATTTGAGGTATCATGCAAGAAACAAACCAGATGCCTTTCTATTCCAAATTATTTATAGTTCTTTATAATTTTATTTACATTTTTATTATTGCACTATATTATAATAATGATTTAATAATTATATATTTCTGACATCACATCTAAGGAAGGGCCAGTCATTCTGCCACTCATTTTCATGAAATTGTTTTATTTTTGTTTTATTTTATTTGGAGATAGATGATGTAATTGTTGTTTTAATGAAAACAGCATTCTTTGGGACAATGGATATCTCAAACTCTGCAGATGACCTGAGATGCTTGTTTACCAAAAGAAAAGAAAAAGCAGATCTTAATGGCATATCAGACCATTTCTGGTCGTGGGTCCATGAAATATGCCCTTTTCATAAGCATTTAAGGTGCTTCATCAGCACAACAAATTTAAGAACCACTGCACCAAAAGCACTAAATTTTAGAAAAGAAATGTCACCCTTCTATATCGAACCAATGGACATACGTTATTGCATTTTCACTTAATTTTTAAATATATATTATTTTAGAAGATCGGCTGCTAATCCTCATACTGATTGGCTCCAGAATTATCTGTTACTGCTGCTTGAACATCATATTCCTTTTCAAAAGAGCAAGGTACATCATTAGTCTCTTTTTATGTTGACAAAGATATGTCCAAATCCTAATTATCCATTAAATCTTAAAAAATTATTCATTAGATCATTAAAAAGAAATGAATGTAGCAGAGGAGATGTTAGTATCATTCAGCAAATTAACTTTCTTGACTATGAGTTCCCTGTAAGTGAATACCATGCCAATTCACTACTCTGTATACCATATACTTAACAACCCCATAAAGTTTGTATTCTCAGGATGTTTTTCTCATTACTGAAGAATTCCCTACCATGTTCATCCCCAACTTCCCGAGGATGGGTCAGAATCAATAGAATGTTCCTTTGTGGCTGTGGTGCTTGAGAGTGGAGCTTCCATTGTCATGTGGAAATGGTTCAACTCTCTTACTTGGTAAGGTGTATCAGGCCACTCTTCCTCTTTGTTTATATGTCTTTCTCATTCATAGAAATCAGGCTGCTGCTGCTACTTGGAAGATTTCTCTCCACTAGAGAAGTCTCATGTAAGCAGACTGAACCTAGTCTAGTGTTAAGTCTTTCAGGTAAATAAAATAGCAAGCACTTCCTTCAATACATATTTCTTGACTTTATTTCTCAGCATTGGAATGATAAGTGAATGTGTGTCTAGGCAGAAAAGAGGCTCTTTATTCTAATGAATAACTAGAAACAAAGAGTCTTTGTCTAAGTGCAGTTTAGCTTATCAAGATAAAACAATGAATTTAGAACCAAATCCTGATAATGTCTTTTGCCGGTTTTTTGGGAAGATATGACGAATAGGAGAGATATGAGACAGCAGAAAAGTATCAGACGATTCAGGATGCTAGGACCCATCTACAATCCAAGCTGAAAGTACATGGTTTACAATATGTTTTCTAGTTGCCTTTGTTGGGTTTGATGCTGATATACTTACACATCATCCCCAACGTCACCAGCCCAATCAGCAACATCAGGCAAAGAGTTAGCAGACCCAGGGCAGCGTGACGCCAAATGGGAGATGGAGCTGGATGCCCTGGAGAAAGCCAACAGAGCAATCAGCACACAGAACTGCTTTGTGCTTGTTTCACTTTGGTTTGTTTATTTCTTCCACTTGGGGAGCTTCCTGATACTAACGTTTCTTTCTTGCTTCTTTAATGCCCTCATTTAGAAAATACCTAATATGAAGTGTAATGAGGGTGCCATCCTTGGTTCCCCTCCATTTCTCCACCGCTCTCCTTCACTTTAAGAGGAAGCTTCGTGGGGGGAGGGGGGAGGGATACCTTTAGGAGATATACCTAATGCTAAATGACGAGTTAATGGGTGCAGCACACCGGCATGGCACATGTATACATATGTAACTAACCTGCACATTGTGCACATGTACCCTAAAACTTAAAGTATAATAATAATAAAATAAAAAGAGAGGAAGCTACTCCTAATTTCAAGGTTTTTGTTTTACATCATTGCCCACTTTTCTTCTTCAAGTTTATTGAATTCATAAATGAGAGATCTAAAAACTGCTTTTCTGGATGATGCTGACAGTAGGAGACACCTCAAGCTTTTGAGCTCAAAAGTCTCTATAAGGCACATGTTCTATCTGCCTTGTAAAAGTGGATTTGACTTTTTAAAGTATCTTTTACCTGTTAACAATAACTTATCTATTATTCATGCTATTTATCATCTAATAAATAATGAATGAATACTGAATGAAAGAAGGAAAGAATGTGCAGTCTAACCTACAAACAGCAGAAGAGACCAGAAAGCCGTTAGCATCCTAGTCATTGTTGTTGTTTAAAATATCAATGGTTGTCATGTTTTCCTTAGCTTCATATCCCTTGATTTAGGTCCAAATAACATGTAGCGCAATGTTTTAGATACAGCATGACAGACTCTAGGTACACTGAGATATGCACCATATCCACACCTCCTTTTTCCTCACAGGTTAGAATTAGAATTAAAAAGTAAAACAAAACAAGGCAAAAATGTGTAACCACATTTATTAGACATATGCAAAGTCTATTCCCATCGGCTTTTTGTAAATATCCTTCCCTCAAATATCATGCACCACACAAAATGTAAAGATAAATCTAGAGGGCAGGAGAAAGTAGTTCAGATGACTGACATGATTCAGGAGAACCTGGATAGTTAACATATCTGAAAATAAGAGATGTGGTCTTATATATTAAATCAGAGTCTTGACCATGGAGACTGCTATTTTTCCAATTAGGCATAAGAGAATGAGCTGAAGACCAGCACTGAGACTGGGCTTCCCCACATAGCAGTTGTGTGAGCTTGCTTAAATTATCTAATTTCTCTCACCCTCAGTTTTTTCATCTATGTAATGGGGAAAATACTAATATTCGAATATTATTGTGGATTTTCATTACAATTATATCTGTATATAATGTACATAAAATACTACCCGGATACTATTATTACTGGTTCAACATTACAAATTATACTCGGATTTCAACTACCCTAAAATTTGAAAAAATACCGACAAAAGAGAAACTAGCTCTGATCCATTTCTAATCCACTCACTCATCTTCCGGTTTTCTCTTAAGTAACTTACATCATCTAAAAGAAAAACGTCCTCTACCTTCTCTATTTTAGAAGCCTCCAATCTGGTTTCTGAAAGAATATCCTCCTGGCATCTCTAACAAGGTATAAATATCAAGGATTATATTCATAAGAAGAAATCTCTAATTCCCCAAGCTCAATTTCTGGCATGTGCAGTCAGAATTTTTCTGACTGTGTGATATCACACAACTTTAAAGAGGTTCTGAAAGCCACATATTTTCACTTCAACCTTGGGAACACTCACTTTTCTAATACATTCCACAACTATTTGTCCCCATTTTGGAGATTTCACAGCACACTGTCTTTAACGCCAGTATTAAAGCTGGCACCTCAAAGCATTTAACACCTGTCCACTCCCCCAAGGACACAGCTGGTCTTCTCTGAACTCCTACCTCTTTTTCTTAGGTTATTTCCATCTCGGTTATTCCTTGCTCCAGCAGAATCCTGAAATGTGAGTGTCGCGTAGGTCACTTCTTCAGACATTGTAGAAGAAAACGCTACTTTAAATTATCTAATTAATGTTTCAATATCTTGAGGCCTGGGAACAGCATGTGTTTTTCAAGGCTGGGAGCTTTGATGTAGTCACTCAGCTGACCCAGACACACTCCACTGCCCCTCTGTAAGAGAAGAATGACAATTTGTTTCTCTACAGAGAAAGTGAGAAAAGTCAAATATTCTCCTTAGAGATATTCTCATTAGAATGTTACAGATCTCAAACTGTCCGCTCTGTCAGAACTGTTTCTTGCTGTGCAGCAAAGAAGGGGTGCTTGAGGCAGAGCAGGAGGAACGTGAGGGAATTCCCATGATCCTCGGGGTAGAGGATGCCCGGAATATTTCAGAAAAGAGTCAGGTTGTCTTCTTTACATCTATCTAAGGCTAGCTAATCTGCCTGGAGACATTGGTTCTAGTTTATTCTCAGCCACATTAGATATTAAGCAGAGAGACACACATTAAGACAGAAAGAGCTGTGCCACACACCTGGCTGCTATTATAGAAAATTCAAACGTGTGGGTGTGTGTGTGTGTGAGAGAGAGAGAGACAGAGAGAGAGAGAGACATGGTGTTGGTAATGGGGCATGGAGAAGAAATTGATAGCTACTTAGCTACTTAACGTGAGTATGAATGGGAGTGCCCTCTTCTGGCATGGTTGGGAAAGTTCCTAACAGAATAACAACCCTGGGATAATCCTGCAGACAGCAAGAAATACACAGGACAAGATTTTAAAAAGATAACTACCAGAAGTTTCAGGGGAGTGAAAGTGAAAAAAGCAGGCCGATTCTAGAGAGAAAGAGACCGGCACATGGTAAGGTGTTTTTGGTTTTAGTTTGTTTGTCTGTCTTTCAGTCATTCCTGCAGGGTAGCAGAACTCTTATAGAAAGCATGCTGTATTTCTGGACTACAAAATCAGATGATGCTGTGTGGGGCAACCATAGCCACAAACAGTGCTAGAATAATTGGATATCCATACAACTACTGGATAATGGGGATCTCTAGAGTGTCTTTAGGACTCGAAGCCTCTTTAAACTTCTATTTATTTACATTTTTTAAAAACTTAATAAAATAACCTCTATTTTCTCTCGCTTAGGTCTAAAAATGCTCTGAAAAGACGCATTCAGTAAAACTGAACTAAACTCACTGCGCAAAGCATTTTCACTGAGATATTATTAATTTCAACAACATAACATGAGCAATAAAGAGTTGACAATTTGTATAAACAGTGTTCTATTATCTGGAAGAACAGGAGAAAAACAACATGTTGCACATGTAGTTAGTCATAGGATTTATAGCCATAGGATTTACATACACCTTAAAGGATTGAATCTACTTCTAATCCCACCATAACTTTTCATTAAACTTAGTAATTTATATAACAAAGTAAATTGTTGTTAAGGATCTGCAGGAGGTGGAATAACAGCCCCCAAGTATGCCCATGTTCTAATCCTCAGAACCTCTGAATATGGCGGCTCACCATGGCAAAAGGGACATGTCAGATATCATTACGGTTTTTTAATAGTGTAACTGATAAAATAAGCTACAGAGATGCTGTAAGTTTTGAAGGTTACAGACCTTGAGACGAGAAAATTACCCTGGATTATCTGGGTAGATGCAATTTAATTACTTGAGTCCTTAAAAAGGGAGAATATTTCTTAGATGTGGTCAGAGAATGATGTGGCCAAAACAAAGAAAAGAACGCTCAGGGACATGCAATACTGCTAGCTGAAGAGGGAGGAAGGGAGCCAGGAGCCAATGCATTTGGGCTAGATGATGGAAAGGTAATAAGGAAACAGTGTTTCCCACAGAGCCTTTAGAAATACATCCCTGACGACAGCCTTGATTTTAGCCCAGTGAGACTCATGTCAGACTTTTGATCTGCAGAGCCTTAAGATAATACATCTGTGGTAATTTGTTACAGCAGCAATATGTAGTCAATACAGAACCCAGGAAAATATGGGGGGGAGCGCTATATATGAGTGACGAAATTAAGGAATCTCCTCTAAAGCTTTCCTTTGAGGAGAGGCAGAAGATGAGGTAACTGTACTTAGGGGAAGGATTGGGTGTGAGTTTTGTGGTTTCAGATGAGTGGGGAGTGATCTAAAACTTCCAAGGTTCATGTCTGTGTGGAGATTATCTTAGTCAAAGGTGTCCAGCGTGAGGTGCACTCACCCCACAGCTGTGAAGCAGATGCAGAAAGGCAATGTAAAAACTTTCTCTTTAGGAACGTTGTGCATGATCTCTAAACACCTAAATGTGCATATGTTACTTGTTCATGTTTTTTTTTTTTTTTCAAATTGATGAAATAATCAAAAAAATGTTTGGAGGCTCTAAGTCATATATCAATAAAACTCCACTATCAAAAATATTGAAACAAATAATAAATCTATGCTTATGTTTACTATTCTAGGTGAATTAAGAAAAGGCAGAGACCATTGACATGAGGACCAGTTTAAATAGATGATTACAAAAATAAGAAATTAAGAATGGTTTTCTATCTCTGTTCCGGTCCGTGTCCGGAGTTGGTTCCTGCCGGTGGGTTCCTGGTCTCGCTGACTTCAAGAATGAAGCCGCGGACCTTTGCGGTGAGCGTTACACCTCTTAAAGATGGCACTGACCCAAAGACTGAGTGGTAGCAAGGTTTATTGTGAAGAGCAAGATGACAAACCTTCCACAGCATGGAAGGGGTCCCAAGCGGGTTGCTGCTGCTGGCTGGGGTGGCTAGCTTTTATTCCCTTACTGTCCCCTTCCATGTTCCGTTTCTGTCATATCAGACTGACCTTTTTTCAATCCTCACCGCAGTTGGCTACTTTTAGAATCCTGCTGATTGGTGCGTTTTACAGAGCGCTGATTGGTACGTTTTACGTGGCACTGATTGGTGCGTTTTACGTGGCACTGATTGGTGCGTTTTACAATCCTCTTGTAAGGCGGGAAAGTTCCCTGAGTCCCCACTCGATTCAGGAAGTCTGGCTGGCCTCACGTCTCATGACTGTCACCAGATTTTGCAAAAACTGGGTTTTCATCCTCATTTCCTTAATTCTTTCACATACCTTAAAGTTTCCTAACAGAGTATTAACTTCTCACTATCCATGAAATGATGCTTAGCTTGAACAATGATGAAGAATGTCACCTGATTGCTAATTATTTCTAAGAGAAAGAAGATTGATAACACTTCTCACATACTTTCTATTATTATGATCCAAAAAGCTATATCATCTTTCATTATTAGTGTATGATCATATTAATTTAGACATTTCTGTATATACTTTTCTCCCTTAAAAACTTACAGCATTTCTGTAGCTTATTTTATCAGTTACACTATTTAAAAACTCACTTTGTTGCAGTCATTTACCAAATTCTCCTTATTTCTTCATTATTTTTTCAACTATCTTAAATCTTATTGATCTCTACTCCTATCATGATTATCATGTGATTTCGACATTCAGGTAGGTGATAATTCCAATACTATGGGCTCTCAGTTCTTGAATTTGCCTCCAATAACCTTACCCACACTCAGAAATCAGTTGCTCACACACAAAAATCAGTCACCCACTAGATGATCCTGGTTTAGAGCTAGGCTATTCACAGTAGTAATCACTAGGCATATAATTGCCATTTAAACTTAAATTAATTAAAATTAAATTAAATTTAAAATTTATTTCCTAGGTCACACTAGTCATACTTCAGGTACTTAACAGCCACAGGTGGCATTGGCTATGCAATTGGACAGTGCAGGTAAATAACATTTCCATTATTAGCAACATGGCTATTGAACAGCACTGCACTAGAGTGCAGACAATTTCATTTCCAATATGAGAAATTCTTCCATGATCTGTTTCAGATATTTCACTCTCTGACTTCCACCTCCTATGTTTCCAGCCCACTCTCTCTGGGTATTCTACACTCTACAACATTTCAGTGCCCACTGAGATAGCAACTTCACTGACCATGCCACCTTCTCATTGTTGTCAATCCCTCATGTCTCATTTCCTATTATACCCAGCATGCACCACTTACCAGGGCCAATTATAAAAATCGTTTTCTTACCCACAGCTACAACTTCCTTGCTTACCTCTTCATTCATCATAAGCATCTAGAAAATGCAGCTTGTTTAAATCCAACCCTACCTACTCTGTGCATACATTCAAGTAGCTGAATGTGATCATATTAACTGGTTTTATCTTACGTTTTTGAAATGTAACTTCTCAGCACTCTTACTAATCAATCTGTTCTGCAAATCTCCTAAAAGATTATTCCCAATCTCTTTTTCTTTCTCAAACTCTCACATTTCTTTCTGTCTTCTCTTTCTACAAACTCAACGGATAACCTGGCTTTTCCATTAACATTATCTTAAGAAAAAAAAAGAAATTCAGAAAGAAGTTTTCTCTGTTTCACTAGTCAAATATACCAAAACATCTGCATCAGTATATGAGGTTGTATTCTTTTCAACAGTGGTTGAATTGTACTACCTCATCTAAGATCAGTCTCCATCTGTATATTAAAATCCATCCACCTATCTCCTTAAAGAGTTCAAGCTTGTAATTTTCCTTCTTTTTCTCTATCAATTTTTCCATTTTTTTCATCTCTACTTGTTCACTTATGTTCACTTCCGAAGATGATATAATATCTCCTATGTTAAAACAAGCAGAAGCCATCTTTTGTTCACCGTAACACCATACACATGATCACTCCATTTCTCTAATTTTCTTAACAACAAATGGGTTCAAAAATTTCTCTAAGATCTTCCCAAACCTATTCTAATTAGGCTTTTTCCTTCACTATTTCTTTCTTTTTTCTTTTTTTATTTTTATTCTTTCTTTTTTTTTTATTGAGACAGAGTCTCACTCTGTCTCCCAGGCTGGAGTGCAGTGGCGCGATCTCGGCTCACTGCAAGCTCCGCCTCCCAGGTTCACGCCGTTCCCCTGCGTCAGCCTCCTGAGTAGCTGGGACTACAGGCGCCCGCCACCACGACCATCTAATTTTTTGTATTTTGAGTAGAGACAGGGTTTCACCGTGTTAGCCAGGATGGTCTCGATCTCCTGACCTCGTGATCTGTCCCCCTTGGCCTCCCAGAGTGCCGAGATTACAGGCGTGAGCCACCACGCCTGGCCCTTCCTTCACTATTTCTAAAAAACACTCCTGCTAAAGTCAACATTACCTCAGTATAAACACATCCAATGGCTAGTTCTCAGGATTCATCTTACACATTGTATAAACAGAATTTTAAATAACTGATGATTCACTTTTCATAACAAACTTTCTTCTACAAAATGCTTTGTTCCCTAGGTCACCATTCTCTTGGTTTTCCTTTTGCTTCACTCACAATCCAATCCTCTCTCAGATTAACTGAGTCCCAGCTACTCGGAGGCTGAGGCAGGAGAATGGGGTGAACCCGGGAGGCGGAGCTTGCAGTGAGCCGAGATCGCGCCACTGCACTCCAGCCTGGGTGACAGAGTGAGACTCCGTTAAAAAAAACAAACAAACAAACAAAAAACTTGCTCAAATTACTTAAACTTCTCTTCCCATATGCAAAATCGGGATTATAACGCCTGTCATACATATATGCTTCACTCATTCAACAAATATGTATCGGGTAACACAGGAAGTCCTCACTTAACGTCATCAATTAATAGATTCTTAGAAAGTGTGACTTAGGTGAAGCAAGGTAGAACAAAGCCAATTTGATCATAGGCTAATGGATATAAACAAAAGCTAAGTACTTACAGCATATTTCTGGTCACAAAAACATTACCCAACTTGTAAATAAAGACTCAAAACACTTCTAATAGTAAGCATTAAAACAATTGTGAATTATACATAATACGTACATTCAGGAAAGATGAATAAAAACAAGTAAGGTAATTATTTACTTAACTTTTGGTCAAACAGTGGGTATTGGTGGTCATAGTAGTAGGTTAAATCAAGGAATAGATATTTGCAAACCAAAAAATTGTCAGCAGCACCTTCTAAACAATGTAGGTCAACAAGACAATCGCCTGTAGAGTGGGCTCCCTGATTGCTTTCAGACTGCGTTGCTTATTGTCTTGCATTTGTATAGTTATTTTCTATTCTACAAATTCTTATTTTACAATAATTTGTATTCATTCATTCATTCATTCATTTTCCGATCTGCTTATTCCAGCTTTATGGTTTAGGTGGCCAGAGCACATCCCAGCAATTCAGGGACCAGGTGGGCACTGACTCTGGATAGGCCACCATCCCATCACAGGGCATGCTCACACACATGCCTATATTCACTCACACTGGGACCATGTAAACATGCCAATTCACCTAACGTGCACAGTTTTGGGAGATGGGAGGAAACTGGAGGACCTGGGGAAAACCCATGCAGACAGAGGAGACCGTGCAAACTCCACACGGTGGCCGCAGCCAGGAAGCAATTTTTTTCCTCAACAACACTATAACGAAACAACCTTATACAAAAGGATGTTACTCGAGAACCTGCTTTAAATAAATGTCTCTCACTATTTTAGAGCCATGAAACATTTTCTTCTGGGGATAAAGGACGAAAATTTTATTACCGAAGATAACTATGTGTCGGATAGTGATCGGCGTTACAGAAAAGAGTGAAGCAAGGAAGAGGGACAAGAATGTGGGCTGGTGTGTAGTCAGGTGGGGAAGATGTTCTAAATGTTTTTTTGTTTTTGTTTTTTTTTAAAGAAGTTCACATAGCTAAAATCTAACACTCTGCTTCATAAAGACTAACCTCATGATTTTTCTCCATGAATACTCAGTACCAATTTCAGTGTCTGAAACATAATTAACATTCATTAAATATTTCCTTTAAAACAGACAATTTAGAGTGTTCTTAATCTGTAAAATATTGAATAAAAGGTTTTATTTTAAATTCAATTTCAGCAGGAAATTTGGAATAAAGAATTTTTTTAGGCCAGGCGCGGTAGCTAAAGCCTGTAATCCCAGCACTTTGGGAGGCCGAGGCGGGTGGATCACGAGGTCAGGAGATCAAGACCATCCTGACTAACACGGTGAAACCCCGTCTCTACTAAAATTACAAAAAAAATTAGCCAGGTGTGGTGGCGGGCACCTGTACTCCCAGCTACTCGGGAGGCTGAGGCAGGAGAACGGCGTGAACCCAGGAGGCGGAGCTTGCAGTGAGCCAAGATCGCGCCACTGCACTCCAGCCTGGACGACAGAGCAAGACTCAGTCTCAAAAAAAAAAAAAAAAAAAAAAAAGATTTTGTTTAGCTGTATATAGTTTCCTTAGTGAAGAAAAGGAGAAGAGAATAAGATATTCAAGCAAGGTTAAAATATTGAAGCAGAAATAAAATAAGCTAATAACGGGACTTGGAGGGTGATTAAAAGGTAACTAGCAAAGACTCTGGATTTGGGAAAAGGAAAAGAAGCATTTCTGATATCTATCTCTCTTTCCTGCAGTTCTCTGCTTAATTTTTGCTGAGTAACTCAACTTACATTAATAGAATGTGGGGAGGGAGCAAAATTAGAACTCAATGTTATCAAGGGCTAGTTCCTTTGGCCCTGAGAGTCTCTGTCTTCACTCAGCTTGCTTCTAACACCAGAAAGTCATGTGAGAGAGGATACACAGAAAGGCAAACGTATATTTTGTGGAACACAGATAAGATATAAGACTCTCAGACTGTGGCTGGAATGATCAAAGATCCCAAAAGCAAGGTTAAATTTCAATGAGAAAGAGGAATGAAGCAATGGAAAGTCCAGAGCCTGAGATATAGGAAAGGAATATCTTCAAAGGAGGGGTGTTAACCTACTTCAGGCATTAAATATGCAGTTCTAAGCATTAAAGGATCAAGAACTAATCCTGGCACATTCCTGGTGGTTTACAAAAATAAATGGGACATGTTTTATAATGAAATCAGCTGCTCAAGTCCTAGAGAATGTGGAAACCTCAACAAAGCAATCTAATGGTTATCTTTAATACCATCTTAGAGTTTTTGTTAATAAACAAAAAACGTTTACAATAATTAAAAAATTGTCTCAATGTCCTTGGATCTTACCTTTACATATCTGATTTAATGTAACAAATTAAGTTTTCATATGTACCTGTTTGGTACCTAAGATAACAGAGTAAAGCTTTATTGGAAAACTGTCATTTGTACTATAACCTCCACACATTTTCTTTTCTCTCTGTTACTTTGTCACAGTTATTTATTCGATTATTTTTTAGTGTTTCTGTATATTTTAGGTGACAAAACACTGAAGGAAAGCAGTGACCAAAAGAACGTGAAAGAGAGGGGTTACTGTGACAGAATAGCCTCAGGACTTGCTGATGAGTAGATGTAGAAAGGAAGGAAGAGAGGGAGGATCAAACCCCATTCCAACCCCAATCTTCCAGAAAAGCCTGAGGATTAGTGATGGGAGAGCGAAGAATCCCTTTTAGCTGAAACAGAAGTTATGAGAACAGAAGCAGTGGTAGATGAATGGTAAGTGACTGAATTTACCCAGCTTATGATTGGGAACCCCTGAATATTTTAACTGTGATAAGAAACACAGCAACAAAAATGGTGTTGGGATTTAATGTTTTTTTTTTAATTTTTAGTCTTTTCTTAAAATTTGGCATTTATTTCAAATGTGTTTTTTTTAAATTAAGAATTAGTTTTGGTAAAAATATTTGAAGCATACTAAGTTTGGCTTTCCAAAATCAGGGAATGTCTTTTATATGTGTTATGCTTATTCTTCACCTCATTCTCAAAATAATTTGAAGAGTATAGAGAAAGAAATTTAGAATGAAAGATAATTTTAAGTGAATTGACAAGAAATTCAGAGTGAAGGAGATAGCAGGGGCGAAAAAAATACGGGCTATGCCAAAGGGCATGTTAATAAACAAAATATCTGCTACTGCAGCCCACATAATCACTATATTGAAAAGTCTAACACTCTGCTAAGTAAAGGAAAATAGAATTCAAATTATTTATAAGGTAAATGCCTACTACTTAAAGCTTTGCTAGTCATGGCGATTTAACAAAAATAAAAATCTGCCATAAAACTATGTAAGAGCTACTCTATGGCAAAATAGACAACATCCTCCCCAATATTCCTATAATAAATGCATCAGCTAGCTTTGTATGGCTGTTCTTACAACTACTTTCAGTGGAAGCTAAAATAATGTAAAAGCCCATTTCATAAAGTTAAGTGTGTGCAATACATATTATATTGTGATGAAAAGGTGCTAGGAACCATTCAGTCTCAAATATTCATCTAAGCACCGCTGTACTTGAAATGAAGTGATTTCATCAAATCAAAATTCTTCCATTCCAGGAAACTCACTTTAAAGCACAAACACTACTAAAGAACAATGCAGCAAGTCACCAACTCTGTATTATTTTACTTGATTTGATAGTTTTCCTTCAATACCTAAATCTAAGCAATATGAGGCCTGCCTCATGTGGATCCTTCAAATAAAAAAAAAGTATGAAATATGCAAGAAGTTGTGTAAATTCTAGGTCATAATCAGGAATGATCTCTTCCAACACAAGACTATGAAACAGCTAATTTAGCCCCATCAGATCCAATTATATTACACTTGCTTCTCACAATGAGATAAACTGTATATCCGCTGGTGAGCTATATCCATGAATTTTCAGCAGAAATCTCTCATTTGAGCAATATAATTTAGACTAAGCTAGGGCTAAGATAAAGCATGAACCTTTGTTCTTAGAAAGGATACACATGATGGAATGTCCCTTTATTTAGTGTTGAAGATAAAAAAAAAAGCAGGAAGCAAATACCTTATCTATTCCTTTACCACAAGTTATTATTATTTTTGTGTTTTTGTGTTCAAGGTCCATGTATCTCTGAGCAGCTATGAAGAAGCTTCCTGGAAAACAATAAGCAAAGGAAAACAAATGTGTCCCATCTCACATGGTTCTACCCTACTAAAGACAGGAAGATCATAGACTGACAGATACTGAAATTGTAAGAGTTGGAAACTACATTTTGCAAAGTCATTGAACTCTGAGCTCAGTTGCAGTACTCGGGAAGCCATGCAGGATGAAGATGGATACATCACCTTAAATATTAAAACTCGGAAACCAGCTCTCATCTCCGGTAAGAATGCTCAGAGCCAATAATTTGGAAATTAATTTAAAAAATGAGTTGATTCAATTCTTTCTTTTTCTACTATTGATAATATATATAGTTTAATTTCTTTTTCTTGAATGATGTTAATGCTCTAAAGCATTTGAGTAGTGTTTTCATAAGCTCATACAGACCTATTTAGATTACAAACATCCAATATATGTGCAGGGAAAATTGCATTAAGGTTCTGAGCGTTTAATGCTCGAGGGCATAGAAGTCAAGGGGATAACGGAAAAGAGTGGAAACTTCATTTTCTATATGTGAGCAAATGAGTGTGATTCTTCATTTGCTGTTTATTAAAGCAATTATTTATGGCATGGGGGAGCATAAAACAAAACAAAACAAAACAAAAAATACAAACACATCAGGCCTTAACAGCAAGTAATATTTCAGCTTGGAGAGGTAAAGTCCATTGGGGATGAGAATGGATGTGTGGTATAGGGGTGGGCCATGCCTATTGTTGACGATCATCAGGAGAACACAGGTGAGATCTGTCAGCAAAGCTCTTTCTATTACTTGGAGGACCCTGAGAAGGCAGAGGCAGGGGCAGGGGTGAGCCTTCCCCATAGCTAACCCATACTGCCTGCTCCTTGATGTCTTTATTATATGCCTACAGTTGGCCCTGCGTCCTCCTCCTGGTGGCGTGTGATGGCTTTGATTCTGCTGATCCTGTGCGTGGGGATGGTTGTCGGGCTGGTGGCTCTGGGGATTTGGTGTAAGTGTTGACTCTGCCAGAAATTTGACTGGAGGAAGGTAATACTGAAGGGTCATGGCATATCCCACTAAGCTTCTCAATGGTCACTATTTGTCTGTTTATCACTTCTACAGTTGTCCTACAGATAGTTGCCAAGAGAATCTCAATAAAGGAGAACACTGACTCTTTCCTTGTGATTAAAATAAGATTTTAAGATTTTAACTAATTAAAAGTTATTTTTAAGAATGGGCTACTGGCCTTTAAGACCCTCCTCAGTGTGGATCCAAACTATTTTTAAAAACTTTTTTGTCCCTTTTCCTATCTTGCATATCCTAAGAACCAGCCAAACTGGAGTTTTTCAATTTCATATATAAATTCCATGTTCCCTTGTCTGAAATTTTTCTCATTCTATTCTCTCTACCTAAAATTTTCTGTTTCTCATTTTGTTTACTAAATTATTGTGCTTTTCTTCTTTCTGTAATTCTCATGGCCCTCCAATAGCACATTGTAGTCTGTGTAGTTGTTGCTTGTTTGTGTATTTGTTGATTTTTTTAAAAAGATGTTAGAATCTAATATTTATCCTCTTGTATTTCTTTAGTATTTACCTGAATATCACAAGTACTTTAAGCATAACAAGAAATCAGTATGTATTTTTAAATGAATGAATAGTTTGGCATCACAGAAAGAACAGAAAATAAGAGGTCATTCACCTCTATAACTCAGCTGAGAAGCTTGTATTCAGGCAAATGAATACAGGCTCTGGGGATGTTATCGATGTTGGGATTTTTTATTTGTGATTGTCTCCTTCAAACAGTTCACTTATTAACCCTCAGGCGTCAGTTCTGTGTATTTCTTAATTTGTTCTTTATAGCCCCTTCACACTTTTCAACATTCATTTAATCATGTGTATCTAGTAAACTCCTCATATATTGGCAAAGTTAAGGAAATGAAAATTCAATGACAGACTTTTGCATCATTTCTATGGTTCTAATTACAAATTATTATTATTTACTTTTTAAACTTAGCTGTCATGCAGCGCAATTACCTACAAGATGAGAATGAAAATCGCACAGGAACTCTGCAACAATTAGCAAAGCGCTTCTGCCAATATGTAGTAAAACAATCAGAACTAAAGGGCACTTTCAGTAAGTATTGTTTTTTTAACCTCTTCATCTCTCCAACCCCTGGAGCATTTCTCTGATGGCAACTGAAGGGAGTTTGAGATCTGCAGAAAACATTGAATGTGGAGAAAATGTAAGCCCAATTTAGAAAAAATACACCATTCCTGTGCTTGGTTTCTCCAGAAGGTCATAAATGCAGCCCCTGTGACACAAACTGGAGATATTATGGAGATAGCTGCTATGGGTTCTTCAGGCACAACTTAACATGGGAAGAGAGTAAGCAGTACTGCACTGACATGAATGCTACTCTCCTGAAGATTGACAACCGGAACATTGTGGTAAGAAGATTCTTATGTCAAATATTTTGGAGGCAAGGGAGAAAACTCTCAAATGTAACATTTGACCTTTTTTGTTTTTTACATTTTTCTTAACATCTTTCAGTTTGTACTAATCTAAGACCCTTATGAAACCTAGTAAGAATTACAGAACCCAGATATTCAATCCAATCATAATATTCTACAACACTGATAGAGTTGATCAGTCAAATTGACTTGTCCCTTCCTGACAGCTCAGGCCTTAGTGGGTCACACATGAAGAGTCAGCCCAGTGATGTTCATATTTATTTGTGTCCTCTGTTGTTCTAACTTGCTGTGCTGTCCACTTACTGTTTCTGTGGACTCAGACACATACGGAAGATATCCAGTTACGTAAATTAGCTTTTCTTTCCACTCCAGCAAAATAAGATAGTTTTCTAAAATCTCAGCTCTATTATATAGAGATTAATTCGAGACATATATGCATATCCTTAATTTGTATTAGTCTAGGCAGATGCCAGGTTGAAGATTTATAACTAAAAGTAGTCATGCAACTTTTTCAGAAAAAGAAATTGTATAATTGGATTTCAGGTAGAATTTATCTGTCAGTTCCTACTGGGAAGTATATAATATTGATATATTTTAAAGAAAATATTAGGATATAACAGAAAGGTTCCCGGTGGCTCAAGCTTTAAGAAATAAACAGTCACATGTGACTTTCACACAATATCTCCTGTGGAATGCCATTTTGAGTCTCACATATCTGTCAAGAAGCTCAAGTCATTTTTTATTTACCAAGAATGCATTATCACTTGTTATTCTGGGAGGTCTGAGAATATATAAGCATTTGGCCTTCACATAATTTTGTTACCCATAGATTGATTGATTCACTTATTCCTTCATTAATTCAGCAACTATGTGCTGAAACTATTCCAGAATTTGGACCTATGCAGTTAATAAGACAGAAAGAAAAATGCTTAACCTCAACAAGAGTATATTCTAGTTAAAGCAACAGCCAAGAAACAAAGCAAATGATATAGTATATAGTTTAGTAGATAGTGATAATTGCTAATTAGAAGAAAGTAAATAGGGAAAGGTAGATGTAAGTTATTTATAAATCCTTTTGAGAAAGACATCATAAATGCCTTTATCCAGTTAACTAAAACAAGTTAATACTTCCATATGTAAGATTTTATAGGCAAGCTGAGCAATAAAACCAAAGCAGGTAGGGCTTTAACTCTAAGGAATATACAGCTCATCAACAATGTATTTCTTTGTATTTCCTTTCTCTGTTTACATTTATTCCTTTGAATCATATTTGGTATTCTATTTGGGAGTATAATCCTCAACTGATTGAAGATCTAAATATAAGTTATAAACACAAAAGAAGATTAGAATATCAGCTATTTTGTGTACAATTTTACCTGTGTCCTATAAGTTTTTTTTAAGATCTCAGACAAGTCAAATTGGTACAATTTCAAACATCAAATGTAATCCATAAATACTAATATAGACATGTAATCCAACATTTTTTGTCCAATGTCTTATCATGAAGCTTTGTCTATCATACCAAGAGCTGTGGAGGGATTCTGACCATTGTGTTTATTTATGTTTACAATAGGAATACATCACAGCCAGGACTCGGTTAATTCGTTGGGTCGGATTATCTCGCCAGAAGTCGAATGAGGTCTGGAAGTGGGAGGATGGCTCAGTTATCTCAGAAAATATGTAAGTCACTGGACACTTAGAATAGGAGGCAGTACTGGAAACTCTTATTCTTGAGATTCCCTTTTCTCTCAGTCCAAGTCACTACTATGGGTTATAGAAGCAGCAGCTGGGTCACTTACCTGCTGGTCATAAGACAATTCTTTCCCCTCTCTCCCATTACTTTGCTCTTTATCTAAGCCACAATCCACCTTTATCTCTGATATTATTCCCATTCATTTTTACATTCAACTTTACCATGGAACACTGTGTGCATGTATGTGTACGTGTGAGTGTGTGTGTGTGTGCGCATGCACATGTGTGTGTGTTTTTGTGTTTTGCTTGCTCTGATTATCTTCACATATTTTTAAAACAAAATTTCATATCATTATTTTACAGTTGAAAGTTGTTACCTTGAGAGTCCTTTTGAGTTTTCAATATTGTTTTGCCTATTCTTCTATTCTGGGAGTCTCCAAGAATTCGATACATTGTATTTCACAAGATAATTCCAATGTCCATTAATGAAGCTTTGTCCTTCTACAAACAATCCAGGCAAAGGGACTGATTGCATTGAGTGGAGTTGCTTCCTATATGGCTTTCCAATCTGCAGTCTCAACATCTTTTGTTCATCCTGTATATCAAAACTGCAGTCTCTCTTCAATTAAAATTTAAACTGATAACCAAAACTTATATAATCTGATTATTACTCAAATTATGAATTAAATTTTTAAACAAATATTTATTAAGTATTTACTATAGATAGGATCTTAGGATACTACAACTACAAGCAAGCCTCTTCACAGACCTTGGGCTTTATCTCCTATCTCCTATTGCTTGCTGCCTAATTTACAATATTGCAGGCAAATTAGTGTTCTTTACATTCTTCCAACAAATCAGACTCGTTTTGTTACCTTAGGGCTTTTGTCTTGCTATTTTCTTCTAGAATGCTCTGCCTCCACAACTCCATGACCATCTCTCCACTGAGACTCAAGTCTCTATTTAAACATCACTTCTTCAGTGAGGCTAACTCTACCCAAACTAAATTAGCCTCCCTTAAACCCATATCCATACAGTCCACCACTGTTTTGTTTCTTTGTAACTCTTACCACTGTCTCAATTTTTCTTGTCTATTTTCTGTGGGCTTCTTACTGGTATCGCCCCACTTAAATGAAAGTTCCCCAACAAGAAAGACATTAGCTTTCTTGTCTTTCTTTATCAGTGTGTATCCTCAGCACATAGAACAACTTTGCCACATAGTTCTGCAGATATTTTCCAAATAAACTAATAAGTATATATTCCTTGTCATCTCATTATAAGCAGTTTAGAAAGAAATAAATATAACTTAACAGACAATTACAATACAGCCTGCTGTGTTAGATGATTTATCTTGCAACATAAATCCTGATTTCAAAACTACTGAATCAACTCACTTTTCCATGAGCATATTCCCATCTAGTGCAGCTACTTGTCCTGTAGGGCTCTTCCATCTCCTGTCAGTTCATCTAAGTCCTGACCTTCCATCAATACTGAACTAAAGTCTGATCTTATAGATAATGTGTTTTCCCATTATTTTGGGGCCATCTCCATCACTTCTTCAGGGCTCCTATTGTACCTACTGTTCCCTTGCTCCTAATTTTATGCTACATGAAATTAATATTGGGCTTTTCAAATATGCATATCTTGTACTGCCAAGCAGGGTGGAACTTTCTCAACAATGAGAATCGTTTTTTTTTTTTTGTTTGTTTGTTTTTTTCCTATTTTCCTCAGTCTCTATTTGGTGCATCAAACTACTATACGCAGAGTCTGATTACTGATTGTTTGCTTAGTTTTCAAAGGAATTTATTCTAACTTTCCCTTCACAGGTTTGAGTTTTTGGAAGATGGAAAAGGAAATATGAATTGTGCTTATTTTCATAATGGGAAAATGCACCCTACCTTCTGCGAGAACAAACATTATTTAATGTGTGAGAGGAAGGCTGGCATGACCAAGGTGGACCAACTACCTTAATGCAAAGAGGTGGACAGGATAACACAGATAAGGGCTTTATTGTACAATAAAAGATATGTATGAATGCATCAGTAGCTGAAAATTGCTTATTTCTCCCTTTCTTCTCATTGGAGTTATTTTTAATATTATCTTTCCTATCAGAATTACCTAGTCCCTTCTTTGAATATACAGAAGCCATCACGTGAGTTTATCATTTGCTTCCCAATTGTTCTATTTTCCTTTAATTTTCTTTCTTCTTGTCCTTCATTTCTAATTACCTGAACGTGGTATGATTTACTGCATCTTCAGATATACACATATAAAACCAAAATCAGGCCAATATAGGTTAGGGCTTAATTAATATAAGTTGTGCAAAATATCTGTGTTTGAAATCTGTCCAAAATATCTAAGTTTGAAAGGCAGTGTAAGATAGTAAAAAGAATATTAAACTTAGAATCAGCAAAATAATTTAGATGTCAATTAACTAAATTACAATCATGAACCAGTTTCATAACCTCTTTAACTTCCCTTTTCTCATATTTAAAATAGGAATAATAACACCCATCTTTTATACCTCACAGTTCTACAACCTAAAATAGAACTTTAGAGTGTTAACTGTACCAGAAACTCCATGAAAGCGAACACTATGACTTCCCCATTCACTATTCTCTTATCAGCACCAACCCGAAACCCTGGCTCACAAAACAGAGAGATATTTGTTTCTCTTTGTATAAGATAGTTCATGAGAAAAATACCTCAATCATTAAAACATTACACAAATAGAATTACTATTCCAAGTCTACCTCTGGTTAGATTCAACAGTAGTAATTTTCTGTGCTAGAGAAGGAAAAGAAAGTTTGCAAGAAAACTCACGGGGTTTGTAAAATGAATAAATGCTTCTTAACAAGTTTCAGAGGCTACTAGACAGAAGGACAAGTAAAAATGCTTTAATTAGTATTTTCCTAACAGTTTTGTGCTTTATTTTTGCTGAGTAACTCAGGAAGTATTTACAGAATATGTGGAAAGGCACCCTTTTACAGGATAATAGGCAAAAATTGCATTTCTTTCCCCCAGCTTCCCTTTTTTAACTAGTGGCTACCATTTACGAGCGTGATTCTCAAACATCTCAACGGAGGTGTTGGTTAAAACATAGAGAAACCAAATAGGAAACTCAAATGCTGATGTTACTCAGTGGGAAGACTGAGGAGACACAGAGACCTGGGTTTTTACCAGCATCATGACACAATTCTCATACAAGTAGTCTTTAATACAGTTA
Source organism: Gorilla gorilla gorilla (assembly GCF_029281585.2). NCBI lineage: Eukaryota > Metazoa > Chordata > Mammalia > Primates > Hominidae > Gorilla > Gorilla gorilla. Next base: position 25,406,197 of record NC_073234.2, on the reverse strand, counting down.
GAGAAATATCACTACTTTAGAACTTAGTCTCTATCTGGCTTTGGATAAGTAATTTAGTGTCTTTAAAACTCTATGTTCTCACCTTGAAATGGGTTTAATATTATTACCTTGCTCATAAGTTAATTGTGAAGCTCATTTAATATGATTATATAAAGTATCGATCAGAATACCAAGTATGTAATACATACTCAATAAATATGTGTTACTCTTAAAGCTTTGTGCGCTAACACTGAAAGACACTTGAATCTTTATCTTTTTTCTAGCCTATCAATAATTAAGCAGATTTGGAGGGCTTAGGAAAAATAATAGAAATACCTCAAATTTTACTTGTTACTTCAAATGTCTGGAGATCTTGGATTTGGGTGATGGTATCAGTATGTTTTTTATTTTGAATTGTCTATTTAGAGAAACTAAGTAGGAACCAATAATTCAGAAAACCGTACAAAATTAGCACCTCAACTTTGTTTCATCTCCCTAAAATGGAAAAACATATGTGTATACATCCCTATAGCACACATAAACTTAGAAGAATAATATCTTAGTGCATGGCAACAATACAATTAAAAATGTAGGCCAATCACTGTGATTCTTTTTCTGGTATTCATATCTAAAGTATCTTATACATAAAATCAAAATAGCACAAACGTTAGTAGCACAGATCAGACCACCTCATTTCAAATACTAAATCTTCTAGATGTTATCTAAGTGAACTCCAGCAAAATTTGACTTCTGTCTTCTTCAATTTAAAACTAACTTACAGGCATGCCTTGGAAATATTGTGGGTTCAGTTCCAGACCACCACAATAAAGCAATTATTGCAATAAAGTGAGTCACATTAATTATTTGCTTTCCCAATTCGTGTAAAAGTTATGTTTGAGCTACAACATCTTCTATTAAGTATTCAACAGCATTATGTCTGGAAAATGTACATAGTTTTATTAAAAATAGTTTATTGCTAAAAATGCTGATTATTTGAGTCTTTAGTGAGTGAAAATCTTTTTGCTGGTGGAGCGTCTTGCCTTGATGTTGATGGCTGCTGGTGGATCAGAGCAGTGGTTGCTGAAGGATGGGGTAGATGTGGCTATTTTTAAAATAAGACAATGGTGAAGTTTGTAGCATCAATTTAGTCTTCCTTTTATGAAATTTTTATCTGTAGAATGTGATGCTGTTAAATAGCATTTTACTCATCATAAACTTCTTTCAAAATTGAAGTCAGTCCTCTCAAATCCTGCTACTGCTTTATCAACTAAGTTTATGCAATATTCAGAATACTTTATTAGCATTTCAACAATGTTCACAGCATGTTCACCAGGAATAATATTTGTCTCAAGAACCATTTTCTTTGCTCATCCATAAAAAGCAACTCCTCATTTGTTAAAGTTTCCTGATAAAATTGCATCAATTCAGCCACATCTTCAGGCTCCACTTCCAGTTCTAGTTCTCTTGCTATTTCCACCACATCTGCAGTTACTTCCGCCGCTGAAGTCTTGAACCCCTGCAAGTTATCCATGAGGGTTTGATTCAACTTCTTCCAAGTGTCTGTTAATGTTGACACTTTGTCTTCCTTCCATGAATCACAAATCTTTTTAATGGCATCTAGAATGGTAAGTTGTTTCCAGGTGGTTTTCAATTTACTTTGCTCTGATATATAAGAAGAATCAGTGTCTGTAGGAGTTATAGCCTTATGATGTGTATTTCTTAAAGAATAAAACTTGAAAGTCAAAATTACTCCTTGATTTGTTGGTTGCAGAAGAGGATGCTGTGTTAGCAGGACTGAAAACATTAACCTCCCGGTACATGTCTATAAGAGCTCTTGGGTGACTAGATGCATTGTCAATGAGCTGTAGTATTTTGAAAAAAAGACCTTTTTTTTTTTCTGAGCGGTGTTTCTCAACAATGGGCTTAAAATACTCAGTAAACAATGCTATAAACAAATGTGCTTTCATCCAGACTTTGTTGTTTCATTCATAGAGCATTGGCAGGTACATTTAGCATAATTATTAAGGTCCCTAGGACGTTTGAAATGATAAAAGACTACTGGCTTTAACTTAAAGTCATCAGCTGCATTAGTCCCTAACAAGAGAGTCAGCTTGTCCTTTGAAGCTTTCAAGCCAGCCATTGACTTCTCCTCTCTAGGTATAAAAATCCTAGATGACATGTCTTTCCAATACAAAGCTGTTTGATCTAGACACCTTCAGCTATCTTAGCTATATCTTCTGGATAACTTGCTCCAGTTTCTACATCAGAACTTGCTGCTTCATCTTTCATTTTTATGTTAGAGAGAAGGCTTCTTTCCTTAAACCTGATGAACCAACCTCTGCTAGCTTCCAACATTTCTTCTGTAGCTTCTTTTTTTTTTTTTTTTCCTTCTGTAGCTTCTTCACCTCTCTCACCCGTCACAGAATTGACAAGAGTTAGGGCCTTGCTCTGGATTAGGCTTTGACTTAAGAGAACGTTGTGATTGGTTTCGTCTTGTATCCAGACCACCAAACTTTCTCCATATCAGCAATAAGGCTATCTTGTTTTCTTAATATTTGTGTGTTCATTGGAGCAGCACTTGTAATTTCTTTTTTTTTTTATTATTATACTTTAAGTTTTAGGGTACATGTGCACAACGTGCAGGTTTGTTACATATGTATACATGTGCCATGCTGGTGTGCTGCACCCATTAACTCGTCATTTAACATTAGGTGTATCTCCTAATGCTATCCCTCCCCCCTTCACCCATCCCACAACAGGCCCCGGTGTGTGATGTTCCCCTTCCTGTGTCCATGTGTTCTCATTGTTCAATTCCCACCTATGAGTGAGAACATGCGGTGTTTGGTTTTTTGTCCTTGTAATACTTTGCTGAGAATGATGGTTTCCAGCTTCATCCATGTCCCTACAAAGGACATGAACTCATCCTTTTTTATGGCTGCATAGTATTCCATGGTGTATATGTGCCACATTTTCTTAATCCAGTCTATCACTGTTGGACATTCGTGTTGGTTCCAAGTCTTTGCTATTGTGAATAGTGCTGCAATAAACATACATGTGCATGTGTCTTTATAGCAGCATGTTTTATAATCCTTTGGGTATATACCCAGCAATGGGATGGCTGGGTCAAATGGTATTTCTAGTTCTAGATCCCTGAGGAATTGCCACACTGACTTCCATAATGGTTGAACTAGTTTACGTCCCACCAACAGTGTAAAAGTGTTCCTATTTCTCCACATCCTCTCCAGCACCTGTTGTCTCCTGACTTTTTAATGATCACCATTCTAACTGGTGTGGGATGGTATCTCATTGTGGTTTTGATTTGCATTTCTCTGATGGCCAGTGATGATGAGCACTTTTTCATGTGTCTTTTGGCTGCATAAATGTCTTCTTTTCAGAAGCGTCTGTTCATATCCTTTGCCCACTTTTTGATGGGGTTGTTTGTTTTTTCTTGTAAATTTGTTTGAGTTCTTCGTAGATTCTGGATATTAGCCCTTTGTCAGATGAGTAGATTGCAAAAACTTTCTCCCATTTTGTAGGTTGCCTGTACACTCTGATGGTAGTTTCTTTTGCTGTGCAGAAGCTCTTGAGTTTAATTAGATCCCATTTGTCAATTTTGGCTTTTGATGCCATTGCTTTTGGTGTTTTAGACTGAAGTCCTTGCCCATGCCTGTGTCCTGAATGGTAATGCCTCGGTTTTCTTCTAGGATTTTTATGGTTTTAGGTCTAACATTAAAGTCTTTAATCCATATTGAATTAATTTTTGTATAAGGTGTAAGGAAGGGATCCAGTTTCAGCTTTCTACATATGGCTAGCCAGTTTTCCCAGCACCATTTATTAGATAAGGAATCCTTTCCCCATTACTTGTTTTTGTCAGGTTTGTCAAAGATCAGATGGTTGTAGATATGTGGCATTATTTCTGAGGGCTCTGTTCTGTTCCATTGGTCTATATCTCTGTTTTCGTACCAGTACCATGCTGATTTGGTTACTGTAGCCTTGTAGTATAGCTTGAAGTCAGGTAGCATGATGCCTCCAGCTTTGTTCTTTTGGCTTAGGATTGACTTGGTGATGCAGGCTCTTTTTTGGTTCCATATGAACTTTAAAGTACTTTTTTCCAATTCTGTGAAGAAAGTCATTGGTAGCTTGATGGGGATGGTATTGAATCTATAAATTACCTTGGGCAGTATGGCCATTTTCAAGATATTGATTCTTCCTACCCATGAGCATGGAATGTTCTTCCATTTGTTTGTATCCTCTTTTATTTCACTGAGTAGTGGCTTGTAGTCCTCCTTGAAGAGGTCCTTCACATCCCTTGTAAGTTGGATTCCTAGGTATTTTATTCTCTTTATAGGAATTGTGAATGGGAGTTTATTCATGATTTGGATCTCTGTCTATTATTGGTGTATAGAAATGCTTGTGATATTTTCACATTGATTTTGCATCCTGAGACTTTGCTGAAGTTGCTTATCAGCTTTTTGGGTTTTGGCCTGAGATGATAGGATTTTCTAAATATACTATCATATCATCTGCACACAGAGAAAATTGGACTTCTTTTCTTCCTATTTGAATACCTTTTATTTCCTTCTATTTCCTGGTTGCCCTGGCCAGAACTTTCAGTACTGCATTGAATAGGAGTGGTGAGAGAGGACATCTTTATCTTGTGCCAGTTTTCAAAGGGAATGCTTCCAACTTTTGCCACTCATTATGATATTGGCTGTGGGTTTGTCATAAATAGCTCTTATTATTTTTAGATACATTCCATCAATACATAATTTATTGCATGTTTTTAGCATGAAGTGGTGTTGAATTTTACCAAAGGCCTTTTCTGCATCTATTGAGATAATCATGTGGTGTTTGTCATTGGTTCTCTTTATGTAATGAATTACATTTGTTGATTAGCATATGTTGAACCACCCTTGCATCCCAGGGATGAAGCCACCTTAATTGTGGTGGATAAGCTTTTTAATGTGTTGCTGGATTCGATTTGCCAGGATTTTATTGAGGATTTTCTCACAATGATGCTGGCCTCATAAAATGAGTTAAGGAGGAATCCCTCTTTTTCTATTATTTGGAATAGTTTTAGAAGGAATGGCACCAGCTCCTCTTTGTACCTCTGGTAGAATTCAGCTGTGAATCAGTCTGGTCCTGGACTTTTTTTGATTGGTAGGCTATTAATTACTGCCTCCATTTAAGAACTTGTTATTGGTCTATTCAGGGATTCGATGTCTTCCTGGTTTAGTCTTGGGAGAATATATGTGTCCAGGAACTTATCCATTTCTTCTAGATTTTCTAGTTTATTTGCATGATGTGTTTATAGTATTCTCTGATGGTCGTTTGTATTTCTGTGTGATCAGTGGTGATATCCTCTGTATCATTTTTTATGGTATCTATTTGATTCTTCTCTCTTTTCTTCTTTATTAGTCTGGCTAGCAGTTTATTTTGTTAATCTTTTAAAAAACCCAGTTCTTTGATTCACTGATTTTTTGAAGGGCTTTTGTGTCACTATCTTCTTCAGTTCTGCTCTGATCTTAGTTATTTCTTGTCTTCTGCTAGCTTTGAATTTGTTTGCTCTTGCTTCTCTAGTTCTTCTAATTGTAATGTCATGGTGTCAATTTTAGATCTTTCCCAGTTTCTCATGTGGGCATTTAGTGCTATAAATTTCCTTCTAAAGACTGCTTTAGCTCTGTCCTAGAGATTCTGGTATGTTGTGTCTTTGTTCTCATTAGTTTCAAATAGCATCTATTTCTGCCTTAATTTTGTTATTTACCCAGTAGTCGTTCAGGAGCAAGTTGTTCAGTTTCCATGTAGTTGTGCAGTTTTGAGTGAGTTTCTTACTCCTGAGTTCTAATTTGATTGCACTGTGGTCTGAGATACTGTTTGTTATGACTTCTGTTCTTCTGTATTTGCTGACAAGTGTGTTCCTTCCAATTGTGCGGTCAATTTCAGAAGAAAAGCAACCCTAAGACACATAATTATCAGATTCACCAAGGTTGAAATGAACAAAAAAATGTTAAGAGCAGCCAGAGAGAAAGGTCAGGTTATCCACAAAGGGAAGCCCATCAGACTAAGAGCAGATTTCTCTGCAGAAACCCTACAAGCCAGAAGAGAGTGGGGGGCAATATTCAACATTTCTAAATAAAAGAACTTTTGGCCGGGCTTGGTGGCTCACACCTGTAATCCCAGCATTTTGTGAGGCTGAGGCAGGCAAATCATGAGGCCAGGAGACTGGGACCATCCTGGCTAACATGGTGAAATCCCATCTCTACTAAAAATACAAAATATTAGCCAGGTGTGTGGTGGGTGCCTCTAGTCCCAGCTACTCGGGAGGCTGAGGCAGGAGAATGACATGAATCTGAGGGGTGGAGCTTGCAGTGTGCGGAGATCACACCACTGCACTCCAGTCTGGGTGACAGTGCAAGTCTCCATCTCAAAAAAGAAAAAAAAAGAATTTTCAACCCAGAATTTTATATCCAGCCAAACTAAGCTTCATAAGTGAAGGAGAAATAAAATCCTTAACAGACAAGCAAATGCTGAGGGATTTTATCACCACCAGACTGGCCTTACAAGAGCTCCTGAAGGAAGCATGAAATATGGAAAGGAAAAACTGGTACCAGCTACTGCAAAAACATACCAAAATGTAAAGTCCATCAACATTATGAAGAAACTGCATCAAATGATGGGCAAAATCACCAGCTAGTATCATAATGACAGGATCAAATTCACACATAACAATATTAACCTAAATGTAAACCAGCTAAATGCCTGAATCAAAAGACACAGGCTGACAAATTGGCTAAAGACCCAAGACCCGTCAGTGTGCTGTATTCAGGAGACCCATCTAATGTGCAAAGACACACATAGGTTCAAAACAAAGGGATGGAGGAATATTTACCAAGCAAATGTAAAGAAAAAAATCAGGAGTTGCAATCCTAGTCTCTGATAATACAGAGTTTAAACCAACAAAGATCAAAAAAGACAAAGAAGGGCATTATATAATGGTAAAGGGATCAATGCAACAAGAAGAGTTAACCATCTTAAATATATATGCACCCAACAGAGGAGCACCTGGATTCATAAAGCAAGTTCTAGGAGACCTAAAAAGAGACTTAGACACCCACACAATAATAGTGGGAGACTTTATCACCCCACTGTCAATATTAGACAGATCAACAATACAGAAAATTAACAAGGATATTTAGGACTTGAACTCAGCTCTGGACCAAGCAGACCTAATAGACATCTACAAAGCTCTCCACCCCAAATCAACAGACTACACATTCTTCTCAGCACCACATAGTGCTTATCCTAAAAAAGAAATTTTTTTAAAGACAGTTGTATAATTCAGTTGGCTATGATTAAGGAGAAATTACAATGGTCTTTCCAGAGATGGGTCTTTGATTTAAAAATAGATAATATAAAATTAATTGGTAAAACAAGATTTTGTTAAAATATTGACTTATTCTCAATGCAAGAAGTTTTTAACTTTTAAATTTTATAACCTGTCTCTTTGACATTCTTCAGATCGATATCTCAGAATTTCACCTTTTTCTCTTTTAAAAAGGCATTGGATGTTCATTCTACCTTTTGTTATCTCCTGTAACTTCTATTAATTATCTAATGTAAGAGAGAGAATTCTTTTTTTGAAAAACAGGCAAATGAAATATCTTTTGGACTTGCATGTCTATTATGTCTCTATCTTTATATATTTCATGTGAAAGTGATATTTCATTACCTAACTACATGAAGAAGCTCTAATCAAGTAATTAAAAATAAATAAACAAATAAATGCTTACTAGACTGGTAGAAGCTACATAACCTTAGTAATCTTTGGTAAAATTAATTCAGTAAATTTAATCTGAAAATTTTGTCCAGTAATTTAAAATATTAACATCATGATTAAACCTTCTTTATTTTTTTCACTAGCAGTTTGGATTACTAGAGTTAATATAGTTAAAAATATTTTAAGAGTTAAAATAATAGGAGCATAAGATATGTTTTTGGTGAAGCTTATAAAACATAAGGATGTCAATTTTGATTAAGAAAGAAAATAATTGTGTTTTTTTTCTAGTTAAACTATTTAAGAGTTGCTTTAAAATGAAGGAAAAATTGTACAAATAAAACTAAATGAATAAATTTAAACAAAGAAGCCAGGGGAGCAAAAGTGAACTCTCAGCCCTGTGGTTGCCAAGAAAATAGTCGACATGGGGGAAGAGGAAAACCAAGGAACTATTTAAAACCAGAAGGTATAATGTAAAGGAATTGTTTTATTTTGTAGATTGTATCACTCAACTTTAAAAAAAAATCTTTACCATAATGAATTGTCAAAATAACCATTTTAAGGACAAAGTTCTTAATTTTAAATGCTACGGAATTTAAAAGCTTGTTTGGATTGATGCAAGACCCACAGCTCACTCCTAAGCAATCACTAGTAAGTACATATGACCCAAATGCACAGGAGATTATTTTTAAGAGAACAATCGGCCTAGTAAACCAGAAAAAAAAATGCCACTGTAAAGTCTGTCTGCCCTGTGAAGGTGTACTAGTTCATTTTTGCACTTCTGATAAAGACATGCCAGAGACAGGGTAATTTACAGAGAAAAAGAGGTTTAATGGACTCACCATTCCACGTGGCTGGGGAGGCCTCACAATCACGGTGGAAGGCAAAAGGCACATCTTACATAGCAGCAGGCAAGAGAGAGAATGGGAACCAAGCAAAAGGGGTTTCCCCTTATAAAACCGTCAGATATTGTGCAACTTATCCAATACCATGAGAACAGTATAGGGGAACCACCCTCATGATTTAATTATCTCCCACCAGGTCCCCTCCTGCATCATGTTGAATTATGGGAGCTACAATTCAAGATTAGATTTGGGTGGAGACACAGCCAAACCATATCACTCCATCCCTGGACCTCCCAAATCTCATGTCCTCACATTTCAAAATCAATCATGTCTTCCCAAAAGTCCCCCAAAGTCTTAACTCATTTTAGCATTAACTCAACAGTCCACAGCCCAAAGTCTCATCTAAGGCAAGGCAAATCCCTTCTGCCTATGAGCCAGTAAAATCAAAAGCAACTTAGTTACTTCCTAGATACAATGAGGGTACAGGCACTGGATAAATACAGCCATTCCAAATGGGAGAAATCGGCCAAAATGAATAGTGTATTGGACTGCCCTATAGTATTTCAGACTTGCAAGGGGCCACCGGCCCCTTCTCACAGCCCCACTAGGCAGTGCCCCAGTAGGGACTCTGTGTGGGGATTCCAACCCCACATTTCTCTCCCCTACTGCCCTAGCAGAGGTTCTCCATGAGGGCCCCACCTCTACAGCAAACTTCTTCCTGGGCATCCAGGCATTTCCATACATCCTCTGAAATCTAGGTGGAGGTTCCCAAAACTCAATTCTTGTCTTCTGTGCACCCACAGGCTCAACACCACATAGAAGCTGCCAAGACTTGAGGCTTACACCCTCTGAAACAACAGCCCAAGCTGTACCTTGACCCCTTTTAGCCATGGCTAGAGTGGCTGGGATGCAGGGCACCAAGTCCCTAGGTTGCACAGAGCAGGGGGATCCTGGACCTGGCCCACAAAACCAGTTTTTTCCACCTAGGCCTCAGGATCTGTGATGGGAGGGGCTGCTGTGAAGACCTCTGATGTACCCTAGAGACATTTTGCCCATTGTCTTGGTGATTAACATTTGGCTCCTTTTTATTTATGGAAATTTCTGCAGCCGGGTTGCATTGAATTTCTCCTTCGAAAATGGGTTTTTCTTTCCATCACATCTTCAGGCTGCAAATTTTCCAAACTTTTATTCTCTGTTTCTCTTTTAAAACTGAATGCTTTTAACAATACCCAAGTAACCTCCTGAATACTTTGCTGCTTAGAAATTTCTTCTATTGGCGGGGCGCGGTGGCTCATGCCTGTAATCCCAGCACTTTGGGAGGCCGAGGCAGGCGGATCACGAAGTCAGGAGATCAAGACCATCCTGGCTAATTCGGTGAAACCCCTTGTCTACTAAAAATACAAAAAATTAGCCGGGCGCAGTGGTGGGCGCCTATAGTCCCAGCTACTCGGGAGGCTGAGGCAGAAGAATGGTGCGAACCCGGGAGGCGGAGCTTGCAGTGAGCCGACATTGCGCCACTGCACTCCAGCCTGGGTGACAGAGCGAGACTCCGTCTCAAAAAAAGAAAAGAAAAAAAGAAATTTATTCTGCCAGATACCCTAAATCATCTCCTTCAAGTTCAAAGTTCCACAAATCTCTAGGGCAGGGGCAAAATATTGCTAGTCTCTTTCCTAAAACACAGCGAGAGTCACCTTTACTGCAGTTCCCAACAAGTTCCTCATCTTCAGCTGAGACCATCTCAGCCTGGATTTCATTGTCCATATCATTATCAGCATTTTGGTCAAAGCCATTCAACAAATCTCTATGAAGTTCCAAACTGTCCCACATTTTCCTGTCCTCTTCTGGACCCTCCAAACTGTTCCAACCTCTGCCTGCTGCCCAGTTCCGAAGCTGGTTCCACATTTTTGGGTATCTTTACAAGCATTGCCCCACTCTACTGGTACCAATTTATTGTATTAGTTCATTTTCATGCTACTAATAAAGACATACCCAAGACGGGGTAATTTATAAAGAAAAAGAGGTTTAATGGACTCACAGTTCCATGTGGCCAGGGAGGCTTCACAATCGTGGGGGAAGGCAAAAGGCACATTTTACACTGCAGCAGGAAAGAGAATGAGAACCGAGTGAAAGTGGTTCCCCTTTATAAAACCATCAGATTTCATGAGACTTATTCACTAGCATGAGAACAGTATGGGGAAAACCGCCCTCCTGATTCAATTATCTCCCACCAGGTCCCTCCCACAACAGGTGGGAATTATGGGAGCTAAAATTCAAAATGAGATTTGGCTGGGGACACAGCCAAACCATATCAGCAGGGGACTGCCCAACTCTCCCTATAAAATGCCAAGTTAAGCACCCCAGGTGAGGCAGTTAATATGCTTCACATGAAAACCATGTTGGACTGGTTTTATGATAACTGGGTTATCTTCTCAACAAATATGCCAATTACCAAGGTCAAGGTAAATTTTGGGGTTCAGGGAGCCCCTTTTACATTGGTGCCCCCCCCCCCCCACAGAATCATAGGACTGTTTAAGAAGCCTTATCAAATTTGCCGTTCCTTGTAGGTCTTACAGATGCAACTCCCTGCTGGGAACCCAAACCCTTTTTCACCACAAAAGATAAAATAGGCCTGGCACGGTGGCTCACGCCTGTAATCCCAGCACTTTGGGAGGCCAAGGCCGGTGGATCACCTCAGGTCAGGAGTTCAAGACCAGCCTGGGCAACATGGCGAAACCTCATCTGTACTAAAAATACAAAAATTAGCCAGGTGTGATGGTGGGCACCTGTGATCCCAGCTAGTTGGTAGGCTGAGGCAGGAGAATCACTTGAACCAAGGAGGCGGAGGTTGCAGTGAGCCGAGATCATGCCACTGCACTCCAGCCTGGGTGACAAGAGCGAGACTCTGTCTCAAAATAAATAAATAAATAAATAAATAAATAAATAAATAAATAAATAAAAGAAAAGGTAAAATGATCTGGGGCTAAAAACAAAACAAAACAAAAAAACTAACAAAAACATACAGGTTAACAGAATTATAAAATTTAAGATGTTTAAACAAACTTTATGGAAGATAGTTGTAAGCCCTTTACCTAAATGTCATGTGAAAATGGGTACTATATCTGACTGGGAGATGTTTCCCCTTTCTAGTACTATAAAGCTGAAGGCATATAAATCTGCTCTTTTAGTAAATGTTAATTGAACATGCTGAATGGGAGCTAGTAAAATTGCCTGAGCCCACAAAGTATTGGGTAGAAGCTAGAGCGCTAGTCAGGACAAATCCTCCATTTCATTTGTGGCATTTGTGGCGCATTTATTGGGGCTGATGGCAAAAAACTGTAAATATTTCCCAATGACAATATTGAACAGAGAATTTCCACCTGAGAGCCATGTACTGCCTTGCTATGGAATTTTAACTGAAGCTACCCCTATGCTAATAAAAATGATGGTGCCCAAAAGAGTTCCATAAAAAAATAAAAATGATTTACATAGAATCTTGCTACCTGGGGATATTAGGAGAAAATACTGATAAGTAGGGGGCCTCTTTCCTCTATTCTACCATGCCTGATAGACAGCTTTCATGAGCTGTTGGCTTGTAAATGGCATTTCCCAAATAAACATTGTTTGAAAGCTCCGGCTCTGGTTAAAGCAGGGTCAACAAAATCTTTTTCTTTTGAGTTATTTGAGTGAAGTATGTTTTTGTAAGCAAATTTATATTTCTCTTTGAGTTCTAAAATTTGGATTGTGATTTTATGACAGTATAGTCATTTGCATAAATTCAAAAAGCATCTTTTAAAACAAAAGAATTTGAGACACCGGTTATTTTACTAAGACTTTAACTAAAATAGCATATTTTTAGGTAAAGTTCAGTCAAGGTCAACTTAAAGAAGCCTATACGGCCAATCAATTCTTGCTGCATTTTTAATTAATTAATTAATTTTTTTTGGAGATGGAGTCTTGCTCTGTCACCCAGGCTGGAGTGCAGTGGTGCAATCTCACCTCACTGGCACCTTTGCCTCCCGGGTTCAAGCGATTCTCCTGCCTCAGCCTCCCGAGTAGCTGGGACTGTAGGCGTGTGTCACCACGCCTGGCTGATTTTTGTATTTTTAGTAGAAATGGGATTTCACCATGTTAGCCAGTCTGGTCTTGAACTCCTGACCTCAGGCAATCCACCTGCCTTGGCCTCCCAACGTGCTGGGATTACAGGCATAAGCCACCATACCCAACCCTTGCTGCATTTTATGTAAAATTACCAGGCCAAGTATAATAAATCTAAAACTTATTTTGCACACAAATTGGTCTTGCTATAATTTCTCTTTAATAGAAAAAAAGGGGGGTGGATAAAGGAATTGCTTCAAAGGAAAACATTTAATACTCAATTTCAGTCTTACTCTTTTTTTTTTTTTTTTTTCAGTGGAGACTGAAACATCATTTTCTGGCTATGGTAATCCACTAGCGAGTACCAGATTATAATTTTTCTTCGTATTTTTAGTTGGTACCCTAATGGAATAGGTTCCTTTTTCTGTTCTGACACACAAATTGCTCTTTTAATGATCAAACTGTAAATGTTATTTATCTCTTCTTGTTTTACTTCCAGGAAAACCCAAATCATGATATTTTGAAGATCAGAGATGTGGCTCTCCGTCATTTTGGCATCCCACTGGGCCGGGATCTGTATTTCACTGAGAATGCTCTGCTGCACAAACTATACAAGCCCCCTTCCCTCTAGGCCCAGCTACTGTCACAGAAGAGGAGGGGGCAGAAGATTGTAAGGGCTGGTTTTAAAGAAAAAAATTAGGTCAAGGTCAAACCTCCAAATCAAGGAGGGGTTACAAAAATGCCTAAACAGCTGGTAAAACAAGTTTAGTTGCTTTCTAAACGATTATGTGTCACTTTTGCATCTACCCCAACCATGAAAATTTATTTGCTTATTATAGAATTACAGGAAAATATTTACTAACAGGATAAAAAATACCTTGTTACAAAGCCTCTTGGGTATAATACTCCCAGTTATGAGTTACGGAGATAAACATATCTATCTATATATATTTTTTCAGAACAATGCTTATGTTTGCATAGCTAATTGCTGTATGTCTTTAACAAAAGCCAAGCTTACAGTAGTTCAACACACAGAAGTTAAAAATAAGTCAGTCTCGTAACTTGCCTTTTCGTTTTTGTTTATTGGCTTTTACTTAAAATAATAATTTTAAGAGGTAATAAATGCATGTCCATATCCATTCTTACCTGGCCTAGAACAATCAATTGGCTATAAGTCCTTTGACTCATAAGGCCTTTAGCCATAGGGAGTCCCATGGAAGTATAGGATGGACCCGAGATGGGCAGCCATGCCACCCTGGCAACGCTATGGGACAAAATTAAAATTTGCTGGTTTTTGATGTTGCCTCTGGCAAATCTTGGCCAGAAGGGGAAGAACGTAAATGAAAATGAAAATTCGAAGGCACCCCACAACCATCTGAATGGACTTCCTCTTCCTCCAGGGTTCAGGCCATGATGGAAAGTGGGAGGTGGGACATGCTTCATTATACCTCTCTGGCATTAACATTCACAATCTATTCTCTCTGAAGCTTGCTACCTGGATGTTTCATCTGCATGATAAAATCCCAGGTCTTCAGACAAACTCAACTAATTGTCAACCAGAAAATATTTAAATTTACCTATAGCCTAGAACCCCCACCCCCTACACTCCTTAAATGTATTTGATTGATGCCTCATGCCTCCCTAAAATATATAGAACCAAGCTGCACTGGATTGGCCATCTTCTCACATATCATTCTTTGTTTATAAGTGCAGTGATAATATTGAACATATAGTCTATTTATATATCCACAATACATGTTATTTAAGTCAGGTGCGTTTCTTATAACCCTGAAAGAGAAAGTAAAGAATTACACTTGGCAAGTCAGATATTTGAAACATATTCACAGAAAAAAAAATTACACTTCCAACATGATATTATTGCCCTAGACTCTGTGTTGTTTAAACTAAATCTAATTTAATGTTCAGAGTATCAAGAATGTCCGAGTTAATTGTTTATGTTGACACATATGCAATGTCAAATACTGCTTCATTTCTCCCTGCTTTTTCCACTTTCTAACATCTGATATTTGCTGTCCTTTGCTTACAGAGTTAGCACCCCAGCCCCTTCATATATAATATAATTTGGAATAATACCATTCCATAAGATTCTCCTAGTCTAACTGGCTAGGAGTAGTAAGACTTGGACCCTTTCTCCCTCAAGTGCTTTTTATAATCATCAAAGTCAGGAATTCACCTGAGATATATGACACCTGAAGTTCAACATCATCTCCAAGTGACACTTGGCAAAAGATTTTACTCTGAAGTTCTAATGACCAGCCCATAAATACTAGATTAGTGATCAGGGACTATGCATTAAAAACAAATTCATAAATTAAAAATATTACATTAATTTAGCATCAATACTTGGGTAAAAAAACCAGTAAATAAGTTCATCAATTAAGTGTTTAAGAATGAGATTTATTTGTGGTGACATAGTACAGATGTCATTTATTACAACCCCCTTTCAGAAACAAACCCCAAAACAACACAGAGTTATAAAGTGAAGATATATATATACACACACACACACATATATATCATACATACAATTATTATATACTTTTTCAGTTTTCTTTTTGATAATTGAAAATATCTACAATGTTTTCCATTCCATTATAGATTACCATTCCATCTGCAATAATTACAAACACATACATATTCTGTGTTTGCAAAACAAGATTCCATCTGTACTCTCTCCTGACACACACATTACCTTTGTCTCTAGTCTTTCACTACAAATTAGGCCTTTGAAATATATATCCTTCTCCACTCCATTTGTAGATAGCTTATCTCCCACTGTATCCTATCATTGCCAACCATCAGAGGTAGGGCCACCTTGTCTTTCTGACCCACACTCCTACACTTACTATTTCTATGTGAAAGATAAAGCAAACAAACAAAACAAAACAAAAAATTGTATTTGCCATTATGGCCCAATGTGATGAGTATGCAGGGATCTGAGTGCCTAAACTCACTGTGGTGGCACCTTAACACAGTTGACTCAGAGCTGTCTCCTGCTAAAAGTATATACTAAAAACGTGTTAAATGATGGACTTCCAATAGTGTCCAGCAGGCTGAGACTCTGGTTTCTTTCTTCGTCTGATATTTTCTGCTTCCCAAATTTCAGAGATTAAAAAATACAAATGGAATTTGCCACTATTTTTATATGTAAAGACTTTTTTCCCATTATAAGCAGAACAAATACAACGTATAAATCCACTTAAAATAGTATGTTTATAACCACATTCCTCATTATACTACACAACAAATTATTTTATCTATACTATATATGTGATATATTAAGCTAAAGTTTATATTCTTTCACCTGAAGTGCTCTTCTAAACCAGTCTTTAAATTTTTCATTCAAAAATGCCCATTTCAGAATGGAAGTTAGTGTAAACTCTATGGCAATTTTTCAAAGAACTAAAAATAGAATTACCGTTTGATCCAGCAATTCCACTATTGGGTATCTAACCAAAGGGAAAGGAATTATTATATTAAAAAAAAGACACCTACACTTAAATGTTTGTTGTAGAGCTATTTACAATAGCAAAGTCATGGAACTGTCCTAAGTGTCCATCAACGGATTACTGGATAAGAAAACATGAAACCATGCTTTCTTTTAGAGTATATACACCATGAAATACTACTCAAGTATAAAAGAGAAGGAAATCATGACTTTGCAGCAAAATAGATGGAGCTGGAGACCATTCTCTTAAATGAAATAACTCAGGAAAGTAAACTTAAATACTGCATATTCTCACTTAAGTGGGAGCTAAATAATATGTACACATGCACATAACAAGTGGAATAATAGACATTGGAGACTCCAAAAAGTAGGAGGGTGGGAAGAAAATAAAGAATGAGAAATTACCTGTTGGGTACAGTGTACACTATCCAGGTTATGGTTACACTGAAAACACTGACTTCATCATTATGCAATATATTTATATAACAAAATTGCAATCGTACCCCCTAAATCCATAAACTTTTTAAAATGCCCATTTGAAGTGTCATTTATAACAAAAGTATCATTGCTAAAATTTATGTTTTGTTAGTCTGTGTATTCTTACTGAAGCATTTATCACACTACATTCTCTTTATCTCTAGCATAATTCAATCAGTCTGCACATAAAATTGATGGTTAAGTAACTTTAATGATGAATCAATATTTCATTCATCTTTGAACCCTAGAACTTATCACAATATTAAGTACTTGTTAGTCCAATGACTTTTCTGGGCTTCCACAATTTTTCTTAGATAAAATTATTTACAGAGTTCTCCATAATTTGCCTGCTGTAATTTTGTTAGTTACTTGTCAAAATCATGAGAAGACATTTATGGTAACTTTATGTATTAGAAAATACATCAAAGAAGCATGATAGAAAAGGGTTCTTTTAGCATGCAATTTCAATTGAAGCTGGTTTTAATTTGAATCTACAGTGCTCCTAAGGAAAATACCTCTACTCAAACCCAGCTATAAAATTCTAACAAGAATAGACACTTACCAGGCAGAGGAGTTGATTATATTATCCACTCTCATACCATGAGTGGAATCTTCTTCAGGAGATAATCCCAGCCAATAGTCATATGATCTACTCTGGGATTTTATAAATTCCTACAGGAAATACAGATGGTCTGTTTAAGAAACAGTCTCCTACTTTTGTATTTTACATTATAATGTAATTTCTTACAAATTGCTGTTTTAAGGTAACATACTGGACATTGCACTACTACTATTAAATGTCATTATAAGAAATTGAAAGAAAGTACTCCTTACTACAAAATTTCAATATTTTTAACAATATCATTGCTGGTCTCACAAGAAGAGAGGCCCTACTAATCCATGTACAACCTTAATTTACAGTCAATGAAGAGTTCACAATGACAAGTTCAGGATTAAAAAATCTGAGCAGTAAATATTGTGTCCAGGGCCAAAGGAGGTGGGTAATGGCTATAAACAAGAGTTAATAGAAACAGAAAGAGTAGGAAAAAAATGCCACACACTCAGATGTGCGTGGTTACAGAACAGAATTCAGAACCAGTCCAGAATTTTGTAGCCAAATAACAGGTTTTTTTCTTATTCCAGCCTTTAAAAATTTTTTCTAGAGTAAGTAACTGTGAATGGGTCACTTGAGAATGATCTGATGAGGAAGAGATTGTGGGTTGATTTCTCTCTCTTCTATAAAGGATGATGAAAGTTTCTTATTGTGGGGAAGCAGAGACTTTTAGAAAATGTAATTTTGCTTAAAAATATATGATTGCTATGTGAGAGACCAAAAATGCTATGTAATAAGTGTAACATGGAAACATTATTTAGACAGGGAAAACTAAGAAAATGAATAAATCAATAAAGCTACCAGAAAACACATTTTTCCTGGGATTCAAGGACTCAGTACAATATATCTGACACTTGCCTGTGCCATCTTACTTCAGTTCTTCTTGTTTGTACATATTTTATGCTAACCTACTATAACTTGCCTATTTCTCTTAGTGAATTAAAAAATACAAAATGGTAGAAACAAAACATATTCTCCCATGTAGTTCTTATGGAATTGCTAACCCTGGGGAATAATCTCCATATCCTCTGTTTTTAGATAAATGTTTATAAATTAAGTTCTGAGATTTGGTTCTAGATTCTAATTTGGAAATGCTTACAGACCTATAGATTCTGGGTGCCCTGTAATACTCATCTACCTGTCAGCTAGTAATATTTCTCTTATGCTAAGGTCCTAAACTTGTATGTTTTACCTTGCCTATGATATCTTGAGATAAGTGTACAAAGTTTCAGTCACTTCATACCCCAACTGAAATAAACCAGAATCATGAATGGGTTGATTGAAGTCTTCTCCAACATGCCACACCCCTCTCTATCCCATGATGGTAGAAACACCTGGGCTTTACCAATGCATTTTTGTTGTTTATCTTCAACAGGCTGGCATTCTGAGCAGCACAGGCCATTTTACTCTCCTGCCATGTTTGGACATCGTCACTTAGGAAATAACAGCTGTCCTTATGCCAAATCCATCTCCTTGGACAAGGCTTACATTTGTGCTCTGGAAGAAGAACATAGTTTTACTTGGGTTTTGTTGATAGTCATAATAATTCTTATTATTTCCTTTCCTCTCTGTGTGACATTGATCACATTTGTTGTTTATTCTTCTTTCTTTTTCTCTCTTTCCCCCCCTTTTTTTTTTTTTTGACAGAGTCTTGCTCTATTGCCCAAACTGGAGAGCAGTGGCGTGATCTCAGCTCACTGCAGCCTCCATCTCCTGGATTCAAGTGACTCTCCTGCCTCAGCCACCCAAGTAGCTGGGATTACATGCTGTTTCTTTTTTTTTTACATCGAAGGGGAAGTAAGTGAATCCTGTATTCTAGTTCCTTATATACCACCATAATGTGTCAGACACATAACTTGAACAAAAAAATTTCAAATTAAGCACTTGGATTCAAGTGTGTCTTCCTGTGTCAATTCCTCTTTGTTATTTTGTATGTTCTTTAAAGACAATAAAAACTAATTACTGGAAACGTTCTGTATAGTAAGAATTAACCCCACCTATCTATACCAATCTTATCTTCTTTAATTTTTGTTCTCTGAAATGTTGAAACTTTGAGGTTTCTCAGGAGCAAAAGGAATATGTTTTAGCAACCATGACTATAGAAACTTATGGAGACACTAGAAGACCAACTCCCCGATC
Organism: Gorilla gorilla gorilla; assembly: GCF_029281585.2. NCBI lineage: Eukaryota > Metazoa > Chordata > Mammalia > Primates > Hominidae > Gorilla > Gorilla gorilla. The sequence goes on along the minus strand of NC_073234.2, from coordinate 25,386,806 downwards.
CCAAAGGTGAAGTCTCAATTTATTTTTTTCTATGGACTTTGTTATCAATCTCCAACTGAAATTTAAGAATGAAGTCACCTGTAAAGAGGTGTCACTTCCTCCCTGTCTTCTATTAACCTCAGTGCCCAGAATAATTATAGTAAGTGACAGATTAGAGAAACTGTCTTGTCTAACATTTTATTATGTAACCATTATCTCCTGATAATTTTGGGGCCTATTGTTGTTACTACTTTTTCTGTTTTTCTTCTAACTGCGTGGAAATATCAATGAATTCTCCATCAACCACATGTAATTCTTTCCCCCAAATTATGAGTCCCTAGAGAAAGGCTGCTAGCTAATTATAAAATGATTCTTAAGAGACTCAGTGGTTTAGTTTATTGTCCAATAAATAACTCCAAGAGAATACAAGATTACCTTGTTCTTTGCTATATAGCTCACGACATAATTTGGTGGCTATTGTTTGCAGTGTGGTGGAGAGGTTCCTGATCTTGTTGGAGATATTCATGTTACTCATCAGTTGTAGAGAAACATTTCTCTGGAGCTCTTCACTGATGTTTTGCAGTTTGTTCATTTTTTTCATTTCTATCTTCAAAGTTACGTGAACTCCACATTAAAAAAATGACAAAAAATTGTAAATTCTCAATAGAGCCATCATCCTTTATCATTTGCAGAAGTAGTATAAAGATTAAAGGGGTAGGGAAAGCAATTACTCTACAGGAGTGAGGGAAAGAGACTAAGTTCCACATTGTAAGTCCTCCTTGTGGGCCTATCACCTATCATTATTATAAATCTTCCACTGAAGGAATAAACTTTTGTTGTTAAATATTTGAAATTCTAGATACTTCCTCTTGACCAAAACAGGGGCAGTACATACACATGCTTGCCAAGACTCCCAATCCAATGAGCAACAGAAGGCACAGAAGAGTCAGAAACAAGGCTGCTGGACGCCATACACGAGAGGGAGCTGGAGGTGCTGTGGAAAGCAAAATTAACAGAGAGGCCTAAAAATGGTATAACTTTCATTTGGATTATTTACTCATTCATTCATTCATTCATTTTACCTTTATTTCCTAATATGCCTATTGGAAAGAAATGGATTTGCTAGCCATTCAAGAATATTCAAAAAATATTTTTGAAGAATATGTCAAGAATAAATCAAAATCACTTAATTGTTTTGTATGTAAATTGATTCTGGCAGGAGAAGCTGTTAACTGGTAGACTGATTTAAAAAAACAGATAAGCAAAAACAGAATTTATAATAGAGAATGGAGAAAACCAATCAACCTAGATATAGTGTATTTTGTTTGTACAAATTTGGGAAAAGTGAGTAGCTGGAAATTAACAGAGAAGCCAATAGGAGAAGTCTTTACTTGAGTAGACAATTGTGGCATGTCAAGAAAAACAGTTTCAGTTGTTTATGTATCCCCCCAGGTAATTATGAGAATTTAGCTGCAGAATGAACAAGATAGGCTGTCTTTTCATAATGTCTTTGGGTGTCCTCCCATTAGCTTTTGATCTTAGTCAGTCCAGATCTACACCATTTTTATTGCAATTTTTCAAAAAAATTTTCATGTGTTTTTGCAAGAAACTTTTATTGAATACTTCCTTTTTAATGAATAGTGAAGCCCAGAATAGATCATTTCTCTATTTAAAAAAAAACAGGAATTATAAACTTTGTGAATGAATTATCATTGTGACTATGTTATTTAAATCATCATTATGTATAAAGCTATTATACATTAGGTAAAGACTAGCTAGATATTTCAAGAAAATCCAATTCAGGGATACCATAATAATCTCACTATACTTCTGAGCTATGTCTTACATCTCATAGTTGATGGTGCAATAATATTGTGAAATCCAGAGAGAATTACTAATAAATAGTAAAACTTAACTTCTGTAGACTTTAGAAAATAGTTACTACTGAAAGAACTACATGTTCAAGATTTTATCTAAGATTAGAATTATAAATGCCAGTGCTATCTTTCTTAAAATTATTTTCTTATTTATATATGTATTCAATTATTCAAAAGTTTATTTATTCAATGAACTTATTCAATTATTAAAAAGTTCAATTATTCAAAAGTTATCTTTTGAGTGCCTTGTATTTATTAGACATTATCCTGGGTGCTAACAATATCAAAGTGAGCAAGATGTACAAGTTCCTGTTTTCACAGGTATAAATTTTAATTATAGGAGGAAATAGATAAATAGATATATAAGTGAGACAGGGAGAAAGAAAGAAAGGGAGAAAAGATCTCAAATTTGGCGATGTTGTGCAGAGATTTGAAACTAAGCTGTTATAGAGAGCAGGCAGTTCAAATCTTATGAATAGGAACCAGCATGCAAAATAAGTAGGAAGAACATTACAGGTAGCAATTACATGAAGTTCAAAGACAATAATTTAAGGAAAAGATTTCTATTTGAAAAACAGAATATATTCAGAGGGGCAGAAGAATTGTGGCCAATGTGAAAAATGATGTTAAAGGTTTTATTTGTTTTCTTTTGTTTTGTTTTTAAAATAAGGAGGAGACATTATTTACAGCCTTTTCTAGCCAGAATAAGTTAGATTTTTGGGGAAACCACTGGAAGACTTTAATCTAGGAGGGCAAAATAACAGAGTTGTTTTATCAGTAAGAAATCTGTTACAGTATGACGTGTGAAAGAGAACAGAAGTTTGACTAGCTAGTACTAGGGAATTTGATGACCCATGGATAAATTAAGTATACATTTTTAAGCTAAAATCTATGGCACAAATTTCTGAAATTTTTCTTTAGAGAAAGTTGGTAGATATGCACATTTGTAGGCAGTATCTCATAGTGATAAAAAGCAAAACACCATCTTTAGGGTTAGCATGTGTATTAGTCCATTTTCACATTGCTAATAAGACATATCTAAGACTGGGCAATTTATAAGGAAAGAGAGGTTTAATGGATTCACAGTTTCACGTGGCTGGGGAGGCCTCACAATCATGGTGGAAGGTGAAAGGCACACCTCATATGGCAGCAGACAAGAGAAGAAAGAACTTGTGCAGGGAAACTCCCCTTTATAAAACCATCAGATCTCATGACACTTATTCACTATCACAGGAACAGCACGAGAAAGACCCCTACTATATGATTCAATTACCTCCCACGAGGTCCCTCCAACAACACGTGGAAATTGTGGGAGCTATAATTCAAGATGAGATTTGGGTGGGGACACAGCCAAACCATATCATTCCACCCCGACCTCTCCCAAATCTCATGTCTCACATTTCAAAACCAATCATGCCTTCCCAACAGTCCCCAAAAGACTTAACTCATTTCATCATTAACTCAAAAGTCCACAGTCCATCTGAGACAAGGCAAGTCCCTTCCACCTATGAGCCAGTAAATTCAAAAGAAAGTTAGTTACTTCCTAGATACAATGAGAGTACAGGCATTGGATAAATACGGTCATTCCAAATGGGAGAAATTGGCCAAAACAAAGGGGCTACAGGCCCCATGCAAGTCCAAAGGGCACCAAATCTTAAAGCTCCAAAATCATCTCCTTTGGCTCCATATCTCACATCCAGGTCATGCTGATGCAAGAGGTAGGCTCCCATGTCTTTGGGCAGCTCTGCTCCTGTGGCTTTGCAAGGTACAGTCTCCCTCATGGCTGCTTTCATGGGCTGATATTGAGTGTCTGCAGCTTTTCCAAGTGGACAGTGCATGCTATCAGTGGATCTACCATTCTGAGAGCTGGAGGACGGTGGTCCACTTCTCACTGCTCCACTGGACACTACCCCAGTGGGGACTCTGTGTGGAGCTTCTGACCTCACATTTCCCTTCTGCACTGTCCTAGCAGAGGTTATCCATGAGCACACCATGCCTGCAGCAAACTTCTGCCTGGACATCCAGGCATTTCCATACATCCTCTGAAATCTAGACAGAGGTTCCCAAAACCCAACTCTTGACTTCTGTGCACTCAAAGGCTCAACACCACATGGAAGCTACCAAGGCTTGGGGTTTGCACCCTCTCCAAAGCCATGACCTGAGCTGTACCTTAGCCTCTTTTAGTCATGGCTGGAGCAGCTGGGATGCAGGGCACCAAGTTCCTAGACTGCACACAGCAGAGGGACCCTGGGCTCAGTCCATAATACCATTTATTCCTCCTAGGCCTCTGGGCATGTGATGGGAGGGGCTGCTGGGAAGACCTCTGATATGCCCTGGAGTCATTTTCCCCATTGCCTTGGTGATTATCATTTGGCTCCCCATGACTTTAGAAATTTCTTCAGCTGGCTTGAATTTCTCCTCAGAAAATGGGATTTTCTTTTCTCTATCATTGTCAAGCCACAAATTTTCTGAACTTTTATGCTCTGCTTCCCTTATAAAACTGAATGCTTTTAACAGCACCTGAGTCACATCTTTAATGCTCTGCTGCTTAGAAATTTCTTCTGCCAGATATCCTAAATCATCCCTCTCAAGTTCAACGTTCCACAAATTTCTAGGGCAGGAGCAAAATGCTACCAGTCACTTTGCTAAAACATAACAAGAGTCACCTTTGCTCCCGTTCCCAACAAATTCCTCATCTCCATCTGAGACCACCTCAGCCTTATCACCATTTTTGTCAAAGCCATTCAAGAAGTCTCTAGGAAGTGCCAAACTGTCCCACATTTTTCTGTCTTCTTCTGAGCCCTCCAAAGTATTCCAACCTCTGCCTGTTGCCCAGTCCCAAAGTCTCTTTCAGATTTTTGGGTATCTTTACAGCAGCGCCCTACTCTATTGGTACCAATTTACTGCATTAGTTCATTTTCACACTGCTGATAAAGACATACCCACAACTGGGTAATTTATAAGTAAAAAGAGGTTTAATGGACTCATGGTTCCATGTGGCTGGAGAGGCCTCACACTCATGGTGGAAGGTGAAAGGCACATCTCACATGGCCGCAGACAAGAGAGAACTTGTGCAGGAAAACTCCTCTTTATAAAACCGTCAGATCTCATGAGACTTATTCACTATCACAAGAACAGCATGGGAAAAACCCGCTCCCATGATTCAATTACCTCCCACCATGTCCCTCCTACAGCATGTGGGACTTATGGGAGCTACAATTCAAGATGAGATTTGGGTGGAGACACAGTCAAACGATATCAGTATGTTTTGGTTTGAATTCTGGTTCTGCTGCTTATTGCTTGTGAAACCTCGGGAAAATTATTTAACACCTTTTAACATCTCTGTGTCTGAGTTTCAATATGGTTAAAGCATGGGAGACAGAAAGACTGCAAAGTATCAGACACTAAATAATTTAATATTTATAATGCAATTAGAACAGAACTGGCACAGAGAAAACACTTGAAAATTGTATTTAAATATATACTTATATGTGTATTTAATGAGATGAGGCTGTCTGGAGAGAGAGACAATTTTAGAAGAAAAATAAATATTACTACTTTTGACATTTTAAGTTTAAAATGAGATTAGAACTCCTTATGGAAATGTGAAAGTGGCACATGTATTTTCTAGTCTTGAGATTCAGGGAAAGGTCATACAGAGATATTGGGGAGTCACTCTATTTAAAGTCAAGCAACTGAATGAGGTAGATTAGAAGAGTGTACTGAGTGATGCAATAAAACGGGACCCAGGACAGGACTTCAGAGTATTCCATCTTGTAGAGTTTCATCTAGGAGGAGGAATCAACAAAGAATGAGGAGAGGCAGGCATGGTGACAGGAGAAGCCATGAGGATGTGTCAGGAGGGATGTGCAAAGAAAGCATTTAGAGGACTGTTCAACTTTTTCAATGCTGCAGGGAAGTGAAGTAATGGAAGAGACATGTGACTATTGGGATGAAACAGGCAGGACATCAGTGACCTAAAGCTCAGTCTCTATGGCACCAAGGGGGCAGAAGCCTAATAGAGCTGGCTGAGAACAGAATGAGAGGTGAAGAACTGAGAGTCAGTGGCCAAAGAAAATGCTTTCAAAAGTTGAGTTGTGAAAGGAAACAAAGAAGTTAAATAATAATGGAAAGGCTTAAGTGGTCAAGCAAGGATTGTGTTTTGTTATAAAAGGAGTAGCAGAGTATATTGGTGAGTAGTAGAGTATGTTGGTGCACCAAAAAGGAAAAGCAGAGAAGGAAGAGAGAATAACGACACAGGAGAGAAGGGAAAAAATTACAGAAGTCTGTCTTTGAAAATGACACATGGACTGAAATTCAGAGCAAAATGAGGAGCTGTCCCTTCATAAGTACATACTTATCGTAAATACTATCTGGAAGGAAAGCAGAGTATCAGTAAGGACATGGTAGGATAGACATTTAAATAACAAAAATAAAAAGTGTAGATGGATGCTTTTTTCTTACCAGAGGAAAGGTGAGAGTAACTGGGGTTGAAAATTTGTGTATTTTTCACCAGCAATATTCAACTCTGGGGCAGACTGGGTGGATATTCGGGTTTAACCAGAACTGGAGTTGTTTTTATTTGTTTGTTTTGGGGGTTTTTGTCTTGTTTTGTTTTGATTTGTTTGAGGCAGGATCTTGCTGTGTCACCCAGACTGGAGTACACTCGCCTGATCTTAGCTTACTACAGCCTCCAACTCCTGGGCTCAAGGAATCCTCTTTCCTCAGCCTCCCAAACAGCTGAGACTATGGGTGCCCAGTTAATTTAAAAAAAATTTTTTTTATAGACATGGCATATCTCTACTTTCCCCAGGCTGGTCTCAAACTTATGGCCTCAAATAATCCTCCCATCTTGGCCTCTCAAAGTGCTAGGACTATGGGTATGAGCCACTGCACCTAGCCAGAGCTGGAGTTTTTAAGGAAAAATTAACATACATTGAAGAGGAGAAGTGTAAGAGACTAAGAGTAGACATTACATAATACAATGTTATATTACATAATGTAGATTCTAAGCTGGATAATGAGAAAATTAGATGAGATTAAGAACATGAAGAAGACATGGATTCAATATTTCCATGAATTCAGGGAATTCTTGTGGTGGGAACTTAAGGTGGATTGGCAGGAAAAGAGGTGGGAAAGGGTGTGAGAGGACAAGTAAAGGGCAATTGTTGGTAATATTAGGCTCATGATATGCCCATTCTCTTTCAGCATATAAAAGAAGAAATATAAACAAGGAAATAAAGACAGAAAATATTGTAAAATTCTTAGACCCTTCTTCTTTCTAAAAAAAAATTTCAGTATTAAAAAAGAAGCCAACAGAATTAATCTGCTATCCTTTCTCAAGATTTACAATGCTCATCATAAATGGATCCAAGATGTAACAATGAAATTTCTGTTTATAGCAATGCTAGAATATTAAAGATGTTATATTCTGTGTGGGGAGAGGAGAGAGGACAACAACTTAAATAATATGTGAGAATTTTGGCACTCTTCTCTCCTTATTTTTCTGTTTCTATCACCCTTCTTTGTGTTCTCTGCTATCACTGTTTAAGTTATTTTTAACTCAAATATACTGATTTAAACTATGGATTCGCTAGGGCAGATTTCACTCCCAAAAGGCTAGGAGCCAGAAGGCAAGAACCATACATAATAGGAAAACTATAGGATTCTGAGTAAGATGAAGAGTAGTTTTGTTTAAGTGAAAGTCAACACAGATGGACCACTTATTTCATGATTTTAATTTGAATTGAAAAATACAAAGTTACTTGATATAATGTGGTTTTGAATATTATGAATATATTATGTCTTCTGATATTTCTTTACCTCTTTTCTTCCTTTATTCCTTAATGATTCATTTCATGTAACTTAACATATTTTATTTTTTAGTAAGTTAGTAAAAAATCTCCAAAAGAAGTAGGAGAAATTTTAGGGTGATTTATGCTTAGTTTGGTAGATAGTCAAATGAAATCCTATAAAGGTCTCTCTGTCTGACACAAAGCATTTTCTTATAAAAAAAAAAAAAACACACACACACACACATATGAAATCATGACTTTCCTGAACATGTTTCTTTTTCCATGGCTTCATCTCATAAAGAAATAAAATCTTCATACAACCCAATCATTTGAAAAATTCTGTCCCAATTATATTGAGTGTGATAATAAAAAATTTCAAAAATGTAAAAGATTGATTATTCAATGCAGAGATAAGTGTTTTCACAAAACCCTTTTTTCTAATCATTTTGTTCATACACTTTTTGTTCCTTTGCTTAAACATAAGAGACTTAATTGAAAATCTAAGTTGAATAATAACTATATCACTAATATTGAAGATGCAAGTCTATAACCACTTCTATTATACAAACTTACAACACATCCATAACTCAAAATCTTACCTTTTTCCCCAAATTTGCCAATTTCTGGGATTTTTTCCATCTCACTGGAGTTCTGGAATTGAAGATCTGCATAAGTCACTTCTTCAGACATTGATGAATATGTAAAGAAATCTTGACAAAGTGTGAAAACACAAAAAGATGAGTGAGTTAACAGAGCTGAATGTTAAACAGGACCTATAATTTTTAACTTCTGTTTATAAACCTACTGTACCAATCACCCATATGTCTGCAAATGAGCCAAATCTCATCTGTGGCTTCAGTTAAGAACATTGAACTGTTGCAACAGATAACATCTTTCTTCCTCATATTTCTTCCTTTTTCTCAATTTCTATATATTTACCAACTACAGAAAGTAGTTCTTGAAATTGTGTTTGGATAACATCATTAGTGTCATGCAAGAGAACACAAATAACTAGCACCACATGGTGCAGACGTAGTGTAGGATTTATCGGTGAAAAACTTTCAAGCAGAAAAATAACAGAAAAGATGCAGTTCTCAGACACTCACTAATCTGCAGCTGTGGCCTGGCATAGATATTCCTTTTGTATGATGAAGAAGGTCCTGATAGAAGGGTTCTCTTCACTGGGAGACTGAACATACAGAGAGCACTCCCAAGGAGAATGAGACAGTTAGTGTCATTCCGTTGCCATGTTACATAGCTATAGGTTTGCCTAAGAGAGGTAGGGAATGCCTAGTTTCTCTAAATAACAATATATAGGTTGGTGCTAAAGTAATTCTGGTTTTTGCCATTAAAAGCAAAAGTAATTGTGGTTTTTGCCATTAAAAGTTTACAAAATTACTTTAGCGCCAACCTACATATTAAGGGATCTGAGGCCCAGAAACCACACCAGAGAGTATGCATACTGATGGCCAAGGTCTGTATACTGAGGGCTCTGGAAACAGCTTTGCAGGCCAGGAAAACTATAATCAGCCTTGCTATCTCTCTACAGACTGACTCAACCCATTTGATCTCCTCCTCAGCTAAGCTATCAAAAGTGGGAGGGGAATGAGTCTCCAAAGTCCAGATTTGTGTCTTATTAGTTTCACTCAATAGTCTTAGTATTTTTTATTTCACTTCTTGATCAAGAATGCAAGTGGAAGTGAGGGGGTGGAGAGGACTGTTTTTGAGCATGTTCTCTAATATTCGTTAGTAAATCTTACTTTAAAATTCTTCTTGACATTGCCACATGTAAATCATAAAATGGTTAGGTATTATTATTATACATATGAAAGAGAATGCATAAATATTTTAAAAAATCAATTAAAAACTAATTGCTTTATTATGTCAGGATAGACAGGAAAAACAAAATGCTCCCTTTATAAGAGCTACTAAAAATAAATAGGAAAATATTACAGATAGAAATTAACTAGATATTTGCACAACCAAAATGAACAAAAAAATTTTAAAACTATTGAAGAAAAGAAAAAAATAGAAAAACATGCTGTGGTATTAGAAGTGTCAATACTGTATAAAAAGAAACTAAATTCTCCTAAATATATCAAAAATTCAATGTCAATTTAATTAAAACAACTGATTTTCTCCTGATAAAGAAAAAGCTATTGAATACATTTGAAAATATTACCATGAAAATATTGGCAGCCACATTTAAAGGAAAATATATTCAAAACATGATTACTTCATCCTAAGTACTTTACTAATGTTGCTTTTATCTTTACAACTCTCTAAACCAGGTACTATTATTATCACCCTTATTTTACAGATGCGGAAGTGAGTTGCAAAGTGGATAAGTTTGTATCCAACATCACACAGTTGGTGAGTGGTAGAGTTGAAACCATCAAAGTCTCTGGTTGCCTTGTTCAAATACGTGCACAGGCTATAAGGCCTCTCCTGGTGGGAAAGAGTAGCCCTCTTTTTTTCCTAGGTGGATCAAATATTTGCATATAAATATTTGTTTATAAATATCTCTTTGTTTGTGAAAGGATGGAAACCGGCCACCACACAGGCAGAGTCCTGTTCTGTGTTCTATTGCTCTGCTGTTTCGTGTGGAACGTTGTTTCATCAATCAACACTAGAAGATGAAGCGTATATGATGAATTGTAAAGGGAAACAAATGAAAAATCTCAAAGTCCTGTTTGCAAGGTACTCTATTTTGTTGAAAATATTTGAATAAGTATTACTTCATACAAAATCCTTGGTTTAGAGCCAGCTAAAACATTTATATCCACAAGAATAAGCTGAGATCTGAGATGACTACATGGTTTGCCCTTCACAGCCTATATCAGTTTTTTAAACATTTTGTTATTGATACATAATAGTTGTATGTATTTTGGAGGTACATGTGATATTTTGAAACCTGTATACAATGTGTAATGACCAAATCAGGGTAATAAGAGTATTCATTCCCTCAAACACTTACCTTTTCCTTCTGTTGGGAATAGTACATTTCTTCTGTTTTAGCTATTTTGAAATATACAATAAATTATTGTTAACTATAGTTTTCCCACTGTACTATCAAACACTAGAATTTGTTCCTTCTATCTAATTTTATTTTTGTACCCAACCAGCTTATCTTTATCCCCCACCACCCCTTTCTAAGCCTCTGGTAATCACAATTCTACTCTCTGCTTCCATGAGATTCATTCTTTTAGCTCTCACATATGAGTGGAAACATGTGGTATTTGTCTTTCTGTGCCTGGCTTATTTCAGTTAACATAATGACCTTCAGTTCCACTACTGTTTCTGCAAATGACAGGATTTCATTTCCTTCTATGGCCAAATTATATTCCATTGTGTATATATACTATAGATACCTGCACTCCCATGTTTATTGCAGCACTATTTGCAATAGACAAGATATGAAATCAACCTATATCAATTTTCATTCTAGTTGAATACTAAGAGACAATCTGCAAATATAATTACAGATGTCTTCCAATATTAAACATAAGTGATACATTATCCATTATGTAAATTATGTATTTTTTGTGGGTTGTTATTGTCAGGCCTCTGAGCCCAAGCTAAGCCATCATATGCCTGTGTATATGCCTGTGACCTGCATGTACACATCCAGATGGCCAGTTCCTGCCTTAACTGATGACATTCCACCACAAAAGAAGTGAAAATGGCCTGTTCCTGCCTTAACTGATGACATTATCTTCTGAAATTCCTTCTCCTGGCTCATCTTGGCTCAAAAGCTCCCCTATTGAGCACCTTGTTACCCCCACTCCTGCCCACCAGAGAACAACCCCCTTTGATGTAATTTTCCTTTACCTACCCAAATCTTATAAAACGGCCCCACCCCTATCTCCCTTTGCTGAATCTCTTTGCAGACTCAGCCCACCTGCACCCAGGTGAAATAAACATCCTTGTTGCTCACACAAAGCCTGTTTGGTGGTCTCTTCACACGGACGCGAGTGAAATTTGGTGCCGTGACTCGGATCAGGGGACCTCCCTTAGGAGATCAATCCCCTGTCCTCCTGCTCTTTGTTCCATGAGAAAGATCCACCTATGACCTCAGGTCCTCAGACCGACCAGCCCAAGGAACATCTCACCAATTTTAAATCCAGTAAGTGGCCTCTTTTTACTCTCTTCTCCAACCTCCCTCACTATCCCTCAACCTCTTTCTCCTTTCAATCTTGGCACCACCCTTCAATCTCTCTCTTAATTTCAGTTCCTTTCCTTTTCTGACAGAGATGAAGGAGACGCGTTTTATTCATAGACCCAAAACTCCGGCGCCAGTCACGGAATTGGGAAGACAGTCTTCCCTTTGGAATCAGGCAGGGATGCCTGCCTGATTATTCACCCATGTTTCAGAGGTGTCTGACCATGTGGGGACACCTGCCTTGGTCCTTCACCCTTAGCGACAAGTACTGCTTTTCTTGGGAGTAAGAACCCTCCAACACCTTCTCTCTGTGTTTCTACCCCTTCTCTGCTTTTCTGGGGGGCAAGAACCCTGCTGCTTTTCTCCATGTCTCTACCACTTCTCCGATTTTTCTGGGGGGCGAGAACCCCCCAACCCCTTCTCCTTCACCCTTAGTGGCAAGTACCGCTCTTCTGGGGGGGAAGAACCCCCAACCCCTTCTCTCCATGTCTCTACTCTCTCTTCTCTCTGGGCTTGCCTCCTTCACTATGGGCAAGCTTCCGCCCTCCATTCCCCCTTCTTCTCCCTTAGCCTGTGCTCTTAAAAACCTAAAACCTCTTCAATTCACAGCTGACCTAAAACCTAAATGCCTTATTTTCTTCTGCAATGCCACTTGACCCCAATACAAACTCGACAGTAGTTCCATATAGCCAGAAAATGGCACTTTCCATTTTTCCATCCTACAAGATCTAAATAATTCTTGTTGTAAAATAGGCAAACGGTCTGAGGTGCCTGACGTCCAGGCATTCTTTTACACATCGGTCCCTCCCTAGTCTCTGTTCCCAATGCAACTCATCCCAAATCTTCCTTCTTTCCCTCCCGCCTGTCCCCTCAGTCCCAACCCCAAGCATTGCTGAGTCTTTCTAATCTTCCTTTTCTACAAACCCATGTGACCTCTCGCCTCCTCACCAGGCCAAGCTAGGTCCCAATTCTTCCTCAGCCTCCACTTCTCCACCCTGTAATCCTTTTATCACCTCCTCTCCTCACACTCAGTCCGGCTTACAGTTTCGTTCCATGACTAGTCCTCCCCCACCTGTCCAGCAATTTCCTCTTAAAAAGGTGGCTGGAGCTAAAGACATAGTCAAGGTTAATGCTCCTTTTTCTTTATCCCAAATCAGATAGCGTTTAGGCTCTTTTTCATCAAATATAAAAACCCAGCCCAGTTCATGGCTCATTTAGCAGCAACCCTGAGATGCTTTACAGCCCTAGATCCTAAAAAGTCAAAAGGCTGTCTTATTCTCAATATACATTTTATTACTCAATCCGCTCCTGACATTAAATAAAACTCCAAAAATTAAATTCCAGCCCTCAAACCCCACAACAGGACTTAATTAACCTCACCTTCAAAGTGTACAATAATAAAGTAGAGGCAGCGAAGTAGCAACATATTTCTAAGTTTCAATTCCTTGCCTCCACTGTGAGACAAACCCCAGCCACATCTCCAGCACACAAGAACTTCCAAACGCCTAAACCACAGTGGCCAGGCATTCCTCCAGGCCTGCCTCCCCCAGGAGCTTGCTAAAAGTGCCAGAAATCTGGCCACCCGGCCAGAGAATGCCCGCAGCCCAAGATTCCTCCTAAGCCATGTCCCATCTGTGCAAGACCCCACTGGAAATCAGACTGTCCAACTCACCCGGCAGCCACTCCCAGAGCCCCTGGAACTCTGCCCCAAGGCTCTCTGACTGACTCCTTCCCAGATCTTCTTGGCTTAGCAACTGAAGACTGACACTGCCTGATCGATCGCCTCAGAAGCCTACAGGACCATCACAAACGCTCTAGGTAACTCTCACAGTGGAGGGTAAGTCCGTCCCCTTCTTAATCAATACGGAGGCTACCCACTCCACATTACCTTCTTTTAAAGGCCTGTTTCCCTTGCCTTCATAACTGTTGTAAGTACTGATGGCCAGGCTTCTAAACCTCTTAAAACTCCCCAACTCTGGTGCCAACTTAGGCAATACTCTTTTAAGCACTCCTTTTTAGTTATCCCCACCTGCCCAGTTCCCTTATTAGGCCAAGACACTTTAACTAAATTATCTGCTTCCCTAACTATTCCTAGGCTACAGCCACACCTCATTGCCACCTTTTTCCCCAGGTCAAAGCCTCCTTCACAGCCTCCCCTTGTATCTCCCCACCTTAACCCACAAGTATAGGACACCTCTACTCCCTCCTTAGTGACTGATCCCGCACCGCTTACCATCCCATTAAAACCTAATCACCTTACCCCGCTCAATGCCAATATCCTATCCCACAGCACACTTTAAAAGGATTAAAGCCTGTTATCACTCTCCTGCTACAGCATGGCCTTTTAAAGCCTATAAACTCCCCTTACAATTCCCCCATTTTACCTGTCCTAAAACCAGACAAGGCTTACAGGTTAGTTCAGGATCTGTGCCTTATCAACCAAATTGTTTTGCCTCTCCACCCCATGGTGCCAAATCCATATACTCTCCTATCCTCAATACGTCCCTCCACAACCCATTATTCTGTTCTGGATCTCAAACATGCTTTCTTTACTACTCCTTTGCACCCGTCATCCCAGCCTCTCTTCACTTTCACTTGGACTGACCCTGACACCCATCAGACTCAGCAAATTACCTGGGCTGTACTGCCACAAGGCTTCACAGACAGCCCCCATTACTTCAGTCAAGCCCAAATTTCTTCCTCATCTCTTACCTATCTCAGCATAATTCTCATAAAAACACATGTGCTCTCCCTGCTGATCATGTCTGGCTAATCTCCCAACCCCAATCCCTTCTACAAAACAACAACTCCTTTCCTTCCTAGGCATGGTTAGCGCAGTCAGAATTCTTACACAAGAGCTGGGACCACACCCTGTAGCTTTTCTGTCCAAACATCTTGACCTTACCGTTTTAGCCTAGCCCTCATGTCTGCATGCAGTGGCTGCCACTGCTTTAATACTTTTAGAGGCCCAAAAAATCACAAACTATGCCCAACTCACTCTCTATGGTTCTCATAATTTCCAAAATCTATTTTCTTTCTCCCACCTGACGCATACACTTTCTGCTCCCTGGCTCCTTCAGCTACACTTCCTTTTTGTTAAGTCTCTGACAATTACCATTGTTCCTGGCCCAGACTTCAATCCAGCCTCCCACAGTATTCTGGATACCACTCCTGACCCCTATGACCGTATCTCTCTGATTCACCTGACATTCAACCCTTTTCCACATATTTCCTTCTTTTGTGTTCCTCATCCTGAACACACTTAGTTTATTCATAGTAGTTCCACCAGGCCTAATCGCCACACACCAGCAAAGGCAGGCTATGCTATAGTACAAGTCACCAGCCCACCTCTTCGAACCTCTTATTTCCTTTCCATCATGGAAATCTATCCTCAAGGAAATAACTTCTGTTCCATCTGCTATTCTACTACTCCTCATAGATTATTCAGGCCCCCTCCTTTCCCTACACATCAAGCTCGAGGATTTGCCCCCACCCAGGACTGGCAACTCTTAACTCCCTCTCAGAGGGGATAGATAATCTTTGCTGGCAGGGGACCCTCCAGTACTTTCACCCTGATGAAGTTCTATTCTTTACTTTTATACTCAATCTTATTCTCATTCCCATTCTTATGCCACCCTCCACCTCTCCCCAGCTATCTCCACCACACTATAAACGTTACTCATTCTCTCCTAGCTGTTTCTAATCCCTCCTTAGTGAACAAACTCTAGCTTTGCATTTCCCTTTCTTCCAGTGCCTACACAGCTGTCCCCGCCTTACATGCAGACTAAGCAACATCTCCTGTCTCCTACACCTCCAAACTTCCTTTAACAGCCCTCACCTTCACCCTCCTGATGAACTCATTTACTTTCTAGACAGGTCCAGCTAGACCTCCCCAGACATTTCACATCAGCAAGCTGTCGCCCTCCTCCACACTTACTAAAAACACCTTTCTCTTTATATCAACTCTACTCCCCACATATTTGGACCTCTCACAACACAAACTACTATTCCTGTGGCTGCTCCTTTATGTATCTCTCAGCAAAGACCCACAGGAATTCCCCTAGTAACCTTTCACCTTCTCGATGTTCCTTTACTCTTCCTCTCCAAAGCCCTCTTCTTGTTTACTTATACCCAGCCCCATAAATAACAGTGAAAGATTGCTCATAGACACTCAACGTTTTCTCATACACCATGAAAATCGAACCTCCCCCTCTACGCAGTTACCTCATCAGTCCCCATTACAACCTCTGATGGCTGCTGCCCTAGCTGGATCCCTAGGAGTCTGGGTACAAGACACCCCTTTCAGCACTCCTTCTCATCTTTTTACTTTGCATCTCCAGTTTTGCCTCGCACAAGGTCTCTTCTTCCTCTGTGGATCCTCTACCTCCATGTGTCTACCTGCTAATTGGACAGGCACATGCACACTAGTTTTCCTTACTCCCAAAATTCAATTTGCAAATGGGACCGAAGAGCTCCCTGTTCCCCTCATGACACCGACATGACAAAAAAGAGTTATTCCACTAATTCCCTTGCTTGTCAGTTTAAGACTTTCTACCTCCACTATTGCTCTCGGTACTGGAATAGCAGGCATTTCAACCTCTGTCACGACCTTCCTTAGCCTCTCTAGTGTCTTCTCTGCTAGCATCACAGACATATCACAAACTTTATCAGTCCTCCAGGCCCAAGTTGACTCTTTAGCTGCAGTTGTCCTCCAAAACCTCTGAGGCCTTGACTTACTCACTGCTGAAAAAGGAGAACTCTGTATATTCTTAAATGAGAGTGTTGTTTCTACCTAAATCAATCTGGCCTGGTGTATGACAACATAAAAAACTCAAGGATAGAGCCCAAAAACTTGCCAACCAAGCAAGTAATTATGCTGAATCCCCTTGGACACTCTCTAATGAGATGTCCTAGGTCCTCCCAATTCTTAGTCCTTTAATACCTGTTTTTCTCCTTCTCTTATTCTGTTTAGTTTTTCAATTCATACAAAACCGTATCCAGGCCATCACCAATCATTCTACACGACAAATGTTTCTTCTAGCAACCCCACAATATCACCCCTTACCATGAAATCTTCCTTCAGCTTAATCTCTCCCACTCTAGGTTACCACATCGCCCCTAATCCCGCGGGAAGCAGCCCTGAGAAATATCGCCCGTTCTCTCTCCATACCAAGCCCCCAAAATTTTTGCCGTCCCAACACTTTACCACTATTTCATTTTTATTTTCTTATTAATATAAGGAGACAGGAATGTCAGGCCTCTGAGCCCAAGCTAAGCCATCATATCCCCTGTGACCTGCACATACACATCCAGATGGCCGGTTCCTGCCTTAACAGATGACATTCCACTGCAAAAGAAGTGAAAATTGTCTGTTCCTACCTTAACTGATGACATTATAAAATTCCTTCTCCTGGCTCATCCTGGCTCAAAAGCTCCCCTACTGAGCACCTTGTGGCCCCCACTCCTGCCCGCTAGAGAACAACCCCCCTTTGAGTGTAATTTCCCACTACCTACCCAAATCTTATAAAACAGCTCCACCCCATCTCCCTTCGCTGACTCTCTTTTCGCACTCAGCCCACCTGCACCCAGGTGAAATAAACAGCCTTGTTGCTCACACAAAGCCTGTTTGGTGGTCTCTTCACACGGATGTGAGTGAAAGTTATAACGGAAAAAAGGGAAAGAAATGAAGACAGGTGAAGAAAAGTGCACAGGGATAAAAATTTGGAGACACACACCTTCAGAGTCACATAATTTAAAAGTTGAGAGACCACAGTGACAGTGATATACTCAGGTACAAAAAAGAAACACACACTTGGGATACAAAAAAAAAAAAAAAAGAAGAAAAAACCGGTTATACATTAAAAGGAAAATTTAAGAAGATAAAATAACAGGACAATTTACAAGATATAGATAAGACCAAAGGAAACCATGAGGGATAGTGAAATACCCCAAGGCTAGCTACTGCGGGAAGCCATTACTACATTAGGCCTGTGAGAACATTGCTGGTAGCAACTAACTGAAGCAGCAGAAACTATAGCTGATGAAGGTTGCCTCCCTGGAGGTACACTCAGCGAGAACAACTCCATATCCGTTTCCTAGTGCTGTAGGGAAGGATTCTCCCACCTTTAAATCTTTTGCCTATTCTTCCCATTAGCACAAACATACCTAGAGCTTCAGGACAATAGTGTCCAGGGATATTATACATAAGAGTCAGTCACCATCCTAGGGCACTGCAAAGGGATTAGAATGGTGAAGAGTAGATTTACTGAAATCATTTTCTGAGCCATATGTAGGCCAGTTTTTATCATTTGGCTTGTCAATTGGTGTTTTGATATTTAATTCTTTTTTTTTAGGTTGTCTCATAACTTTTTATTAAATAACAGGCCTTATGTATTAAAAACAGAAATTTTAAATGATCTTCCTACCAAAAAGTTTTGTTTCTGTTTTTCTGGCAGTCACACAGAATATACGTGGTAAACCTTGATTAATTGGAGCCCCTCAAATTTTGCCTTCTCAGTTGTTTTATACATTTTATCTAAATTTTATAATTATCTTTTTGAAGGTTTCTTTCATCTGATACAAGCTGCAATGCTATGACTAGGATTGACTTTATTCTGGCTTTGTTCTCCAACAAACTAAAATTGGGAGGTTATATAGTGAGGAAGGAATGTAGCTACATGCAGGCAGAAATGTAGCTGTGTGGGGAGTGTAAACCAAAAATGAAATTCTAAGGCCCCTCAACCATCTGAATGGACTTCCTCTTCAACCAGGGCTCTTTGAAAATTTAACCTGAGAGATGGGTTCAGGCCATGACAGGAAGTGCGTGTCGAACACGCTTCATTATATCTCTCAGGCATTAATACTTAAGTCTCTGTCAAGTCTGCTGTCTGGAGGCTTCATTTGCATGATAAAACCTTGGTCTCTACAACCTCTTACCACAACCCGGACATTTCCTTTCTATTGATTCCAGATCTTTAGATAAACTCAACCAACTGCCAATCAGTAAATGTTTATAGTTGATTGAAGCCTCATGTCTCCCTAAAACGTACAAAACCAATGTGTACCTGAACCACCTTGGGTGCATGTTCGCAGGGCCTCCTGAGGGCTGTGTCACAGGCATGGTCACTCATATTTGGCTCAGAATAAATCTCTTCAAATATTTTACAGAGTTTGAACTACGTGAACAGGGGAAAAATAGAAATTAGGCAGAGGTAGGGAAAAAATCATGCTGGGTGAAGGATCTGTAGTCTCATTGCCTGGGTGTGGTGCTCTGATGAGTTTCAGTTCCTTGCCTGAAAGTCGGTTTTCTAAGCAAGAAACTCAGGAAAACAAACAAGTTTCAAATTTTAAGACCAGACAGTGTCCATTTCTATGTTCCAAAGCAAAACAAACAAAAACAACTGTAAATATTAGTTCTATAAGATAACGGGGCCAGTTTCAGTCTCTCTTTTCTATTTATCACTTCCTCAATCATAGAGAATCTGGTCATTGATCCTTCTGGCTGCTTCATGCTGAGGACGTGTGAGGTGGAATAATGATAAGGAATGGAAATGTGGCACTATAATCAGAAGTAGTCATTGGAGCACTATGATCTGGGTACTTTTATTTTAGTTTTAGAACAACATTTTAGGCCACATTGAACGAGGATGATAAATAATATAGATAAACCAATTTTAAAATACCAGAGAATTTGGAGTGGATCCCTTGGGGAATCCAAGAGAACAATCCTAAGCCTACCAAAAAGTATTCCTGATTCATTATATCTTATATGTGCAAAGCTGTGGTTTTAAAGAGAATAATAACAGAAAAGTGCATATTCCTTTTACAGTTTCTTATCTAGGATCTTTGGCTGGGCTTTGAATATTAACTTTAGGCCATGTGTAGGTTCACAAGAGCATGACTGTTTCCCCTGGAGGGATCCCACAGTGACTAGTTTTACTGAGTATGTTGAATTCATGGTTTAACACTGGCTAACTTGATAGACGAGTAGGTGGTCAGCAGCACCTCGAAAAGACTGACCTATTGTGGTTGCAGCTAGTCTTCAGCCTGATGGGATTTGCAGGTCTTCAGTATGATTCAATTCCCTGGTTTCAAACAGGGAAGAGGCAAGTCCATACAGAAATGAAGTCTGTTGGAGAGACTAGTTAATATATTCCCTAATTGTTTCATGTATGACATAGCTTCTGTTTCAGGGGAGGAAAAAATCCTCAAGCATCAGAGAGTCCAGGAAAACAGTCTCCAAGTAAACATTTTGAAAGCGGCTAAGAGCTAACCCATTTCTGGGAGCTACCAGTACCCTCAGCAGGGCAAGGGGCAAGACCTTTTCCCAGGTAAGATTTATCTCTTGGAAACTGAGGTCTCCTTGGAATATGCCAGAGGGAGCATTGATTGCCAAACTTTATTTTGTGCCATATCATTTCCAGGGTGGTATGACTACCCGCCCCGAGTCCATCCTGTTCCTCAGTGGCACCCCTGTAACCAAGGGACTTAGAGTCAAAAAAGACTTATAGTCAATTAAACATTCTAGGCCACACAAGAATAGAGGTGCCAGGGACTCATTACCATTAAAACGCAAAGCAACGAAAGAGCCAAAAACCAAAAAGTAAGGTTAATATTTCTTTCTTCTTTTTTTTTTTTTTTGAGACAGAGTTTCACTCTTCTCTCCCAGGCTGGAGTGCAGTGGCACAATCTCTACTCACTGCAACCTCCGCCTCACTGGTTCAAGAGATTCTCCTGCCTCAGCCTCCAGAGTAGCTGGGGTTACAGGTGCCCGCCACCATGCCCAGCTAATTTTTTGTATTTTTAGTAGAGACGGGGTTTCATCATGTTGGCCAGGCTGGTCTCAAACTCCTGACCTCAGGTGATCCACCCGCCTCAGCCTCCCAAAGTGCAGGGATCACAGGCGTGAGCCACCACGCCCAGCCAAGTTAATATTTCTATCATTGTTCCTGGACCAAACTGAGGGTCAGACTGCTATTTCTTCCAGCCCAGTAACAAGATGCAGATGAACTGGGGAGGAAGAGAGTTTTTATTTCTTTAACAAGTTATAGGGAGAAGGCGTGGAAAATATTGCCAGACCAACTCAAAATTACAAAGTCTTCCAGAGCTTATATACCTTCTAAGTTATATGTCTGTGTGTAAGTGCATTCATCTAAAAACATGAGTGATTAACTTCTTGTAATCTATAACTGAGATCTGAGTTCTGAAGACCTTCCTCTGGAGGCTCAGTAAATTTACTTAATCTAAATGGGTCCAGGTGCTGGGGTGATTACCCTGTCTTGTCTCCTGCTAAATCATGGAGGTTTGGGAACTTCCTTGAGATCTCCAATAAACTTGTCTGTGGAAGCCTGGGAAGTTTCTTCAGACTGCCAGTAAAACTTGTTTAATCCTAGTCTGGTCCTGTTAAGAATTCCTTCATTATCTTGTCATGGGTCCAAGGCCCAGGAAAGTCCTAGGCAAAACTCGTGGTGGGCTTTTGTTACAATCCAGCGTTTGTATAAGGCCACTGGCTTTTTTAGCTTTTAACATTTAACTTAACCACTCAGTCAGTACTGAAACAGTTGTTATGGAGGCCTGCATTAGTGAGACCTGGCCTGCCACATCATTATAAAGCCAGTCCCCCGTGGCTTACATTTGAAGCATATCTGTTGCTTCATCTGGAGTGCTCCACTTGGCATTTATAGGTGGAGTGGGACAATTCTCCTTCTCAGAGTAAATAGTTCTCACAGTGTTTTATCCAGTCCACCAAGTAGGCTGTTCTTTCGGGAATAACCTCCTGTGTGCCCGGATTATATGTACCCATCTGCAACTGTTCAGTTGTGAGCGGTGGGTTCTGTATCAACCGGATCTTCCACTCTGCAGCATTTAAAACCAAAGACATTGTGCCTGAAGTAATTACTCTCACAATTTATTTTAGCAAAGGTTCAGGAAGCTAATGATACTGATTTGCAAAATGGAACAATTCCTTCACATTATACCCTCTAGTTTCAGAAGTTGCTTTAATTCACTCCTTCCCCACATTGACTACCTTCCAGGAAACCACAGATCTCAGAGGTACTTTCTGGTTTCCTGGCATAATTTTCTCCTTCATGAGCAGCCTTGAGGCTAGTGATCTGAGTTCAGACAGACCCACATCTAGGCTTGGTTTGGCCTCAAGGCCTGACCCAATATTCTCCTACTTTAATTTTAGCTGTTATAGATGTGAAAGGAAAATAAATCTTGGGGTCCCCAAATCACTAAGCCAAAGAGAGAAGTCAAGCTGGGAACTGTGTCAGGCAAACCTGGCTCCCATTTTATTCCATTGAATTTCACCCTGGCAATGTAAATTGATAGCTTATCTTCACAGGTATGGGACAAAGGATAGAACTTGAAGTCAACCCTCTGCTCATCTGAAACAAATGCATATCAGATTGCTTCGTCTGCCCTTTCGTTTGTATAAAAATGCAGATTCACTGATCTAGACTGAGGCATAAGTGACTATTTCTTTACCCCACTCTCACATGTAATTGTGTATTTAGTGAAAGTCTGATCAAAACCTCAAAAGAATACAACAATTTGTCTCTTATCTACCCACACCTTTTTTTTGTTTTTTTGTTTTTGAGATGAAGTCTCACTCTGTCACCCAGGCTGGAATGCAGTGGCATGATTTTGGCTCACTGCAACCTCTGTCTCCCGAGTTCAAGTGATTCTCCTGCCTCAGCCTCCCGAGTAGCTGGGATTACAGCAGTGCACCACCACACGCAGCTAATTTTTGTATTTTTAGTGGAGATGGGGTTTGTCCATGTTGGTCAGGCTAGTCTCAAACTCCTGACCTCAGGTGATCCGCCCACCTTGGACTCCCAAAGTACTGGGGTTACAGGCGTGAGCCACCGCCCTACCCACACCTTTTTAAAATTTCTTCCTCTTTCCCCAATATCTGCCCTTTCCCCTTTAAATATTGAAGCCCTCAAAAGCATCTTTGGAGAAAGGCACAGACTTGTGTTTCAGGCACATATCCCTACCCTTGGCAAAATAAACTTTGAAATTAATTGAGACCTACCTCAGATACATTTTGGTTTATATCGATAACAAAAACCAAGGGATTGAAAATTTTGCTTTTTTTAAAAATTAGTTTTTATTTCCTTACGCATCCAGTGAACCACTTCTGAGGTGATGAATCCATGTCTAAATTCCACTGGTAACTTATACTTTTAATAACTGAATGCAGCACAGCACAGATGTATCTCCACACCATGGGTCACCAGGTTGCCATAGGTCAAAGATTAATCTAATAACAGGTGTACTACAGTTTTCTTCCAAAACATATTGTTTCTCTCTCCAGCTCCCCATTTCCATGAAAGGCAAATCACAGTAGGACCAATTTATCTGCAAAATCTGTTTTAATCTTATTATAGTTTGCCTGATTATTTGCATAAACTGAAGCAAGAATTATTGTTCATATAGGCTTTTTTAAATTGGCTTTGCTGGAACTTTTCATAAGGAATCTCAGATTTGATTTTTAAAGGCCTCTTGAGCGCAACCAAGAATTGATCTGTGCTTGCAGATACCTGTATGAATTGGGTGAATTCCTCTTTTCTTGAGGTCCCAAAATAACTTGAGGTTTCTGGGCCTGAGAACATTCATGTTTCTCATCTATAAAATGTTAATATCTGATAGACAGCCCAGGATTTCTTGCTTCCTAGGTTTCCATTAAAATTTAGGATTACTAAGAATAAGAATTCCAGCAAATTGTATGATTCCATGTACGATGTGCCAAAGAAGGTGTGTTCTTATTGATTAAAGAAATAATTTTGTTTAACTCAGAAGTTATCTAAAGGTTAATTCAAATTATGGACTTAGGTTGTTTATGAAACAGGGTAGAAAGGATCCAGTAACTAGGGGAGAGAGATATAGATTAGTCCCCTGGGTTAGAACAAGGTTTTCTTAAAATATTGATTGGGCGAGAGGTTTTGATTTTGACTCTATAATCTGTTACTTTTTGAATACTTCTCAGATCTATATCTCCAAAGTGCAGCTTTCTTGTGTTTTGTTGCTGTCAGCTTGTCTCCCCTTGAAGGAACCTGAAATGAAACTATCTCCTTCAACTTTGTCAGTTCCTGTATTTTTTTTTCCATCTTGCCTTAACTGCTGTCATGGTCTGATGCTGAAATATTTATTTTAAAAGTCTAGAGAAGCAACGTTTTCCTCCAGTATAGCTTGATTCTGTCCTCTTGGCTTTTCTTGGTATGTCTACATCATTTATCAGGTTTGACTTTCAGGTTTTCAAGATGGAATTCTGATAGGAGAAGCAATCACACTGCAGGAGGTTTTTCTTTGCCTTTTGGTAACTGACCTGAGAAACAAATTTTACATTTTATCAAAATAATTTCTATGTCATTGTTATTAGGTTTTTGATTTCTTAGGAAAACTGAGATTTAAAGGAATTAAGGTTTTTACATCATTTAACTTTCTGTATTGAAACCCTTTCATAATTGGAAATGACCCACACATCTCATGAGCATCCAAAATAACTTCAAGATATTAAATTACACAAAAAGTTCACTTAGAGCATTTATGCCATTTATATTTCATTCACTTTTTTAGCAATTATCTATATTACTTATGAGAAAAGAGATATCAAAGCTATTCATTATTTCCTTGTTAACCATTTTTATAACTTGTATATATTAGATGTTCACCTAAGTAAGAAACATAAAGTTGGCTGGGCATGATTGCTTACACCTGTAATCCCAGCACTTTGGGAGGCTGAGGCAGGAGGATCATGAGGTCAGGAGATCAAGACCATCCTGGCTAACATGGTGAAACCTCTTCTCTACTAAAAAATACAAAAAATTAGCCGGGCATGGTGGCGGGTGCCTGTGGTCCCAGCTACTCAGGAGGCTGAGGCAGGAGAATGGCATGAACCCAGGAGGCAGAGCTTGCAGTGAGCCGAGATCGCGCCACTGCACTCCAGCCTGGGCGACAGAGTGAGACTCCGTTTTTTAAAAAAAGAAACATAAAGTAAAATACATGGATACTTGCACCAATAATGCAAAAGTTTCAGCTATTTTTATTAGCCTAACAACATTAAATTAGTCTTATTTATCAAAAAATCACACAAAGATAATTTTGTTCTTGGCTGGGTTTATAGTCTTATAATCTTTTTGTCAAACCCTAATACCTTTAAATATCTAGCAGAGACAAATGTAAAACCCAAACAAAAAAAGTATGCTGACAATTCCAAAGACATTTCTATTTTTATTTTACAAATGATCTAAAAGCTCTCTTGTTTATTAAAGATTTACTTAAGTCATGTAAACTTGAAAAATGCGTAGACTCATTTACTTAATTTATGAACACTTTTTAATTTATAAGCCAATTTGCTACCCTCTAAAAACAACACGTAACATCTAGACACATATACCTACATACACACAAAGATCCAATAGCTTTTACCTTTAAATTTCAGCCATGAGATAGCAATGCAAACTCACTGGCTTATGAACATGTTCACGTGGTTAAACTTTATTTGTTCTGATGGGTAATCCAATAAAGGTTGTGAAACAAAATTTTGAATAAAGCAGTTTCCATGATAGTTTGATTATTATTTTTTTTTGAGACAGGATCTCTGTCACCCAGGCTGGAAGTGCAGTGGTGTGATCAAGGCTCACTGCAGCCTCAACCTCCCAGGCTCAGGTAATCCTCCCACCTCAGCCTCCTGAGTAGCTGGGACTACAGGTATGCACCATTACACCCAGCTAATATTTGTATTTTTTGTAGAGACAGGGTTTCACCATGTTGCCCAGGCTGGTCTCGAACTCCTGGGCTCAAGTATCTGCCCACCTCAGTTTCTTGCGCCCAGCTGACAGTTTGATTTTTAAAGGCCAAATCTCTCCAGACTCCAAAGAACTCTGTAGCCAAACAGCAGCACATACTAATCAGGCCTGCCTCTCCTTAGAGCAGCAGCATAGAAGCCTGGAGACATGGACTTCCATCCCATATTCGCATTCAACAGCAAAATAAATCCAAATATAAGGCAGTGCTACAATTCAAAGACTGTCTGAGATCAGATGAGATTGGGCATGTTCAGTGTGATACGGGTAGAGATGTTCCCTCACTCCACTGGCCCACAGCCACATGCAGACCAACCCTGAAGAATACACCCAAGCGGTCTGCGCTCAGATCAAACCCTGATCTCCCACAACTACATCAACACACAAACAACCACCAGAATACAATCTAACTGCTACAACAATAAGCAAGTCCCAAGAGAGTTCAAACTGAAACAGTTGAGTTGCTTTCTCCCTTTCCTTATGAAATGGTTAATGAAATAAATAGGAAAAAAATTCCAACACAATCACGAGGTTCCAGAAAACATTGTATATTTATTTAAAAAGTAATTTTGCATGAATGAAATATTTCTTAAGGTTCTGCCTTTCTTTCCTTCCACTCAACAGGAAACACAATTACTGGATTTATGGTCAAGGAAAATCACTAACCCACAGCCCTCAGATGCACTCATGAAAATGGGAAGAATGCATACACAGGGATCAGAGAACAGAGAAACAGGTGAATCTTGTGGTTGGAAAGAAACGCCCTTTGGTATGTACACACAGAATTAACTTTATTTTTCCACTAAGCTCTCTCTGAGACTTAGAAATCCCTACATCTGGGTAGGCTGGAGTCAATCCCAAGGCTTTTATGGTTCCTTGAAGTAAAAAGAGCAGTCTCATGTCAGAAATTAATAGGTTCAGTCTAGCACAATATTGAAACTCCAAACTTCAATTTAAACTCTACTTGGAAGCCTGCGGAAGAGGAGGCAGGCGGTTTTGCTGCCTCTTTTTTTCCCTAGCATCATCAAATCCTCTATTCATTGGCTGCTGTTTCTTAAACATTTCATGGGAAAGAGAAATAGAAGCACAGATATCTACTGTTAATGGTTCTTTCTCTTACCAAGTGCTGTTGGGGGTTTTTCAGAAGTCACATCATATGACTGAAACTTATCTCCTGTCTGATTTCTACTCAACTTTTAGGATTCTACAGATTCTCACCATTAGGATTTCAGTGTCTGGCAGTCCTCTGGGAAACTACTTTTTTAAAATTATGGTAAAATACACATAACAAAATTTTTCATCTTAACCATTTTTAAGTGTAAATTTCAGTAGTAAGTACATTACATTGTTTTGCAATCAATCTCCAGAAATATTTTCATCTTGCAAAGCTAAAACTCTGTATCTGTCAAACAATGACTCCCCATTTCCTCTTTCTGCCATCCGTTAGCAACCACCATTCTACTTTCTGTTTCTATCAGCTTAACTCTTCTAAGTAACTCATATAAGTGAAATCATACAGTACTTGTCCTTTTGCGACTGGCTTATTCCGCATAGCATAAAGCCTTCGATGTTTATTTATGTTGTAGCTTGTGTCAGAATGTCCTTCCTTTTTAAAGCTGAATAATATTCCATTGTATATATATACCACATTTTTTTAGTCCACTCATCGATGGACACCAGGGTTGCTTTAACCTGTTGACTTGTGAATAATGCTGCTATGAATATGGCTGTATAAATCTCTTGGAGATAACCTGCTTTAATTATTTTGGCTATATATCCAGAAGCAAAAGTGCCAGGTTATAATTTAATGTTTAATTTGGTGGGGAGGGGAACCACCATATTGTTGTCTGTAGTGGTTGCGTTATCTTACATTGCCATGAAAATTTCACTAGGGTTGCAATTTATCCATATCCCTATAGTATTTGTTATTTTCTGGGTTTTTTTTTTCCACAGGAGCCATCTTAATGGATGTGAGGTGATCTCTTAATATAGTTTTGATTTTAATTTCTCAAATGATTAGTGATATTGAATGTCTTTTCATATGTTTGCTGGACATTTGTTTATGTTTTATGAAGAAGTATCTATTCAAATCCTTTGCCCAGTTTTAAATCAAGTTATTTGTTCTTTCATTTGTTTGTTTTCTGCTGCCCTATAGGAATTTGTGATATATTGTGGATTTTAATTCCTTATGAGATACGTGATTTCCAAACATTTTCTCCCACTTTGTAGGTTGTCATTTCACTCTGTGGATTATGCTCTTCGATGCACAGAAGTTTTAAATTTTAATGTAGTCCAATTTGCCTATATGGGTGGTATTGGTACCAATTCCTTTTTTTATATCTTGCAGTGAGTAAACAACCTCCACACACACACACACTCACTCACTCTCTTAAAAAAATATTTTGGTGGCCAGGCACAGTGGCTCACACCTGTAATCCCAGCACTTTGGGATGCTGAGGCTGGTGGATCATGAGGTCAGGAGTTCGAGACCAGCCTGGACAACATGGTAAAACCCCATCTTTACTAAAAACACAAGAAATTAGCTGGGCGTAGTGGTGGGCGCCTGTTATCCCAGCTACTCAGGAGGCTGAGGCAGGAGAATCGCTTGAATCCATGAGGCCGAGGTTGCAGTGAGCAGAGATCACACCACTGTACTCCAGCCCAGGCAACAGAGTGAGAATCCATCTCAAAAAATATATATATTTTGGCAATAAGACTGTTTTTGGTTATGTATCCAAATCCATTCTCTTCTTCTATATTTCAGGTAGAATCCTAATTTTGTCAGTGGAGAGTGAGTGTATATGAAATTGTCTATCTCTATATAATCTATATCTATATATCTGTCCCTAGTTCCTGTGCAGAGCTTCTAAAAATGGAATTTCCTGAACAGTAAGGGTGCTTAGGGACATCTTTTATTATTTGGTTTTTAACCTTGGTTCCTAACACAGAGTGCCTAACACCTTTGTAATTGCCAGAGTGATAGGAGCATCTGACACAGAGCTCCTAAATCCCTTGGAATGTTCTGGGCAATAGGAATATCTCTGGTTCTAATGAGGTGACTCTTGGTAGGCTCTTAAATGAAGGCTGGTTGCCAGAAAGACCAAGACATGGTTAGGGGCTTAGACATTTCACTCCTACCCCACATTAGCCATAGTTGGGAAAGGGGCTGGAAAAAGAGTAATCAATCATGCCTACATGATGAAACCTCCATAAAAATCCCAAAAATACAGGGTTACAAGAACTCCCAGGTGAACAAACACACTTATGTGCCACGAGGATGATGCACCCCAACTTTATAGGGACAGAAGCTCCTGCACTCTGGACCCTCTCAGACCTCCCCCAACTCTCTTTTTATCTGGATGTTCATGTGTACCCTTTATTAATATCATAAACTGGTAAACATTGAGTGTTTCTCCAAGTTCTCTGAGCCCCTCTATCAAATTAATCAAGTGTGATGAGGGGTCGAGGGAACCCTCAATCTGTAGCTGGTTGGTCAGCAGTTCCAGAGGCCCAGACTTGACACTGGCATCTGAAGTGGAGGGCAGTCTTGATGGACCGAGCCCTTGATCTGTGGAATTTGATGCTAACTCCAGGTGGATACTGTCAGAATTGAATTGAATTATAGGACGTACAGTGGGTGTCCCCGAGAGCAGCAGTCCCCAACCTTTTCAGCACCAGGGACCAATTTCAGGGAATATAATTTTTCTACAGACCCTGGGGTGGGGGAAGATGGTTTCAAGATGATTCAAGTGCATTACATTTTTTGTTCACTTTATTTCTAGTATTATTACATTGTAATATATAATAAAATACTTACACAACTCACCATAATGTAGAATCAGTGGGAACCCTGAGCATGTTTTCGTGCAACTAGATGGTCTCATCTGGGGATGATGGGAGACAGTGACAGATCATCAGGCATTAGATTCTCTTAAGGAGCATGCAACTTAGATCCCTTGCATTCACAGTTCACAGTAGGGTTTGCACTCCTATGAGAATCTAATGAGCAGCTGATCTGACAGGAGGTGGAGCTCAGGCAGTAATGCAAGTGATGGGAAGCAGCTGTAAATACAGATGAAGCTGCTCTCTCTTGCCTGCTGCTCACCTCCTGCTGTGCAACCCCATTCCTAACAGGCCATGGACTGTTCCTGAAAGGCCATGGACCGTTCCTGAAAGGCCATGGACTGGTACTGGCCCATGGCCCGAGGGTTGGGGCCCCCTGCCCTAGATAATTTATTGATTTGAGGAGAAACCCCCTCCCTACACATCTGGTGTAGGAGGTGAAATATTAAGAGTATTGTAAGAAGAAAACAATCCCCCCGCCCCCATATATTTACTTGCTTCTGTGAGGGAGAGGTTGATCTTATCTCTAATGATTTGGTTGAATTTAATCTAAGCCAATCATACTGTTTCTATTCCTCTTGAAAGTTATCATCTTAAGAAGGAATATATGGTCTGTGAAGGTAAATGAAAAATGAGAGAAATCTTCTAGTTGAATTCTAGGAACTATTTTCCACTCATTAAGAAGATAGAGGCAGAGACTGGCATGGTGCAACTTCATGGTAAGGATCACTAAGGATTGCCAGCAGCCACCAGAAGCTGGAAGAGAGGTGTGAAGCAGGTTCTTCCTCAGAGCCTCTTTATTCCAGACTTCTGGCCTCCAGAACTGTGAGAGACCACATTTCTACCATTTATAGCTTTGAAATCTGTGCTAATTAATTACTGAAGTCGCAAGAATACGTTACATAAATAAGTATAAATAATTCTTATGTATAGAATAAGGTCTATACACATACAATATATGCTTATACATGCATATGTGTTTGTTTGTATATGTATTTGTGTGTGTATATATATAAAAATTTATATATATATATATATATATATATATATATATATATATATATATCTCCAGGCTGGAGTGCAATGGCGGGACGTCGGCTCACTACAACCTCTGCCTCCTGGGTTCAAGTGATTCTCCTGCCTCAGCCTCCTGAGTAGCTGGGATTACAAGCGCCTGCCACCACACCAGGCTAATTTTTGTATTTTTAGTAGAGATGGGGTTTCACCATGTTGGCCAAACTGGTTTCAAACTCCTTGCTTCAGATGCTCCACCTGCCTCAGCCTCCCAATGTGCTGGGATTACAGGCGTGAGCCACAGTGCCCGGCCGTATATGTATATTTTAAAGAGAATGTCTGTGGGGAGTAGGGTGTGTGTATAAACTTTACTTTGCGTGGTTCTAATATGCATAAACTTCACTTCTCACAGTTTAATTAAATAACTCCCCAACAGCACAGTTTAATTCTTTAAGCGTACTTATCTGTATTTGTATTATATTTACTGTAAGTAATTGTATAAAGTAGAAACTTCCACACTAGTTTTTCAGTTCACGAATCACTATATATATGTTTGTATTGTGATTAACGACCAATCATGTCACTTTTTTCCAAGTCTGTCAATGATTGATTGGTCACCATGCATCTTTTATCAGTTAATACAGAATAACATGGAGAGTTATTCTGTATTATTTTGTAAATGTCACACGGGTTTGTCACTGTATGACAAATTCCAAAGGAAATTTGAAACAGGAAGACAAGAAGAGGAAGTTAATTGAAACAGGAAATTGGTTAGTGATACAAAGTGCAGCAAAAAATGATGGCGCTGAAAGGGGAAATAAAATAGAAGAGAAATGAAGTTAGAGAAGCAATAGCTGTTGATAGGGTTATTAATAATTCACCTTTTAAAGAGTCTCTAGATAATGCAACCAGAGGAATTTAGTAAAGGCACACTTATTGACAAAAATAAGGTAAGTGGTTGTGATGAAAAGAATGAAGAGGTCCCAGAGGAAGTTATACGAGCTAAAGTGTTCACATCAAATGAACTTTCAATGTGTTTCCTAACATTTCAAGTGCAAAGAATAGTATATTGGAAGTCTATCCAAATTTAGGAATAAAAAAGCTGGAGAAGGCATCTAAAAGATGCTGGCTCCATATTGTAAGCGATAGAACAACAAGAGCACGTGCTCAATTCACACTACTCATTTTCTTTTAAGCAAAACACTTGAAACTCAGTGTTTTTAATGTTTTAACTATAGCATACTTTAAAAATATTAATTTTATTGTTGTTTACATTTCCCTATATGTCTATGAGTGAGAGTAAAATAATTTTCAATCAGGAAAAGAGGATAAAGGAAAAATCATACTTTTCCCTATTATTAAAATAGCTTGGTGTGATATCAGCTTGTGCAGTAATTTTTATTATCACACACTACAGTGCAAAATAAAAACTGCCTGTATATGAAACAAGCTTTCATTAGTTCCTATGAAAACATGTAAAAACAATGGCTTTGTTTTCCCACATTTTACTAAACACTCCACAGGTACACTTAGAACACGGTGGTTAAAAATATAGAACAGAAAAAAGTTATTAAAAACAAGAAAATGGGGGCAGATCCACTTTGTGGCGTGAGAGAATGTGTACACTTTCCAGTGCAGGCAATTTATGTTATATACCTGTGTCCAATCGGAGATTTTTAGGGAGACAATATAAAGAAGCCCGAAAGGAAGTGTATGGGACTCCTCATTATCTGCTCTGCGTACCAAGCAGGTGGGAGGTGAGGTGCCCGTTAGGTTGAATTCTTATCGCTGTGCCCCAGCCAATCGTGGGCTGCGGAAATCATGGGCTGTGGATTCCTCGCTGCCAGGGCAGAGGCACCGTTGGTGCATGCCCGGCTGCCGTTGCTGCCCCTGCCTCGTACAAACGTCAGAGAAGGCACATGACACGCCCCTGGGGGCCCTCTGGCCGAAGTCCACCTGCGCGGCTGAGTGGAGGATGCTAGGTTGCTGTGCTGTTTCTCCTACTGTCTTGCTGCCGCACCACCCCTCAGAAAAAGCGGGTCCTCAGTTTCCTGCGGTTTGCACTCACCAAACATAATTAGCAATCTGCAATTCACCCGCAGGATTATTCCCGCCTCTTTGATTACACACAGAAGGACGAGCCTTCCTCGTGAGGGTTGGAGATGGAAGGAGAAGGGATCGAGAGTAAGGATGGGACCGAGCTTGTGGAGCAGAAGACCAACACGCCAGGTGGGTGAGGTTGTGTGATTATTCTAGCATCTTTTCTTGATCCCAGCTTGCACCCTTTTAGCATTGGGAGGGAAAGGCAGGGTAGGGGATAGCGACCATAATATAGGTCTTAAGTAAAAGCAGTTTTCATTAATAAAATAAAGACTTCAATAATAATAATAATGGGCGATTCCAGCCTTCTCCATCATATTGGAAAAGACAGTATTTCATTAAAAATACTTGGAATGTTCCCTTGGAAAAGGCAGTATTTCATTAAAAGACGCTAACGAGGAAACTGTTGGTTTTCTGTTCTGGAAGCAGGGCAGAAGAATTAGTAACACAGTTCTGCCAAATAGCACAGGAAAGTGGAGCCAAAGCACCTTCGAGGCTCCTGGTGTTCAAACGTTAGGTCTTAGTTCCCCTTCTTATTTTTCTAATACATTAATTGCTGAATTGTGAACAGTAGAACATGCGGAAGATAGAGAAAAGAGATAAACATGATGGGTTTTTTGTTGGTTTGCTTGCTTTTTTTCTCTCTGGAACATAAACAATGACATCTGTTTCTCTTTGGTATAATAGAAAGGAAAATAATGATCATCTCAATTTTTATATGTGAAGGCATTGCTTTTCTTCTTTGGGGGATTTTAAGATTTCCCAGAAAATGTAAGTAAACAATTTCTGCTAAAATTATTAAACTAAATTGTTAAAATTATTGTATTATTGATTCAGTTGGATACCAATAACTAGTCTTTCCTTCCTTAATATAGAACAATTTAGAGATAAAAGCATTTTCCAAGACAGTGCATCTAATTGCTCTTCAAACTTAGTCACCTGCTTCACCTTCTAGAATAATCAGTCTTTCAATAAATATGTATCAAGCTTTAGGCACAGTGCTACCTGCTGATGATACAACAATGAAAAAAATGGTATTTTTTTGCCTGAAAGTAGTTTATCTTTAACTGAATATGGAAGCATGTAAGCAAACAATTGTAACACAAAAGAAATAATTACTAAATAGAACTATGTTGAATTTGAAGCAGGAGAGGAGATTATAAGTTAGCTGCTTGTAGTCAAGGCTTTAATGAAGGGAGAAATATTTGTGCTGAATCTTAAACTCAAATAGGCGTTTATCAAAGATCATCTTAGAACATACATGTCAGAGAATCACACCAGGTATAATTATGATGGAGTTACAAAGAAGTAGGGTGAGGGACTGGCAATTGTATTACAGTTCCCTAGTGCATTAACTCTTTCACTGCCATTCATTAGCAATTTATACCTTCTCCTTCATCTCCATTCTCCTCATGCTCATTCTCATGTCTATACCCTTGCTTCCAACTTGTTCTAATTTTCACAATTTGTAGGAAACTTCCAAATGCTCCCATCACCACACCAGCTTACTTACTCCATCTCTGCCCCTACACTCTGCCTAGACTCTTGGAACTGTAGATGCAGTATTCATATTCTACAATAGATCCTATATTCTTTCACTGGATCGGTAATATCACCCTAGTAATTCTCCACTCTCCTACATCATCCTTTTTTCATTCTCAACTGAAACATCTCCATCAGCAAATATGACATACTGGTATCTATATCAACCTTGAAAAAATAAACAACAAAAACAACAAAATTTATTAGACCCCACTTATCTTTTAGCAACCAATTTATTGGTTTTCTCCTTGGTACAGCAACCTCCTTAAAACGGCTTTTCAAAATAATTTTTTATCTTTCCATTTTCTGCTAAATCCACTTGGATCAAGCTTCCACTCTGCTTTTTCCACCAAACTTGTCTTTCAAGTTCACCAATAACTTCCATATTGCTAAATCGACTGGTCCATTCTCCCTCCTCACCTTATTATATAACCTGTTTGCAGCTTTTGGCACTCCCTTTTTCTAAAAAAAAAAAAATTCATTTGACTTACATGACGCCATATTCTTGTGGTTTGCTTTCTACTCGTTTTACCAACAACTGTGATTCCCTGATTCTCCTTCACTCTGATCTATTTTAAGACAAACTATATAATTTCAGACGCATAAGTCCCATAAGAGTAGGTATTTCTGTATGTTATGTAGGCTATTCATAGAGCTACAAAAATGTCTGGCGTGTAGCAGGTGCTCAATCGGTAGTTGTTGACTGCGTAAATGAAAGAATGAATTAATTAGTAAATGAATGAGAAAACTGGCTTTCTGGTGACCCAAGTTTTGAATTAAGTATTTGGTTTTTATATTGGTTACTGATTTGAATTTGACATTTTAAAATAATTTTGAACATGACACATTCAAATAACTTTGATAACTTGATTTTTTCACTTCACTCTCAGGTCTCAACTATATAGAACCATATTGCTAGTTGATCCTTCCCATTGAGGATTTTCCCACTCACAGATTTGAAGATGAACCAGTTATTTATTTTAGCTGTGGGTAGGAGGTGCTCTCAGAGCTTATTTCTTTCAGGATTGTACCTTAACAAGTAACTTCCTTTATCTAGTGCAGTAACTTAAGGAGTAAAAGTGGAGAGTAAAAAGGGAAATTTTAGCTTTCTTTTCTCAGTGTTTCTTGTTTCATAACGGACAAGGAAACAGCGCCACCTTCTAGAGAAATGCTGTCTTTGAAAGACAATATAGTCTCAGTTAAGTTGATGATAGGAACCAGCTCACTGAAGTTATGAATATAGAAAAATTTGTTTATTTACACTGCAACTTGTTCTAGAGAGCATAGTAAATTTTAGGAAAAAATAGATGAATAAAGAAAATTCATGTAGTCTAAAGATTAGGAGGGAAAACGGCTGGAAGATACTGAATTTCTGGAAGTTTGTTATTGAGTTTTTAAATTTTTCATAGATCTCATTCTCCAGTGCTTATTCCTTTCATGTTATCTTCTCGATATTCAATTTTTTTGAATTGATGTTTAAAGTTAAGTCATTCAAATTGAATATGTAAGTAAAACACATTTTATTAGTCTGAGCTATATAATAATATTTTACTCTGAAGCTCACTCTTTCTTTCTTTGATACTTTCTTTATTCTTTTTCTCTATTACCTGTTAATTTCAGTTGGAATTCCAAGGCACCTTAGAAACAAGACATGCCTAGAAAATTTAACTATGTGTCCACAAGGCTGGAAATGAATCAATAATAATTGCTTCTTTCAATCTGAACATGAAACAACGTGGATCAATGGCTGAGAAAACTGCAGAAGTTATGAATCTCTGGCCAGGCTCAACTCTCAGAATGAAATGGTTAGATTTCTTCTTTGCAATATTAATCTCATTTAATAGCTACTAAAAGACAGGCACACTCCTAGGGTGTAATACATTAGCAAACCAAAGAATCAAAGATCTTTACCCTTGTGGAGTTTACATCCTAGGGGAAGAGATAAGCAATGAAAAATTATCTTATTAAATATGTAATTTATATATTGTGTTAGAAGTTGGAAAGTTTTATGCAAAAAAATGTAAATTAAGGGAGTGGGTTTACTGCAGATAAGGTTATATCCCAATAAGATGGTGACATTTTAGGAAGGATGTGAAGCAGGTAAGGGACTATCTAGAAGTGAACTTTCCAGGAAAGGAAAATGGCTGGAGCGTGTGTCTTAAGGCCAGTGAATGTCTGGAATATTCAAGGAACAGAAAAGAAGCAGCCAGTCAATGTATCTAAAATGAGGGATTGAGTGAAGAATGCGGATCAGTAGGGTCTTGCAGGCTATTGTAAAGAGTTTAGTTTTTGCTCCAAGCAAAATAGGGAGATACTGCCAAATTATGGGAAAATGTAATAGGATCTGACTTAAGTTTTAAAAGAATCATAATCTTTGTTGTGATGAGATTGGCTACTGAGTGGCAAATGTAAACGGAGGGAATCAAGTTATACAGCCTTTGCAGTAACCGTGCAAGATAATAATGGACTTAAACGGCACTGGAGGGAGTGAGAATGAGAAAACTAGAAGAAATCTATGACAGCACTCTGTATTTTGTAAAGGGAATCTTTGATGCATTATCTGGGGCCGTCTTTATACTGGTTTGAACTGAGCAAGCACAATGCAAACAAAACGTGGATGTGGGCAGATGGAGCTACATTCAGCAATTGGTAAGCCTTACTAACATGTATTTACTATTAAATGTGTAAAGCGTGGTAAAGATTCTGAGTCTATAACTGGCTTCCTCCATAGATTCCTCCACATCATCCCCCCAAAAGACCCTCAAAAAATAGATGCCAAAGAGAATATTTAGACAAAGTTATGGTTTTTAATGAGGGTTTGGCATCACATATCAATATTTATGTAATCTATGGAATTGGTATATACCACATGTGAGTCACACGTGTTCCCTTTATCCTGAACTGGATGCAAGTCTAAGCAGTTTGATCCTTTCCTCTTTCGACCTGGGACCTTGCCTTTTGTTTTTTTGTTGTTGTTGTTCCTTTGGCCTTTCATTGATGGGAGAGCATTAGAGAGTGTACAGAAGCCTACACTTTCCGCACCCACCAGTGGCCTGACATGGACAAGAGTAAGTTAAGAAGAGAACATGTTTGCCTCAGTTTACCTTTGTTTAAAATTCAAGAACTTCTTTGTATTCCATAGCTTGAAAAAGCTCATCATACACTTAGAATCTATTTTGTTCTTAAAACACTTACGAATTTCTCCAACGTCAGGGTGGAGAAAGTCGTATAAAGGATATTGAGTTCTCAATATTCTTTGGTGAACTAAAGGTGACCACTAGCTACCATTTATTGACCGCCCACTTTGTAATAGATACTGGTTCTGTAGCACTCCATGCCAGATATTACATGTTGTACATAATATAATAAAATTAGTAGTGGAACTTTCTAAATTTGAGAAAATTCTCTTATGATTATTGTATTTACATTCAATTTGGGGTGAAAATGCACAATGATTTGAGAGTGATAATATACCCAATATTATATTTTATCTTTGAAAAATATAAAAAAAGACAGATTAAACTTTCTGACTATAAAACATAATATTATATTTTCTTGAAAGAAAATATTAACAGCTTAATGTGGCATTACATATTATATATAGGCCCATCAAAAAATGAGACAGGAGTTAACATTGGTGTATTAATTTGCTAGGTCTGCTGTAATCAATGCCACTGAATGGGTGGCTTAAAGACAGCTCTGGAGGCCACTAAGTCCAGGATCAAGGTGTTAGTAGGGCTGATTTCTTTTAAGGCCCTTCTCCTTGGCTTGCAGGTGGCTGTCTTCTCACTCTGTCTTCATGTGGCCTTCTGTACACACTCAAGTCTGTGTCTAACTTATTTCTTCTTACAGGGACATCAGTCATATTGGATTAAGGTGCACCCTAAAGACCTTTTCTTACCTCCATCACTTCTTTTTTAAAAAAACAAATACCTTATCTCCAAATCTGTTACATTCTCAGGTACTGGGAGTTAGGCACTTAATGTATGAAATTTGGGGGCCTATAATTCAGCCCATAACAGTTGTTGTTAGTTGGCACTATGGATTGGATAAGCATAAAAATACACATATATTTTGGGAA
Organism: Gorilla gorilla gorilla; assembly: GCF_029281585.2. Lineage (NCBI taxonomy): Eukaryota > Metazoa > Chordata > Mammalia > Primates > Hominidae > Gorilla > Gorilla gorilla. The sequence goes on along the minus strand of NC_073234.2, from coordinate 25,348,602 downwards.
TGGGCAGGATAAAAATTTGAAGTTACCCTAGAAGTTAGGAAAGTGTACACCAGTACTGTGAAGTTCCCCCAAATAATTACAGTATAACCAGAAATGTATCGTGATTAACCATCCTGTTTTCCTCCATTTTGAATTTTGAATTTCACATGTTTATATGTATGGCATAAAATATAAATGTAGGAAATCTTTTCTTTAGGTTTTATTTGTTTACTTATGTGTATCGTAATCTACTGAGTAAAGAATACCTGTTTCACTACAGTGATGGTGATAAAGAGTGGCCAAATGAACATTTATTTCAGCATTAATAGACCAATTTTGTAATATATGAAATGTATGTTCAATGAAATGTCAGTTACACTCCCCTTCTTTATAATTTCTAAATGGCTAAACACATTGATATATCAATGTTTATTCTACAGTATAAAGGGAAGAATCCAATCCCTCACAAAATGATTACAATGTTTGCTACAGTATCAATAGCGTAAATTTCCAGGACTGTGTTGTTAGGCACTGAAGTCACATAGTGTCCTTTTCTTCCTACCATCAGGGTCCTGAGGTAAAGTTTGGAGAAAGATAGGAGGAGAGCAACAGCTTATTTCACTTCCTCTACTCCTTCCACACTGCACGTGTTTTAGAAACAGGGCTAATGAAATTTACATTCTATTTTCGAGGTTGTGCTCAGTTATTTCTCAGGAGGTCCAGTAAATAAAGAATTAATCTATTTGTTTTGTCTTTAGTCAAGTTATGAAACTAGCGAATTATTTACATTAAGTGGATTTGTTGTTGCTGTCGTTGCTGAAACTAGTGAAAGAATTGAGTTTTGTGCTATGAGTCATGGGAGCAAAACGTGAGTATTTAGAAATGGAGAGGACCACGAAGAAGGAAGCCCTGGTGACTTGAAGAAATCATGGAGAGTTCTCTGGATTCCCACAAACCTATGGGGTTTAGATTCCAGCTAATACTTACACGGGTCTCAGAAGGACAGAGGGCAAGGGTTAACATCTGGCTGACATTAAAGTCTCTGCACCTCTTAATATTTTACTTTGGCCTAGTTTTCTTTTCTTCGCATTTACATTACCTGATATAATGAGTAATTCTCTTTTGAGTATTAACTTGTACCATGAACTATGCTAAATATTTTTACCCCTAAATGATGAAGAATTTTTATCATTTTTTGCTTAAATAAATGAGCAAATGAAAGATTGTTTACCTGGGATTATAGTAAATGGTAGAACCACATTTTAAATTCAGCTGGGTCTCACACACATTACAGACATTCAAACAATATGGAAAATAATATTGAAAAAATAGATGGTTGGCCGGGTGCGGTGGCTCACGCCTGTAATCCCTGCACTTTGGGAGGCTGAGGTGGGCGGATCACGAGGTCAGGAGATGGAGACCATCCTGGGTAAGATGGTGAAACCCCTTACCCTCTACTAAAAAATAGAAAAAATTAGCCCGGCGTGGTGGCGGGCACCTGTAGTCTCAGCTACTCGGGAGGCTGAGGCAGGAGAATGGTGTGAACCCGGGAGGCGGAGCTTGCAGTGAGCCGAGATCGTGCCACTGCACTCCAGCCTGGGTGACAGAGCGAGACTCCGTCTCAAAAAAAAAGAAGAGAAAAAATAGATGGTATGTTCAGCATCATCAGAAGCAAATTTTATCAGCATCTTCTCATCTTCTCATTCTCTATGGGGCTGGGGTTTAATAGTGTGTAAACTGTGTTAGCAGGTTAAATGCAGGTGTTGTTAAATTATAATTTACATGCTGTACTGTACAAGAACAAAAATAATTCTAAAATTTTCAGATTATTGTGCTACAAAAAATGACCATCGTTAGCAAAAGGAGGATGGGGAATGAGACTTATGCATTTTTAAGGTCATTAAACATCTCCATTAGCCATCTCTGGAGTGGTGACTATCACATTAGAAGGGGACCACTTTGCATCTCCTAATGATGACATTTCTATCCAGCTGTACTGAAATAGAAATAATGTTAAAAGGAGTCAGAGCGCCCAGTGGAGAAAATTTGACAGGTAAAGAAGAAAAGAGAAAGGAACAAATAATGGGCTACGGGTTGAATTTTATGAACATGAGCAGAACTTTGAACATTTTTAAGTATACTTTTTCAGGCTGGGTGAGTGGATTTCATCCCCTTCCAACTTATTCTGAGGACAGTACCCAGAGTGAACATATTAAATGTATGTCAGATCACACCGCTATTCTGCTCAAAATAATTTTCCATCTTCCCATTTCACTTAGAATATTAGCCACAGGCCTCAGAATGGCAAAAACAGAATGACCCTGTTGGTACTTAGCTGAACTCTTCTCTCACTGTTCTCCTCCAGACACAGCTGGCTTCCTCACTCTTTCTGGAATGTGCCAGGCGTACATCTGCCCTAGGATCTTCACACAATTCCACCAGGATGATGGTATCCACATGGCACTTTCCCTCCTCAAAGTTCATTTACATTTCACTTTCTCAGTGATGCTTACCCTGACTACCCTATTAAAATTGCAGCTCACACTCCTCAACCTTGACATTACTAATCAATTTTAACCTGGCCTATCTTTTGTTTTTAGTGGAACTTATTACGTACTGGAATATCATACCATTTGTTTACTATCTTTAGTCTTTATGTTTAAACTTCCTGGAATGGAAACCCCATGAGTAAAGGAATCTGTGTCTATTTTGTTCATAGACGTATTTCAAGCACCCTGAAAAATGCCAAGTACTAATTAGGCATTCTGTAAAAGTTTGTTGAATAAGACAATGAAGAGGCAAATTAAATTAAATACAAAATAGTTTGTTATCCAGGACATTTCTGACTGTATAGCCAAAGCTTTAAAATGAAGATAAGAACAATTTTATAAAATGAATTAGACACATATCAACCCTAGGGAGAATCTTCAAAGTGGTCTGCTCCTTTGAAAAGCCTTAAACAGGAAAGCTTTTATTTAAAGAATGGGCTGGGCATGGTGGCTCACACCTGTAATCCCAGCACTTTGGGAGGCCGAGGCGGGTGGATAACCTGAGCTCAGGAGTTCGAGACCAGCTGGACCAACATGGAGAAGCCCTGTGTCTATTAAAAATACAAAATTAGCCAGGCATGGTGGTGCATGCCCATAATCCCAGCTACTCAGGAGGCTGAGGCAGGAGAATCACTTGAACCCAGGAGGTGGAAGTTGCGTGAGCCGAGATCACACCATTGCATTCCAGCCTGGGCCACAGGAGAGAAACTCCATCTCAAAAAAAAAAAAAAAAAAAAATGACACTGTGCTTCTGGAAATAACCTAATTATTACCAGAGGAAGGAATTCATGTCTATGCCATACAAGAGCTTTCACCCTTTAGAAGTGTTTTACGGAAGGTCACACACACACACACACACACTGATCAAATTGCAGAATTCTCTGAAGCATAGACAGAATGGCATTTATTCTGGCAAGAACCGTGCAAATTGTTACAAGAAACATAAGGGATGGCAAGTATAAACAATTATATTTCAACAGATGCAGGAAGCAGTTGAAATATGGCTTCTCAACATCTGGGGCTTGCATACTTGTCATCTGGAAACCAGATTGGGTCAGTTACATGTGGAAAGGAATAAGTTATTGCCAGACCAAATTTCCATACTAAAATAAGTCTCCATTACCAGATTCTTTTTTTACAGGCACCAAATAGACCAGGGAGTTACTAAAAATGGAAGGAGGTCGTGAGAAAGCAAGTCATACTATGAGTAGGACCTCACCTTATGAATTGCCTCTTTAGCAAAATCAACTGCAGAAAGGAAAGACACTGTCTGTTAAATGAAAGGTAATAAATGGAATTCGCAGGTGGACAAAAATACCTCCTGAAATCCTGTAACCCAGCGGGGTACAGATGAGACACGCCCTCTGCAGATACAGTGTGCAACTACCTGTGTGACTCTGAGTGCGCGTTTTCTGTCTCTGCACCGAAGCACCAAAGGCAAAGGATTCCAGGCTGAAGCAAATTTTTTTTTTTTTTGAGACGGAGTCTTGCTCAGTTGCCCAGGCTGGAGTGCAGTGGCACGATCTCGGCTCACTGCAAGCTCCGCCTCCCGGGTTCACACCATTCTCCTGCCTCAGCATCCCGAGTTGCTGGGACTACAGGTGCCCGCCACCAGGCCCAGCTAATTTTTTGTATTTTTAGTAGAGACGGGGTTTCATTGTGTTAGGAGGATAGTCTCGATCTCCTGACCTCATGATCCACCCGCCTCGGCCTCCGCAAGTGCTGAGATTACAGGTGAGAGCCACCGCGCCCAGCCAGTTTTACAGCTTTTTATAAAGATAGACATACTTATATGATGCAGCAATTCAATTTCTGGGAATTTATCCAAGAGAAAACTTGCTCACACAAAAATGCTTGTGTACAGCAGTTTCATACATAACAGTCCCACCCTAGAAACAGAAGTCCATCAACTGGTGATCGAAGAGATAATTTCTGGTATAACATGCAATAGGAATACTACTAAGAAATAAAAGGGAATGAACTACTTACCTGCACAACAACTTGAGTGAATCTCAAAAGCATTATAAATGAAATAAGCAAGAGACAAGACACTACATATCATATGATACCATTTATATAAAATTCTATGAAAGGGGCTGGCCGTGGTGGCTCATGCCTGTAATCCCAGCACTTTGGGTGACTGAAGCCAGAGGATCACTTAAGCCCAGGAGTTCAAGACCAGTCTGGGCAATATAATGAGACCTAGTCTCTACAAAAAATAAAATTAGCAGGGCATGATGGTGCGCGACTGTAGTCCCAGCTACTTGGGTGGGTAGGGAAGGAGGATTGCTTGAGCCAAGGAGGTCAAGTTTGCAATGGGCCAAGTTTTCCCCACTGCACTCCAGCCTGGGCAACACAGTGAGACCCTGTCTCAAAAAAAAAAAAAATTCCATGAAAAGAAAAACTATGTTGATATAAAGCAAAGTAATGCTTGCCAGGGTCCAGGGTCAGAAAAGATAGTGATTACAAAAGGAAAAAAAGAAAGATGATGGAAATGTTCCATAGCACGGTTGTTGTGGTGTTTACATGATTGACTTTACGATCCTTTTGTTATGGATGAGTTAATTTTTAAATTCCTTCCTTAAACTAACAAGTCTGCCTGCTTTTATCTTTGATCTAAAATTAGTACTGACGTTTTCCATTTGGATTGGTTAAGTCTCTTTTGACTGAAGCTTGCTCAGTGCCTAAATAAGTGATGTACATAAAAAGCTTTCTAGTCCTCTCCTACTGATCTCCATCGGTTAGCACCTTGCCATGATTAATCCAGAGCTACGGGATGGCAGAGCTGATGGCTTCATACATCGGATAGGTAAGTTTTATAGAATGAATGAGAAGGAAGTAAAGGAAAGATAAAACAAAATACAGGACAGCTTAAAAATGTGGACTTTTTACTTACCGTGAAAGTCTACTAAAGTAAGTGAGGGATGGGGAAGCACTTCTGGAGCATTGTGGAAGCCTGTTAGAGCATGTAGAGTTTTATGTCTGCAAGAGAGGGTATAACCTTGTGTGTAAGAAGGTTTTGGGGGAGAATTTTATGGTACGTGTATTATATCTCAATAAGAATATTTTTAAAATGTACTTTCACAGGAAAAAGATTGCTTAACACTTTTATACAGAATAAAAAGCAAATGCTTCACTCTGGAAGGAGGCTTGATGATTGTGACTTAATAAGACTGAAAAGAACTTTTCAAAAATTGTAAGATTCAGCTACGGCTAACAATGAAGTTTGTTTTCAGTGGATTGAAACATAAACAAACCAATACATAAAAACAAGGTACACATACAAACACCCTCCATTCACAATAGTTCTGAGGGTTTATGTTAAAGAAAACGGATGAATTGTATGCCAAATGACTGGAATAGGAAGCCTGCCAAAACTTTAAGAAAGACAGTGAAGAGATAAAAAGTAAAATCTTGAAATAAGTTAAGGACTCCAGCTGAAACCACTATTAGAGTTAACTGATATGAATTCCCAGGGCAATTGGGTTAATTCTTTTAGTAATAAGTAAGCCTGATACTCTTAAAGGTTGAAGAGACCTCAGTAGCTACCTAGTAAAACTTTTCATCTACCGTACGATTTCTAGCTACAGCATTTCTAGCAGCCTATACTAGAATGTTTTCAGTGATAATATCTCTCTGTCTTAGAAGACTTTCCATTTTAATTTAAGGATGTTCTATTTAGAAGTTTCTTTAGGGTAAGGTTAAATTTACTTCGTTGTATATTCTAACTATTGGTCATAGTTATGAACTCTTGATCTATGAAAACTTCATAAGAAAATTTTTAAAAATTAGTCTACATTTTACACAACTGGACATTAGTATCACAAAAAGAAATAAGATTCCATTCCTTTAGCCAAATAAATTAGTCAGGCTTGTCTGGGTAACAGATTTAAGAGTTTAGAGAGTAAAAAGCAGAAGAAAATTTATCTCACTGCATAACGAAAAGACAAAATATGAAGTACTGTGAAGCATTTACTGGAAGATTATGAGAAAGCTGGGCTGCAGGAATCATTAGAACATCTAGTCTGAGAATTTAATTAAAGCATAATAAAAATGCTCCAAAAGAAAAGATATTAATAAAATGAAGAAGCGCCAAGAACACAATAAAAACCAAGTGAAAATAATAATTATAGAAATATAGTGTTTGAAATAAAGACCATTTTGAGGAGTTAATTAATAGAATGGACGCTGATTAAGAATGAATAAGACCTAGGAGATGCTATTAAAAACATGACAGAAAAGAAAACAATTAGAAAATATAAACAAAAGCTGAGAGATATGAAAAATAGAAGTAGAAATGCCACCTTCTAGATAACAAGAATCTGAAACAGAGAGAGAGAAAAAAAGAATAGCGGATAGGAAATATTTGAAGAAATAATATTCCAACTTCTAAAATTAATAAAAGCCAAATACCTCAAACTGAAACTTCAAAAGTGTACAAACAAAATAGATAAGAAAAAAACATGCATCTCGGCACCATAGATTGAAATAAAAATATACAAAATTAAAAAACGAGATAATAGGAGACGTTAGTGAAAAAGAGAAGAAATGAGAGGGATAACAAATCAAATGGTGGCTATTAGAAAAGACGAGAGAACTAGATGTCTAAAAGTTTGCAGAAGACGATACAATAAAGAAAATATCAAAAAAGTACAAATAATCACAAAAACCACAAATATTAAAATGTAATAAAACATTAGGAAATAATTCAATTATTATGGGGCAAACTCTGTTACCTTAAAATTTTATATATTGAGGCTCTAACCCCCTCTACCTCAGAATGTGATCTGGTTTGGAGATAGTGTCTTTACCACGTTAAAATTAGGTCGGTAGGTTGGGACCTAATTTAATATTACTGGTGTTCTCATAAAAAAGGAAAATTTAGAGACGGACCCATATACAGGGAGAATGCCATCTTCAAGCCAAGGAGAATGGCCTGGAACAGATTATTTCCTTACAGGCCTCACAAGGAACCCATCCGACCAACATCTTAATTTCAGACTTCTTGTCTCCAGAACTGTACGACAATACATTCCTGTTAATTTTAGCCGCCCGGTTTGTGACAACTTGTTACGGCAGGCCTAGCAAACTAAAACACTAATGCGCTTATAAATATAAATATAAAAAAAAGAATGTAGAGGCCTAAAAAATATAAAATGCCAAAATGTAATGAGAAGAAATAAATAATTATAGAATTATAGAAATTAAAAATAAATACATTGAAAAGGCAACTAAAATAGAGTAATCTACTGATCTTTCAAGAAATAGCTAATTTTTGTATTGGACATCTTGCTTCAAAAAATAGCAAAATGAGAAATTTACCCCGATTTAATAGACTTTTTGATTTCCAAACAAAGTCAGAACAAGACAAAAAGAAACAGACTCATCTTCTTATGAAATTAGAAGTAGAAATTCCAAGAAAATATTTATTTACTATATACAACAAAGCAGTTAAAAATTCATATACAAGTGGATTTATCTTAGGAATGCTTTGATATCAGAATATCAGTGCAAGCTACCCTATTAAAAATTTTTGAAAGAAAGTCCACACAATTATTCAGTAAGTGCATTTGATAACAACAAGGAAACATGATAACTTTCAATGTCTATCTGAGATAAGTCCCTCTTAAGAAACTAGGAATAGAAAAATTCTTTTTTAAATTGCTGATGTTGTATGTTAAATTTATACAGCATTTTTACAGTGTTCAATAATGAAAATTTAAACATTCCATTTAAGATTAAAAACAAGAAAAAAATGTTCACTGTAACTACTACTGTTTAGCAATAGTGTAGTACAATGCTAAAGGTAACCAGTGATATAAGAAAACAAAAGGAATTATAAAGGAAAAGGATTGCAATGGAACAGTTGTATCTGCAATATTTTCAGATAATTTGATTATATAAAAATAAATACCAATAGAATCAACTAGAAAACTATTAAAAATAATACCAGAGTTCAAGAGGGTTGCTTAAAAGAGCACATTTAACAAACCAATACTATTTCTGTATACTAGAAGTGTTGTTTTTATTTAGTTTTCTCAGCTTTTTTTTTTTTGTCACTGTGAGAACGGTAGGGATGACTTCCAATCTATTGCAAATATCACATGCCAGAATAGGAATGAAGGACATGTATTTTAATTAAAAATAAAAACTGCTAAAGAATTTTCCAAAACACTTACACATTTCTGTGCTTCAACCAGTTGTGTATGTGTTTCGGTTGCCCTATATCCTGCTAACACTTGGTACTGTCAGTCTCTTTCATTTTAACAGTGCAAGTGGCATGTAGTCATATTCCATTGTGGTTTTATTCTGCATTTTGCTTGTGACTAACAATATGGAACATCTTTTATGTGCTTATTGCTCACTTGCATGTATTCTTCTGTATTTGTTCAAGTCTTTGGTTCTTTTTTTAATCAAGTTGTTTGTACTATATCTCTAAACTACAGACCTTTTAGTATTTTCGATACCAGTCTTTTTTGCATACACGTATTGTGACTATTTTCTCCCAGTCTGTAACTTGCATATTTATATTCACAACAGTGTCTTGTATCTTGAAATGGGCAGAGGTTTAAATTTCTTTCTCTCTTTCTTTTTAAGACAGAGCCTCACTCTGTCGCCCAGGCTGGAGTGCAGTGGCGCGATTCTGATCACTGCAACCTCTGCCTCCTGGGTTCAAGTATTCTCCTGCCTCAACCTCCCGAATAGCTGGGATTACACGTGCCTGCCATCACTCTCGGCTAATTTTTTGTGTTTTTAATAGAGAAGGAGTCTCACCGTGTTGGCCAGGCTGGTCTCAAATTCCTGACCTCAGGTGATCCACCCCCCTTGGCCTCCCAAAGTGCTGGGATTACAGGCATGAGCCACGGTGCCCAGCCCTTAAATTTCAATTAAATTCAATTTATCATTTTCTTTTAATTTTACACTGTACTTTCTCTTCTTTCTCTAAGACAGCTTTACTAATTCTCATGGTCACAAACTACTTTATGTTTTCTAGAAATTGTATGGTTTCAGGTTTTATGTTCAGGTCAATGATATGTCTTAAATAAATTTTGTAAGCTGATGTTGTAGTATGGTAAAGCCTTTTTTTCTCAATTGTTTCAATACCTTTTGTGTAAGACATGGCTTTGCCCACAAATTACTCTTTTGGGTGTCTGAAATTTGTGCAGTGGTTTTTATCTTTTCCTCTTCCTTGTTCTTCATTTCTCCCTAATCTTGAAAAAAAGAACACATTTTATGTTTTCTTTCTTTAGCTATTGTTTCTCTTGATGTAAGATAAATTACCAAACTCTTCTTCCTATCAAACATTCTCTTTGTAAACATCTCAGAATCTGGCTTCTCTCAATCCAGTCTTGAAATTACTTTATTGCACATTATCTGTAGTCTGGTGATCACGAAAACTAGTAAGTTTTAAAGTTTTCATTCACTAAGGCTGCTTTAAGCTCTGAAGAAAGAGAGAAAACTTATGACTTCTTTTTAAATTTTTCTTTCTTCAAGTCCTCTTTTCTGATATTTAAATATATGTATGTATATGTACATGTATATATACATACATATAAAGCATATATATGCATATAGGCATGCATACATATATATAATCTGTGTTTATGCATATATGCACGATATACACATATAGTCATGCACCATAGAACAATGTTTTGCTCAACGACAGATTGCATAATGACAATGGTCCCATAAGATTACAATGAAGCTGCCCTGTAAAGGTGTACCATTTTTGATCTTTTATGTGGTATTTTCACTGTACCTTTTCTATGTTTAGATGCAAGCATTTAGCATTGTGTTATAATTGCCTGCAGTAATTAGTACGATAACATGCTATCCAGGTTTGTATTCTAGGAGCAACAGTCTGTAATATATAGCCTAGGTGTTAGTAGGCTATACTGTCTAAGTTTGTGTAAGTACACTCTATGATGTTCCCACAATGACACAATCACCTAAAGGCACATTTCTCACAATATCTCCCCATTGCTAAGCTATGCATGACTGTACACACACACGCACACACACACACACACACACACACACACATACATGCACATTCTTCCTAGATTGTTTCTACATCTACTAATGATATATCAGCTACAATTACTTTATCATTAATAGAATTATTATTTGTTCTTAACCTCACAGCATTTCCACGAGTGTCAAATCCTGAGTCTTCTCTAATTTTGTTTGCTTACCACAAATAAATAAATTACTGCTTTTATCTTGAATATTCTCTTGCTGAAACACATTGTTTCTTTCCTCCATGGCTTAAAGAATAAAGAAAAATATATCTCTCATTTAAGGTCTTCTGTCATGACCTTAGGACTCCTTTCTTTACTGTCTTTAATCCTATTGCCTTATATATCTGTTATAAACATTTGTTCTAATCGTGGACCTTTTGATGATCTTTATGCCTTTTTGCTTATAATCCCCCATTCAAACTATTTCTACCTTTTAAGTAAACTTTCCTTTCCTTCCTCATTCCCCCAAAACTCAGTGATTTCTCCACTCACCACTCGCTCGAGCTGAACAGCTATAGCAATCATTTTTTTGGTACTTATCTGCCTTGCACTTTGTGATGGTTTGCTATCCTTTGTTATTTTGAGATGTATGTACTTGATTGAGGGTTTCCTGATTAACAATTATAGGAGAGGAATACACCAGTAATAATATCGAGTCAGTGTTTATTCAGAAATAGTAAAATATATGTTGATTTAATTTGCAGTTCCCAAGTTGATACAAAACTGGAAGATTGGCCTTATATGCTTCCTGAGTATTATTATTACTTCAGTTTGCATTATTATGATAGGTGAGTGGTTTAATTCATACACTTTCTGTGGTTCTTCACTCCTGACGGGTCCACGTATATCTCAAGTTTGACTCCAAATCTCCCAGATTTAGAGTGATTAAAGGGTTTTATAGACACTTGTCCTCAAATTTTTACCAGTTCAACAGTTTTTACCATAATCCTTGCCTCTCCCCAAAACACTCTCAGTTTTACAATAGAATCATGTTCTTGACTTTATAGTCCTTGATGCTTAAGAAAAATAATCTTAAATTCTTAGATGACCACCAGACGGCAACAGAAATAGCGATGTTACTGAAATGCCAGGGGTTCAGTCTAGGTCCCATTGCTCAGGGCACAGAAAGCCAATCCCGGAGACAATGACTATTCCCGAATTAGGGAGGGGTAGGGAAGAAGAGTTGGTCAACAGGGAGCAGGTGGTCGGTTAGACAATCATGGCGGTGAGGAGTCCCTTGTCTGGAAGTGGTGATCTGGTGACTTTCGGTTTCCTGTTACTATCTGAGAGGACTAAAGGTCAGATTCCTAAAGAATGAACTCAAATAAGACAAATGTAACTTTCAAGTTTTAAAACTAGGAGGATCAATTTCTATATTTATTTAAAAAATCCCACGTAAACATCAGTTCTATGGGCTTGTTACAGATAATTTTCTTTTTTAGAGTTTATGAATTAGTGAGTTAATGTTAAATACACTATACTCTGTTATTTGTATTTAATCCTCATTAGACTAGGATACAGGTATAAGAAAATCCATTTACAGATAAAAAATATACAGGACAGAATGAGTAAGTTGCCTCTCACAAATAATACATTCCAGACCTAGGATCAAAAACCTTGGCTGTATAACTCTAATGCTTGATAAATTTTAAAAACCATGCAGCTTGACCTTCATAATTGTAGCATTCCTTTAATTTCTTTTTAATCAAGAGTAAGTTATGTCACTAATAGTTTGTTCTACAAAACTTTATTTATTTCTATTAGTTGGGATGCAAAATCTTACCTCTACCTGCTCAGGGTTTTTCTGCGGGCCTGAGAATGAAATTGACACAAGACACATCAACTTGAGCAAAGCACATGCGTTTAGTTAATATAAGTTTGACGTGACATGCACGTCTTCCTTATGAAAGCCTAAAGATGCAGGTAGAGTTGAACACTTATATATTGAATTCAACAAAGGGTAATAAATTATGAAAATGTGGCAAGGCAAAGAGGTTTGATCTAGGGTAATTAATTGGGTAGAAAAGTGACCGGAAAGATAAATGTTAAATTAACAAATGTTGTTTGCACACATTTCCTTTGGCCTCAACTACCTATCCTTGACTATAAGAATGTTGCTTTCCTTCTGGTATAGAGAAGATATCTTTCACATAGGTATTTTATCTCCTGCTTATAAGAAAAAGAAGGAAGCTCAGAGTGTTTTCTCTTGCATCTGCTGTTTTAAAAGTGCCTTTAACTCAAAAGAGTCTATATGCCTGAGTGACATATTTCGGGGCGTCATGTTCTGAACTCTTTCACTATCATATTAAGTTAAATGAAAAAAAACAAAGAAATAACGGCATATGTGACCTTTTGCAAGATTGTCTCATTGGAATTGCAATATTTGTAAAAATGAAGTTGTTAAATTTCCTCTGGGTTCTATGGGTTTATTTTGTGAAAAAGATCCAAAGGTAGAATTTAATTCCTGAGCCATGGCCAAATAGTTCCCAGCACTTGATTTTCCATATGCATGGTTTGCTTAATTTAGCACTTATATTTGGCTAAGTAGCACTGCTCTTTGTTTTGTTTTGGTTTGATTGGGTTGGGTTGGGTTGGGTTGGGTTGGGTTTCGGTCATTCTCAAGAATACTGATAGTCTTCTTGTTTATAGTCTCTACTGTCAGTGTAGTCTTAGAGCTTAATGTTATTGCTGTCTAAACATCTGGAAGTTAAATATAGACAAGAGTTTCTACAGTAAGTTTTTATGTTCATTTATTCATTGATTAAAAAGAGCAGAAAGACAAAAGAAGAGATTTATGTGGCCAGTAAACATATAAAGAAAAGCTCATCATCACTGGTCAGTAGAGAAATGCAAATCAAAACCACATGAGATACCATCTCAGGCCAGTCAGTATGGAGATTATTATTTTTTCTTTTTTTCTTTTTTTTATTATTATACTTTAAGTTCTAGGGTACATGTGCACAATGTGCAGGTTTGTTACATATGTATACATGTGCCATGTTGGTGTGCTGCACCCATTAACTCGTCATTTACATTAGATATATCTCCTAATGCTATCCCTCCCCACTCTCCCAACCCCACCACAGGGGGGCTATCCCTCCCCACTCCCCCAACCCCAACATCACCCCAATGTGTGATATTCCCGTCCCTGTGTCCATGTGTTCTCATTGTTCAATTCCCACCTATGAGTGAGAACATGTGGTGTTTGGTTTTCTGTCCTTGCCATAGTTTGCTGAGAATGATGGTTTCCAGCTTCATCCATGTCCCTACAAAGGACATGAACTCATCCTTTTTTATGGCTGCATAGTGTTCCATGGTGTATATGTGCCACATTTTCTTAATCCAGTCTATCATTGATGGGCACTTGGTTTGGTTCCAAGTCTTTGCTATTGCGAATAGTTTCACAATAAACATACGTGTGCATGTGTCTTTATAGCAGCATGATTTATAATCCTTCGGGTATATACCCAGTAATGGAATGGCTGGGTCAAATGGTATTTCTAGTTCTAGATCCCTGAGGAATCGCCACACTGTCTTCCACAATGGTTGAACTAGTTTACAGTCCCACCAACAGTGTAAAAGTATTCCTATTTCTCCACATCCTCTCCAGCATCTGTTGTTTCCTGACTTTTTAATGATCACCATTCTAACTGGTGCGAGATGATATCTCATTGTGGTTTTGATTTGCATTTCTTTGATGGCCAGTGATGATGAGCGTTTTTTCCTGTGTCTGTTGGCTGCATAAATGTCTTCTTTGAGAAGTGTCTGTTCATATCCTTCACCCACTTTTTGATGGGATTGTTTTTTTCTTGTAAATTTGTTTAAGTTCTTTGTAGATTCTGGATATCAGTCCTTTGTCAAATGGATAGATTGCAAAATACCTAATGCATGCCGGGCTTCAAACCTAGAAGATGGGTTGATAGGTGCAGCAAGCCACCATGGCACATGTATACCAACGTCACCAACCTGCACACTCTGCAGATTTATCCTAGAACTTAAAGTTTAACAAAACAAAACAAAACAAAAAGAGCACAGAGAGAGAGTTGAAACACATTATATCTTACACCCTGTGTAGTAGCCTGTATCCACTTCTGAGCACTACAAAATAATAATAATAATAATAAATCATGGTGGAGTAGGGGGTGCAGCCTTTGGAGTTTGCCCTACATTTGAGCATATAGTTGGCTCTTTATTACTTGCATTAATTTATTCAAACATGTGGAATGCATGGACTTGTCTTATTCTGAATACTTAGCACCTAAATAAAACCTTGAGACAGTAAATCTCCAAACAATGTGCTTTCATTATTATTCCATATTCTTCAGCACTGGATGTAAATGAAATGAAACAAAGGTTTCACTAATTCTTATGTTTCACTTATGTGTTGTCCTTTATGGCGAGTTTCACTTTCCTAGCTTGGGTGTTTTCATAGGTAAAGGAAAGCCTCCATTTCTTACCCTAACCTCGAAACCTAAATTACATGCAGATCTCCAGCACTCTACCTTGATTGCAGAATTTATAGCTACATTTTATGCATTGTTTTTGGCAGGATATTAATATAGATTATGAGAAGCTAGTGGTTCCATTTCTCAAAATAGAAGCCAGGGAAATAGAAAAAAGTATGCACTGCTTGATCACTAAATGATCTTCCGTACAGACAGGGGAAGTTAATTCATCCTCATTCTGGGGAGGGGGGAAGCTAACTTACGGGCCTCAAACTGTGGGAGCAAAAAGTAAAATTAATACACCTGAATGAGTAGAAACACTTTTTAACTTATGCTTTATCTGATCATTTCTTTCTTTTTTTTTCAGCCACATGGTCCAAGCATGCTAAACCTGTGGCATGTTCAGGGGACTGGCTTGGAGTGAGAGATAAGTGTTTCTATTTTTCTGATGATACCAGAAATTGGACAGCCAGTAAAATATTTTGTAGTTTGCAGAAAGCAGAACTTGCTCAGATTGATACACAAGAAGACATGGTAAGAAAACAGAAAAGTCTTCAGTAATTTCAGACATTGTTTGTATAAAAACATAATAAAACAATAATAGCTAATACTATAATACAATTGATCCTTGAACAACATGGGTTTGAACTGTGTGGGTTCACTTATACCTGGATTATTTTTCCTCTGCCACCCTTGAGACAGCAAGAGCAAACCCTCCTCTTCTTCCCCCTCCTCAGCTTACTCAATATGAAAACAACGAGGATGAAGACTTTTACGATAGTAAATGGATTTTCTCTTTCTTATGATTTTCTTAATAACATCTTCTTTTCTCTAGCTTCCTTTATGGTAATAATACAGCATATAATTCAAATAACATGAAAATATGTGTTAATTTACTTTTATGTTACCAGTAAGACTTCCAGTCAACAGCAGGCTACTAGTGGCTAAGTTTTCTGTTTTTGTTTTTTGTTTGTTTGTTTGTTTGTTTGTTTTTAAGACAGAGTCTCACTCTGGCACCTAGGCTGGAGTGCAGTGGTGCAGTCTCAGCTCACCGCAGCCTTGAATTCCTGGGATCAAGCAATCCTCCCACCTTAGCCTCCTGAGTATCTGGGACTACAGGTGCAGACCACCACTCCTGGCTAATTTTTTTATTTTTTGTAGAGATGAGGTCTCACTATGTTGTCCAGGCTGGTCTCAAACTGAGATCAAGCAATTCTACTGCCTCAGCCTCCCAAAGTGCTAGAATTAGTATGAGATACCATACACAGCATGGTTAACTTTTTGAGGAGTCAAAAGTTATATACAGACTTTTGACTGCACAGGGGGTCAGTGCCCCTAACTGCCACATTGTTTGAGTCAACTGTATATGACAATGTGTGCTAAACAGTGTTCTAAGCACTGAAACTATATAATCTCATGTAATCTTCTACTAACACCCATGAAGGAGTTATATAACTCTCCCTACTTTAAAGATGAGGAAAGTCAGTCACAGAAATGTTATGTAACCCAGCCAATGACACAGCCATAAGTTGTTGGGCTGGGATTTGAACCCAGGCAAGGTGACTAGTGATGCCATGTCCTTTACCACAATGCATACTGTTTATGTATCTAAATGTCTTCATTAAATGTTCTTAGATTATTAAGTAGATTTTTTTAAACCCTTTTCAATTTGCATTCTACCAAGCATAGACAGAAAAAATTTTTAAAAATACAGCTCTTAGAATTTAGAGACAAGGAAATGAAGGAAATATGTGCACTTCGAAGAAGCGAGTGAATTAATGGAAGTAATGAGGGCAAACAAGGAGACACGTGGACTCTAGGGACACAGAGTAAGAAAATAGATTAGTTTTTAAAGAAAAGCTGGGGGTTGGAGAGTGGGGATGGCCGACTAGAAGTAGCTGGAGTGCGCAGCTCTCAAAGAGAGGAACTGAAGGGGTGAGTAAATACAGCACTTTGAACTGAAACATCCAGGGTACACGCAATGGAACTAATCAAGGAAACAACTCAACCCATAGACAATGAAGAAAAGCAAGGCAGGTCGATGGCCAACCTGGGAACGACATGGAGCCAGGGAAACTCCCCTCGCCCAGGGAAGTGGTGAGTGAATGTGCAACCCCTGGAACCCATGCTGCTCCCATGGATCTTTGCAACCCTCGGGTCAGGAGATCCCCTTGTGAACCAGCTCCACCGGGGCCTTCAGTCTGACACACAGAGCTAAGTGGAGCTTCAAAAGAGCAGCCTCTCAGGCATGTACAGTGACCCGGGAGACTCAGATAGCCAGGAGTTCCAGGCTTCCCAGCAAAAGTAGTTGAAACTCCAGCGAAGAAGGAGGTTAGACCCCCTTACATGTCCCTAGTAAAGGGGCTGAATCCAGGAGGCTGAGCAGCGACATTCTGCAGGACCCACTTCCATGGCATCTCACAGGATAGGACCCACTGGCTTGGAGTTCTAGCCAGCCATCAATAACAGCATTGCACCTCCCTGAAACAGCTCCCAGAGGGAGATGTGGGCAGCCATCTTTGCTGTTTGGGTGACTTAGCCATCCAGCCTTCAGGCTTTGGAGAGTCCAAGTTGACCAGGGGTGGAAGTGGTCCCCCAGCACGGCACAGCTGCTCTACAAAAAAGTGGCCAGACTGCCCCTATAAGTGGGTACCCAATTCCATTCCTCCTCACTGGGCAGGATCTCTAACCAGGGTCTTTAGCTGCCTCCTACAGGTGTTCTTGGGCCGGTAATAGGTGTGTACCTCCCTGGCACAGAGTTCACAGAGGGAGGGGCAGGCCACCTTCTTTGCTGTTTTGTAGGCTTCACTGTTGGTACCTACAGGTATCAGAAAATCCGAGGTAAATAGGGACTGGAGATGGCCACAAGCATACCACAGCAGCCCTATGATAAAGTGGCCAGACTGTTACATGGGTGCCCATCTCCTTGTCTCCTCACTAGGAGGGTCCTCCAGGCCTGGGCCTCCAGCCCCCCTCGCAAGAGTTATTGAGCCAGTAGCAGCTCTGGAATGTCTTAGAGAGAGCCTCCAGGGGCAACAGGAAACCTCTCTGCCACTGCCTCTGCACTGGAACTGCCCTTGCTGCCCTCAGACTAATGAAGGAGCAAAGACCCTAAGTCTCTCATCCACACCTCCAACAAGTTGCAGGAGAGGAGGCCAGTCCATCTCCACAGGCTCTGCTCACCCACCTTGCTCATCACCAGACATGGAACCTCCAGCTTGGGCCCACAGCAGAGACCCTCCATCCTGGGCTGATTGCACTGAATGATTGCTTACTTGCATCTCTCTGGAGTGAAGCTCCCAGGAGAAAAGCAAAAGACCATTGGCTTTAACCACTACTAAGGTCTCTTCCATTGCTGCCTCCAAGTTGGGGAAGAAACATAAACACTGAGATCACCCAAGAGCTGCAGTGGGCAGCCTAGGATTGCCAAGTCACAATCTATAGCCAGCACTCAAGTGGGAGAGAAACCCACATTTTCAGAACATTGAGAGAGAACATGGCTGCAACTGTGAGGAAAAGTAAGGGAGTCACACAATGGATCAAGAGTCTCCCAACTGACAAATACATCCAAGCGCAACCTACTGGATCACACCTCAAATCTTCAACACCAAAAATATCTCACTAACATAACCCCCTCTAAAATTAAAGAAGTCACCTTCAAATAAAGACCCTGCACAAAGCTTCAGCCCTATGAAAACAAACAGAAAAGAGATCTATCGACTGTACTAAATATACACTGCAGTTAAAATGACACCCACTGCAGAGACGAGACAGAATTAATGCAAGAACTCCAGTAACTCAAATAGTCAGAGTGTCATATGTTTTCCAAACAACTGCACCAGTTCTCCAACAAGAGTTCTTAACGAGGCTGAACTGGCTGGAATGGCATTGAACTGACAGAAATTCAGTGCTATTCCTGTCAAACTACCAATGATATTCTTCATGAAATTAGAAAGAAAAAACTATTTTAAAATTCATATGGAATCATAAAAGAGCCCAAATTGCCAAGGCAATCCTAAGCAAAAAGAATAAAGCTAGGAGCATCATGTTACCTGACTGCAAACTATACTACAGAGCTACAGTAACCAAAACAGCATGGTACTGGTACAAAAACAGGCACATAGACCAGTGGAACAGAATAGAGAGCCCAGAAGTAAGGACACACACCTACAACCATCTGATCTTTGACAAAGCTGACAAAAACAAGCAATAGGAAAAGAACTCCGTATTTAATCAATTGTGCTGGAATAACTGGCTAGCCATGTGCAAAGGATTGAAGCAAGACTCCTTCCTTATACCATATACAAAAATCAACTCAGGATGGATTAAAGACCTAAATGTAAAACCCCAAACTATAAAAAGCCTGGAAGAAAACCTAGGCAATACCATCCTGGACATTGAAACAGGCAAATTTCATGACAAAGACAACAAAAGCAATAGTAAAAAAAAATGCAAAAATTGACAAATATTATCTAATTAAACTTAAGAGTTTCTGCACAGCAAAAGAAACTATTAACACAGTAAACAGACAAACTACAGAATGGGAGAAAACTTTTGCAAGCTATGCATCTGTCAAAGTCTAACATCAGCATCTCTAAGGAACTTAAAACAAATTTACAAGAGAAAAACAACCCTATTAAAATTGGGCAAAGGACATAAAGAGACCCTTTTTAAAAGAAGACATACATTTCACCAACAAACATGAAAAAAAGCTCAACATCACTGATCATTAGAGAAGTGCACATTAAAACCACAACGAGATATCATCTCACACCAGTCAGAATGGATATTATTAAAAAGTCAAAAAACCACAAATGCTAGCAAGGTTGCAGAGAAAAGAACACTTATACACTATTGGTTGGAGTGAAAATAGTTCCACCATTGTGGAAAGCAGTGTGGCAATTCCTCAAAGAGCTAAAACCAGAACAACAATGGTTGCAGTGGTGTGTACGTGATTGATTTATGATTCTTTTGTTATGGATGAGTTAATTTTTAAATGACTTTTGTGAACTAATGAGTCTGTCTACTTTTATCTTTGATCTAGTGCTGACATGTATATTTGGATTGGGTAAGACTCACTTTTAATTAGTTAATTGTTCTGTTTAACACAGAAGTTTGTTCAATGCCTATGTAAATGATGTACATAAAACACTTTCCAGTCCTCTCCTATCGATCTCAATCAGCACGTTGCCATAATTAACCCAGAACTATGTGATGGCAGATATGACAGATATAACTATTGGTTAATGGGCTTAATACTTGGGTGATGAAATAATCTGTAAAACAAACCTTCATGACACAAGTCTACCTCTGTAACAAACCTTCACATATATCACAGAACCTAAAATAAAAGAACAAAAAGCTAATGAAAAGGTTTGTGGCTTAATAGCAAAAAGCCAATAGAGCAGTGACTAAAGCCATCACATAATAGATTTCATTGCAGTAAATTATATTTATATAGAAGTTAGTTTTGTCTCTGATTATATGAAAAAACATACAATATCAGTGACATTCATACTAAAGGGTATCAATGACTTGGTTGTAGCCCAATTATTTGGAGATACTTAAGATGCAAAAAAGCAAAATGAAAATCTTTCTGATAAAACTAACCCAAATATCAACATCTGTGCTGTTTGTTGTCATAGAAGCATCAGGTAAGACAAATTAGAATGTGAATCCTAAAAGATAGAATACTTGGGGTGGGAAGCATGTTCAGCAATGTGCTGTAACATATTAAGTAATCGCTGATTCCCTTTGTTTTGTGAAAGGAATTTTTGAAGAGGTACGCAGGAACTGATATGCACTGGATTGGACTAAGCAGGAAACAAGGAGATTCTTGGAAATGGACAAATGGCACCACATTCAATGATTGGTGAGTTTCCAATGTATTAGGAATGTTCTTATTCTGGTGTGTCATATGAAAAATTTTAAATCATTTTGCGTTGTATTATTATAAACAAATCTTTCTATTTTCCATGTAGAATTAACTTTTCAGTCTCCAATCTATGACATATGCCCTTTCACATTGAAGCATACCCTAGAGCAACCCATTTTCTTCTCACCTTGTTAAATAACACATGGTGAAATCTTCCATTTTTATTTTTATTTGTTATTTTATCTTTATTGTCAAGCTCTTGCTTGACAATTAGTTCTCTTCTGCTAATTCAAATTTAATCATTCTGCAAATTTAAAGCCAAAACTCACGTATTACTTGTACTTCTTTCCAAGTAAAGTGTATATAAGATTTTTTTTGTCTTTAAAGGGTTAAAGACTTTATAGTTGTCTTTAACATTCCAAATGCCCACCACAATGAATACTACTTGTTTTTATTTATTTGTTGCTTATTTTATTTATTTTTATTTCTGTAAGCATTTCCTGGGTGGGTTAAAATTGTTTAAAGTGTTTCTTGGGTTAAAATGGTTGAGGATTGTATAGTTGTCTTTAGCTTTCCAAATGTTCATCATAAGCAATATTATATTTATTTTTTTAATTTTTGTTTATTTTTTATTTAGTTTACTTTTTTATTTATATAATTGTTTCTTGGATACATATGTATCTCTGCCTTATTATTTTAGTAACGTGCTAGATTAAAAAAAGCAACCAATAAAACAAATATTGAAATATGCAAGACAGGACAAATTATACTTATAAATAAGGAAAGATTTGTTTATCAACAAAGAAAATTAATTAAAAAATATATTTTTATTTTACTGTAAGTTCTGGGATACAAGTGCAAAATGTGTAGGTTTGTGACATAGGTATGTGTGTGCCATGGTGGATTGTTGCACCTACCAATCCATCATCTAGGTTTGAAGCTCCACATGCATTAGCTATTTGTCCTAATGCTCTTCCTCCCCTTTCTCCCACCCCCTACTGCCCCCAGTGTGTGTTGTTTGCCTTTCTGTGTCCATGTATTCTCACTGTTCGACTCTCACTTATGAGTGAGAACATGCAGTGTTTGGTTTTCTGTTCCTGTGTTAGTTTGCTGAGGATGATAGTTTCCAGATTCATCCATGTCCCTGCAAAGAACATGGACTCATTCTTTTTTATGGTTGAACAGTATTCCATGGTGTATATGTACCACATTTTTTTTAACCAGTCTATCTTTGATAGCCCTTTGGGTTGATTCCATGTTTTTGCTATTGTAAATAGTGCTGCAATAAACATATGTGTGCATATGTCTTTATAATAGAATTACTTATATTCCTTTGGGTATATATCCAGTAATGGGATTGCTGGGTTAAATGGTATTTCTGGTTCTAGATCCTTGAGGAATCATCACACTGTCTTCTACGATGGTTGAACTAATTTACATTCCCACCAGCAGTGTATAAGCATTCCTATCTCGCCACAGCCTCACCAGCATCTTTAGTTTTTTGGCTTTTTAATAATTGCCATTCTGACTGGCGTGAGATGGTATCTCATTATTGTTTTGATTTGCATTTCTCTAAAGATCAGTAATGTTGAGCTTTTTTTTTCAAATGTTTGTTGGCCGCATAAATGTCTTCTTTTGAGAATTGTCTGTTCATATCCTTTGCCTACTTTTTGATGTTTTTTTTTCTTATAAATTTATCTAAGTTCCTTGTAGATCCTGGATATTAGACCTTTGACAGATGGGTAGATTGCAAAAATTTTATCCCATTCTGTTAGTTGCTTGTTTACTCTGATGATAGTTTCTTTTGCTGTGCAGAAGCTCTTTAGTTTAATTAGATCCCATTTGTCAGTTTTGGCTTTTGTTGCTTTTGACGTTTTCATCCTGAAGTCTTTGCCCATGCCTATGTCCTGAATGATATTGCCTAGATTTTTTTCTAGGGGTTTTATGGTTTGGGGTTTTACATTTAAGTCTTTAATCCATCTTGAGTTAATTTTTGTGTAAGGTATAAGGAAGGGGTCCAGTTTTAGTTTTCTGTGTATGGATAGCCAGTTTTCCCAGCGCCATTTATTAAATAGGGAATCCTTCCCCCATTGCTTGTTTTTGTCAGGTTTGTCAAAGTTCAGACAGTTGTAGATGTGTGGCATTATTTCTGAGGTCTCTATTCTGTTCCATTGGTCTATATGTCTGTTTTGGTACCAGTACCATGCTGTTTTGGTTACTGTAGCCTTGTAGCATGGTTTGAAGTCAGGTAGCATGATGCCTCCAGCTTTGCTCTTTTTGTTTAGGATTGTCTTGGCTATATGGGCTCTTTTTTGGTTTCATATGAAATTTAAAGTAGTTTTCTTCTAATTCTGTGGAGAATGTCAAAGGTAGTTTGATGGGTATTGCATTGGATCTTTAAATTACTTTGGGCAATATGGCCATTTTCACAATATTGATTCCTTCTATCCATGAGGATGAAATGTAAAAAAAAAGACTATAAGCAGTCTCTTAGGTTTCTATTGCAGTATGCAGTCTCTTAGGTTTCTATTGCAGTATGTTTCAAAAGTACCAAGTAAATATAAATCTTATTTTTACTTTTTGAAAAAGTACATTGCCTAAAATTATGCCAGAAAACTGAATTTTTTTAATTTCAGGAATCTTTGAATTTGGCAAACACTCTCTCTTTGCATATAGATAGAAAGGAAAGAAAGAAGAAAGGAAGGAAAGAACCAAGGAAGGAAGGAAGAATGGAAGGAAAGAAGGGTTTTACCCCTGTCTTTGTATACCTATATGTGTCTATCTGCCTATCTACAAGTTGTTCTAAATAGGGTTACAGATTTTAACTCCAACACTTATGTTCAGTCTTATTTTTCCCTTAATATACCAGATATTTTAATGCAGCATATGGTGATGGGTGGATATATTTTCTGGGAGCTCAGTGTTTGGTATAATATATTTAAAATCACTCTATTATTAATTGTCTTTTTGATTACAGCCGTAAGTGGTTCCCAGACTGATTTAGAGTGTTCTTTTTCAGGTTTGAAATTATAGGGAACGGATCCTTTGCTTTCTTGAGTGCTGATGGAGTCCATAGTTCCAGAGGATTTATTGATATCAAGTGGATTTGCAGCAAACCTAAATATTTTTTATAGAGCAGAAAAAACTTGAAAATGACTATCACACTTCAAGATTGAAAGAAGAGCTAATTATGCAAAAGTGGCTTTCTCACTTATTCTGTTATAGAATACAGAACCTCTGGTGAGGGCCCATTTTCTAGTTTATAGATGGAAACTTCTTGCTGTGCCCTGCCATGCTTAAAGAGACAAGGCCGTTCTCTGGAGCCTTTTTTAATTTTATTTTATTTTTTATTTTTATTTTTAATTTTTTTTATTAGACTTTAGGTTTTAGGGTACATGTGCACATTGTACAGGTTAGTTACATATGTATACATGTGCCATGCTGGTGCGCTGCACCCACTAACTCGTCATCTAGCATTAGGTGTATCTCCCAATGCTATCCCTTCCCCCTCCCCCCACCCCACCACAGTCCCCAGAGTGTGATATTCCCCTTCCTGTGTCCATGTGATCTCATTGTTCAATTCCCACCTATGAGTGAGAATATGCGTTGTTAGGTTTTTTGTTCTTGCGATAGTTTACTGAGAATGATGATTTCCAATTTCATCCATGTCCCTACAAAGGACATGAACTCATCATTTTTTATGGCTGCATAGTATTCCATGGTGTATATGTGCCACATTTTCTTAATCCAGTCTATCATCGTTGGACATTTGGGTTGGTTCCAAGTCTTTGCTATTGTGAATAATGCCGCAATAAACATACGTGTGCATGTGTCTTTATAGCAGCATGCTACATAGTCTTTATACTCATTTGGGTATATACCCAGTATATACTTTATACTATATACTGGGTATATACTTTATAGTCATTTGGGTATATACCCAGTAATGGGATGGCTGGGTCAAATGGTATTTCTAGTTCTAGATCCCTGAGGAATCACCACACTGACTTCCACAATGGTTGAACTAGTTTACAGTCCCATCAACAGTGTAAAAGTGTTCCTATTTCTCCACATCCTCTCCAGCACCTGTTGTTTCCTGACTTTTTAATGATTGCCATTCTAACTGGTGTGAGATGGTATCTCATAGTGGTTTTGATTTGCATTTCTCTGATGGCCAGTGATGATGAGCATTTTTTCATGTGTTTTTTGGCTGCATAAATGTCTTCTTTTGAGAAGTGTCTGTTCATGTCCTTTGCCCACTTTTTGATGGGGTTGTTTGTTTTTTTCTTGTAAATTTGTTTGAGTTCACTGTAGATTCTGGATATTAGCCCTTTGTCAGATGAGTAAGTTGCGAAAATTTTCTCCCATTTTGTAGGTTGCCTTTTCACTCTGATGGTAGTTTCTTTTGCTGTGCAGAAGCTCTTTAGTTTAATTAGATCCCATTTGTCAATTTTGTCTTTTGTTGCCATTGCTTTTGGTGTTTTGGACATGAAGTCCTTGCCCATGCCTATGTCCTGAATGGTAATGCCTAGGTTTTCTTCTAGGGTTTTTATGGTTTTAGGTCTAACGTTTAAATCTTTAATCCATCTTGAATTGATTTTTGTATAAGGTGTAAGGAAGGGATCCAGTTTCAGCTTTCTACATATGGCTAGCCAGTTTTCCCAGCACCATTTATTAAATAGGGAATCCTTTCCCCATTGCTTGTTTTTGTCAGGTTTGTCAAAGATCAGATAGTTGTAGGTATGCGGCATTATTTCTGAGGGCTCTGTTCTGTTCCACTGATCTATATCTCTGTTTTGGTAGCAGTACCATGCTGTTTTGGTTACTGTAGCCTTGTAGTATAGTTTGAAGTCAGGTAGTGTGATGCCTCCAGCTTTGTTCTTTTGGCTTAGGATTGACTTGGCGATGTGGGCTCTTTTTTGGTTCCATATAAACTTTAAAGTAGTTTTTTCCAATTCTGTGAAGAAAGTCATTGGTAGCTTGATGGGGATGGCATTGAATCTGTAAATTACCTTGGGCAGTATGGCCATTTTCACGATATTGATTCTTCCTACCCATGAGCATGGAATGTTCTTCCATTTGTTTGTATCCTCTTTTATTTCCTTGAGCAGTGGTTTGTAGTTCTCCTTGAAGAGGTCCTTTACATCCCTTGTAAGTTGGATTCCTAGGTATTTTTATTCTCTTTGAAGCAATTGTGAATGGGAGTTCACTCATGATTTGGCTCTCTGTTTGTCTGTTGTTGGTGTATAAGAATGCTTGTGATTTTTGTACATTGATTTTGTATCCTGAGACTTTGCTGAAGTTGCTTATCAGCTTAAGGAGATTTTGGGCTGAGACAATGGGGTTTTCTAGATATACAATCATGTCGTCTGCAAACAGGGACAATTTGACTTCCTCTTTTCCTAGTTGAATGCCCTTTATTTCCTTCTCCTGCCTAATTGCC
Source organism: Gorilla gorilla gorilla (assembly GCF_029281585.2). Classification (NCBI taxonomy): domain Eukaryota; kingdom Metazoa; phylum Chordata; class Mammalia; order Primates; family Hominidae; genus Gorilla; species Gorilla gorilla. The sequence goes on along the minus strand of NC_073234.2, from coordinate 25,322,287 downwards.
CTGGCCAGAACTTCCAACACTATGTTGAATAGGAGTGGTGAGAGAGGGCATCCCTGTCTTGTGCCAGTTTTCAAAGGGAATGCTTCCAGTTTTTGCCCATTCAGTATGATATTGGCTGTGGGTTTGTCATAGATAGCTCTTATTATTTTGAAATACATCCCATCAATACCTAATTTATTGAGAGTTTTTAGCATGAAGGGTTGTTGAATTTTGTCAAAGGCTTTTTCTGCATCTATTGAGATAATCATGTGGTTTTTGTCTTTGGCTCTGTTTATATGCTGGATTAGATAGAATATGCTGGATATAGAATAACATTAGATATGATACTAGCAGATAAGGGTGAGGTCTGTGTCATGATTGGAACTCAATATTCTACTTTTATACCTAATAATACTGCTTCCAGTGGAACCATAACAAAAGCATTACAATGTCTTCCTGTTTTATCCAATGAACTAGCTAAGAATTCAGGAATAAATGATCCCTTCACTAATTTAATGGAAAAATGTTTCAGCAGATGGGAAGGACTTATGTCCTCAATCCTTACTTCTTTTGCTGTTATAATAGGTGTGCTTATTCTTGTAGGATGTTACATCATATTCTGTGCCCAAGGCCTAGTACAAAGGCTTATAGAAACAGCTCTCACAAAAACCTCCCCTACATCTCCTTCTCCATATTCTTATTCCTAGGCGATCAAGAAGAACAGCAAAGCCAAATTATGTTAGAAAAATTTGAAGAGGAGGAATTATTAAAAAAAAAAAACAAAGAGGGAAATTGCCAGAGATTATAAATTCCTCTTCAAAGGGTTTAATTGTGTAATGTCCTTGTTCTTTGTTCAGAGGCCCAACCTTCTTGTACTCTCTTGTTTCTATCCTGCAAACAGCCCTCCTGTTCTTGCTGTGCCCTGACACACCCAGACATGTCTCAGCCTCACTCTACATTCCTTTCCTTATTCAGAAAAAGTTTAGCCTTCTCATGCTCCACAGGCAGACCTCTTTCCTTCCCTCCTTCTCCCCCATCGCGTGGGGGAGAAGAGTATTATAAACCTTCTTATAATAGAAGGTTTAAGTGTTTAGCCAACTGGGACTAGTTTAGGTTGTGTGGTCTGACTCCAGCCAATGGGGAATGATACAGAAGCAGGGACTGCATTAGGAATAAAAACTCTTACTCTCCTTTTTTCAGTGTGCTCTTGCGATGGTGGCTGATGCAGGCAACACCTTTCTGCAGAAGTAAATTGCCTTGCTGAGAAATCCTTTGTCTCAATGCTGGTTCTTCTTTGTGGCACTGAGGACTTGTTTCTTTCTTTTTTTTTTTTTTCTTTCAAGATTTATTGCAAAGAGTGAAAGAACAAAGCTTCCACAGTGTGGAAGGGGACCCAAGTGGGTTGCCCTGAGAAACTTGTTCCTAACATTAAAAAGGCAAACCAGCTGGGCGCAGTGGCTCACATCTATAATCCCAGAACTTTGGGAGGCCGAGGTGGGTGGATCACTTGAAGTTAGGAGTTCAAGACCAGCCTGGCCAACATGATGAAACCTCGTTTCTACTAAAAATTCAAAAATTAACCAGGCGCAATGGTGCACACCTGTAATTCCAGCTACTTGGGGGGCTGAGGCAGGAGAATCGCTTGAACCCAGGAGGCAGAGGTTGCAGTCAGCCAAGATTGTGTGACTACACTCCAGCCTGGGCGACAGAGTAAGACTAAATCTCAAAAAAAAAAAAAAATGGCAAACCTTGGCTACACTTAGCACTCAATTAAAGTAACTTACCAGGTTTTACCTTAAAGTTAAAAATTGCTAGGCATTAGTGGAAACTACTGAAAATAGATTTACAAGCAAGGTATGTAAGAACAGTAAAATGTGTTTTTGTTTGCAAAAGGTTATAAGAAGGCATGGAAATGTAAACTTTGGCCTCGGGATAAAGGATTGTTTTGAGATAAAATAGGAAAAAGCTGAAGGTTCAAAGAAGTGGTGGAAGAATTGTGAAAATTAATTTTGCAGAAGAGGTTCTCTTTGTGAACATATTGGCTACATTCAAGAAGGATATTATATGATTTTTCTGTAAATTGAGCATTGAAATAAAATCACAACAAGGTTTTCCTATGGTGCTAATCTGCTCTTTGGCAAAATTTGTAAAGGGTTATAAAAGGTTTTTGCTTCTTTAAAATTTCTGAGTCATCATTTTGGCAAAATAAATAATTTATGGTAATCTGTAATTCTATTTCATATTATCAGTGTTTTAAATCTTGAACATATTTGACAGCCTTCCCAAAATCAAACTTCAGTTTCCAGGTTGGCTTCCCTGGCACCTGGCTTTTCAAATACTTCAGAGGGCCCCTACAGTGTCCAGAAAAATGAAGTAAACAGGACTATTTGACATGTTTAGGTACATGGGATTGCCAAAATGTTGTTCAATCTTTTTTAGGTTATATCTTGGTGAATAAAGCTAATGTATGCTCTAAAATTGTATGGGATTTCTATAATTCTAATGTCTGAGTGTATGCTATCAGTCATAATTAAAGTTGTTATGTTAGGTTAATGTAAACCACAGAAATAACCAAACTTCTTTGTCAATTGTGTTTCTAAGTGTAACTACCCTGGACATTTTGCTATTCACAGACAATTGTTGTCTTGTTTTAATCCTTTTCAAAGATGGTTTATAATAAGCTATAGAACTTTGACAAGTGCTCTTAAATACAGATCTCTGATAACTTTAGAGATTGTGACATTGGAATAAAGAAAACTGTACAGGGGTCATGAAGAGCTGAAATGTTCACGAATGTCAAGCAAAACATGAGTTAACTAAATAAACTGAACTCAGGAAGCTGAAGCAACCTTTTTAACCTTTGCTTGGAATATTATTGATCCTTGTTTTGTTTTGCAGAGTCAACATTATTTTGAATTATTTACGGCCTTTAATAATTAAATAAGGTGTATACTCCTGTAATCAAGACCTGGAGCATGTTTTTTTTCTCTCTGCCTGGTTCCTCTAGAATTTGGAAACTATCTGTGAGTGTTCTTAACTTATGGCAATATGGTTGTTTGCATCAGTGCAACAAGAATCCATTTTTCTTTTGCAACAGGACACAATTAGAGAAAGTGTTTATTTTACCAACACTTTGACTGGAAGGGTAAGCTTGCCTTTAAGGAGTCAATCTCGACTTGCAGAGCCAATAAAAGTCCAGTGGGGAAACTGGCCTCATACCCTTGCTTACTCAGTCCCTGTACAGGGTTCCTGACCTGTGGTCAGTAAAGAATGTCACTTTCTAACAGGTCTAGAAGCTCCAAGTTTATCCTGGGACCTTAAGAAGGGAGGATCACCCAACTCATAGGGTTTTGAGGATGCAAACCCATGACTGGGCTGGGCTTTAAAAGGTCTTATCTGAGATTCCTTGTGGAACAAATTTCCATCAAAGCCAATCCAAAAGGCCTACGTAGAAATAGTTATTCTTGCTGCACTTTATGCAAATAATCAGGCCAAGCATAAAACTAAAGTCTATTTTGGAAAAAACTCAGGATGATTTTTTTTTTAACAAAAATGAGGACTGCAGAGAGAAAACTATATTTCAAAGCTTATACATTTGTTATTAAATTCTAAAATCACTAGTTGTTTTGAAGTTTTTGCTTACATTTTAGACTAATCCTGCATGTTCTTGTGAAGCAACCAGCAATCTCTGGCTTCAGGTCAGAAAGAACAAGAGGGATGGGTAATGTAAAAATCTGGATCAATATTATAGTTTTGAGCAATTATCCTGCAAATCCTGCCAAGTGATGGGAATAAATAGGGTGCCCATCACCGGAAGGTTTCCTTTGTGGGAAAGTAAGACAAAGGGAGCTAACCAAAGCCAAGCAGCATGCACCCAAATCCTAGCAACATAACTATAGCCACCAGTTAGCTGGGTATGTCACAAGACATTCTTTCCTCTCCTTTATTGGAGGAGGACTCAGTTCCACACTTTCACCTTAGCATTTAACTTATGATAAGGAGTCCAAGCAACTCCTCTGAGACATGTTTTTGTCCTAGACTCAATTCCAAGCTTCAGATCAAAGCCCTAGGAAAGAAAACTGGATCTGAGGGATCCAGAGGCAGATGATAATGGAAGTTAAGAGGCAGAATGCAGGTGAGTGTGGCTGGTTCCTGCTGATTAAGGCAACCCCAAGCTTCCTGGTTCACGGATAAAGGCCACATTGATATCCATGGCATAAATGAGGTCTAGGGAACTCCAAGGCTACTGACAGTAGGTGGGAAAGAGACACAGGTTAGAGTGGACATTTCCTATTCTCTAGCCTCCCCTGCTTCAGGGGTGAAAGCCGCTTTGGCACTCTTGGCAGGACCTGCCAATGTCACCGGGACTCAGGGATGCAAAGATGGAAGAGGGAAAAATGTTGCTCTTCCCTCTCTCCCTCACATACCCTGGGTATCTGCTAGGAAGAGAAGGGAGTCAGGGACACCTGCTCCCCTCTTTCTCAATGGCAAGCCATTCAACTTCAGTCTGTGCCCTTTTCAAATGCATCCTGGACCCCCTGGGACTCCTTTAAAAATGCCTTCTTTTTCCTTTCTTCTCCTCTGTTCTCTCTTCACAGTCAGGTAATTGTGTCTCCATACTACGGGATACTCCTCACAGTTAGGTAATTGTGTCTCCATACTATGAGATACTCCTCTCAGTTAGGTAATTGTATCTCTGTACTATGGGACACTCCCCTCAGATACATCCTCCAAAGTGGAAAAGGTTAATTTCCCAAACATTAAACTAGTAGACTTAGGATTGGGCTCAGGGGAAGGGAACCCAGGAGCCCAACAAGCCTGCAAAAGGGTAAATATTTTTTTTTTTTTTTTTTTACCAGTAGGGCTTTTCGCCTGCCTCTCCCTGTGCAAACTGATAAAAGGCCTCGGAATTTTCAAGCCATTCTTACTCCTCCCCTTGTTTTGTTTCGTTTCGATATATGTTTTCTAATAATCCGGTTTGTCTGTTCTTGCCTTCAGGCCATCAAACTCCAAATGGTCTTGCAACCGGAGCCTCCGACAATGGCTTCTTCTGCTGGGACCCCTTAGATAGGCCTCTGAGGGAGCTCTGACTGCTGTTTCCCCAAAACAGTGTCCCCTGTCAGCAGGAAGCAGTTAAGTCAGTCTTCATCCTTATCCTTAATATAACAGCAGTTAGATGTACTTCTTTAGAGGGAGTAAATTTATCAATTTAGAGCAATTCATCCTCCTCTTTCCATCTTTGATTCACAGTTAATAGGCTATAAATTTTGATAATGTAGAATAAACTACAGAAAACTTCTTGAAGGAGTTAATTGCCTCATTTACATAGTGGACATAGCTGTTCCATTTATTATGAAATGTTTTAAATAAATTCCTACCAACATGCCAGGGGTTTGGTCTAGGTCCTGCTGCTCACCACACAAAATGCCACTCACTAAGATGAGTTTTGCCAGGAAAGAAGGCAATTGGGTGCAGCAGTCAAGGAGAGTGGGAGGTAAAGTTTCAAACCTGTCTCCTTGACAAACTAAAATTGGGGTTTACATACCAGGAAAGGCAGGAAAAAAATACTAGGAAGAAGTAAGAAAGCAATGGATGAGGGGTCTGGCATATGATTGGATGTGGTGATCTGATGAGTTTCTGTTCCTCACTTGAGGGTCAGTTTCCCAAGGAAGGATCTCAGATAAGACAAATGTGAGTTTCACTTTTGAGGACCAGGAGGGTCAATTTCTATGTTTATTCAAAAAAGCCATGAATATCAGTTCTATGAGGAAATTGGGCTGGTTTCAAAATGAGAGGAAAAGTAAACTTTATATAGAATTTCATTTAGAAAAATAAAGTAGTTGGATTAACTATGTTTGATAAAAAGGGAATGAACTATGGCATCACATGAAAAACAAGCCACATGGCAAATTCCTTCAAATAGTCATTTTATGCTTACAGCATTTTAGTACTTTATTGCCAGCTGTAAGTTTGATTTCTTTTTAATGAAAATTGAGAACACTTAATTTGGAGGAAATACCATGAAAGAAATGGCGTAACTATAGCCATGTGCCTGGTCTATTTTCCACCAAATGCTTAGAAGGAGTTAAAATCCAAGGAATAGAAAACACGTATGATAGATGCAGTAGGCAGATAAGGGCGGATCCCCAGAGAATCTCTGACCCACCCCAAAAGTGTTTACATCAGATGCTTTTGTGCAGATGAGGGAAACTACCCAAGGCCTTGTCTGGTCATGCCCACAATGGACTGGGGGCCTGCTTGCACACTGGGAGAATGGGGTAGAGCCACCGAGAATTCAAAGCTTATGCAGGCAGGAGGAGCCTGGCCTCTTCAGCTTGTGTGTGTGATAGCCTGGTATTCAATCTGTGAGGTGGCACTGTTGGCAGGATGCCTCCCCTGGCTTTTTTTTTTTATACTGAGCGTTTTCTTTTGATAAATTCTGCTCTCCTCACTTTTCAATGTGTCCACATGCCTAATTTTTCCTGGTCGTGTGACAAGAACCTGGATTTTAGCTGAACTAAGGAGCAAAAGATCCTGCATCACATACGCAGAAAAAGAGGCAGAATTAGATTAAATTTAATCTTTAATATACTGAAAAAATAGGATTTTGTGTTTTTCTGTTGAAAATAAAACCCACAGAAACGGAGAATAGCATGCTAGTTTCCAGGGGGTAGAGGGAAAGGGAAATGGGAAATTGCTCCTGAAAGCACAGAAACTTTCATTTACGCAAGATGAATAAGTTCTAGAGATCTCTTCTACAACATAGTACCTACTATTAACAATTTAGTAATGTGCACTTTAAAATAATTGAGAGGCTGGACACGGTGGCTCATGCCTGTAATCCCAGCACTTTGGGAGGCTGAGGCGGGTGGATCACTTGAGGTCAGGAGTTCAAGACCAGCCTGGCCAACATGGTGAAACCTCGTCTCTACTAAAAATACAAAAATTAGCTGGGCATGGTGGTGCATGCCTGTAATCCCAGCTACTCCAGAGGCTGAGTCACAAGAATCACTTAAACCTGGGAGGCGGAGGTTGCAGTGAGCCAAGATTGCACCACTGCACTCCAGCCTGGGCAACAGAGTGAGACTCCGTCTCAAAAAAAAAAAAATTAAGAGACTGTATCTCGTGTTGCGTTCTGATAAAAATAAAAGCAGATAGACACAAAAGAACATAAGGACATATTTGGAGGTGATGGATACGTTTAGTACCTTAGCTGTGGTGATGGCATCTCAAGTGTACACAAACTCACCAGAAAGTAAAAATTAAGTATGTGCAATATTTTGTATATCAATTTGACCTCAATAAAGCTTTAAAGAATAAAGACATATATTAAAAATAAAAACAGGTTATTGTAGTTTTTTCACTTAGAAGCATTACATTAAAATTTTATATTTGGATAGAAAAAGAAATAAATTTGTATTTCACTAAAGAAAAAGAATAGGCACTGTTAACATCCATACATATTTCTTTCCATTCTTAATTTACATGCAAGGATTTGCTTTTTTTGTTTTGTTTTGAATATTTGGCCACATGACTTTATTTTATTTTATTTGAATACATTTAAAGGGTACAAGCATAATTTTGTTACATGGATATATCACAGAGTGGAGAAGTCTGAGCTTTTAGTTTATCCATCACCTAAATATTGTACATTATACCCAGTGGTAATTTGTCATTACCCACTCCCCACCAAACACTTCAGGCTATAATACACAGATGAAAAATTCAGAATTCCATGCTTCAAATATTATATTTGTACATATACTGCTTCTTTCCTTCCAATCTACCACATAGCACATATAGCTAAATAACATTCCTTTAAAGTTGTTTTATTCTATGCTATTTTAAATGCAAAAAAATCAAACTATTAAATAACTATTTAAATGATTACTAATTTTTTATTTAGCTTTTCTTGTCAATGCCATGGAAAAGACAAACCAGAAATCCAAGTATAGAGTAAAAGTTCTGTTCAGAAGTTGTCTTTATAGTCAATTCAGGATAAAATACTTTTCTCCTATTTAGATGATGTCTGTTGGCAGAAACTTTCTGTTAGAAACTTTACCTAAAAATCTTAAGTCTTTAAAATCTGGCTCTGCTTTAACATGCAAGGTATTTCTACATTTTGTTGTACATTTACACACCACTGGTTCCATTGTGCGTCAAGATCGCATCTCTCTGGCAAATGCCCTTAAATGTGGAGCTACAGTCTTCAGAATACACCCACTTTCCGGTGATAACGGCACAGCTCCTGTCATCAGTTGGTCCAATCACTGAAAACCTAAGAGACAAAGGACAGATTTTTCAGCATTTATCTTAAAATGATAGTAGTATCTTTTAAAGTTTTCTCCAGCCAAACTTTTATAGGTAATTCTTCAGCAGCCAAAGTTTTGCAGAGGTTTTAGAATGGAATTTTCATTGCTAATGCAGCCTCTTCTCCTCTTTCCTGTCTTGGTAACAACACCATGCAAGCTCAAGCTACACTAGAAGACATCCCAGTTTCTTCCTTACCTCTCAAACCTCTCATTATATACACCTGCAAGACCTGAGTATTCTATGTCCAGATTATCTCTTCTATCCATTCACTTCTCCCAGCTTCTCAATTTAGACTCAAGCTACGATTATCTCTCCCTTATCTCTAGCCATAGCCTTCGAACTGACCTCCATAATTTCAGTTTTGTTTCCTATCTATTAAGTTTCCACATAGCAGCATAAATAAATTTTTGCAGGTAAGTAGATGCCAAAATGAAAGTTTTCAATAGAAACTACATAGTGATAGGTATGCTATAACAATGTGAGTTGGGAGGCAGTCGCCCAAGATTTTGTTTAAGTCAAAGTAAAACCTATTAGGTGACTCTTAAATTCCTCATATAACTTCCACAGTATAAGGTTAGGATGATGTGCAATGTATAAATGGAATGCCTTTGAAGAGCGCTATTTTTTAAACTATTCTTTCTAGTTACTAATGATTATTTAAGAAAATACAGACTGAACACTGTTATAACCACCTGCATGTGCGTTGTTTTCCTTAAATGATAGGATAAAAGCTTTTAAAAGTGATATTTTACCTTTATAGTAATGCTGGTTTCCAAAAAAGTAAAAAATAATATTAATTATAATAAAAATTAGTAATAAATCTTACTTTTTTTCAAATACTGCATTAAAAGCAGGTCCAGGAAATGGATACGACTTCATCCTTTAGTTTTATGCTCACGAAGGATGATAATAAATGTAGAATAGATGTATCCAGGAGTAGATAAATATCTAAACTGAAATGAACTATGACTCCATGGCCTTTGCTCCAGACTTGCCACATCTCAAGTGTTTTGGTCGTATGACCAGTAACTGAAGGCACAGAAGAAAATGTCTAAACGTGACCCTTCAGAATTTGAAAGCACTCTTACATGCAACACCTCATGTTGTTCACATAAGAACAATGTGAAGAAAGTATCGTGGATCTTTTCATACAGATAAGGAAGCAGGTATCAGGCTGGGAGTGGTGGCTCACACCTGTAATCTCAGCAGTTTGGGAGGCTGAGGTGGGTGATAGTTTGAGCTCAGGAGTTGGAGACCGGCATGGGCAACATGGCAAAACCCCGTCTCTACAAAGCATACAAAAAATTAGCCAGGTGTGATGGCACCACACCTGTAGTCCTAGCTACTCTGAGGCTGAAGTGGGAGAGTTGCTTAAGCCCAGAAGGTCAAATCTGCAGTAAGCCACGATCATGCCACTGCACTCCAGCCTGAGCCACAGAGCAAGGCTCTGCTGAAAAAGAAAGAAAGAAAGAAAGAAAGAAAGAAAGAAAGAAAGAAAGAAAGAAAGAAAGAAAGAAAGAAAGAAAGAAAGAAACAAAGAAGGAAGGAAGGGAGGGAGAGAGAGAGAGAAAAGAAAGAAAGAAAAAGAAAGAAAGAGAGAAAGAAACAGAGAAAGAAAGAAGAAAAGAGAGAAAGAAAGAAAAAAGAAAAAGAAAGAGAAAGAAAGAAAGAGAAGAAAAGAAAAAGAAATGGATATCAACAAGTTTAGTTGAATTTCTGAAGGGCAAAGTTTTTAAATTCATGTTTTCTGATTTCAACTCCAGACCTTTCTACACATTCCAGCTTTTATTTATAGGTGAATTTTGTCTTTGCTTTTACCACATGAGAAGTATTTGCATAAAATTATTTCAAATGAGATTTAAATCAGCTTAGAAATTTAAAAATTATTATGAATTTTAGACAATTAAACTGCCAGGTGACAATGAATACTTTCCATCCCATTTTTCAAAATTAGTGAATGTTAAAGAAGAGAGGAAGCAAAGAAAAAAAAGGGGGGGAGGAAGGAAAGAAAAGAGAGAGCTAAAAGGGAAAAAGGAGAAAAAAATTTAAAGATAAGGGAAAACAGAGAAAGAAGAAAAAAAGACTGGAAAGTGAGGAAGTTTAATATAAAAATAATTCTATAAATAAACATCAGCACCCCTCCCTTACAAATAACTACTCACAATTCTGGAACTAAAAAGTGTTCATCTATCCACATCCATAGGTTTCCTTGGAATGTAACATATAGTCCAATCCAACCAAAATGTCCAGGTTTTAAACGGTTCTGTATGAACTCCTGCAGAAGAAATAGTGTATTTATTCATTCATTTGTTTAAAAACATTTTGGTGCCTTCTATAGTGTAAGTCTCTGTGCCGGCATTAATAAAATACATTTTCTCATATACATTAGCATTTTTTTCGTGAACAATAGTGACTACATTGTGGCTAACACATGTTCAGAAGCAATGACAATAAACCTCCCATGCCTCTTAGGCAGTGAACTTGCACCTAGCCATTTTTCCTTGTGCAGTTAGATCCTGTTTTTGATTTCTCACCAGCTCATCCAAATTTTGAATCACCAGTAAATGTGCCTGTAGCTGTGTACAATCACGTTGACTCTCTTTCCACGTTTTAAAAGAAGTTGAAAACCAGTAACATTTCCCTTCGTTCAACAGCCAGTCATTTGGGCACAAATAATTGTGTCCTAAAGGAAAATATAGGGGAAAATTAATTAAACTTTACAGCCAACAGGGAAGATAGAAATATTATCAAATGTGACTACTTGGAAAATAGATTTTTCCAACTCATTTTTTTTTTTTTTTTGGTCAATAAAAAGGAGTTCAGACCAGGCGCGGTGGCTCACGCCTGTAATCCCAGCACTTTGGGAGGCTGAGGTGGGTGGATCACCTGAGGTCGGGAGTTCGAGACCAGCCTGACCAACATGGAGAAACCCTGTCTCTACTAAAAATACAAAATTAGCCAGGCATGGTGGCCCATGCCTGTAATCCCAGCTACTTGGGAGGCTGAGGCAGGAGAATCGCTTGAACCTGGGAGGTGGAGGTTGCGGTGAGCCGCGATCGAGCCATTACACTCCAGCCCGGGCAACAAGAGCGAAACTCTGTCTCAAAAAAAAAAAAAAAAAAGCAGTTCTGTAAAATGAGAATAATTTACTAACCTGTGTATTTCCAGGAGTTGGGCAGGGTTTTTGATGATGGAGTAGGGGAGAACAAAGCCTGTGAATTCTGATCCCCATAATCAGAGGAAGCAAATTATAACATTTTTGACAGTTAATTACCAACTGAAAAAGTAAAAGCTTATTACTTAATTTCCTCCACTATCTGGTTCTAATTCCTTTGACATTTCAAGATTGTCTTTACAACCTGCACTTCATGTCTGTGAGATTACTTACTATTACTGATGCACTGGGTACTTATTCTCCTGTGCTTTTCATTCATACTGTTCCCTTAGTCTTGAATAGCCTCCTCTTCCTTCTTTACCCGCTAACTTTTTCTTTAATATACTGTTATATTTCCACCTCAAAAAGGAAGCCTTGAACCGTCAATTTCTGCTATCTGTAAGACTCAACACATAGATATCATAATTGATACCTTTGCTAAAGCAAAGGACAAATCGTTTACGTCCTATTCACTTGTAAAAATCTCCATATCCTCCACCTGATTGGAAGGTTTGTGAGGTGGGACTGTCATATTCATCTTTGACTCTCTTATCATTTAGTACTTTGTATGTAATAAATGCTTATTGTTGAATGTTGAATGGTTGGATTAAATATTTTTAAGTTAAAACATGTCATATTTTCATTGTTAATATTTTAGTTTGTCAACTATGACCCTAAAATGTTATTAAAAAATTACTTTTAGAAATTAAACTATATGTCCAGCTAAGATTAAAAAAGTAACCTGAGCAGGTATAATTTGAAGAAGGTTACTATGACCTAAATTTAGATTCATGAAACTTCATATATATTCTTAACTCATTAATACATGCTGTGTCAGGGCAAGAGTGGCCAATGCTGAAAAATTATAATTTAAAAAAAATTGAAAAGATTCAGGATAACTAAATTGTAATTTCAGTTGTACAAATACATAGTTGTTTGCTAAAAGGTATAAAATGACCTCTCATATACCTCCCAAGTTATGATTCGAGAGGGGATATTTATTAACTATTACTAGTGAGAACGTGCCACTTGGATGAAATAATTTTATTATGTAGATATTGACAGACTGGTCAATGAAGTACCACTGGAGTGCTGCCAAACACAATGAAAATACTCCAAATGATGAGTGTAGCATTGTAAAACACCAGAAGATGCAAGATGTGGACACTAACTGTCCAAAAGAGTTATTGTAGGTAACTCAGATTTAAGTCCCATCTTCTAAAAGAAGAAGAAATACAGGATGAAAGTTGAGAAAAACATTTATTGAGCAACTCTTTATATCAATTGCTCTCTTAGATGCTTTAGATAATAATAACAACATACACATATAGCCATTGTCGTGGGCCAGGCAGGTTTCTAAGCACCTTATATACACTTCGTTTCTAAAATATCTTTGTAGAGTTAAATGACACCAGGAAGATACGAAAAGGAAAATTGAGAATATGAGAAATTGTGCCCAACCATGACCTACCTTTTGACAAATAAATGGCAAAAAAAAAAAAAAAAATTAAAAGGAGGGGACAAGTGTCTATAAATTAAGACTCAAGAGGCATATTAACCAAATGCAATTGAAGTCTTTGATTATAATTCTAAGAAATCAAATGAAAAGAAAAAAGACATTTTAATGCTGACTATTAGAGGATATTAAGAAGTTATTGCTAGCTTTGTTAGGAATTGCGGTAGACAGAATTCCAAAATGACCCCATTGGTCCAGCCTCTGGTGCACATGACCTGTGTAATTTCTTCATAACTATGGGTAAGACCTGTGAATATGACGAAATATCACTTGCATGATTAGGTTATATTAGATAGCAAGATGACGGGATTTTGAAAACAAAAGAAAAGTCCCCATCTGTTGATTTTGAGTTAATCTAAAGAAAGATTATCCCAACTAGGTCTGGCTTAATCAGATGTAAGTCCATGAAAGAGGGTTGAGGCCTTTCCTGAAGAGAGAGATAACTCCTGTTGCCTTTAAAGAATTCAGCTTCCATGTTTCGAGAGGGTGTACAAGAGCGACACGTGGTAAAGAAATGCAGAGGCCTCCAGAAGCTTAGAGGAGTCATAGCTGAAAGCCAGAAGGAAAGCAGTAACCTGTACCCTGCAACCACAAATAATTGTGCCAACACCATAAGAGAGAGCTTGGAAGAGGAACCTCAGCTCTCGAAAGATGGGTGGTCTGGCCAACATCTACACTGCATTGCCTGTGAGACCCTGAGCAGAGGACTTAATTAAACGTGCCCTGACTCCCAACTCGTGGGAACTGTGAGGTAACAAGTATATGTTGTAAAACATATACAGGAGTATATGTTTTACATATGTAAAACATATGCAGGAGTTAATAGTGAGATTGTGGTTGTGTTAAGCAAAACGAGCCTTTAGCTATAAGATTCACATATTGAAGTATTTAAATATTCAATGGTATAATATCTAGTCGCTACTTTAATATAATCTAGTTTGAAGGAGTGATGATGGTGGAGATACAGATGGAAAATATTGATTATGTATTGATAATTATTAGTGCTGTTTTAAAGGTACAAGAAGACTTATTATACAATTCTCTCTACTTTCATGTATATTTATATAATAAAAACTTAAGTATATAATAAAAAATAAAATCCTATTGAGTAGGTGTCATTATCACCCCCAATTTACAGTTGAAGAAATTGAGGTACATAGGGATTATTTAACTTTATATATTGATATAGCATATAAATATCAGAACTGAAACTCTAACTCTGTTAGCTTAGTTCTATAGCTTATGTTCTTATCCACTGCACTATACTGCCTCCACACTGTATTACTGTATTAGAGTTCTCCATAGCCACAACCAATGGCATTTACATATATGTATATATGTGTGTATATATGTATATACACACACACACACACACACATATACACATATAGAGAGAGATTTAAGGTATTGTCTCATATAATTGTGGGGGCAGGCAAGTCCAAAACGCACAGAATAGGCCAACAGGATGAAAACCCAGGAAAAAATAGTATTATATCTTCAGTCTGAAGGAAGTCTGGAGGTCAAAATTCCTCTTCCTTTGGGGACCTCAGCAGTTTTTCTAAGACTTTCAATTGATTGGATAAGATCCACCCACTTTATGGAGAATAATCCATTTCACTCAAAATCTACAAATGCAAAATCCAATTTCATCTCAAAAATATCTTCCCAGTGACATCTAGACTGGTATTTGACAAACTGCCTAGGTATGGTGGCCTAGCCAAGTTGACACAGAAAATTAATCATCACAGTTTGTTTAATCTACATGAAATATTCTGTGACACAGTTATTATTATAATATCCTCATTTGAAAGTTTAAAAAACTATGTTTAATTTGCCTAAATTCATGTGAACAGTTGGCTGAAATCTCTTGATTCAAACATAGGTCTATCTCAAGCCCACACTCTTCGCACTACAGCCTACAGCCATTACATGTCACACCTATCAGTGGATGCTCGATAAATATTTGGCAAGTTAGGTATGGCAGGAAATCCACTATCATCCTGTTGTTGACTCACTAAAACCCTAGTTTTTTTCTCCTAGAAATCACCGCAATTGTCCTGCCTTTCAACCATTTGATACACGGCAATGGCACTGAGGAAGAGGATGTCCTTTTCAGCCCCATACCTTTCTCCACCAGTGCTGTTGGCTTACTGTGTAACATGGGTGAACGCAGGAAGAGGGAAGTGAAAACTAAATTTACCCCTAAGAGTAGCACATAACAAACAAAAAGAGTATTACCTGATAGACTGCTGATGTTTACATTCTGGGAGAAATCCATTTTTTTATCTGTACTCAGTGCAAAGAAAAGATATGAGAAACGTTTAAAAATTAATAGCAATCTAGGTACATGAGAATAAAGTACCAGCAGAAAATGAAGGCATACTAATAAAAATTGTGAGTTTCTCTTCTCCTATGCATCCACTCCTCTTCTTCCCCAGATTTAACTACGTTTCGCCATATCTGTTTTTACTCCTTTAAGTGCAAATCACAATTCTATTTTTTAATTTTTATTATTTTTATTTATTTTTTTGAGACGGAGTCTCACTCTGTTGCCAGGCTGCAGTGCAGTGGCACGATCTCGGCTCACTGCAAGCTCCGACTCCCAGGCTCACGCCATTCTCCTACCTCAGCCTCCCGAGCATATGGGACTACAGGCACGCACCACCATGCCCAGCTAATTTTTTGTATTTTTAGTAGAGATGGGGTTTCATGATATTAGCCAGGATGGTCTCGATCTCCTGACCTCGTGATCCGCCCGCCTCGGCTTCCGAAAGTGCTGAGATTACAGGTGTGAGTCACCATGCCCGGCCTGCAATTCTAAATATTATGTGAGATCTTAGACTTCATGTATGATGTTACATTTTTGTATATTATTTTTTTCACTGGACTTTTTAATTGACATTCTTTTTTCTTTTCTTTTTTTTTTTCATTTTTATTACTATTCTTAACTTTTTTTTTTTTTTTTGACACAGGGTCTGGCTTTGTCACCTAAGCTGAAGTGCAGTGGGCCATCACGGCTCACTGCAACATCTGGCTCCTGAGCTCAAGCCATCCTCTTGCCTCAGCTTCCCAAGTAGCTGGGAGTACAGGCGCACACTTCCACACCCAGCTAATTTTTGTGTATTTTTTTTTATTAGGGACGGGGTTTCGCCGTGTTGCCCAAACTGGTCTGACTCCTGGGCTCAAGCACTCCACCTGCCTCGGCCTCCCAAAGTGCTGGGATTACAGGCATGAGCTCCAATGCCTAGTCTTGATCTTATTTTCCCTTGTTGCAGACCCCCCCAAAAAAAAAACTCTTTTGACCATATCATCAAGTTCCTTCAGCTTCCTAGTTGCATTATTTATAGTTTGTTTTCGTATAGACAGAATTAATTGCTAGCTAGGAAAACAGAACAGTTGTTAATTTGAAAAGTCTTTTAATTATATTCTTGGGCTAGCTTCATTCTATCCAAAGTTAGCCACCCACCTCCCACATTCTTTTTTGTTGTTGTTCTTCCAAAAGAATGAATGGAAAAAATATTTACTTGATTACTCTTGTTTTCAATCTAAGTTAAAATCAAGATTGCTCGTAACTTTGAAGGCATTGCTCCAGTAGAATCTTTTTAGGTGCGTTTAAAAATCTGATGCTAATTTGCTTTGGGGGAAAACTAATTATTTATGTAAACCCTTTAGGATTATATTTTTACTCATGGTGTTCTGAAATTTTCTATCTATCTATCTATCTATCTATCTATATCTATCTATCTATATCTATCTAATCTATCATCTCTTTCTATGTATTATCTGTTTTTGTATTCTGTTCCGAACTTAGTGGGTTCTTGTAAGCTGAAAACTCATGTTTTTTGGTTTTGCTTTTACTTTTGAGAAATGGTTTATATTACTTTTTTCATTATTTTATATCTACTTTTTTTCACCTATTTTCTTCTTCTGGAAGCTTGTTAAAAGAGCTATTGACCTTTCTGGATAAACAGGCATTTTTTGATTTTCCATCTCAGATATCCTCTTATATTTATTTATGTTTTTTTTCTGACATTTTGCTCTATGCTCTGGGATATTTGGTTAGCTACCATGACTTTTCAGAAGAAATGGCGCAAGAAATAGCCAAGCTATGTAGTAGACCTATACACTACTCCCCTCTCTCACTCCAAAACCAAAACAAGTGGGTATACACCTTATTGCACCGACCACCAGTCCATAAATCACGAGCTCTACCTAGCTCTATCTATATATCTCACTGTTTTAGAGAGTTCTTCTCTCTCTTTTTTTTTTTTTTGCATGATATAGGGGCAAAATCCACTGTGTAAATAGACCGACAGATTGACAAGACACCAATCAAAAAGAGCATGGCTTAGAAAGTCTTTCACTTAATTAGTTTGCTTCATATTTTTGACTTTCAAAAGTTATTTTATTTTTAAATTTCATTGGTAATAAGCATTGTATGTATTAAAGAATTACCTTGTTTTAGACCTTCATTTACCCTCTGACTCTCCACTCTGAAATGGAGCCCTGCCTTAGCTTAACCATGATGAACAGCTTTCATCTACACTGCAGCTGTCTTTTATGCTTTATTTGAACTAAGGTTCTCCCCATTGATTTATCCAATAGCATTATGCTATCCACTTTTCATTTTCTTTAAAATTTTCTCCCCTTTCCATTCTATGTGCTTTGATTAATTTACTCTATTTTGTTATCTTTTCTTCTTCTATGGATAGATTATTGGGAGAGAGGAGATATAAATATTTATGGTCAATACTCCATTTTGACTGGAAGCCATGAAGAATATTTTAAACTGGTCAAAATCCAAGGACAAATTTTATAGAAACACACATATTGTAATTGTTACTAATTTATCAGAATAAAAAATATGGCTAGAAAAAATATTTTTCCTACTAGTAAT
The DNA here is from genome assembly GCF_029281585.2 of Gorilla gorilla gorilla. Taxonomy (NCBI): domain Eukaryota; kingdom Metazoa; phylum Chordata; class Mammalia; order Primates; family Hominidae; genus Gorilla; species Gorilla gorilla. Next base: position 25,304,428 of record NC_073234.2, on the reverse strand, counting down.
TCATCAACATGTCAAATTTCATTGATTTCTTCTCAATAGCGTTTTTCTTTAAAAGAATAATTATTGCATTATTTATGTCATTTTACCATTTATATTTTATTGAAGAGAAAACTGATTTACAAGAGAGCCGAGTGGCCTGTAAAGGTCATACTCAGTGTCTTACAAGAAATTTTCTCCTGAATTTTAGGAACATTTTTAAAGCCATAGTAATTACTACAGTGGATTCAACTTCTCAGAATTACTGGTTAACAGAAAGCAATACCTACTTAGATAGATTCATAATGACTAAAAATAGTCATTTAACATTGAATGTTAAATAAGTAGACATTTTCAGGTAATTAGTAATTGATTTCAATGTAGCATTGAACAAATTTGAGGTATATGATTGATATTTACAGAAAAAATACATTAAGTAGGATATATATTTGGTCTGAGAAAAGTCTGATATTTTCCCTTGTTGTATTGGGAAAAACACAAAATTGCCCAATTGCCCAATACAAATATGGATCCTTTATTAAGAAGTAAAGGATCTTCTACGCTACAGAAGTTGCTTTAGGACTTACCTATTTTTAGAAATCTCATCTCAAAAGCCCCCAAAATCTATTTCCTGTCATGTTATATGTAAAACACTACTCATTTTAGCTCACAGCCTTAAAAGCAAGACAGAAAAATCAAAGAAACTATGAATTTCTTTGGTTGTTCAAATAGAATAGCTACAGTATACACATATAAGTACCACTTCAGGAAGAAAAAAGTCTGGAAGTCTACCTAAAATGGTTTTCAGATGGGTCTTAAAATATATATATATATATATACTTAAATAATGATCTCACAAAGTGATACCAATGAGCACATACTCTTTTAGTAAAAATACATTACTTTTTTAATTATAAGATAATAAAGTCAACCTCTATTGGGGGTTCTTTATAAGAAAAGATGCAGAATAAATACCAAGCTTGCATTTGAGCATTTAATTTTTTTAATTTAATATAATTTTATAATATGACATATGCCAGTTTTGGACTACAATGTAGAGTTTATCTTGGCATTAAGAGGAATGAAGGATCAACATTTATCTTCTGAAAATGTTCAAATAAATAAAAATTTGCTACTCACGCCAAAACTTCAGGTCAATCACTGTCATAATGAAAATAAGGATCCCAATGCATCCAAATACGAGCAGAAGACAATAATATTGTGGATATAGGGAGAAATCTGAAATGTTGAATTTTAGAATTCTTGTGATTATTCACTTTATGAATATTTTTCTGTTTCATTTTTATTACAGAGACAACTCATGTTCATTTTAGATATGTCATTAGAATTTATGATTAAATGAAAATTTAAAAATAAAAAGTCTAGAATACCAAACCAAGGAGATACTATTATTAAACGTTTTGGATTGTACTGACATAGACTTGTTAATTATTTGGTGGTGTTTTTGAGGACCTAAAAATGATGTCTTAAATTCCATATAAATTATACATACAAATACATATTATATATCATATATATATTATATATGATATAAATATTTGTTATATATAAAATATATATATACAATGTAAACATATTATTCTATACATGTAAATTATATAGAAAGAATAATATATAAAATGTATATATCTATGTCAGGCACAATTACGTGTTTTATTCAATTTAGTGACTCACTGCTAAGAAATAAAAGAGGGAAAGAAATATTTATTAAAATTCTATTATATACCAGTCACCGTACTGGAAATATCCACATTTTATTTCACCTTACACCTGTAATATATTATATTTTTCTGGGTTTGACTCTTTAGACAGGAGTCAGTTTCAGCTTGGGTAGTATTAGATCTCCAATTAATGATGCTTATATGACATCTATGCTATAGTATTTCATCGCATTAGAGTTGGCAAGAATAGTTTCCTTATAAAGGAATAAACAAGTAATCTCTAGAGAGGTTAAACAGGGGCATGTATAATAATCCTCTTTCAATTTTATCTACTTTTTTCCACATATTAGCACTTTTGAATAAACTGGATGTATACACTTTTTTCACAAAATTATGACAGGTTCCTTTTATATGCAGACATCATATAATTAATATCTCAATCTACAATCATTTTAGTTAGTTTGCCAGGCTAGTGGCCAAAGAGAAAGCAAAGTAATTTGAGATACTCTGATAATTATTCCCTATTTTTTATTATTTTATCTATAAACAAACATTTAATTTCATCACCTTGGTTGTACATTTCACAAATAATTTGTCTTCTAAGTCATAATAAAAGTGCTGTTTCTCAAATCTAATTTCTGTGTGGATGCTTTACTTCAATAGGTTTTATGGATTTACTGCATCTGATTAGATCTATAGTATATACTTAGAGAATTTACTGTATGTAGTGTACCTTTTGAAATTTACTACTCAATTGTCTGTATTACTGAGTAAGTCCAAAATAATTTTCTTTCTTTTTCTTCCCTGTAGATATTTCTGCTGTTCAAGCAAATATGGAAAGACTTCTACTTAATAGAAAATCGTCAAAATACATTTCTGCAATTTTATGAGAAAATAACAATCAAGGGTATATGGATCTGTAGTTAACAAGTGCTCTTTCCATACATGCCAGGGAGGGAGACTTTAAACTTCTTGCCAAATAAGATTTATAAAAAACCGAACAATAGACCAAAAAATATTTTCGTGTAAACCATGATTTATATACTATATCAAGCCAGGTGAACAGATTGCTGAGTACCTGAAGTGCAGTATGCTGGCCTATCCTAGCAATGCTTGGCTAGATGCCATTGGCTTACATGGGGCTATATGAAGAAATTGTCCTACAAAATCTGCTAGTGCTACTATTGCAAGAACACTGATTGTATTATTTTATGTGCTTCATGAGAAATCAGGAAAATATTTTTTCTGATTTAGGATCAAGATTAATTATATCAATCTTAAGGAATAGGTGTAACTTTATCTTATACACAATGTGAACTGAACAACTGGTAAGAATTCCCTTAGGTCAGTAATAACAAGGAAGCTTGGAAGCAAATGTATAGCAAGCACAAACATGCCTACAGTAATTTTTCTGGCCCAATTTATTTTCCCAGCCCTATCCTTTCATTCATAATTTAAATGGATATTATCTTATATTTTATGTGTCAATACTCAGATTTTAAGTCTCTGTACACATTTGTATATTAAAAAGTAGTTTCACATAAAAGCATCATCAGGTAGATTTTTCTTATTATATATCAAAGTATTGAGATTTAAGAAGGCTAAAAGCTTCTGCCCGGAGCCATACATTTAGTCTGTGGGCTTTAGGGTCTGAATAATTTTTTTTGTTTTTTTATATATGGAGTCTTGCTCTGTCACTCAGGCTGGAGTGCAGTGGCATGATCTCAGCTGACTGCAACCTCCGTCTTCCGGGTTCAAGCGATTCTCCTGCCTCAGCCTCCCAAGTAGTTGGGATTACAGGCACACGCCACCATACCCAGCTAATTTTTTTTGTATTTTTAGTAGAGACGGGGTTTCACCATGTTGGCCAGGCTGGTCTCGAATTCCTGACCTCAGGTGATCCACCCACCTCTGCATCCCAAAGTGCTGGGATTACAGGCATGAGCCACCGTGCCTGGTCTGCCTCAGTCAATTTAACACCAATGGTACTAGTTTTTGCTGCATGGAAGTAAGTTACTATTGAAAAAGTAAACATTTGTTTCATGATATTGAAACATAAAAAAGATCCTGAGTCTTCAGATAATAAGAAAAGTGTCATTTTTGGGGGGCAGGGGGTGCAGGGGAAGTTTGCATTTGCTAGATATAAAATGAGATTGTACACGAGAATGTTCAATACATATGGCAGAACTGCCACTGTGAATGGTAATTCTGAATTTCTGGCCTATGTCATCTTAACTTAGGTCTTGGCTATTTCAACAAGATTGTTTTCAAAATTCCTGAAAAAGCAAACAAAGCCAACCACAGAGCAGCCCTAAGGAGCAAAGATTAATGTTTTTTTTGTTTTTTTTTTTCTCTCTTCTCGCATTCCCAGTGGATTGTTCTACCAATCCTATAGGGCTTTTACAAAGATTAAAAATATTATACATGTATAAGCATAAATATATATATAAGCATATATATATGCTTTAAGTTTATATAAACTTTTAAGTTTTGTAGGAGGAAGTTTCTGTAAAAACACAATTTTTCAGCCTTTTCTTCGAAAGTTATGTTCTTATGCTACAACACACAGGATTACACATCGTCATATTCGCATTTCTCTTACCTCATGGCTCTGAAAATGCAGACTTTTTATTGTTGATGCTTTCATGAATCTAAATAATCTAACAGACAATTTATGACCATTTTTATATTCCTTATTATGATCAATTTTAAGATGTTAAAAATATTCTAAGATAATTCTCTTCCTAGAAGAATAATGAAATTTTAAATGTGGTGATGGGGAGCAGTATTCCTACCTTTAGATTTCTGCTTCGATTTACAACGATTCTTGAAACTCAGCATCATATACCCATCTTCATTCTCCATCTCTTCAAATGTCTAATGTCTTATTATCCAGAAAATAGTACAAAGAAAATGGAAACTAATCTCAACCTTGGATATGTCTCTTTGGCACAAGGTACTAAAAGAAAACTAAAAGGAAGGCCAAAAATAGTCAAAATTTACTCAGACACAGATGTCTAAAACCACACAGGATGTGTTGGTAAATGAAAATGGATATAAGCTTGTTAATATCTGGCTACAATTCTGTGAATTTCAAGGTAAAGGTAGCTAGTGTGTTCTACTGTTTTCAACAAATGGACTTGTGTGTTCCTGCCACTTGTGTGCGGTGTATTAGAAACATAATTCCTTCCTTCATGTCTTTTATAATAAAGTAAGAGAAAAAATAAAATAAAACAAATAATCTCTAAACAAACAAAACAAATGTCTAGGAAAATAAAAATTCAAATTAAAGAAGTTAAAATAGCAATTTTGTTATTTGGGACATATTTGACTAGCAGAGTCCAAATAACCATGGTTAGATGGGGCAAATAGGAAAATAAAAGATCAGCAAGTCTCAAGTTAGTGAAAATCGGAATCACTTGCAAAGAACTTAACTTTTTAAACTTTTTTGTTTGTTTGTTTGTTTTTCAGAAAACGCCAGGCAGATTTTCCTTCAGTAGGTGTGGCAGTTCATTTTGTGTCAACTTGGCTGAGTCACAGAGAGTCCAGATAGTTGATCAGACATCATTCTGCTTATTTCTGTGAGGGTGTTTTTGGATGGGATTCATATTTAAATAGGTGACCTTTGAGTAAGGCAGATTTGCCTCCTCTGTAATGTGACTGGGCCTTATTGAGTCAGTTGGAGCCTTGAATAGAACAAAAAGACTTGTCTTCCCTGAGTGAGAGAGAATTCTCCAGCAATGGCCTTCAGACTTTATCTGCGGCATTAGCTCCTCCTGATTCTACAGACAGTGGACTTTGCACTTGAATTGAGCCTTCCTAGGTACCCAGTCTGTCCATGCTCACTTGCAGAATTTTGACTTACCAGCCTCCATAATCACATTCCTTATTTTATATGCACACACACACACACACGCTAATGGTTCTGTTTCTGCTACGTGGCCACTCAATATCAATCCACTGATTTAACACCGAGTGTCTGGGGAAAGTGGCTGACTGTTTCCCACAGCACATGTTGTGTTCACCTGATTATTGAGTCTCCTCCTAAACACTGGATGTCACTTGTGAGTATTTACATGGGAATGAATACTTACACACGCCGTGTCCATTCTGCATGATCTCTATATGTACCTCTTAGCTTCTCATTCATTTTTCTATTTTGTTCTTTTTGAGTTTCTGACAAGTCATCTCACCTATTAGTTTCTGATAAGACGATTTAGATGTATTTCTCTGAGTGCTTATCCTTCCTGTCAGGTTCACAACCAGACATATTGTCCAAACTTCTGTTCAGTGGGAAGACTTACCTTCACTTCTGTCTTTCACAGTCTTCTCCTGAATGGGACTGTAGTGTGGCATCTATTCCAGCTGCCGTATTTTATATATCCACTGATAAACCTATTTTTTTAGACTACTTCAGTGTAAGATCGTACAGAACCCTCTTTTCCATCCCCAACCCGGGTCATAGGTATGGTTGAGGTGGAGATAGCAAAGGAATGCGAACATGTGCCATCAGAGTCTGAGCCATCTGCTCATGCAGTTTACTGTGCTTCTTTGGAACTGTTCAGGTCTTGCCTCCAAAATGCCACACTTATGTTTGTGATAAAATGCTTCTGTGCACTTCTAAATATAGGGTTCATTGGGTCACAGTGGTCAAGTTGGATCAAGTTAATGGTGGTGAACATATGTCTTATAAAAATATGTAGTAGGTTTACTGCCTACTTTTCACCAGGAACAGTTGGCATGATAGCATCAATGTAATGAATCTATTGTGTGCAACCAGTTCTGAGGTATAACATATTGGGAGCTATATCAAGATGATTTAGTTCCCTCTGGGCCATCTTATAACAGAGATCAGGAGAGCTGACATACACCTGGGCAAGGCAGCAAAGAAATACTTGTTATTTCTGTTTGTAAATACAAGCCGGAAACCATTACAGGTTCTCAGCTTTTTCCCAGTGTATAGTCATTCAAGAAAATGGCTGAAGTTTCCTCCGGTTTAGGTGTTGGGGAATAAATATCATAATTACACCTGTGGCCATGTTACAATGTCCTTCACCAAGAGACCAAACCTACCTCCTCCCCAGTTGAGTGGTTCCTGGTCTGCGAAGAGCTTTGCCTACTAACTATATTGAAGTCTGGGGATTGGGTAAGACACAATGAATCTCCTCTCTGAAAATATGGGCTAAGTTTCTGGGCAACATACATGTAATTTTCCTTAGCATATCAAGCAGCTCCTTAGTGAAATATCCTTTTTTGTTTGTTTTTCTTTTCTTTTCTTTTTTTTTCATTTCCCAAAACTTAAAATCAGCTAATCATTGTCACAGATTTCTGTGGATGAAAACTCTGATTACTAATCATTCCCTCTGGCTTATTGTGGCAACTGCAACCCCTTGACCTCTAGAATCAAATTATTGCCGTTGATATCAGAAAGACTGATTCCGCTGTAGCATCTCCCAATACATCTATAGTCAACAGAGAACAGTTGCCACAGCAGGTCGTCACCAGGTTCCCTCACAAAAGCATTCTCCATCCCCCCATCCTCCTAAAAAATCGGTTCACAAAACTGACCTTGAAGAGAGGAAATCAAAGCCTGGAGGAGGCTGTAGAAAGGAGAGAGAAGGTGATCAATGACTGCCTAGCCTCCTCACTGTATAAAGGGTAGCAACTTTAAAACTGTTCCCCCACCCTCCATCCTGGGCTCCAGACCCCTCAGTTCTACCCAAGGGCCATCAGAAACTTCTCTTCCCTTTACCTTCTATGCCTGGGCCAATTCTCTCAGTATGGGTCTAACAGATTTGGTGGGATTGAATGCTGAAATATTTTAGAGTATCAAAACTTGAAGATGTCTAAAATTTGTATCTTGTTTTTCCCAAACTATAGATTTATTCAGTGTTCTCTATAGAGTTAGTAATTAAGTTCTGTCAGTTTAACGCCCTGCATATTTCCCTAGTAAATTCATTACTTCCCATTTTAAAAGCCATCATCTTGGCTCAACCTCCGTGTGGGCTGACATTATTCCTTCATGGCATTTAGTCTCCTTTTGCCCTCTCCCCTTGGCCCATATAAAACAAAAGAGTATCTTTAAGGGTTGAGATACTCAATAAATCTGATGCCCCACAAATCCAAAATAGATATAGAAAATGTGCATCTTTTACAAAATTCATATCCTCATGTATGAATTAGTTAATAAAAGGAAGTCTCCATTCTCTCCAGAAACGTTACAACTTTACGCTTCTGAAATTTAGAATTTCCCACACCCATACTAGATTATCATTTTAATCTTAAATGGGCATTTTTTTTTTTCAGACAGGGTCTTGTTCTGTTGCCCAGGCTGGATGTAGAGGTGTCATCATAACTCACTGTAACCTCAAACTCCTGAGCTCAAGTGATTATAGACACATTTTTAATCTGATAGGCTGTTGCATTGTTTCACTTTAGATTTCTTGGATTTTCATTGTGTTTAGACAACTTTGGATACACTGTATATGCATTGTTATGGGTTAACTATTTGTGCCTTGTTCATTTTCTGTTACTAATGTATTTATGACTATTCCTCTGTATATGTTCATTCACATATTGATTCATTCAATAAGACTTTTTGAATATATGTTATGCTACAGCCACAGTTCTAACCACTGAGAATACATCAACAAGTAAAACAGATAAACCCCTCTGATTTCATGACTTCGTGGAGCTTTCACTCCAGTGGCAGAGACAGAGACACATGTTACCCACTGCCCAGGAGTTCATATATGTTTTAAATGTGAGTTATTTTTATTGTCTTATGAAGCTCAGTTAGTGGTGCTGTCGTGTAACCATCGTCCAATTAGAGCTTTCATCTACATCCAAAACAGACCTTTCTGAGAACCAACTAAACTTTATTCCTTGTTTATCAGCAGGTAATAGGAAATATCTTAAACAGCCATAGACATGAGCCGAGGGAGAGGTGCCAGTGAAACAGTTGGATAGTATCATTAGTATCATTTCTGAAGCTTGCCTGTGCTCTCTGGTTGGCATAGGGGTCTTCAGCTTGCCTTTTCACTGAGAATCTGCCTGTGCTGATTCTGGATATACCAATCTCATCATATAATGAATTGCTGCTGGGAGTGCCTGAACTTATATTTGGTGAGTCTTACAGCTTTCTCTTTCTTTTCTTTTTTTCTTGAGAGGGAGTCTCGCTCTGTCACCCAGGCTGGAGTGCCATGGTGGGATCCTGGCTCACTCAAACTCTGCCTCCCAGGTTCAAGTGATTCTCCTGCCTTAGCTTCCTGAGTAGCTGGGATTACATGCACCCACTACCACGCCAGGCTATTTTTTGTATTTTTAGTAGAGACGGGGTTTCACCATGTTGGCCAGGCTGGCCTTGAACTCCTGACCTCAAGTGATCCACGCGCCTTGGCCTCCCAAAGTGCTGGAATTACAGGCATGAGCCACTGCGCCTGGGTGGGTTTCATTTTATTAATGACAGTTCAGAACATACGGATGCCTGCTGACTCACATCCAAGTAATCTATTTCTGCAAGGTCCAGTAGCATGCCAGGAGCTATTTCACAAAAGCTCTATAAATGCTTAGCTATAATTGACCTGGTATTGCTCTAGGACTCAAAGGATCAGTAGAAATTATGTTTCACCCGTTAGGACTTGGCCATAAATTCCACAAAATTTTTTCTCACCATTGATACCTCTGGTATTACACTGTGCGGTAAGTTACATGGCTCCAGTGGTAGAGATGCTTCTGCTGCAGCCAGATTTGCGGAGGAGTCCATGTTTACTCTCTGGGCCGCGATGGGAGCCTTGCAGCCTTTTGTGTCCCCTAATGAGAGGTGACAGCGTGCTGGCAGTCCTCACAGCCCTCGTTCGCTCTGGGCACCTCCTCTGCCTGGGCTTCCACTTTGGCGGCACTTGAGGAGCCCTTTAGCCCACCACTGCACCGTGAGAGCCCCTTTCTGGGCTGGCCAAGGCCGGAGCCGGCTCCCTCAGCTTGCGGGGAGGTGTGGAGGGAGCGGCGCGAGCGGGAACCGGGGCTGCGCGCAGTGCTTGCGGGCCAGCGCGAGTTCCTGGTAGGTGTGGGCTTGGCAGGCCCCGAACTCGGAGCAGCCGGCCGGCCCTGCCGGCCCCTGGCAATGAGGGGCTTAGCACCCGGGCTAGCGGCTGCAGAGTGTGTGCTGGGTCTCTGGGTCCCCCAGCAGTGCCGGCCCACCCCCTGCTCCACGGCGCCCAGTCCCATCCACCACCCAAGGGCTGAGGAGTGCAGGCGCAGGGAGCGGGACTGGCAGGCAGCTCCACCTGCAGCCCAGGTGCGGGATCCACTGGGTGAAGCCAGCTGGGCTCCTGAGTCTGGTGGGGACGAGGAGAACCTTTATGTCTAGCTCAGGGATTGTAAATACACCAATCGGCACTCTGTATCTAGCTCAAGGTTTGTGAACACACCAATCAGCACCCTGTGTCTAGCTCAGGGTTTGTGAATGCACCAATCGACATTCTGTATCTGGCTACTCTGGTGGGGCCTTGGAGAACCTTTGTGTGGACAATCTGTATCTAGCTAATCTGGTGGGGATGTGGAGAACCTTTGTGTCTAGCTCAGGGATTGTAAACGCACCAATCAGCGCCCTGTCAAAACAGACCACTGGGCTCTACCAATCAGCAGGATGTGGGTGGGGCCAGATAAGACAATAAAAGCAGGCTGCCCTGGCCAGGAGTGGCAACTCACTGGGGTTCCCTTCCACAGTGTGGAAGCTTTGTTCTTTGCTCTTTGCAATAAATCTTGCTACTGCTCACTCTTTGGGTCCACACTGCCTTTATGAGCTGTAACACTCACAGCGAAGATCTGCAGCTTCACTCCTGAAGCCAGCGAGACCAGGAGCCCACCGGGAGGAAGGAACAACTCCAGACGCGCCGCTTTAAGAGCTGTAACACTCACCTCGAAGGTCTGCAGCTTCACTCCTGAGCCAGCGAGACCACGAACCCACCAGAAGGAAGAAATTCCGAACACATCTGAACATCGGAAGGAACAAACTCCGGACACGCTGCCTTTAAGAACTGTAACAACTGTAACACTCACGACGAGGGTCTGCGGCTTCATTCTTGAAGTCAGTGAGACCAAGAACCCACCAATTCCAGACACACCAATATATATGTTATAACTCTATTTCCAAGTATGAACAATGGCCCTTCAGTATCCAGTGAAGCCTATCAGACATTGTGTCCTCTACTTTTTTAAACAGATGCCCTGGCGTGCACTAAACCCACGTAAACATAAAAATTTCAGTGATGCACTTTGGGAGGCCGAGGCGGGCGGATCACGAGGTCAGGAGAGTGAGACCATCCCGGCTAACATGGTGAAACCCCGTCTCTACTAAAAATATAAAAGAATGGGCGGGTGCCTGTAGTCCCAGCTACTCCGGAGGCTGAGGCAGGAGAATGGCGTGAACCCGAGAGGCGGAGTTTGCAGTGAGCCGAGATGGCGCCATTGCACTCCAGCCTGGGCGACAGAATGAGACTCCGTCCAAAAAAAAAAAAAATTCACTGATGTGATCCAGTGGCCATTCAATCTTTGCTGTATTCACAACTCACTGAAGTGTATGCATCTTACCAATGTCTCCAATGTACTTGCTCCTTCTTTCTCATCTAGTTCAATTTGTATACTGTCATTAGCACAGTGAACAAGAGTTAAATTTTGTAGGCTGTCCAAGCAGTCCAGGTCTCTTCACTATATTATGATAGATAGTGGGAGAGTTAACAGACCTGGAGCAAGAATGTAAGTGTCTACTCATGTCAGCCCTAAATAACTACCAAATATTTTTGGTACTCATTTGTTAAAAGAGATAAAAAATAATTCTTTTGCCAAATTAGTGGCCATATTTTCTGTACCTGAGCGTAGGGTAATTTGCTTTAACAAGTATTCCGTACTTAAATCAGCAGCTACACTTGGATTTATTGTTTCATTGAGCTTGCAATAATCAATTGTCATCATCCAGAATCCATATAGTTTTGTCAGAGCTGCACTGGTGAATAAAATAGAGATAAATGGATACCAGCATCTTTGCGTCTTTGAGGTATTTATGGGTGGCAATAACCTTTGTCATTCGCTCTATAATGCAGAATTATTTTGGGTTGACTATCATGTCCAGTGGAGAGGAGGGGAGCAGTTTCAGGAGCCTTGGTCTTTCTCACCGCGGTACATACCAAGCTAGCCAAGGAACCAATGTGAACTTTGTACCAATTGTTAAGTATGTGGTGTCCCATTATGTATTCAAAGACCAAAGAATGTCTACTGGGTGAGTCCTTGGGCCTACTGTGAACCAGACATAAGCAAATACTCTATTACTGGGACTCCATAAGCTTCTACTCTAACAGGAGGGTCATGATCCTTTCTTGGGAATCAATGTCAACTTACATCTGCATTCTGTAATCCTAGAAATGTATGTCCTGGATTTTTCCCCAGTTATTCAAATAAATGGCCATGAATCCTGTTGTGAACTGATTTGTGCTCCTGTCCAAACACATATGCTGAAGACATAACCCCCAGCGTGACTATATTTTAAGAGAGTGTCTTTAGGAGGAACCTAAGGTTAAATAAGGTCATAAGGGTAAGGCCTTAATCTCATAAGACCGGTATACATATAAAAAGAGGGAAAGATACCCTCTCTGCACATACACAGAGAAAATGTCATGTGAGGACACAGTGAGAAGGCAGTAGTCAGCTCCAGGAAGAGAGACCTTATTGAACACTAACCTGGCTAGCACCTTGATCTTAGGCTTTGAGCCTCCAGAATGATGAAAAACAAATTTCTGTTGTTTAAGCCACCCAGCCTATGTTATTTCATTATGGTAGCTTGAGAAGACTAATACAAGTCGCACTGGGGATGGACTGGAAAAATACTTACCGTTTACTCTAGTCTTGGTGTTGAAGATGGCTTCCTTTTAAGGATGAGTTCTCCCATTATTGGGTCCTCTGTCAGAAAACTGGCTTGGGCCAAACTAGATTAGGGTAATAGTTTATACGTTTTGAGTACATGGTTGTCCTTAGCCTACTAGTAATCCACCCTTGATTTCTTTCCCGTTGTACATGTCCAGCAAAGTCAGTGGTATACAGCTGACTGTTAAATTTTCAAGGGTTCTCGAGCCAATTGTTAAACATCATTATTTTTAAAAATTGTTGTCTAAACTAAAGTAACTTTTGCACCAACAGTAAGGTGCATAAATGTGCTTTGGTCAAGAAGTAGGCTGAGGCAGACATCCAGGCCATAGTGACTTAATGAGTTTGGAATGCAGGCATATAACTCCACTTGTTATATAACCTGTTTGTGTAAGCTCATACTTGGCTCAAATCCACTATTGTTTGGAAAAGGTATAACTGCCCTGCTGATGCTGTACAGGCGCTCTTGGGCTTGCCTTGGCTCAGCATGGCGTGGCATGGCATGACATGGCTCACACTGGTGCCCAGAAAGAGAGTAGCACTATTGACCCTTGTAAGGGAGAGCCAGTCGCCTTGAAGGCAGGCAGAGGGGAACCAGGAATGAGCTTGTGCCCAGAGGGAAAGAGTTAAGCTGCTGATCCTGACAGAGCTGGCCTTGCAGGCCAGGGCGTGCTGCTGCAGGCGTGGCAGCGGCAGGAGTCCCAGAGCCAGAGCAGACAGCGGAGATAAAGGCAGACAGTGTGAGAGAGTCGCTGATGGTAAATAAAACTACATTTCACCTGCTTAGGGCCCCCAAGTGTTCTTTCAGCTATCGCCCATCCACCCACTCCCCTCAGACCTCAGCATGGGCTGGAACCTAACCCGGGTCATGACATTTGGAGTCATTGTGGCCCTAATGCCAAGCTAATAAAATAAATACTTAGAACGCATCAATTTGTGATTTTTAGAAGATTTTGCTATTATCCATGCATGAAATTATTAACATCTGTTACATCCGTATAGTGAAAATAATACGTAATGCTGTACTACTGCATATTTATTTCCAACTCTGTGCGTTCAGTGATGTCACCTGGGTACCTTGAAATCAGCAATGGTGGGAATAATTACATCACGGAAATCAGCTGGTGTTACAAACCAGAGCTTGTTATGTGTGTGTTTTTCTCTGCTCCACCGGTTGTTAAAGGACAGCACAGAAGTGGAAGCACCCTTTTTGGCTCTCTATATTACTTCTGTGAATATTGAGCTCTATCTGACGTTGCTATGGCTCTATATGTCAGTAATCCTGGCTGCTATTGCAATTTGACCCTCATTACTATAATTGGCCCCGCCTTGTTTCAGAGTGGCACTCTGACACTTGGCATTTCCTACTTCAAACCCTGTCCCAATACCCTCTCTGAATTCAGTTCTGTGGGAACATCTCCCACTGTAATCTTTGGCATGTAGAGAAGAGCTATGCTAAGCTTCTCAGTGATGTTTAGGTAGGACTTAAGTTCTTCCACCAGCGCCTTCCTTACTGCTTTGGTAAATAAGGTGCCCGTTATACCATCCCATAGAACATAGTCAGTTGGTGGGTTTCCTGTCCTTATCTAGTTTATCCACCGTAGCATGCCCACTTCTCTAAGCATTTTTATCTTTTCTTCAGCTACCTGCCATGGGAATTCTGGAATGTTACTCTACTCAGCATGAGCCATTGCTTTCTCCAATCTTCTTGGAGTTATTTCAGCAGTATGTCAGCACTGTTCACAGTATTTTTCCAAGTTATGAAATTCTATATTGCAACTGAATGCCCCAATGTTGATAAAATCTCCCTTATCCAGCTTGATGTTTCTCTCATGATCTAGCACCCTCAGAATCCAATCCCATTGTGTACACTCCAAGCTGTTGTTATTATATATTGGTTAAGTCCAAATTCATTCTAAGTATAGCCCTTTCTCTCCCTTATAAGCTTAGCACATAACCTTAGTTATTGGCCTTATGACCAATAACTAAGAAAGGCAAGTAAGGGAGGGATTCCTGTAAGGAGGGTGTGAAGGACACAATATTTTCTTTAAGGAAAAAGGCATGACCTTGACAAGGGAGAACATGTAACTTTGTTAGGATTAGAGAGTCCAACGTTTAGAAGCTTCTAGATTTTTAAAATTTTTGAGAAAAAAAATTGTGAAAAGTCACTATACAAATGATGGAAAGGATTTTTAATACATTTATCTAAAAATGGAATTTTTCTATATTATTTTGCAACCTATTTTACTTATTTATATACACATTTTTATGTGTATGTTTCTCTACATATATATTTACATATATATATAAAATCTTAAAAATCACCATAAGGAAACAAATAAATCCATAAAAATGGGAAAAATATTTAAATAAGTCATTGAAAAAAGATATATGAGTTACCAATACGCACATGAGTAAATGCTCAATATAACATCAGAGATGTACAAATTAAAATCACATTTAGATTCTACTACATGCCTACTAGAATGGTTAAATTGAAAAAGATTGGGCATATCTAATATTGCTATTGATGTGGAGCAAATAGAACCATCCAATATTCATGTTGGGAATGGCACAACTTTTTGGAAAAAAATACATTTATAAAATAAAACATACATTTTCTATCTAACCTAGCAGTTTGACATCCAGGTATTTCTTCAAAAGATTAAAAAACATGTGTCAATAGAAAAACTTTTGCATAAATGTTTATTTTGACCTTACTTATGATATCCAAGAAGTGGGAAAAGCTCAATGTCATAATGTATACATTTTATTATAAAATAGATAAAAATATTTTATGTCTGTACAATGAAATACTACTCAGTAATAAAAAGAAATTAACTGCTGATCTGTGCAAAAACATGGATAAAACTCAAAAACATTATGCTCAGTGAAAGACATCAGACTTACAAGAATTGCCAACTGTATCATTCTGCTTAACAGGAATTTCTAAAACCAGCAAAGCTCATGTTTATTGACAGTAAGTTGGCTGCTGCCTGGCTTCAGGGGTGAGGATGAACTGCAAAGCAACAGCGGGGAACATTTTCTTGTGTTGAAAATGTTTTATATCTTAACTGTTGTATCTTGACTGTTTTCCTTTTTGGAACAAAACTAAATTTCACTCAACCATACTTGAGTAATCTCTATATTTTTCTATACATGCTTTTCTAGTAGTTCTTTGGATACAATCTTTTGTTAACAACAAAGGTAGAATATATTCATTTCCTCATGAATTTTGTGTCTTTTTTTTCTGTCCAAAAATGAAAAGAGCAATTTTGTTATCTGTCCTTTCCTTCTGCCCAGAAATGATTAAACCTGTATTTCTTATTCTCTTCATATTTTCTTTGTTTTAATTCCTTTGTACTACAGTTTCTTCTCTATTCTCATTGGCTTTTCCTCTTAAAGTTTCTCTCTCAGAACAAATGCAGTGTTAATCCCGAAGCCGCTTGCAGGACACTGGCTTCTTCTCCTCAGTTTCCTCCCTAATATATTTGTTGAGGGGTAATACAAAATCACTGGGAAACTGATTAGAGCAGATTTGAAAATAAAATTGTGGCCTGGTAACTTAGCAAAAGCATAATGGTGTCATCTTGTATGCTGATGATAACATTCTGGGCACTTTGTTACTTTCGTTTTCTTTTTTCCCTCTGTGTGTCTTTGTGTTTGTGTGTGTGTGTGTGTGCTCACACCCACACGTGTGACTTTGCACACATTTGTCTTTGAGAGAGAGATAATAGTTTTTGTTTTTCTTTCAGTAGCCAAAGTTTAAACCATTGCTTTTTCTTTGATTCTATCGCTTTTAAGGTGATCTTTCTTAACACAGGATAAGAAAGCAGTAATGTCCTAAAGAATGCTGTTTAATTAATTAGTATCAGCCTCTCCTACAGCTCTGGAAGGATACATGTTAAGTACCACTCCTGGATGAATCAGAAAAACAGCCACTTGAGCAATTTCCTGTTCTGTGGTTCAGATGAGAATCCCCGTTGAGAAAGTAAGAAAATATGTGTTTATTCTTCAGCTTTAAATTGTTATATCACAAACTTCCTTCCTCCTTGGCAAGCTTTTTTTTTTTGACGAAAAGAAAATTGTAATAAACAACAGTATGACTAATAGATAGTCACATGGTTACTTCCAGTTTGCAAAATGCTATTTATACTTTGAGTTACTCTTCAAAAGCGGTATACCTCTAGTTTGGAGCTGTGCTGTAAAAACAAGAGTAACATTTTTATATTAAAGTTAAATAAAGTTACAACTTTGAAGAGAGGTTCTGCAAGACATGACACAAAGCTGCTAGCAGAAAATCAAAACACTGATTAAAAGAAGCACGGTAAGAACATTTTTGTTTGTTTAGAATGACCGTTATTTATGAAATTGTGATGCAGAATGTTAAAGCCTTCGAGAAAAGAATTAAATTTTGTGGTTTCTCTTGTGAAACTAGAAAATTCCTTCTTATAACAAGATTGAGATTTGCATATGACTGTTTTGTCCTAATAAATTCAGACTTACTTTACATTATTTGAATTACAATGGAGAAGGATTAATCATGACTTAAAACTGCTCAAGATTTAGTTTCATTTTTACTAAGTATTTTATAAAACAAATACTTGAGAAGATGTTAGATATGATCCAGATACTCATACAGTTCTCAGAATGCATACATAATATGAAAAATTTAACCAATATTTATAATTTTTTAAAGATTGCTTTATTGGATGGTGTAAAGATACTCCGGGCTTTAGGAGTACTTAACAGAAAGAATATATCCCTTTCCTACTCTTACTAAGGAATTGCTAGTACTCCAATATCCATGGAGATGTCTTTACCAACCCTAAGAAGGATAAGGAAAGAAAATGTTCTAAAAAATACACTATGAAACAACCTGGTAACATTGGATTTATTAAATAGCAAGTTCAGAATATATAAGATCCAAGCTACATCTTTGAGATTTCAACAGGGTTTATTTATGTCAAAATATTTGAAAGAGAAAAGGCTGAAACTAAATGCATTCAATACAACGATCCATGATTAGGGACTGTGATGAGCTTTAAGCATTTCCCGTTTAACTAAATGTCAACCTACCAGCGTATGCTACGGTCAAAAAAATTATTGCTGTGGTACAATAGAATGCACACTTTATCCTTCCTCCCTTATTTTAACCAGTTTTATAATTCTGCCTAAAGTTAGATAAAAGAGGTTTGGGGGGAATGAGATCAATATTTGATGGTAGCATAAAATATCATTTTAATCAAAAGTTTTAAGAATGCCTTCCAGCCACTAGTAAAACCAGTTATTTTCTACTTTCAATCAATTGTATAAATTTATACATTTGTATATAAATACATTATATAATACAATATTATATATCATATTACATATGAATATATTTTAAAAGTTACTGAATAATATATTCAGTATAATATTGTATATATTATAGATACATATATATCTGAAATTATGAACATCGTTTTAATAGTAGTAATTTAGGGCAGTGTGATATAATTCAGCCAGTTTTTATATACATTTTAACAAATATTTTATTTGCTCTGCTTATCAGTATTTTATGATTTTTTTCTATAGCTATTAGCTAAGAAAAATAATATTCTGTTTGATTTTAAATGCATTGGTCACTCTGCATCTTTCTTATCTTTCCTTAGAGAGCAGAATCAAACAGAAAACAGTTGAGTCACTGAAACTTTTCTATGGGGAAAACAATTGCAGTCCTTAACTGTTTAGATTATACATTTAAATATAGAACAATTTTAGTTACACTGTTAATTAAATCCATTGTTCTCGAACTGTCTGGGGAAGTGTCCTTTTAAGCATAGCCTCATCAAACGTTAAGAAGGCTCAGCAACTTTGAAATTCATGTTTTGATATCAGCTTCATCGTGGGAGATCACAATTTTTTAATTTGTTTGAAAGGCAGCTATGCTAACCACATTCTACCAATGCCAGTCATTTTTCTGATAACTCATGTAAATAATTACAGCCTCCTAAATAAGTATTGAGAATTCAGTAACAATGAAAAGATTCTGGGAAATTAAAAACAACTGAAAACAACTTATGCTGAGTGTAAAAAGCTAGATTTCAGGGTTCATGATATAGATTAAGTAGAGAATGAACACATAATAGGTTTAAATTTGTACCTCCATATTCAGAAGTGCAATAAATGTTGAATTCATTAGTTATTTAAATAAAATTAAATGTTACTTCAAGTCTCCATCCCACTGAATGGACAGGACAGTTTACTTACTTTCTGTCATTTGGTGGTATTCAGAGTGAGAGATTTCTTCCAAGGTTATGTGAAGTTTCCCAGGTTGTATAAGACACCAAAGTGTTATAATGGTCTCCGTTCATCAGTTTCCACTGATTACATCTGAGAAGACCATGTTCCAATATAAATGACCTCTTCGGGTCTAGCTCTGCTATTTTGTGCTGCACTCGTAACAAAAGCCACACTGTTTCTTTGCCACATTTAAAGTACGATCACCTTTTTTGAAGCTGGGGTCATCTGTACGTAAAATCTACCAACTCTGTATACACCACCAAGTCCTTATACTCTAATACCTTGCCAACTTTGCGATGGAAAGGGCTCCTATTTTCCGCTGTATCTGCAAATTGTGATTTCTCATATTGTCAGGATGTGCATTGCCCTTCTCTCTACCTGTTAGCTCGAAGTTATTTCCTCTTTTTAAAATCCCTTCACAGTTTTCAGAAACATTACTTCAATAAGCTAGATTTTTTTTTTAATTGAAAAGGCCATTGATTTAAGCAGCTTAGGGTTTTCTTTTCAACAGTCATTCTGGAAGAAAGAATATCAAAATGGTCTGAGTACCTCCTTCAAATAACGGATATGAAATTGACTCAAAAAATACTTCCACTTGCTGCAAATGTAAATTATCGTTACACTCTTAACACACACAAAATAATTAAAATATTTAAAAACAGGACAACTATAACACAAGAAAAAAATAATAGCAAAAGTTACCTTTTATTTACTTCCTGTTGTAACTATACTTTCTAAAAACACAACACACATATGCTCTTTAATTTGAAAAAATATAGAAATGGTACTAGTTAATGGATGAAGAGTATAGGATCAAATGGGGGTAAGAAAATACAATTACATGCCACAAAGGTTTGATCAAGATTTTGAAATCATGATATCTCTAACATCTATATTTTTACATTATGCCAACTCATGGGGAGAAAAACGGAATGACATACTGACATATTTACTTGATTCATGGCATTGAAAATGGAGAAAAAACTTCCTGTCTTTTCGATACCTGAGGTTTAAAGAAAATTAATAAATAATTCATGATATTAATAAGGTTATATATGAAAGATAAGAAACCTCATCAGAAAGAGCTTGATTTTTTAACACTTCTTTTTTCTACTAATTTGGGGTTTGGTTTGTTCTTGCTCTTACAAATCCTTAAAGTTCATCATTAGGTTATTTATTTGAAGTCTTTTTACCTTTTTTAAAAGGCATTTATTACTATAAACTTCCTTCTTTGTACTGCTTTTCTGCATTCCACAGATTTTAGTTTATTGTGCTTCCATTTTCATTTGTTTCAAGAAATTTTTAAAATTTTCTTAATTTCAGCATTGACTCTTTGGTCGTTAAGGAGCACATTATTTAATTTTCATGTTTGTGCAGTTTCTCAGATTTCTCAAGTTATTGACTTCTAGCTTCATCCCATTGTGGTCAGAAAAGATACTTGATTAGATTTCTACTTTTTTGAATTTATTGAGACTTGTTTTTTGGCCTACAATGTGGTCTATTCTGGAGAATGCTGCATGTACTGGTAAAAATAATGAGTATTCTGCAGCAGTGCTTCTGTACGTGTCAGTTGGATATATTTGGTAAAGTGTGCAGTATAACTCCAATATTCCTTGTTGATTTCCTGTTTAGATTATCTGTCCATTACTCAGAGTGAGGAGTTAAACTCCCCCAATATTATTGCATTGCAGTCTATCTCTCCCTTTAGATCAATGAATGTTTGCTTTATATACTTGGGAGATCTGGTGTTGGGTCCATAGATTTTTAGAACTGTCATATCCTCTTGCTGAATTGACCTCTTTAGCATTATATAGTAACCTTTGTCTCTTTTTAAAGTAGTCTTCGTTTTGTAATCTATTTTATCTGTTATAAGTATAGCTGTTCCGGCTTTTTTGGTTTCTATTTGCATGGAATATCTTTGTTCATCCCCTTCACTTTCATTCTCTGTGTGTCTTTATAGGTGAAGCAGATTTCCTGTAGGCTGCATACAGCTAGGGTTTTCTCTTTACCAAGTCAGCCACTTTAACTTTATGCTTTTTTTTTTTGAGAGAGAGAGTCTTGCTTTATTGCCCAGGCTGGAGTGGAGTGGCATGATCTCGGATCACTGCAGCCTCCAACTCCTGGATTCAAGCGACTCTCCTGCCTCAGCCTCCTGAGTAGCCAGGATCACAGGCATATACCACCACACCAAGCTAAGTTTTGTATTTTTAGTAGAAACGTGGTTTCGTTATGTTGGACAGGCTAGTCTTGAGCTCCTGACCTCAAATGATCTGCCTGCCTTGGCCTCCCAAAATTCTGGGATTACAGGCGTGAGCCACTGCACCCGGCCTGCACTTTATGTCTTTTAATTGGAGAGTTGAGTTCATTTAAATTCCGTGTTATTATTGTTAAGTAAGGATTTTCTGGGGCTGTTTTGTTGCTTGTTTTATGGTTGTTTTTAAATTTCTCTCTTTTTTCTTTTCTTACTGTCATTCTTTGGGGTTATATAATTTTCTCTGGTGGTATATATTAATTAGTTTCTTTTTATTTTAATGACTCTACTATAGGTTTTGCATTGTGATTACTATGAGGCTTATAAAAAATCTTAGAGATATAACAAGTTATTTTAAAGAGATAACAACTTATATCACAAAGAATAGCAACAAAGGAAAAAAACACTTTTACTCCACCCTCACACATTTTTAATTTAGCTTTCCCAATTCACATATTTTTATTGCTTACCTCTTAACTTTTTTCTGCAGTTATCATTGTTCTTGATAGATTTATCTTCCAGTCTTCATTACTAGGGATATGAGAAGATTGTGCACCACGATTACAGTATTAGAGTATTCTGGGTTTGTGCATACACTTAATTTTATCAGTGTATTTTAGATATTCAGCTGTTTTCTGTTCGTGTGTTTTTTTCTTTTTGGTTGAAGAACTCCCTTTAGCATTTCTTATAAGATATGTCTGGTGGTGGTGAATTCTCTCAGTTTTTGTTTGTCTGGGAAACATTGTCTCTTCTTCATATTTGAAGGTTAGCTTTGCAGGATACGGTATTCTTAGATGGCAGGGTTTGGTTTTTTTTTCAGCACTTAAAAAATGTCATCACTTTTCTCCTGGCCTGTATGGTTTCCACTGAGACGTCTATCATCAGATAAATTGGAGCTCCTTTAAATATTATTTGCTTCTCTTCTCTTGCTGATTTTAGGATCCTCTCTTTTTCCTTGACCTTTGAGAGTTTGATTATTCTATGCCTAGGGGTAGTCTTGTTAGGGTCGGAATCTGTTTGGTGTTCTCTGACCTTTGTCTGCCTGAATCTTTATCTCTTTCTCAAGCTTTGTAATACTTTCTGTTATTATTTCTTTGAATAGGCTTTCTACCTCTTGCTCTGGTTTGACTCTCTCTTAAACACCAATAATTCTTAGATATGGTCTTTTGCAGTAATTTCTACAACATGTTGGCATTCTTCCTTCCTTTTTATTCTTTTTTTCTCCTTTCCTTGTGTATTTTCAAAAGCCCATCCTCATGCTCACCGATTATTTCTTCTTCTTGATCCATTCTCTTTTGAGAGCCGCTAATAAAATTTTCAGTTCAGCAAATGTATTTTTCAGTTCCAATATCACTTTTTGATTTTTAAAAATTATTTCAATCCCTTTGTTAAATTCCTCTGATATATTTCTGAATTGTTTTTTGTGTTATTTTAGAGACCAGTGAGTTTTCTTAAAACTACTATTTTGAATGCTTGGTACAAGTGCTCACATATTGCCATTTCATTAAGATCTGTCTCTGATTCCGACTTTGTCCATTTAGGGGTATCGCAGTTCCCTGTTTGCTGTTGTTTCTTATGGATATGCATCTATGTCTTTGTGTTGAAGGATTTTATATGGCTTGTTTTGGTTTACATTGAATATGTTTGTTTAAATATTCCTTGTAATTTACCTGTCGATTTTTTGGGGGGTGGGGGGCGGCGGCTAGGTTTCAGCCTCCTTGTTATGCCTACATGGTGCCTTAACCCAGGTTTGCCTTGGTTCTAGTAAACAATTAGAGTGCCACTGATACCAAATGAGGGTGCTTCCAAAGGGGATATCCCAGTAGTGTGGGAAGACTGAAGAGGTGTTCCAGCCCAGGGGACCTGTGCAACAAACCTCCTATACCATGATGCTGCTCGACAGCCACTCTAAGTTGACATCTCCTTTGGCCAAGTAACAGAGCACAGTTTCTGGTATTGGGGATGGTAGTCCTGCCTCCCCACTTTGTCTCTGCCTGTCCTCGTTCAGGCACCCCGATGCTTCCCAAGTGTTAAGGCAGGGGCAAGTTTCTTGCCAGGAAACTCAAGCTGGTGGGGAAGCTGGTTATCCATCTTGATCTCACTTTTTCCAGTATAGGAATGATGTTTCCATGCCCTTGGGTACCGGAAAGATTGCAGGGAGAGTCCTCATGGATATGGAAGTCTAATTCTCTTATTATCTGTATGGAGTTTTTTGTTGGTTTTTCACTTTCCTGTGGCTCCAGGAATTGTCTTCTTCTCATATTTGAATTCTAGGATATTGCTGGGGATAATCACAGCACTAATGTTTTGTTGTTGTTTTCTGTGGGGGACATTAAAGCCAACTTACTTTTATGCCATCATTTTGGAGCCAGAAGTCTCCTAAATGTCTTTATTTTTATTTTTCAGGTATGATGACCAAACATAAAAAGTGTTTTATAATTTTTGGTGTTTTAATAACAACTAATATTATTACTCTGATAGGTAAGTTACATCCTTTATTTTATTTTTCATGGCTTTCTATGTATGATCCTATTCCTTTCTCTCTCAGTCATGATCTTTTCTCAGTATCTCATTATCTTCCCATTATACATGATAACATTTAATTGGTACAAATGAATAAATTTTATTAATTACATGACCTATGTAAGGCATCAGAGATACCAAAATTATTATGGTAAAATTATTCACCCTGATAATCTCACTTCTATTCAACACTTTCTTGCCTGTGTTAATCACTATGTTGACTTCTATTGCTATAGCTTAGTTTTGCCTACTAAAAAATTTTATATAAATATAATCAAATTTAAATACATATAAAATACAATATGCAATTTGCATGTATCATAAATACAGTCATGCAATTTGCATGTATCTTTGTATCTTTTTCCTTTTATTCAACATTATGCTTGTGTGATTTTTCAATGTCATCATAGGTAGCAGAAGTTCATTAACTCACTATTATGGAAAAAGGTTGAAATTTTTTTTATAAAAAGACCCAGATAGTAAATATTTTGTGCTTTGTTAGCCATACAGTCTCTGCTGCAACTACTTAATTTTTCATAGAAACACAGTCATAGAAAATGCATAGACATTGACCATGGCTGTGTGTCAATAAAATTGAACATGGAAATATAAATATTATAAAATCTTATATGTCACAAAATATTGTTCATTTTTAATTATTTTGATTACTTTCTTTCTTTTTAAAATGTAAAAATTATTTTTACTTGGTGGTTGTACAAAAACAGAAGGTGAGCTGAGTTGGCCTCAGGCTGTATTAGCGGATGTTTAGTATAGTGCCTTCACTGCTATGTATCACTTTTGATGAACATTTGGATCGTGTTACATTTTGACTATTGCAAATTGGGTGGTTGTGAACAACTGTATAATTTTATATTTTTGTCTTTTAATAAATACTGGAAATAACTTGAGATATACTTATAAGAAGAATTATTAAGCACAGAATATGCATAGATTAACTTAAGTGTATTTTACCAAAAATGTAGATAATCTCAGCAGAAGTGTATGAGAATTCCAATTGCTCCATGCCATGTCAATACTTTATTGTTGGTTTTATCAATTTTTGCCATTCCAGTGAGTGCATGTTGTTACCCGATTTGGGCTTTAATTGACGTTTTTCTGATGATCAATACTGTTCAGTACCTTCATAATTGTTGTTTATTTAGGTGTAATATTTTGTGATGGGAATGTTTCAATACTTTCCCCATATTTTAGTAAGTTAGCTCTCTTTTTCTGCTTGGTTCATAAGAGTTGTTTAATATTCTAGATGAGACTCTTTGTAGTTTATAGGTATTGCAAATATCTTCTTTAACTATGAAGCTGAAGTTTACCCTCTGTGTCATGTCTTCCAATCGACAGAGCTTCTGAATTTTAAAGTAGTGTAATTGTGTCTATCTGGAAGTGATGCATAGCTCAAGGCTGGGGCTGTGCTACAAGCTGGAGGAGAAATGGCCACTAATAATATTGGCATAATGCACTCATGCATTTGGAGGAAAGTCTAAGAAGCTAAGATATCTAGCTGCCAAGACTGCAACAGGGGAACACATGGAAAGACCTGTGAAGTTCCTATGCTCATGGTCTCCAGGAATTATATCTTCTGCTTTACTTCCACCTTCCAAATCTCATGTTAGTTCCATTCATTGGCTAAACCGGAGCTATACAGTGATGGTGATTCCTAGCTGACAATAAGCAGTCCAACTTATTTTGTATTTTGCTTTATTATTTTTGTTGCTTCTTTGTAGATTAAATCATGTGTTTAGATTCATTAGTGACTAATACCAATTATTACTTGTATTACTCTTAGATAATGCTAGGATTTCCTTTTAATTCATTTACCTAGAAATGGTAACGGTAACCTACACAAGTAGAATAATTCTGTTGGCTCCTGGAAGGCCTACGTATCACTGAAGTTGAAGTTGAAAGAAATGCCCTGATAAATCTTAAACTACTGTCATTTGACCTAACATGACAAAGACATAAAAGTTTTTCAACTTATCATATAATAGATATACAACTTTCATAGTGACCATAATCTTTTACATCAAAAACCTGTGTCCAGTGATCTCAAAACACAGTAGCATATTATTCTATATGGTACTTAAGATATATATTTGTCTCATTTCCAGTTAAACTAACTCGAGATTCTCAGAGTTTATGCCCATATGATTGGATTGGTTTCCAAAACAAATGCTATTATTTCTCTAAAGAAGAAGGAGATTGGAATTCAAGTAAATACAACTGTTCCACTCAACATGCCGACCTAACTATAATTGACAACATAGAAGAAATGGTAAGTAATTTAATATACATTCTTTGTGAATTTTCTTGAGTCGGAGCATTAGAAATATTCAAACACCATTATAATCTTGAAGTCTTTTCACTCATGCCTATCTATGCAGAAAATTGAAGATGTTCAGAATATGCCATGTGACATAAAGGTGAAACACCTAGTGATGCTTTATTTGAAGAATGTAAGACTAACATCAAGTAGTAGACTTAATACCTATCTTTATATTTTAAAGAGTGTACACAGAAGATCTTGATAATGTTTGAAAACGTTTTAAGAGCCAATACTCCACCAAGAAAGGAGAATTGTCTGAGGAAGGAGGGGATTCTGCATTCTACTTCCTGAGAGAAACTTTGCTCTGACTTCTCCATTTTGTTTTGCTGCCTGTCTCTGAGGTCCCGTGGCAGCTTCCATTAGAACACTCTCTACCAGTAATGCAATAGAGAGGAAAATCAAAATTTCCTCCTAGACCGGAGTGTCAGTTTTCAGTGAGCAGATACCATGTCTTCTGTGACATTTTATCCTTAGCATTATGCACAAAGCAGGTACAAATGAAAAGTCTAACGGATCCTTGTTGAATAAATTTTGATTTACGTGACAAAATCTCTATGAGTAAAGAGGCTCTCCAAGAACTTTAACAAGGGATTGAAAAACTGCACCTCTGCATTCATGAAATTTGTTCTTTCCCCTAGTCATTTATATTGTAAACATACTTACCTTTGTTTGGTCTCTTTAAGAATGAAAAGAAACTATAAGAGGTAATATAACTTGATTAAAAATATTTTTTGCAAATAATTGCTGTTGAGAAGTGTTTCAATGAAAAGCAGAATAGCACAAGAGTCAACACTGTTAAAAGACAATTGTGTGTTACCCCTGTGGTGAACAAAGTTTATTTACTCAATCTGCCTGGAGATTGGTTCCAATTTAAATGCATGTGAATCAGGCAGAGCCAATTTATAGGTCAGTGAAAGGAAACAAAACTATTTTGCAAGAAAAAAAGGTAGTAAAATGTTGAAAGCTAGATGGATTAGGAGTAGATACTGCAAATCAAGAATTAAGGTGCAAGCTTAATATCATAGGAAGGGCTTCTGTAGTCAATAACGTCACTGCTGAATTTTGCAAGACTTTTGAAAATGAACATTCTGAGAAACACTCTGACTGTTCCTTACAGTTCCTCTTGGGGGAAAGAAAGCTAAACTAGCAGTGAGATGGAGAAATAATGAGTGTTAATAAAATGAAAGATGAAGAAATGTAAAGACAATCAATATTAAAATAAATATGTCCACTACAGGAATATTGTCAGCAAAGATTGACTAAATAAATAGTGAGGATCATGGAATGTGAAGACCAGAAGTACATAAAAATAATTAGTTTTGAACTTAAGAGAAATCTTCAAATGTATCAGGGAAGAATGCTTGTACTCTTTGGATGAAGAAAAAATACTGATCATAAAATATCCTGATATATTTTGAAGACCATGGATGACTATTATGTACTACATACACTGGCAAAATTTAAGTGACAAACAGAATGAAGTAAAGCTGTCTGTGGAGCGGAGAAGAAATTTACATAAGAATTGTAATCAATTATTTAAAATAGTTTAATTTAAATGTGCATTTTAATTACAAAATAATATGAGATAAAGTTTGTCTTACAAAATATTTTTATATCTATTTCCACCTATTTAGAATTATTGCACTTCTAACAAGGGGCTAAAATGGGGCAAGCTTTTATTGAGCAAATAATGTTAACATTTTTCATAGAGCAGGACTAGGAAACACATCTCCCAGTTCTCTATCACCAAGACCAGTCAAGCTCTCTCCTGAAGCCTTTCCTGAAGTTCTTTCCTGAGTCTAGACTATGAATTACCCTCTTCTCCTTGGCCGTCTGCATTTACACGGAATATTCTACTCTTCCCTTAGAGCACATACTATGTCAAAGTTTCCCTTAAAAACTCATATTTTGTTTCCGTAAATTCCAATTTCACATTGTATTGATCACACTGATAACTTCTCCATGTCTAGTAGAATATTTTCTAACATTATGTTTACATTATTTTCCTCACTGTAAATGAAGGCCTTTGAAGGTAGGACAATGTTTTCATTAATCTGTTTATTTGTAAAGCCAAAACTTAGCCCAACTAATTATTTTTTTCAAATTAGTTTATGAAATGCTGTGAAGATAGTGTATTAAAATGTCAGAAGTCACAGGTGTCACTGTTGGGGTAGATAGGATTTGACCATAGTGTTGTGATCTGGCCTACCTCCTTTATATTTCTCTTAAATTGAAAAGTAGAGTGATACAGTGTGAATATAGTTTCCAAGCTATTTAGTAGCAGAGTAGCCTCAAGGACTTTCTCATGTAATTCTATGATTAAAGAAAAAGGTCGAGGGTTAAGCAAGGTCGAGGTAAGTTAAATAATGCATCAGAAGAAGAAATGTCAGGAAAAAAAGCATTGTATTTATTTCTGAATGATGTATTTGGAAATTTAAATGTTCAGCAGAAAAATAAAATTGGATAATTAGGTTCTAAAGAAACTGGATATATGAGGATGTGTATGTGTGTGTATTCACCTATGTAGTTTGGGAAGATAAACTGAAGTAAAACATAACACTAAAATGAAACTACTACTATTTACTGGGAAGTGGACAAATAGTGTAATAAATATGTGGTAATTGGAAATGCTGTGCGAGAGCTCAATTTCAAACTTGTCTTTCTAGGAGCTTACAGTTTGAAAATTGTGAAGGAATAGATATTCAAATTGAACATTTATCAATTTGGAATCATATCTAAAGAAAATGTATCTAACATATTTGTTTCACAAAAAAAACTGAAGGTCAGAGGAAAACTAAAGTACTTTTTCAAAACTCCATAGCTATTTTCTAGTGAGGCCAGGAGTTGAACAATTGTTGCCTTGCACTTCACAACCTACGAAACAAGAGGTACACAGTAGGCTGTCGTAAAAATTGGCATGTATGATTTTGAAATTAATTTTGTCTCTAAAGAATTTTCTTAGGCGGTATAAATGCAGTTCTGATCACTGGATTGGACTGAAGATGGCAAAAAATCGAACAGGACAATGGGTAGATGGAGCTACATTTACCAAATCGTGAGTTTACTTTTTTCTGGGATCACTTAAATTTAGATAGTGCAGCCTTCTCTAGGACTTATGCTTTAGCTAAATTTCTCTAGAGCCCAAGATTTTTGCACATGTTAGAAAGATGGAGGGGAGATTGAATATATATTGAGATTCATGTAAGGAGGCAACCATGAAGGTTGGAAATTAAGATGTAAGGGAACAGATCTCCTAGTTGGCTATTTTGAAAATAAAGACCTGAGATTCATATACACAACTCCCCCCACCCCAATTTAAACTTTTCTCTGATTATAAACTATCCTGTCCAATTATATGACTCTTCTTTAAACTTTTTGTTGACTACTTTCTGATGTCTTTTACAGTTCAATTTCAATTTGATGTTCATTTTCATCTGATTTTATTTGCAATTTCACTATTATGCAGTTTGTCCTGGACTTCATATCTTTAGCATTATAATTTGGAAAATGTATGTACACATCCCAAATGGTGACTCTCACTCACTTAGCCACTTAGTTTATGTTAGAGTTTCTCAATAGAAACACTACTGATATTTTGTACTGAATACCTCTCTGTCGTGGAAAAGGGGCACTTTTCTTTGTGCATTGTAAGGCATTGGCAGCATCCCTGGATAAACTATCCACCCTACTCACCTCTGCCTCCGCTTGAGACAATAAAAAAAATCCAAATATTGTCAAGTGTCCCTTGGTTTGGAAGCACAATCACCCCTAATTGAAAACCATTGGTTTATATGAACTGGTAGCTCCACTGATTACATGTAACCAACCTAATGCCAGTTTAACATGTACAAATGGATAGCATTGGGAGATATACCACCAGCATGGCACATGTATACATATGTAACTAACCTGCACAATGTGCACATGTACCCTAAAACTTAAAGTATAATAAAAAAAAAAAAAAAAAAAAAAAATTCTTGGAAAAGAAACTCTCTTGACCCAAATTGGTATAGATATCTCAACACTAGCAAGAGAGAACTGTGCCATAGTACACCTTGCAGCACTTTAGACAAGTAGAATTTTTGTTTAAAGGTGTCCGTGGGCAAGGAAGAAATCACATGACTACATAATGGTTAATCCCTTTGTTGCAGGTTTGGCATGAGAGGGAGTGAAGGATGTGCCTACCTCAGTGATGATGGTGCAGCAACAGCTAGATGTTACACCGAAAGAAAATGGATTTGCAGGAAAAGAATACACTAAGTTAATGTCTAAGATAATGGGGAAAATAGAAAATAACATTATTAAGTGTAAAACCAGCAAAGTACTTTTTTAATTAAACAAAGTTCAAGTTTTGTACCTGTCTGGTTAATTCTGCTTATGCATCAGGCGACACATAAAAGCCACTTCAAAGATTGGCAAAAAAAGGTTACAGGTATTCTGCTGAGTTTTTTTCTTTCTTTCTTTCTCTCTCTCTCTTTCTTTCTTTCTCTCTCTTTCTTTCTTTCTTTTTTTAACTGTAAACCAGAAAACAATTGTGGGGATCAAGGACAGACATAGCACTTAGACAGGACTTTCATGACCCAATATGGAACAATTTGAGTACCAGAATAGGAGATTATGGCCTATTGAACAAAATGTGAAACTGGGAGTCCACAAAGACATAAATGGAAAGATGAAGTACCTCCTGACAGAGCAAGAATGGCACTGAACAATGTTATATGGACAATGGCTATTTTTTTCAAGACTATTACAATAGGGAAAAGAGACTAGGACTCAGTCTGAACTGAAATCTGTCAAAACAAAGGGGGGCGGGGCTTTAAGAGTGAAGGTGAGGAGGAGATCATTCACCGTATGTGTTTGCTAACTGGCTTTACCCAAAAGAAAATTAATCTTTCTTTGATCTGTACAAGTTGATCAAACAAATGGGGTCATTCTTGTCATATGCAACTAAAACAGGGTAGACAGGCCAGGGGAAAAAGGCACTCAGGGCACACAGCATTGCTTCAAAATATAATTCTCTACAAACCTAGTTGCTAAAACTACCTGTTGTAACCTAAAACCAGTTTTATCTAACAGCTATTAAAACAACCTACTGCGACTGCAAAACTGGTTTTACCCACCACTGTCACACACCAATCAGAACTTGCCAGCTCCTCAAAACTTTACTAGGGCCAATAAACTTTCTTTCAAAACAATACGTAACTTTGTTTTTTTTTTTTTTAATAAAATCTCCAACCTTCGTTTTGTGCTTTAGACAAACCAAAGACCCCCTGGTCCTCGCATTTATGCCAAATTACAATTCTCACCTCTCTAATAAAATATTTTAAGTGTAGAGATCTGTCCCAATATTTTATTTTGATTTTGACCTACTTGGTGTCAAGCTGGGTTCCAAAGCTGACTCAGCTTGGGGAGAATCACTGGCCCACAGAGCTAGGGCATGATGTACTCACACTGGGGCTCACTGACTCACACAGTGGGGTCACTGTTTCTGCAGGTTGCCTCATTTCTCCCTGGTGAATCTCTTGGACTGAACTCCAAATTTTAGTTTGCTTCTGTGTTACCTGGATTTTGGATGAGGAGGAATCTTTCCTCTTCTTGTTTCAGAGACCTCTTTCTCCCTCTGCTTGGAAGATCTTCTGTTAGGAAGGACTATTTTCTTACTGGCAGAGCTCAGCTGTGAGGTCTGGGTGATGGGATTTCTCTTTTCAGGCTGAAGCCTCATCAAAAGCATTTTTATTTTTTCCTTCAGTTGGAGAAGGCAGCTGATCTTCCTTCTTGGGTTTATTCGGCTTTTTCATAATCAGTGCTTGCATTTAATTGGCTTTTGTGTATTTGGCATTAAACAAAATCACCTAGATAAATTAATCACCTAGATAAATGTAGTTACAAATGGATTCTCAAAGTTTAAAGGCATGCCAAGATATTTTTTGTGACTCTAGCTGGTAGCATGTTCAAATATTATAGAGATCATTCAACACTCTATTCTTAGGCCGGGCGCGGTGGCTCACGCTTATAATCCCAGCACTTTGGGAGGCCAAGGTGGGCGGATCACGAGGTCAGGAGATCGAGACCACGATGAAACCCCGTCTCTACTAAAAATACAAAAAAAAAAATTAGCCGGGCGTGGTGGCGGGCACCTGTAGTCCCAGCTACTCGGAGAGGCTGAGGCAGGAGAATGGTGTGAACCTGACAGAGACTCTGTCTCAAAAAAAAAAAAAAAGAAAAAAAAAACCTCTATTCTTAAATCTAAACTAAAAGACCACAGCTATAAAATTATGCACTCCAAATAAGCCTCTTATATCTCAATCTCAATTGATTGCGTCGCCACAAAATACTATCTCAAAGCTAGCTGAGACTCTTTCCTCTCCAGGGCTTTCCTCTTCTAATTCTTCCTCTTTATCTTTCTCTAATCTAAACTCTTTCCAAACTCCTCAAACATTCTGGCATACTGGTTATTTAAGTAAAAACACTGGAAAGTCAGAAAATATAAAAGAAAATCATTTTTACTTTTATGCTGTTTCTTAAAAGCAAAAGGTGAAATTCCCACGTGAAAGACACTTTTCCTATACTAAAAGGAATAGCAACTTATTATGACCAAAGATAAGTATTTGAGACCAAGAAAATACTGTATGAACCTTGTTAAAATCTTTTGGGGGCCCCCTCACATAATCCTTCACTCATAGGTGGGAACTGAACAATGAGATCACATGGACACAGGAAGGGGAATATCACACTCTGGGGACTGTGGTGGGGTAGGGGGAGGGGGGAGGGATAGCACTGGGAGATATACCTAATGCTAGATGACGAGTTAGTGGGTGCAGCGCACCAGCATGGCACATGTATACATATGTAACTAACCTGCACAATGTGCACATGTACCCTAAAACTTAAAGTATAATAAAAAAAAAACAAGACAAATCCCGTGACAGGTGATAGTTTTATAAAGTGAAGCAAGTTATCACACTGAAGTTTTAGGCTCCTACCCTCCCACAGAGACTGGGAAATAGAGGCTCTATCATGCTTGAGGACTACATTTCAGAGATGGTCCCAGGTCCTTTAGGAAGACATTCCTGGGTTATAAAATCTGTCAGAGGATTTTTAAAAGATTGATATGTCAAAAGGGCAGAGTAAGAATTTACAATTATAAGTTTGCTAAAGTAGATGCTCTAAGAAAAGGGAGGTTAGGGGCCTATAATTGAGAAGAAACCTGTTTAGAATATAACCTCAAGGCCAGGCGCAGTGGCTCACGCTTGTAATCCCAGCACTTTGTGAGGCCGAGGCATCCAGATTGCTTGAGTCCAGTTTGGGCAACATGGCAAAACCCCATCTCTACAAAAAATACAAAACTTAGCCAGGCATACTGGTGCATGCCTGCAATTCCAGCTACTTGGGAAGCTGAGGCAGGAGGAACATTTGAGCCCAGGATGCAGAGGTTGCAATGAGCTGAGATCATGCCATTGCACTCCAGCCTAGGTGACAGAGTGAGACCCTGTCTCAAAAAAAAAGAAGAATTAGAACACTGGCAAGGTGGCCAAATAGGAACAGGTCCAGTCTGCACCTCCCAGTGAGATCGACACAGAAGATGGGTGATTTCTGCATTTCCATCTGAGGTACCCAGTTCATCTCACTGGGACTGGTTGGACAGTGGGTACAGCCCAAGGAGGCTGAGCCGAAGCAGGGTGGGGCATCACCTCAACCAGGAAGTGTAAGGGGTCAGGGAACTCCCTCTCCTAGCCAAGGGAAGCCATTAGGGACTGTACCATGCACTCTGGCCCAGATACTGAGCTTTTCCCATAGTCTTCACAACCCGCAGACCAGGAGATTCCCTCCAGTGCCTACACGCACCAGGGCCCTGGGTTTCCAGCACAAAGCTGGGCAGCCATTTGGGCAGACACCAAGCTAGCTGCAGGAGTTTTTTCTTTCATACCCCAGTGGTGCCTGGAACACCAGCGAAACAGAACTATTCACTCCCCTGGAAAGGGGACTGAAGCAAGGGAGCCAAGTGGACTGGCTCAGTGGGTCCCACCACCACAGAGCCCAGCAAGCTAAGATCCACTGGCTTGAAATTCTGCCCGGCCAGCACAGCAGTCTGAGCTCAATCTGGGATGCTCAAGCTTGGTGGGGGAAGGAGTGTCTGCCATTGCTGAGGCTTGGGTAGGTGGATTTACCTTCACGGTGTAAACAATGCCACCGGGAAGTTCAAACTGCGTGGATCCTACTGCAGTTCAGCAAGGCCTCTGCAGCCAGACTGCCTCTCTAGATTCCCTCTTCTCTGGGCAGGGCATCTCTGAAAAAATGGCAGCAGCCCCAGTTAGGAACTTATAGTTAAAACCCCCAGCTCCCTGGGACAGAGCACCTGAGGGATGGGGCGGTTGTGGGCCCAGCTTCAGCAGACTTAAACATCCCTGCCTGGCAGCTCTGAAGAGGGCAGCAGATCTCCCAGCACAGCATTCAAGCCCTGATAAGGGACAGAATGCCTCCTCATGGTCCCTGACCCCCATGTATCCTGACTGGGAGATACCTCCCAGTAGGGGCCGACAGACACCTCAGACAGGAGAGCTCTGGCTGGCATATGGCGGGTGCCCCTCTGGGACAAAGCTTCCAGAGGAAAAAGAGGCAGCAATCTTTGCTGTTCTGCAGCTTCTGCCAGTGATACTCAGGCAAACAGGATCTGGAGTGGATCTCCAGCAAACTCCAGCAAACCTGCAGCAGAGGGCCTGACTGTTAGAAGGGAAACTAACAAAGAGAAAGGAATAGCATCAACAACAACAAAAAGGACATCCACTCAGAGACCCCCTCTGATGGTCACCAACTTCAAAGACCAAAGGTAGATAAATCCACGAAGATAGGGAGAAACCACTGCAAAAAGGCTGAAAATTCCAAAAACCAGAATGCCTCTCCTCCTCCAAAGGATCACAACTCCTCACCAGCAAGGGAACAAAACTGGATGGAGAATGAATTTGACGAATTGACAGAAGTAGGCTTCAGAAGGTGGGTAATAACAAACTCCTCTGAGCTAAAGGAGCAGATTGACAGAAGTAGGCTTCAGAAGGTGGGTAATAACAAATTCCTCCAAGCTAAAGGAGCATGTTCTAACCCAATGCAAGGAAGCTAAGAATCTTGAAAAAAGGTTAAACGAATTGCTAACTAGAATAACCAGTTTAGAGAAGAATATAAATGACTGATGGAGCTGAAAAACACAGCACGAGAACTTCGTGAAGCATACACAAGTATCAACAGGCAAATCGATCAAGTGGAAGAAAGGATATCGGACATTGAAGATCAACTCAATGAAATAAAGTGAGAAGACAAGATTAGAGAAAAAAGAGTGAAAAGAAACTAACAAAGCATCCAAGAAATATGGGACTACATGAAAAGACCAAACCTATGTTTGATTTATGTACCTGAAAGTGACAAGGAGAATGGAACCTAGTTGGAAAACACTCTTCAGGATATTGTCCAGGAGAATTTCCCCAACCTATCAAGGCAGGCCAACATTCAAATTCAGGAAATACAGAGAACACCACAAAGATACTCCTCAAGAAGAGCAACCCCAAGACACATAATCATAAGATTCACCAAGGTTGAAACGAAGGACAAAATGTTACGGGAAGCCAGAGAGGAAGGTCAGGTTACCCACAAAGAAAAGCTCATCAGACTAACAGTGGATCCCTCAGCAGAAACCCTACAAACCAGAAGAGTAGTGGGGCCCAATATGCAACATTTTTAAAGAAAAGAATTTTCAACCCAGAATTTCATAGCCAGCCAAACTAAGCTTCATAAGTGAAAGAGAAATAAAATCCCTTACAGACAAGCAAATGCTGAGAGATTTTGTCACCACCAGGCCTGCCTTACAAGAGCTCCTGAGGGAAGCACTAAACATGAAAAGGAACAACCCATACCAACCACTGCAAAAACATGCCAAATTGCAAAAACCATCATCGCTATGAAGATATTGTGTCAACTAATGGGCAAAATAACCAGTTAGCATCATAATGGCTGGATCAAATTCACATATAATGATATTAACCTTAAATGTAAATGGGCAAAATGCCCCAATTAAAAGACACAGACTGGCAAATTGGATAAAGAGTCAAGAACCATTGGTGTGCTGTATTCAGGAGACCCATTGAATGTGCAAAGACACACATAGGCTCAAAATAAAGTGATGGAGGAATATTTCCCAAGCAAATGGAAAGCAAAAAATAAATACATAAATAAAATAAAATAAAATAAAATAAAGCAGGGGTTGCAAACCTAGTCTCTGATAAAACAGACTTTAAACCAACAAAGATAGAAAGAGACAAAGAAGGGCATTACATAATGGTAAAGGGATCAATGCAACAGGAAGAGCTAACTATCCTAAATATATATGCACCCAATACAGGAGCACCCAGATTCATAAAGCAAGTCCTTAGAGACCTACAAAGAGACTTAGACTCCCACACAATAATAGCGGGAGACTTTAACACCCCACTGTCAATATTAGAAAGATCAACAAGACAGAAAATTAACAAGGATATCCAGGACTTGAACTCAGCTCTAGACCAAGCGAACCTAACAGACATCTACAGAACTCTCCACCTCAAATCAACAGAATATACATTCTTCTCAGCTCCACATGGCACTTATTCTAAAATTGACAACATAATTGGAAGTAAAACACTCCTCAACAAATGCAAAAGAACTGAAATCATAACAAACAGTCACTCAGACCACAGTGCAATCAAATTAGAACTCAGGAACAAGAAACCCACTCAAAACTGCACAACTACATGGAAACTGACCAACCTGCTCCTGAATGACTACCGGGTATGTGACAAAATGAAGGCAGAAATAAAGATGTTCCTTGAAACCAACGAGAACAAAGACACAACATACCAGAATGTCTGGGACACATTTAAAGCAGTGTGTAGAGGGAAATTTATAGCACTAAATGCCCACAAGGGAAAGCAGGAAAGATCTAAAATCGACACCCTAACATCACAATTAAAAGAACTAGAGAAGCGAGAGCAAACAAATTCAAAAGCTAGCAGAAGACAAGAAATAACTAAGATTAGAACAGAACTGAAGGAGATGGAGACACGAAAAACCCTTCAAAAAATCAATGAATCCAGGAGCTGGTTTTTGAAAAGATCAACAAAACAGATAGACCTCTAGCAAGACTAATAAAGAAGAAAAGAGAGAAGAATAAAATAGATGCAATAAAAAATGGTTAAGGGGATACCACCACTGATCCCTCAGTAATACAAACTACCATCAGAGAATGCTATAAACACGTCTATGCAAATAAACTAGAAAATCTAGAAGAAATGGATAAATTCCTAGACACATACACCCTCCCAAGACTAAACTAGGAAGAAGTCGAATCCCTGAATAGACCAATAACAAGTTCTGAAATTAAGGCAGTATTTAATAGCCTAACAACTGAAAAAAGCCCAGGACCAGATGGATTCACAGCTGAATTCTACCAGAGGTACAAAGAGGAGCTGGTACTATTCCTTCTGAAACTATTCCAAACAATAGAAAAAGAGGGAATCCTCCCTAACTCATTTTATGAGGCCAGCATCATCCTGATACCAAGACCTGGCAGAGACACAACAAAAAAGGAAATTTCAGGCCAATATCCCTGAAGAACATCGAAGTGAAAATCTTCAATAAAATACTATCAAACAGAATCCAGCAGCACATCAAAAAGCTTATCTGTCACAATCAAGACAGCTTCATCCCTGGGATGCAAGGTTGGTTCAACATATGCAAGTCAATAAATGTAATCCATCACATAAACAGAACCAATGACAAAAACCACATGATTATCTCAATAGATGCAGAAAAGGCCCTCAACAAAATTCAACACCACTTCATGCTAAAAACTCTCAATAAACTAGGTATTGATGGAACGTATCTCAAAATAGTAAGAGCTATGTATGACAAACCCACAGCCAATATCATACTGAATGGGCAAAAAGTGGAAGCACTCCGTTTGAAAACCGGCACAAGACAAGGATGCCCTCTCTCACCACTCCTATTCAACTAAGTATTGGAAGTTCTGGCCAGGGCAATCAGGCAAGAGAAAGCAATAAAAGGATATTCAAATAGTAAGAGAGTAAGTCAAATTGTCCCTGTTTGCAGATGACATGATTGTATATTTAGAAAACACTATCATCTCAGCCCAAAATCTCCTTAAGCTGATAAGCAACTTCAGCAGTCTCAGGGTAAAAAATCAGGGTGCAAAAATCACAAGTATTCCTATACACCAATAACAGACAAACAGAGAGCCAAATCATGAGTGAACTCCCATTCACAATTGCTACAAAGAGAATAAAATACCTAGGAATCCAACTTACAAGGGATGTGAAGGACCTCTTCAAGGAGAATTACAAACCACTGGTCAAGGAAATAAGTATATTCTTTTTCTGCACCTAATATCTTCTTATAAGTTTGAAAGCTTCGAAATTTGGAAAGAAAAGTGCAACATATAAAAATTGTATAAAATATAAAACAACACATTTAACACTTTTACCTAGAAATCCTACTTTTAGGGCTTCTATCATAGAAATAAAGGTGGTGCTATTTAAGAAAACATTCAGGATGTTTATTGTAGCTGAGTGAAGAGTAGCAAAAGCCTGGAAACAAAGATAATTCTCTTTGACAAAAGGGTAAAAAATGTATAAACCCACATTATAATTCAACCATTAGAAATATAAGAAATTTTGTTTAGGACATTATTAAGAATTTAAAATGCAAGATACAGAAAAACAGGCATAATTTGATCATATTTGGCATAAAATAAGCGATGAATAAAAATCCTGGATATGATCACATGAAGTCACATTGGTTTATACTATCACGTAAAAATTTTGAAGGGTACATTTTAGTTTGTTAACAGGGGTTAGTCTGAGGCTAGACCAGTGTCGATGATGGAGGGAGAAGAGATTTTGGCATTTAATTGCACTTTAAAATCTTACATCTGGAGATTAATATTAGAAACTAATAGGCCAAAAATAGTGATCATTGATTATTTCACTGTGAATTTTGTCAAACTCTAATACTGACAAATCCATTTGAAAACACTGCTGCAGGTTTCAGAGTAAATTTTGCTTTCCTTAATGGCAGCACAGCTGTTTTCTTTAGCTGGTCCCTTTATGAAGAATCTAGGGAAGAGAGAATAAATACTTTGTTAATCACTGTAGCTGAAGACATCCA
Source organism: Gorilla gorilla gorilla (assembly GCF_029281585.2). Classification (NCBI taxonomy): domain Eukaryota; kingdom Metazoa; phylum Chordata; class Mammalia; order Primates; family Hominidae; genus Gorilla; species Gorilla gorilla. The sequence goes on along the minus strand of NC_073234.2, from coordinate 25,265,250 downwards.
TTTGTGTCTTCTGCTAATATCCTCTTTTAAATAAAAAAGTAATTCAAAATTTCAAAGCATTTTTACATACTTGGATTCACTAACGATTACAGTAACTGTAACTTAGCCTTGTTAGCTGTGGTTGGTCAAGAGTTGCCAGAGAGTCTGCAACTAACAGAAGTAAGAATAAATTTCCCTCCACATTCCCATTCTAGTATTCCTCCTCTTGCCCCATGTAGTTCAGTTAGATTAAAAATAAGATTAACTCCATTTGGACACCTCACTTAACAACCTCTCTTGCCTTCTTATATCTAATTGTATAAGAACGATAATAATACTTCATGATATTGTTTAGCAGTTATATGAATTGATGTTTGTAAAGAACTCAATACACAAAACGAACTGTGCATGACCTAAATAATAAATTGCATATTTATTGCATTATTTACTTATAATGTAACATATTAAAAATATTAACAAATTTATGTATAAAATAATGTAGTGTTAGTGATACATTCTGATAAATTTGTTTGACCTGTGGAAAAAGTTCAAGAAAGAATCTTGGAAAAGGTGCACATGATCTTCAAAGCTTCCAAATTGATAAGGGCAAGTAAGTACTGAATTTTCATATTAGAAAATACACTTTGTCCAAGTTTAGTTTTAAATTTTGTATTGAACATATTATGGACAAAAATCTCCAAGCATGATCTAGACTTAAAACTCAACCCTAAAGGGTAGTGATGAATGGATTTGGAATGAAGACAAAACCAAGTTGGGCAACTTCATGACGTTCAGTGACACAACTCTGCTCTCAGATGACACACATCCATAATTTTACACTGCATTCCAAATAATGTTTTTTATTCACTTTTTATATTGATTTAGTGCAGTCAGATAGAAAATATGTAATATTTAATGATGAATAGAAATAAGGGGAAAATAATACAATAACACCATTAAGTTGATTACTATAATGTACTATTTTTCTATCACTACTATGACAAATTATCACAAATGTAGTGGCCTAAAACAAGGCTAATTTATTATCTTACACCTATGAGTATCAGAAGCCCAAGATTGCCCTACAGGGCTAAGATCAAAACGTCTGCAGAGTCACCTTCTGGATGTACTAGGCAGGAATCCGAGGCCACCTGCGTGCCTTGGCTTACAGACGTGCTTTCGCATCATATGAATCTCTGTGTTCCACTTCATATCTCCCAATATGACTCTAATTCTGCTTCCTCCCTCTTCTAAGGACCCTTGTGATTTAACTGGGGCCACCCAGATAATCCAGCATAATATCCCTATCTCAAGATTCCTCATTTAATCATACCTGCAAAGGCTCTTTTGCCATATAAAATAACACATTCACAGCATTTTGGAATTAGAATGTGGACATCTTTGGGGACCATTATCTTGCCTGCTAACATAGGAATAGGATTTTGAATTTACCTGTTTTACTGTTTATATTTTTAATTAAATATTTTATTATAAAATAATGCACACAAAAATGTTGACAGAAATTTTAAAATCAATAATTCCATGCATTTATTCAGAGACTTTTGGATAATCTTGTTCTATGTTGTATATATCATTTGTATTTTGACACTATGATAATCACATAACACAAAAAATGCACATTGGTTTTATTTTATTACTGAAGATAGCTAAAGAAAACATTGAGACCTTTAAAAATAAGAGACTGCATTCATTCAATCTACTTTTCTATATAAAGTGTGAGAAATTTTAAAATCATAAACCACCATTTTCAAATCCTTTTTCTTTAAAAATCAAATCAAAATATCCATCATCACTCCTGTAAATACTAAATTAATTTTCATTCTTTTGAATTCTGTAGTGCCAGTAACTATTTCAGAGTTGAATTTGGTGAACCTGGAGGAGACATATTCTACAATAAACAATAAATCAGATTGCCTTTTAAGAAAGACTCACATCTTTGAATCTATTGGAGAACCATCCACCCAAGTCCATGTCATTTTCAAGGAGGTAAAGTTAAGCCCAATCCATACGTAGTTTAATTGTCTTAGGTTTTTCTGTATAAAAGCCTAAAATGTGGACAATGAGGGACTAAATGAACAAAATATTTTAGCAATTCAGACACACTGAATATTTTAAATGTTATTGCAAAAAAGCACTCTGCATAGGGATTCTTACGGTAATCAATTCATATCTTACTTATACACACGTTATATCATATATATGTTACACACACACACACACAATTGCAAGTTGAATATATGAATTTGGGCCAGATCTAGCAGGAGAAGTGAGGCACTCACTTAGAATGCAAAATTTAAGAGGGTGCCCAAAACTCGATAATCAAGGTAAATGATGATTTAATGCAAAGATGGAAAGATATTTGAGGAAAGCCATTTTTTACTGCAAAGATGCCATAACCCTGATACTAGACCAATTACCATTTCAAGTTGGTCATGTATGATTAGTAGATGAGATTTTCTTTCCAAACAATACACATAACTGTCACTCCAACTTTTCATCTCATTAGAGAACCAATAACACTTCCCTTGGTATTTGAGCCATTCTGACTGGCATAGTACTACAGAGAAATGTAGAAAACAAAATGAAATTAAATTACATATGCATCTCTGAAAATTGGCCATAAGAACAATACTTACATGTTGTATAAATAAGAGTTGAGCTACAATAAAATCACTTATAGCAAATTGTCCAGACACAAAAGATGGCCAAAACACAAATAATGGTCCTTGGGAATTAAGACAATTAATTTAATGAGATGAAGCAAAACCTAGACATAATGGGATTTTTGATGCAAGATCTATTATATTGACTAAAATAGCATGAACAAAATAAAATAGCTATTTGAGAGATTAGATAATATATAATTTGTATCACTTAGAATTTATCCACACAAAGGTTTTTTTTTAACTTTTAAGTTCAGGGGTATATGTGCAGGTTTGTTACATAGGTAAATTTGTGTCATGGGGGTTTGATGTACAGATTATTTCAACAACCAAGTAGCACCCAGTACCCATTAGTTATTTGTTCTGATCCTCTCCCTCCTCCCACCCTCCACCCTCAAGTAGGCCCCAGTGTGTGTTTTTTCCCTCTATGTGTCCATGTGTTCTCATCATTTAGCTCCCACTTGCAAGTGAGAACATGCAATGTTTGGCTTTCTGTTCCCGCATTAGTTTGCTAAGGATAATAGCCTCCAGCTCCATCCATGTTTCTGCAAAGAACAAGATCTCATTCATTTTTATGGCTTCATAGTATTCCATGGTGTATATGTACCACATTTTCTTTATCCAGTCTACTATTGATGTGCATTTAGGTTGATTCCGTGTTTTTCTATAGTGAATAGTGCTGCAATGAACATACACATGCATGTGTCTTTATAATAGAATGATTTACGTTCCTTTGGGTATATACCCAGTAATGGGATTGCGGGGTTGAAGGGTATTTCTGCCTTTAGGTCTTTGAGGAATTGCCACACAGTCTCCCATAATGGCTGAACAAATTTAAGCTTCCACCAGCAGTGTATAAGCATTCCTTTTTCTCCACACCCTCACCAGCACGTTATTTTTTGACTTTTTAATAATAGCCATTCTGACTGGTGTGAGTTAGTACCTCATCGTCGTTAACATCACTGATCATTACAGGAAATGCAAGTAAAAACCACACAAAGTTTTAAAATCGATCTCCTTGTAGTTTTGTATGTGTATCCCCTTCTCCCTCTTAATATTAATTAATGATTAAATGATTACATTATGTCAAGAATAACAATTTATTTTCAACTTCTTTATTTTCAACCTCTTAATAACTGCAATATTATGAAGTTCTTTGATTTTCCTAACTTAATATTAAGGTAAATTAAATTAAATGGAAAATATCGAGATTTTTGGCATAGTATTGAGAAAAAGTGAGATATATATAAAAATATATGTAAAGGTCAATATAACTATTTTAACTTATGGCCCATTACAATCTGTCTCTTTTTGTTTATTTTTTATCATGATTATTTTTCTTCACGTAACATGAAATTCACCATTTTAGCCATTTTAAAGTGCAAGTGCAGTGGCTTCTAATACACCCACAATGTACAACTATCACTACTATCTCATTCTAGAGCATTTTCATTACATATAAACACTAAGTAGTCACTATTCATCTTCTACTCCCCCAGCCCTTGCAACCACTAGCCTGCTTTATGTCACTATGGATTTAACTATGATGGACCTTTCATATAAATGGAATCATACAATATGTGGCCTTTTGTATCTGGCTTTTTCATTCATTCAGCACAATGTTTTCAAGGTTCACAAAAGTTGTAGCATGTATCAGTACTACATTCTATTTTATGGTTGTAAGAATATTTCATAACATGTATGTAGTGCATTTTGTTTATCTCTTCATCAGCTGATGGACATCTGAGCTGCTTCCATTCTTTGGCTATTATGAATATTGTTACTATGAACATTCATGTACAAATTTTGGTAAGGACATACGTCTTCCATTTTATTAAATATATACCTAAAAGTTGAATGTTGGGTCATGTGATAATTTGAGGAACTGTCAAACTGTTTTCCACAGTACTATAAAATTTTACATTTCTACCAGCAATATGTGAGCAATTTCTCCACATCCTCACCAACACTTGCTCTTTTTGTGTGATTATAGCCATCCTGGAGGGTGTGCAGTGGCTTTCCACCCTGGTTTTGATTTCATATTTCCCTAATGAATGATCATATTAAACATCTCTTCAAGTGCTTATTGGCCTTTTGTATAGTGTTTTTTGGAGAAATGTCTATCCATTTTTAAATGTTCATTTTTAAACTGGGTTGTGTTTTTGAGTTATAAGTGTTCTTTCTATGTTCTGAATATAATACTTCTATCTGACATCTTTCTCTTTTGGTGTGTTGTCTTTTCCATTTGACATGTTAGAACGACATGAATTTTAGAATTCAGAGGTAAAACTTTATGAACTGAATGTTTGCATACCCCAAAATTCATATGTTGAAATCCTGCCTCCCAATATGATGGTATTAGGAGATGTGCATTTGGGAGCTAAGAACAGATGATCAGAATGGGATTAGTACTCGTAAGAGTCCTGAGGTAACTTGAGTCATTCTGCTATCTGCCATGAGAGATTACAATGAGAAGCTGGCAGTCTGCAACAGGGAAGAGGGCCCTCACCAGAACCCAACCACGCTGGCACCATGATCTCAGTCTTCCAGTCTTTAGAACTGTGAGGAATAAATATCTGTTGTTCATAAGCAACCTAGTTTATGGTAATTTGCTGCGGCACCCCAAACTGAGTAAGGCCCATCCACATGGCCTCATCTAAATCTAATTACTTTCTAAAGACCCCGTCTCCAAATCCCATCACATCGGGGAATTAAAGTTTTAATATATAAATTAGTGGGAGGGCACAATTCCATTCATAGCAGCAACCAAGTAAATGTGAAGGCAAATTGTGATTGATTCTCCTGAAAAATGTGTACTAAATAAAACATGTTAGCTAAGTCTGTACCCAAACTATTTACCCATGTTTTGAAGGTCATTCATTAAAGCAATTATCCAACAGAGGTGCTCTAATAAAAGGAATAATTTTTCTTAACTCCCTGTAGTCTATAGTTAGCCTTCACTCTCTAGTAGTGGCTTTAAACATAGGCCACACCAGGAAGTTAAAAGGCAACATGGTAAATAATAGAATTCCTTTGACAAAGTCAGCTATAACAGACCACAATCCTGCAGTTCTTTGCCTTGCTTGGTATCTTGGAGCATTTACCACTCACACTGGCAGGGAAGATTAACTGTTTTCCACTACATGGTGCCCGCCAATAGTGTAAAAGCTTTCCATGAGATCACGTGCTGACTGAGAAGGTCCATTTCAAGGATGAGCAAAGGAATAGTCTTGGGGGACAACCAGGATGAAAGCATCTTTTAGCAAAATGGGGCCAATTTTAATATTTGAGCAGGGAATTGCCTCTTTAATTTACCCTTCCTCAAAGCTATTCACCCCCCAGAAAAATCACTTTAACTTATGAGTGCTTCCTGGAATAAGAGGAATTTGGGCATTCATGTCTAAAAGTCAGTCAGAGCCAGTCAAAGTTGTTTATTTTTTGAAGACTCAACCTCAATTAATATGGTAAAAGAGTGGATGTCTACTAGAAGAGGCCTGCTTGCATGCTCACCATATCCCTATGTGGGAGCAGGATCCTGCCATTCATGGATACAGAGGGAGGTGCAGAAGGAAAGATTGCCTCCAGAAGCTAAGGAGTAGACTGGCTCTGTTGTCATGTAACCCTAGTAAGTATTGTAATTGTTTCACCAATTTACCGGAGATTATCCAACCTGGGACCCACTTGTCTTTTGGGGTCCGATATAAACTCTCTTGTTCTCAGGGCTCACCCTGAAGCAGGGGCCTGGCTGTAGGTGGTTTGTTTGGCCTAACAAAGAGGTGGCCTTGCTATCAGTAGTAATTTTGATTCAAGTCAGGTGAGGTGTTATTTGTAGAATTAGCAGACAACATGTAACTGAGTTTGTTTTTCATGAGTTTCTATGAAATCCAGAGCACCTATGGACTCTTGAATTGTTTTAGCAGTAGATATCACTGCCAGTAAAGAAGACTTAGATATCTGCCTTGAGGCTACCAAAGGATGTTTGTAAAAATTAAGTTGAATGTGTTAGCTTTTGTCACATGAGGCAAGGTATAACAGTTGGAACAAACAATAGGACTGACTGAAAAGCTTGAGAGGAAAAGCCAGAGAATGAGCTGTTTCATGAATAAGGACTTTGGAAAGCTCCCACATAATCCTGAAAATCTGGAAGGCCAGGCACAAGCCCTGGGCTGGATGCATGCTCAGAAATTACCTGAAAAGGTCCTAAGATCTCACCTTTGGCTGACCTTTAAGCTCTGCACACACAAACATTGTGCATATCTATATTTACAGATATACATAAAACTATAAATATTTATATAGAGATACATATAAATATATATGTATTTATAGATATAGAGATACATATAAGTATATATGTATCTATATTTATAGACATACACGCACAATGGACTATTATTCACCCATAAAAAGGAATAAAATGTGGATGAACTTTTAAAACATTATGCTAAGTGAAAGAAGCCCAAGGCCAAATATTGTGTGATTCTATTCCATGAAAATCCAGAATAGGTAAATCCATGCAGACTGAAAGAAGATTTGTAGTTGTCAGAGGCTAAGGGGAGAGAGAATGGAGAGTGATTTGCTTGTTGGATATGTAAGGGATTTATTTTTGGGAAAAGTTTTTCAACTAGATAAACATGGTAGTTCACAACATTTGAAGGTTCTAAACATCATGAAATTGTTTACTTTTAAAGGTTCAAATTTTGAATTGTACCTCAGCTAAGAAAAGGAATAGGAAATAAATATATTGTAGCTCAATATACAGTATTTATACCTACTTTAATTAATGTTTAATGCCATGTACATGATTCCATGTTTACCTACCAAAGCCGCCTTAACTTTTCTAAGGTGTCATTGCAATGATACCCAACACAATGACAGACATTACAGATAGGGAGACAATAAAATATGAGGTAAAGCTACAATATCTATTAGTTTGGGAAATATACCTGTAAAACAGACAGATAAGCCAAATGAAGACAGTGTCAATAAGTAGAACATAAAATATATAAAATTTTCACGTATGATAAAGGAGGAAATACGAACTAGTAGATTAGAAAAAAATCCTTTTATAACAATTATACATTTATCTGGAAAGTCATAATATATCATCTCATACAATAAAACAAATGTCAAAATGATCAGTTAAGTATCAAAAAGTTAAACTTAAAAGTAAAGAATAGAACTTCAACAGGGTGGAAGTATTGGAGGGTCCCCTGCCAGCAAAGATCACCTATCCACTCTAAGAGGGAGTTAAGACTGGCGGTTTGGGGATAGCGCCAAGAGATATCAGCTGTGATGGCTTGGAGAAACAGTGTAAACCGGCAGTGTAAACAAGAGTAGGGCATTTATAAGTAGTTGAGAATGGTGAATAGGAGTATGACTAGACAGAAGATAGTAGGGATGGCTAGTTTTTGGGGCTCGGTCCAAGTAGTGGGGGTGACTTCGTAAAGCCCTGTTGCAAAAAGTAGGGTAAGGACGAACAGACCTAATAGAATGAAGGGATCATTCCCATTCTTATGTCACCCTCTACCTCTCCCCAGCTATCTCCCCCACACTACCAACCTTACTTATTCTCTTCTAGCCATTTCTAATCTCTCCTTATTGAACAACTGCTGGCTTTGCATTTCCCTTTCTTCCAGCGCCTACACAGCTGCCGCCACCTTACATGTAGACTGGGCAACATCTGTCTCCCTATACCTCTGAACTTCCTTTAACAGCCCTCACCTGTACCCTCCTGAAGAACTCATTTACTTTCTAGACAGGTCCAGCAAGACCTCCCCAGACATTTCACATCAGCAAGCTGCCGCCCTCCTCCGCACTTACTTAAAAAACCTTTCTCCTTATATCAACTCTACTCCCCCTATATTTGGACCTCTCACAACACAAACTACTTTTCCTATTCCTGTGGCCACTCCTTTATGTATCTCTCGGCAAAGACCCACTGGAATTCCCCTAGTAACCTTTCACCTTCTCCATGTTCCTTTACTCTTCATCTCCAAAGTCCAGCTACGCATGTCACCGAAACAATTGGAGCCTTCCAGCTCCATATTACAGAAAAGCCCTCTATCAATACAGGCAAACTTAAAAACATTAGCAGTAATTATTGCTTAGGAAGACACTTACCCTGTATTTCACTCCATCCTTGGCTACCTTCCCCTTGCTCGTCAGACCCTCCTCCCAGGCCCTCTTCTTGTTTACTTATACCCAGCCCCGAAAATAACAGTGAAAGATTGCTCATAGACACTCAACATTTTCTCATATACCATGAAAATCGAACCTCCCCCTCTATGCAGTTACCCCACCAGTCCCCATTACAACCTCTGATGGCTGCTGCCCTAGCTGGATCCCTAGGAGTCTGGGTACAAGACACCCCTTTCAGCACTCCTTCTCATCTTTTTACTTTGCTTCTCCAGTTTTGCCTCGCACAAGGTCTCTCCTTCCTCTGTGGATCCTCTACCTCCATGTGTCTACCTGCTAATTGGACAGGTACATGCACACTAGTTTTCCTTACTCCCAAAATTCATTTTGCAAATGGGACCGAAGAGCTCCCTGTTCCCCTCATGACACCAACACGACAAAAAAAGTGTTATTCCACTAATTCCCTTGCTTGTTGGTTTAGGACTTTCTGCTTCCGCTATTGCTCTCGGTACTGGAATAGGAGGCATTTCGGCCTCTGTCACAACCTTCCATAGCCTCTCTAGTGTCTTCTCTGCTAGCATCACAGACATATCACAAACTTTATCAGTCCTCCAGGCCCAAGTTGACTCTTTAGCTGCAGTTATCCTCCAAAACCACCGAGGCCTTGACTTAGTCACTGCTGAAAAAGGAGGACTCTGTATATTCTTAAATGAAGAGTGTTGTTTTTACCTAAATCAATCTGGCCTGGTGTATGACAACATAAGAAAACTCAAGGATAGGGTCCAAAAACTTGCCAACCAAGCAAGTAATTATGCTGAACGCCCTTGGACACTCTCTAATTGGATGTCCTGGGTCCTCCCAATTCTTAGTCCTTTAATACCTATTTTTCTCCTTCTTTTATTCAGACCTTGTATCTGCCGTTTAGTTTCTCAGTTCATCCAAAACCGTATCCAGGCCATCACCAATCATTCTATACAACAAATGCTCCTTCCAACAACCCCACAATATCACCCCTTACCACAAAATCCTCCTTCAAGTTGACCTCTCCCACTCTAGGTTCCCACGCCACACCTAATCCCGCTCGAAGAAGCCCTGAGAAACATCGCCCATTATCTCTCCATGCTACCCCCCGCCCCCAAATTTTTTTTCGCTGCCCCAACACTTCAATACTATTTTATGTTATTTTACTTATTACTATAAGAAGGCAGGACTGTCAGGCCTCTGAGCCCAAGCTAAGCCATCGCATCCCCTGTGACCTGAACGTATATACGCCCAGATGGCCTGAAGTAACTGAAGAATCACAAAAGAATTGAAAATGGCTTGTTCCTGTCTTAACTGATGACATTCCACCATAAAAGAAGTGAAAATGGCCAGTTCTTGCCTTAAATGATGACATTACCTTGTGAAATTCCTTCTCCTGGCTCATCGTGGCTCAAAAAGCTCCCCCACTGAGCACCTTGTGACCCCCACTCCTGCCTGCCAGAGAATTACCCTCTTCGACTGTAATTTTCCTTTACCTACCCAAATCCTATAAAACGGCCTCACCCCTATCTCCCCTTCTCTGACTCTTTTTTCGGACTCAGCCCGCCTGCACCCAGGTGAAATAAACAGCCTTGTTGCTCAAAAAAAAAAAAAAAAAAAGTTAAACATTTAAAAATAGAAGGTAATGTTTTCAAAATTCTGTATGACTGGAATTTCTAAGCTTAAAAGTCTAAGCTTAAATCATAATGAATAATTCTTAAAATATTGACTTTTATCCAGTCTGTATTTCAGAAAAAGAAGAATAAATAAGTGACAAACAAGAATGGCTATTTACATACTGCTTTTTAATAACAACTAACTTTCCATATTTATATGTATCAACTGGATTTTAAATTCCTGGAGGGCAGAGCCTATTTCTTGTGTTGTTTTACCATTTTCTCCCACTGCAACAAGTTTAAAGATACCTAAATCGAGTTTTGAATGAAAAGTAGACTTATACCAAACCTTTACTTGTTACTTTAATCTATTGCATACCTGTTCAAAAATACTTCACATTTAGAGAGTCCAAAAGATTAAAACTAGGATAAGCCAAAGCCTTGAGACATACCTGTCTGGTCTGCAGATCTCGAAGCACAAAGGTCCTTATTACTTATATTTCTTCTTGTGCCATTATTCACTTTTAGATCTCCAGTGTCCTCATACTGAGTGGCATTTGAACGACTTCCTTTTTGGCATTTTAGCAATACTCCCTGAGAAACTTGAATACAGGACTATTTTAAGGTTAGGTAAATATCTTCTCTATGGAATGTCTCAGGGACACATTCAGTGGAATGATTCTGACGATTGGAACAAGAAATAATTGAAACGGTCACTAGGATCTTTTTTAAATTTTCATGTCTACTGATGGAAAGAGTTCAAAATATTATACACTCAATTCATTTATACAACACGTATTTGGTGAGAATCTATTCTATGCCAGGCATTCCTACGAACTGGTGATACAATAATAAATAAAGCCAAGTTTCTGCTCTGGGAAGTATAGAGGCTCTTTTCATCCTTTCTTAATGTTTTGCTGCAGCCTCCAACACTGTAGTCAGCACATTGTACCATAATTACTTAGTACCTGCTTCTCCCACTAGAATATCACATTCCTCACCCTGACTATTCTTTTCTTAAAAATTTTGAGGAATTTGTAATATTTGGAGTATTGTAGTTGTTCAGTGAATATTTGTTGGACAGAAGGAAAAGCAAACTAAATGCAACCTTAGATAAAATGTATTAAAATATTTAAGCAAAACAGTAAAATTTTATCTATTAAAGTATCCAAGAAACACAGAAAAATGGTTTCAAATACCACACATACACACACTTACACATACACACACACACTCTACACATACACTCCTTTCTCCGTATTAGACTGTATGCCACTTGAGGGCAAGATACTTACCTGATTTGACTGCATATTAAATATAGCACTGTGGAGTGTACTAATAGAGCTTTACATGCAGTAGCTTCTAATTCAATCTTGGTTAATGTAGTGAAGAATGAATGAATAATTATAAAAAGATTTATAACAGACAAGTAAACATCTTTCATATTTTTATTTAATTAAGATCTTCTAAACTTACCCAACAGGGTCAAGGAGATCAAAGTCAAAGCGAGAATACCATTCACGGTTCCAGATATTCCCAGTAAGATTTTATACCAGTGCAACATCACTGAATAATCTGAGACATTAATCACATGAATTAGTTTAGAAAAGTATGTTTCCAGGAAGTAATACAATAGCAATTGTAATAATAGGATTGTATAAAATATTAGTTTTGGTTTCAAAAGATATTAGGCAATCAAAAGCATGAAGGCTAAGTAAATAGAAAAATATATACATTTATTTAATAATGATAACACTCTGGATGGTCAGAAGCTATGATACGTGTCATATCAAATCCTAAGAAATTGCTAATATTTAACATTATTAACTTGTAGAAAGAATTTTACTCTATGCATTGAATAATTTTCCAACCATTGCGGAGACACATGCACTTATGCACATGCACATGCATTTACAGATAATACATGTGTATCCACATAAACACTTTCTAATTAATCATTAATATAACATTTACAAGTCCTTTGAGCCTTTTTTATTTACTAAGGATGAATCAGAACTAAATATGACTTTAGGTATCCTGCTATTTTAATCAAAAAAACCCTAAAATCCTTTGTAAGTCATGAATAATATTTCATCTTCTTATTACATGCTAAACTTTTAAGAACTGTTTTATTTTTCATAGACTTACACTGTCAGGTTTAAGATAAGAGTGCTTGTTCAATGATTATTATTCAAGAAACTGCTATCATTGGACAGACAGTAGACAGTCTCATCCAGAGGATTTAGGTCTGCTGGGCACTGACTTATGAAATTACATGAATAATTATGGTATACTGAATAAGTGAATATCTATACTTTGTGAAACATTTTGTCCTTATCAAAGATAATTTATGTAAATCTATCATAATTGATAAGAATCCTCTATTGTAACCAAAATTATTCTTATTGTTCAGTCAATAAATTGAATTACTAATGCTGAAATTTATATTCTAAATACTCTTTAAACCTGAGAAAATAGAGAAACTACATTTGACGCTGTCAAGCCCTGTCAAGAAAGCACATGATGAACCCTATAGAATGATATTTTAGATAAATAGTTTGCAGGTTTTCTCTTATCATAACATTGTCAAAGATATTAAAATAATTTTATCAGAATTCATTTAATGAATACTCCACATTTCTGAGATTATTTTTGAATTTTTGATATATTAATATTGATAAGCAATAAATTCCAAGAAATCAAGCACGTGTCTTAAAAAAGTCATATATTTATTTTAAAACTTAAAAAATAATTATCAGAAAACATTAGGAAAAAAAGTTGTGGAAGGTAGTTGAAATTCAACTCAGACTGAATTATTTCTCCTAAGCACTACAGGTTGTAGTGAGCCGAGATCGCGCCACTGCACTCCAGCCTGGGCGACAGAGCGAGACTCCATCTCAAAAAAAAAATAATAAAATAAAAATAAAAGTAAAAAAAAATTTTTAAAGATGCTGAATAATGGAGAAAGTAAAACTTTCATTACCCTGCATTTTCTCCTATAAGGAAATGGTTTAATTTAACTTATAATGGTTAAAACACAAGCCTTTTAACCACCCAAAACCAGAAATCATAAAATGGAAAACCAAAATCAGTCTTATGAATGTCTATACAAAAATGGTAAATACATTATCAGCAACCAAAATATATTATAACCATGATTGGTTTATTCTAGGAATATAAAGATTATTCAATAGGAGGAAATCCATATTAATATTATATTAATAAAGTTAGGGAAAAAAATCTATCATCATCTCAATAGATGTAAAAAATGAAATTGATAAAATCTTATACCTTTATGTTAAAGAACAGAAATTAACAGATACTTGTTCAACATAATAGTTTTATGTCTAATGAAGCTAACATCTTATTCAATTGAGAAAACTGAAAGAAGCTTTTCTGCTTAAGTCCAGAAAAAGAAAGATAGCTCAAATCTCCACTACTTTTTAATACGAAGAGGTAATATATAATTCAATGAAGAAAAATATTCTAATTACAGGTAGAAATATTAGAAAAAGAAGGTAAAATTATTTGAAGGTAATGTGAGTGCAGATTTGGTAAAATAAAAGAATCAATTGAAAAAATACCGTTAATTCCAGAAACAAAAAATAGTAGCTGCATTTATAAAAATAACATACTAAAATCAGTGCCCTGTATAATCCAGTAACCACTGTGAAAACATAGATGAAAGAAATTCATTACTCACGGATAGTTAACCAAAAAAAACAAACAAAAAGAAAACTAGACAGAAACTCGACAAGTGTCCCAACCCAACACAAACAAAACAAAACAAAACTAACCAAAAACTGAGTAACATTAATTTGATCATGTTCTTGGATAAGAAAACCATGTGTCAAAAATATAAATTCTCCCTAAGCTTAATGACAGGCTAGGAAGTAATTTAGACGTAAAAGCTACATCGGGTTGTTTTATTTTTTGTTGTTTGTGGTGAGTGAGCCTGAATAATTTTTTATAAAGTTATCTGAAAGAACAAAAGAGTGAGAATAGCTAAGTAAACACTGGAAATATAGAAATACAAAATGGTAAATTTTATGAAGGGTGCTGGATTTATGCAAGGTGGATTTCTCTGAAAGTAATTTTTTAAACTTTTTAAATTTTTATTTATTTATTTGAGACAGGGTCTCGCTCTGTTGCTCAGGTTGGAGTGCAGTGGCACCATTAGAGCTCTTTGTAACCTTGAGCTCCTGGGCTCAGAGATCCTCCCTCCTGAGCACCCTGTGTAGCTAGGACTACAGGCATGTGCCACCATGACTGATTAATTTTTTTATCTCTATTGTTTGTAGAGATGGGGGTCTTGATTTGTTGCCCAGGCAGGTCTTGAACTCCTGGCCTCAAGCGATCATCCTGCCTCGGCCTTCCAAAGTGCTGGGATTAATGGCATGAGCCACCACACTTGGCCCCTCATTATATAAGTTTGACTGAAAATATGTAAATGTTTTATGCTACTATAAAGTAAGTTAAACAAAAATGAAAAAAAATCCATAAAAAATGAAGAAAAGGAATCTAACCAGGTATTGTTAGTGTCTTCACTATAGAGAGAGGAATTACTTAAAGTGATTTTAAAACATTTAACTGTGCATGCGCAATGGAATATATCTTAAGGATTTTTTAAAACTGCAAAACATTTTAATCTGTTTTAAGTAACTATATTATTATAATATTATTTCTATAGTGATTCGGAAACTACTACATATGTATAGTGGGATAGAGCAATTATGTAATTTCTTACTATCACTGGCAACAAAGGTTTTTCAATATACGAGAAAAGATTTACAAATATGTCATCACGAAATTAAGTTAAATGAATGAACATCATAACCCCAAGGCTTACATGGTCAATCTAATTCACATAAAATACGTCTTACCTCAAGCTTTAATAAATATTAGCTAAAGGTACAAGACACAAATATTAGTATGTGTCACTTAAATATCTGGGAGCCGAAAATCTGCACATTTTTGCTTCAGAGAGACATTTATGAACAGAGTGTGGAAAAAAGTCTGCAGAGAAGTCACTACATGTTGTAGTCTTTCAGGTTTAATATCTCTAGTTTCCAAAAATGAAATAAAAATTGAGTGTAGGAAGTAAAGGAAAGACTTGAAAATATGGGAATCTAAAAATTCACATGAAAGAGGCAATACATTTCTTATACATAGCACGTATGTAACTCTAAGATGAATCAGTGATGGATGATACTTGTGGAAGGACTCAAGAGATAAGCAAAATTTTCATGGGTGAAGTTATTAAAAGAGAAATATTTAGAAAGCAACAGAACAGAACAGACAGTCTCTATAACTGTGGTTATTTGTGTCTTTAATTTCTGCTTATCTCTTTTGCCAAATCACATTAAGGTGGCATGATGGAATTGCACTGTGTATGGAGGGTATGCTTGAAGTAGCAAATTAAAATGTTGATTGCTGGTGTATAAACTTTATTTTGAGTCAACTTGGTGAAAAGCATATTTTAAAGTTTTTGAGAAGTTGAATTAAAAATTAGTATTAAAGGCTGGGCGCGGTGGCTCATGCCTATAATCCCAACACTTTGGAAGACTGAGGTGGGTGGATCACCTGAGGTCAGGAGTTCAAGACCAGCCTGGCCAACATGGTAAAACCCCATCTCTGCTAAAAATACAAAAAATTAGCTGGGCGTGGTGGCGGGCACCTATAATCTCAGCTACTCAGGAGGCTGAGGCAGGAGAATTGCTTGAACCTGGGAGGCAGAGGTTGCAGTGAGCCGAGATCATGCCATTGCACTCCAGCCTGGGCAACAACAGTGAAACTCCGTCTCAAAAAAAAAAAAAATAGCATTAAAATACCATATTCTATGAATGATAAGGAGGTGAATGGCACCAAATATTCACTAATTTGAAATTATTAATTTTAATTGAGTGTGCATATTTCCTCAGAGAATGTCCTTAAGAAATTATATCAGACAAAATATTACAAGTAAGTGTTAGTTCCACATTGATAAATGGGAGAGAGAGAGAGTATCTCATAGTAAATTTGTAAGATTAAATGAAGGAACATAGATAAAACATTCTGTATAGTGCCGGCAACTGGTGTTTCTTAAATGGTAGGAGAGGTTGTTATTTTTAAATCATTATTAATATTGAAAGAGAGGACAGGGGAGAGAGATACAGAGGCAGAGAAAGAAAAGCACCCAAATACTGAAACAGTCCAATAACACAATGGAACAGGATACGGGAAACTACCATGTTAATTCACACCAATTGAAAAAACGAAATTAAATTCCATACCTTTAAATGTAAGTTGAGATGTTTGGGCAGAACTCGTTTTCTTTGACTGTACATTCAATGTCATGTATCTTTCTTCATCTTGCATCTTCAATGTGAGTGAATGTGTGTGTATACAGGTATGTTTTGTTTTATTAAGTATAACATGAAATGAGGAAAGAATAATAAATCTGCTGCTAATCAGAGATGCTCCTCAAATTGTCCTTTCACAGTACATACGAGGGTTCACAGTTTCATTTATTTGTGAAAACCTCAGAGGAAATGTTTTCTTTTTAAAAGTTGCTTTCCCATGACATAGATAACACATAATTTCTCAACTGTCCACCACATACTGAATTGAATATTCTTTTGAGTGCTTTACAAATTTCTCTTAATCTACCCTTAAAGTCAAGGGAATGGAAATTATGCCCTTTCTTGAGGTGAGGTTCATAATATATAGCTGCCTTTTGTTATAGCCTAAATATTTATATCATTTGAATTACCCTCCCTAACATATTGATATTTAATTTAATAATTTGCAATTGCCAAGCAATTAAATTCTTTATCCTAAAACAATATTGTTTATAAATCATGCTAATAATTTAACAGTATAATTTGATTTTTTTTAACTTTTAGGTTCAGGGCTACATGTGTAGGTTTGTTATATAGGTAAAATCATGTCACAGGGGTTTGTTGTACAGATTATTTCATCACCCAGGCATTCAGACTACTACTACATAGTTATGTTTTTCTGATCCTGCCCCTCCTCTCACCCTCCACCTTCAAGTAGGCCCCGGTGTCTGTCATTCTCCTCTATGTGTACATGTGTTCTCATCATTTAGATCCCAATTATTAGTGAGAACATGTGGTATTTGGTTTTCTGTTCCTCCATTAGTTTGTTAAGGGTAATGGCCTCTAGCTTCATCTATGTTCCTGCAATGGACATCATCTCATTCTTTTTTTATAGCTGCATAGTATTTCTTTGCATATGTGTATCACATTTTCTTTATCCCGTCTACCATTGATGGACATTTAGGTTGATTGCATGTCTTTGCTATTGTGAACAGTGCTGCCATGAACAGATGCATGCATGTGTCTTTATGATAGATTTATATTCCTTTGGGTATATACCAGTAATGGGATTGCTGGGTCAAATTTCTGGTTTTAGGTCTTTAAGGAATCACCATGCTATCTTTCATAATGGTTGAACTAATTTACACTCCCATCAAAGGTGTATAAGTGAACCCTTTTCTCCACTACCTCATCAGCATCTGTTATTTTTTGACTTTTTAATAATAGCCATTCGACTGGTATGAGATGATATCTTACTGTGGTTTTAATTTGCATTTCCCTAATGATTAGTGCCTATTGGAGGATAGAGGGTGGGAAGAGGGAAAGGATCAGGAAAAATAACTAATGGGTACTAGGGTTAATACCTGAGTGAAGAAATAATCTTTACAGCAAACCCCCATTACACAAGTTTACCTATGTAACAAATTTGCACATGTACTCCCGAATTTAAAATAAAATTTTAAAAACACAATATACCCTTTTAAATAAGATAAACTATTAATTCAAGGAGAAAATATTTGACAAATTATCAGAAATATATTTGTTGCTTAATGACAAAAGTAAAAGGATAATACATTTTTGTGTTATTTTTGTTTATTTTTACTTGCTAAATTTTGTTCTTTAATTTATAATTACAATTTCTTTGGCCATTATTTGACACTCCAAATGGATAAGAAGTAAATTAAGATTGATAAATAAAACACGAAAAGTATCCGTTCATGTCCTTAGTCCACTTTTTAATGGGGTTGTTTATTTTTTGCTTGTTAATTGGTTTACGTTTCTTACAGATGCTGGATATTAGACCTTTGTCAAATGCAGAGTCTGCAAAAATTTTCTCCCATTCTGTAGATTATCTGTTCACTCTGTTGATAGTTTCTCTTGCTGTGCAGAAGCTCTTACAGTTATTAGTTTTTTGTTTGTTTGTTTGTTTTGTTTTGTTTCACTTTCGTTGCTATTGCTTTTGGCATCTTTGTCATGAAATATTTGCCCATTCCTGTGTCCAGGATGGTAATTCCTAGGTTATCTTCCAGGGTTTTTTATATTTTGGGGTTTTAGACATAAGTATTTTATCCATCTTGAGTTGAGCTTTGTATATGGTAAAAGGAAGGGGTCCACTTTCAATCTTCAGCATGTGGCTAGCCAGTTATCTCAGCACCATTTATTAAAAAGGGAATCCTTTTCCCATGGCTTGTTTTTGTCAGCTTTGCTGAAGATCAGATGGGTGTAGTTGTGCAGCACTATTTCTGGGCTTTCTGTCCAGTGGTCTATGTGTCTGCATTGGACCATTCTGTTCCAATGGTCTATGTGTCTGCTTTTTTTTTTTTTTTTTTTTTTTTTTTACCAGTACCTTGTTATTTTGGATAGTGTAGTACTGTAGTATAATTTGAAGTTGGGTAATGTGATGCCTCCAGTGTTGTTCTTTTTGCTTAGGATTGCCTTGGCTATTTGGGCTAATTTTTCTGTTCCAGATGAATTTTAAAATAGTTTTCTTCTAGTTCTGTGAAGAATGTCATTGGCAGTATGATAGGAATAGCATTAAATCTGTAAATTGCTTTGGGCGATATGACCATTTTAATGATATTTATTATTCTGATCCATGAGCATGGAATGTTTTTCATTTGTTTGTGTCATCTCTGATTTCTTTAAGCAATGTTTTGTAATTATCTTTGTAGAGCTCTTTCACCTCCCTGGTTGACTGTATTCCTATGTATTTTATTGTTTTTGTGGCTATCATAAATGGAATTGCATTCCTGATTTGGCTGTCAGCTTGGCTGTTGTGTATAGGTGTACAGGAATGTTGGTGATTTTTGTATGTTGATTTTGTATCCTGAAACTTCGCTGATGTTGTTTATCAGTTGAAGGAGCTTTTTGGCCAAGAGTATGGGGTTTTCTAGGTATATAATCATGTGGTCTGAAAACAGGAATAGTTTTACGTCCTCTCTTCCTATTTGGATGCCCTTCATTTCTTTCTCTCACCTGATTGCTCTGGCAAGGATTTCCAATACTATGTTGAATAGGAATGTTGAGAGTGGGCATTCGTGTCTTGTGCTTTTCAAGGGGAATGCTTCCAGCTTTCACCTGTTCAGGATAATGTTGGCTGTGGGCTTATTACAGCTGGCTCTTATTATTTTGAGATGTTTCTGCAATACATAGTTTATTGAGTGATTTTAACATGAAAGCGTGTTGGTTTTATTGAAACCTCTTACTGTTTCTATTGAGATAATCATGTGATTTTTGTGTTTAGTTCTGTTTATGAAATGAGTCATATTTATTGATTTGTGTATGTTGAACCAACCTTGCATCCCAGAGATAATGTCCACTTGATCATGGTGAATTAGCTCTTTGAGTGGTGCTGGATTCAGTTTGTCAGTATTTTGTTGAGAATTTTTGCATCTATGTTTTTCAAGGATGCTGGCCTCGAGTTTTCTTTTTTCGTTGTGCTTCTGCCAGTTTTGGTATCAGGATGATGTTGGCCTCATAGAATGAGTTAGGGAGGAGTCCTTTCAACTCAAATTTTTGGAATAGTTTCCGTGGGAATGGTACCAGCTCTGTACATCTGGCAGAATTTGGCTGTGAATCCATCTGAGCTTTTTATGGTTGGTAGGCTATTTATTACTAATTCAATTTCAGAGCTCATTATTGGTCTGTTAAGGAAATCAATTTCCCCCTGGTTCGGTGTTGGGAGGCTGTATGTGTCCAGGAATTTATCTATATCTTCGAAGTTTTCTAGTTTGGTATACATAGAGGTGTTTGTAGTAGTCTTTGATGGTTATTTATATTTCATGGGGGTCAGTGGTACCATCCCCATTGTAGTTTCTAATTGTATTTATTTGAGTCTTCTCTCTTGTCTTCATTATTAGTCCAATGAGAGACTTTTTTTTTTTTCCAAAAAACCAACCCCTGGATTTGTTGATCTTTTTGATGTTTCTTTTGTATCTCAATCTCTTTCCGTTCAGCTCTGATTTTGGTTATATTTAGTCTTCTGCTACCTTTGAGGTTGGTTGGCTCTTACTTCTCCAGTTCTTTTAGTTATATGTTAGATTGTTAAATGTGAGATCTTTCTAACTTTTTTGTGTAGGCATTTAGTGCTATAAGTTTTTCTCTTAATACTGCCTTAGCTGTGTCTCAGAGATTCTGGTATGTCGTACCTTTGTTCTCATGAGTTTCAAAGAATGTCTCGATGTCTGCCTTAATTTCATTATTTATCCCCAAAGTCATTCAGGAGCATGTTGTTTAATTCCCATGTAATTGCATGGTTTTGAGTGATTTGTTTTGTCTTGATTTCTATTTTTATTGCGTTGTGGTCCAAGAGTGTGTTTGGCATGATTTTGCTTTTTTTGTTTTTTGGTGTTTGAGTTTTTTTTTTTTTTTTTTTTGCATTTGCTAAGAATTGTTTTACATTCGATTGTGCGGTCAATTTTAGATTATGTGGCATGTGGCAATGAGAAGAATGTATATACTGGTTTTCTGGGTTCGGAGTTCTGTAAAGGTCTATCAAATCCATTTGGTCCAATGTCAAGTTCAGGTTCTGAATATCTTTGTTAATTTGCTCCCTTGATGATCTGTCTGGAGTGTTAAAGTCTCCCACTATTATTTTGTAAACATTTAAGGCTCTTTGTAGCTAAGAACTTGCTTTATGAATTTGGGTGCTTCTGTACTAGGTACATATATATTTGGGATAGTTAAGTCTTCTCGTTGAATTGAATTTATTATTATGTAATGTCCTTCTTTGTCTTTTTTCATCTTTATTGGTTTAAAGTCTGTTTTGTCTGAAATTAGGATTGCAAACCCTCTTTTTTTTACTGATTTTCATCTGCTTGTTAGATTTTCCTCCATCCCTTTATTTCAAGCCTGTGTGTCATTGTGTGTGAGATGGTTCTACTGAAGATAGCATACCATTGGGCTTTGATTTTTTATCCAGCTTGCCACTCTGCACCTTTTAAATGGGGCAGCTAGTCTGTTTACATTCAAGGTTAGTATTGATATGTGTGGATTTGATCCTGTCATTGTATTGTTAGTTGGTTATTATGCCAGCTTGTATCTCCCCATCCCTTTCAAGGATGTCGATGATTTGTAGATTTGGCCCCTTTACATAATCCTATATTTCTCAAAGATTTTGTTCGTTCCTTTTCATTCTTTTTCCTTTGTTTTTGTCTGACTGTCTTATTTTAGAGGGCTAGTCTTCAAGTTCTTCAGCTTGGTCAATTCCACTGTCAATACTTGGAATTGTATTGTGAAATTCTTGTAACGTGTTTTCCAGCTCTAGCAGATCTGTTAGGTTCTTTTCTATAGTGGTTATTCTGTCTGTCAGCTTTTGTATTGTTTTAGTGTGATTCTTAGTTTTCTTGGATTGGGTTTTACCATTTTCCTGAATGCTGATGAACTTCATTTCTATCCATATTCGGAATTCTATTTCTGTCATTTCAGTCAGCTCTGCTGGTTAAAAACCCTTGTTGGATAACTAGTGCAGTCATTTGGAGGACATAAGAAACTCTGGCCATTTGAGTTGCTGGAGTTCTTGTGTTGCTTCTTTCTCTTCTCTGCATTTGAGCGTTTCTTTAGCCATGATGTAGATTTCATATAGTCAGTAGACTTCTTTTCTGGATGTATTCACAGGGTTGAGGCTTTGTGCAGGGTCTTTACTTGCAACTGACTTGTCTTTGGTCTCATAGTGGAGTGGGTGGTATGCTAGTGAAGTAGTTTGGTATTAAAGCTTTGGGATGTGATGCAGTAGGTTGTGCTTAGGCAGAGTGTTCAGTTGGTTGGCTCTTGATCAGTTGTGTGGCTCCCTTATGTTTCTTCACAGTTGCAGCCATGCTGCCTCTCAATGCTCTGAAAGTTTGGGATCCCCTCCCACTTGAGTGTTGGCTGTAGATTATGGCTTGTCATTCCTGGGCTTTCCCCCACAGCTCTGGGGTGATCTCAGTGTTTATGTTTCCTCTCCAACTTGGAGGCAGCAGCAGAAGGGACCTTAGGAGTGGTTGTGGCTGAAGGTCTTTTATTTACCTCCTAGGGGCTCTACCCCAGAGAGGTGTGGGTCATCAGCAATTGCTCAGTGCAGTCTGCCCAGGATGGGGGTATCTGTGCTATGGGCCCAAACCAGGGTTTCTCTGCTTGGTGATGAGCAGGGGGAGTGTGCAGGACCCGTGGGAGATGAACTTTGCTCCTCTCCTTGGGTCGACCCTTGCTTGATGGGGGTACGGATAAGGTAGTTAGGGTCTTTGCTCCTTCATTAGTCTGAGGGTAGCAGGAGTAGTACCGCTGCAGAGGCAGTGGCAGATGGGCTTTTGGTTGCCCCTGGAGGTCTCATGTCTGAGGAATGCAGAGCTGCTGTTACTGGGAGTGTTCAGCCAGGGGGGTGGGGCAGCTGCATTGCTGGCATGAGCTTGGTATTCCACTTTTTGGGGAGCAGAGGATTAAGAGTAATCAGGAGGAGAGAATGGTCTCCTCTCCCTATGGTGTCTGTGGCATGCTGTAAGCTTGAGTGTAGCCCTCGGGATCTTTGTTTCTTCCCCAGACTGAGGGTAGCAGGGATAGAACTGTTTCTATCCCTGTGGCAGAGGAGCTGTTGGATGCCTCTGGAAGCCTCTCCCCAGGGGAACTCTGGGCCACTACCAGTGGGTATGGTCAGCCATGTATGGGGCAACCATTCTGTGGTCATGAGCCAGGGGCCCTGCCTGGTGAAGAGTTAGGGGGTGGAAGTTCTCAGGGAAAAGGGGCTGGACTCTTTCTGTATTGTGACTGTGGTGTGCTGGAGGGGCCAGTGTGGTCACTAGGCCCTTTGTTTTTCCCCAGCCCAACGGCCGTTAGGCAGCACCGCTGCAACTGCAGTGGTGGAGGGGTTGTGGGATGACTCTGTGATTTCCTCCTCAGAGAAATGCTGGGCTGCCTTTGATTGAAGTGGTAAGTTGGGGGCAGGGTGGTTGTGCTGCAGTACCAGGTCCAGCGGCTGTGCCCAGGGAGGAGAAGTGAGGTCCAGCATGTGTGTGGAGAACAGTCCAGCCACTTATTCATGAGGTGGGTGCTCTGTGCTGAGGGCCAGATCAGCCCCTGGTCCCCACAGACTCTCCAGAGCCTGGAGACAGAGCAAGGGATGCAAGACGGCAAAGATGGCAACCTTCCCCTCCCACTGGGAACTCTGTCCAGGAAGTTGCAGAGCTGCTACTGGCTCGATAGCCACAGCAGGGGGTGGCTGGAGGCCCAGGCTGAGAAGACCTGCCCAGTGAGGAGATATGGGATCAAGGTAACAGTCTGGTCATGTAACAATCTGGCCACCATTCTTGCAGGGCTGTTGCAGTATTCAGGGAGTCCACTCCAGTCCCTAGTTACCTCGGATTTTCCAGTACCTGAAGGTATCAACAGTGAAGGCTGTGAAACAGAAAAGATGGCAGCCTGCCTCTCCCACTGGGAGCTCCATCCCAGGGAGGTTCCAACCTGTTGCTGGCCCAAACACACTGGTGAGGGTGGCTGGTGATCCCAGTTGGGTGGTCACACCCAGTGAGGAGAAACAGGATCAGTGACTGCTATAAAAAAGCACTCTGGCCACTTTCTTGTAAAGCAGCTGTGCTGTGTTGAGGGTCCAACCAGCCCCCTCATAACCTCAGACTCTCCAACGCCCAAAAGTGACAACAGTGAAGGCTGTGAAACAGCACAAATGGCAGCCTGCCTTTCCCTCTGGGAGCTCCATCCTAGGGAGGTACAGACGTGTTGTCAACTGGAAAACACCCGGTGGTTGTAAATCTTGGTTTTGAGATTCCAGCCAGTAAAGAGAAACAGGGTCTGGGATTCACATGGAAAGGCAATCTGGCCACTTTTCTGTAGAGCTGCTGTGCTCTGCCAGGGGACCACTCCAGTCCCTAGTTGCCTCAGACTCCGAAGGCAACAATGGCTAAGGCTGTAAGACAGCAAGGATGGTGGCCTATCCTTGCCTCTGGAAACCCCATCCCAGAGGGGTACAGACCTGTTGCCAGCTCAAAAACACTTGTGGAGGTGGTTGTGGACCTCAGTGAGGAGATTTTGCTCAGTGAAGAGAAATGGGATCCAAGACCCACGTGAAAAAAACACTCTGGCAGCCTCCCTGTAGAGCAGCTGTGCTATTTTGGGGGCTTCTCCAATCCTTAGTCACCTTGGATTTTGGCAACAATGGCTAAGGCTGCAAAACAGCAAAAATGATGTCCAGCCCCTCCTTCTGAGAGATTCATCTCAGGGGAGGTATAACCTTGCTACCAGTGGCTGGCTGGAGTTCCAAGCCGGTGGGTCTTATCCTGTGAGGTGCCATGGAAGCAGGGCCTGCGGACAATCCCTGCTCAGCCCCTTGGATTCAGCCCCTTTCCTAGGGATGTAGAGATGTCTAAATTCCCAGCCACTTTTGCTGGGAAGCCCTGGTATCTAAGGCTCCCAGGGCTCTGCGTGTGCCTGAGAGGCTACTCTTCCAGGACTCCCTGTAGCTCTGTGTGTCAGACTGCAGGCCTTGGTGGGATGGGTTCACAAGGGGATCTCCTGACCCAAGGGTTGCAAAGATCCATGGGAGAATTGTGCCCCCCCCCAGGTGCTCAGTCACTCACTGCTTCCCTGGGTGGGGAAGGCTCCCCTGGTCACATGTTGCTCCCGGGTGGGCAGTCGTCCTGCCTTGCTTTACTTCATCCTCCACAGATTGAGTTGTTTTCTTGATGAATCCCAATGTGTGTACCTGGATGCTTCAGTTGAAGGTGCTGTATTTACTAGCCCCTTCTATTTCTCCTGTGAGAACAGCACACACTAGCTGCTTCTAGTCGGCTACCTGCACTTGCTCAATATTATAACTTGAAGAAGACAAAAAAATACTGACAATTTTTTTGGCATTCCAAGACTAATTCTAAATACAAAAATAAATAAATAAAAGCAAAATTTAGGGGGAAAACATTTTCATTTTGGCATGGACTATGCCTGGAACCAGGAGATTTACCAGCCAGTCACCTAAGGGCAGATTTATTACTTAAGTCTCTTTAATCTTGGACTAGATGCTGCTTGGTCTTCATAGGAACAATCACATATTTTAGGAACAATCACATATTTTAGGAACAGATTTGCCTTCTATGCCTACAGTGCTTCTACTAACATCAATACTTAAGAGTTACAGAATGTCTTATCCATTGTCATGGTTCCTCACACAATATTGTATTTGACATTTTACAGCAAAGAAAGATTGACAATCAGTTCATGCCTATAGAAGTTACTTGCCCAGTTGCTCGGGATCTCGCACACATTCCATGGGCAGTTGGGGGTGAGCTGCCGCTGGCCACACCAGAGGCTGCAAGACCAGACATGGACAGGTACAAAGAAGAGCTGCGCCACTTGCACAACCCAGAGGAGAACTGATACATCCTTAATGTTGATTCAAGCAGTGATGAGAACCACGGGTCTTCTATGGCCAGAAGAGCTCCGAAGAGACAGTCCAGCTCTGTGGTAGTGATCAACTCTGACTCTGATGATGAATGCTACTCCTATGAGGAGAAGAAAGCTAAGATATTCTAAACAAGCAGTGACGATGAGAGTCTGGAGTGTTGTTATGTGCAGCCCACCATCCAGGAACCTCCAATAGTTATTAGTGATGGTGACGATGACAATGATGACAGTAATGATTTGGAAGTTTCTGTGCCAGCAGAAGATTCATATGATGAGGACCAAACTGCCTCAGATGAAGAAGAGCTGGATAAGGCTGCTGTCTGCCAGCATGATTCATCTGATGATGCTGGTTGAGCATGATCTTGGTGAGAATCTTAGTGAACCACCAGGTGATCCTGAGGCTAACCTTGAGGTTTCAGAGAGGAAGCTGCCAACTGAGGAAGTGCCTGCACCTGTGGTGGAACAATCAAGGAAAAGGAAGGCAAAGACCAAAAAATATCATGGGGTGACTGAGGAAAAGACAGGCAAAGACCAAAAATATAGTGGAGCCACTGAGGAAGAGGAAGGCAAAGACCAAAAATGTATCTGTAACACGTGCTGGTAAAGGACAGAAAAAGCGTGGACCTTCAAAGAAGAAACCCGGTGTGGCCAAAGTTGAAAAATGCAAGACTAGGACTCATAAGTGCAAAGTCCCTGGATGTTTCTTGCTTGACCTTGAAAAGTCAAAACAGTACTCTGGAAAAAAATCTCAAGCGAAATAAGGATGAAATGATTCAGAGCATCTACGACCTGTTTAACAGCTCCGTCTGTGATAAAAAGCTACCAGAGAAACTAGAGATCAGCTAGAATAAAAAGATGCTGAGAACTGCTGGCTTATGCAGCACTGGCAGGAATTACGAAGCAAGGCAGAATTCTTAAGGTTATCTGAGAGTATATTCATGTGAGCTAAATCCTTTACTGGTAAGAAGTGTTAGAAAAGTTTGTTTTTGTGAAATTAAGGATATTAGAATTCAGATACTGTTAAGTAATATTAGACTTTAACATTCATGTTATTAACCATGATTGACCTTAACAAGGGGCTCTATTGCTAACCATTCTGTGCCCTTGACAGGGTAGATCTGAAGCTCTTGGGATCTACCTTGGGTCTTACTTCAGCTCAATAGTTTTCACACGTAGGACAAAATGCAAAAGAAAAGTGAGTTTTCAATAGTGGCAGGTTGAGAGAAAGGAGAGAATGCTGGATGGGAGGCTGAGGCGGGCAGATCACGAGGTCAGGAGATTGAGACCATCCTGGCTAACACGGTGAAACCCCATCTCTAATAAAAATACAAAAGAAAAAAAAAAAGAAAAAAAATTAGCTGGGCATGGTGTCGGGCGCCTGTAGTCCCAGCTACTTGGAAGGCTGAGGCAGGAGAATGGCGTGAACCTGAGAGGCGGAGATTGCACTGAGCCGAGATCGCGCCACTGCACTCCAGCCTGGGAGACAGAGTGAGACTCCGTCTCAAAAAAAAAAAAAAAGAAGAGAATGCTGGAAAGAGGACAAGTTTTAGAGGCAACACTTAAAAACCAGGGCTACTGTGACATCTACCTAGGCAGGAAAGATGAACATGTTTCATGAAGTTCATTGCTGATGACACTGAATGAAACTATCTGAGCCATGTAATCAAAAAATAAAATGTTTTCTGCATCTCAAAAAAAAAAAAAAAGAAGTTACTTGCCCCTAAGTAACTGGCTAACCAGGGTATTGAAATGACTTCCTGAAAGCACACTAATGACACCAGTTGGAATAAAACAGCTTGCAAGTGTGGGATTCAGTTTTTTAAGAGGGGGTATTTGCCTTACCAATATATGTTGCTGTCTCTGCCATAGCCAGAATGTACAGGTATGGGAACAAAAGCATAGAGTTAGGATTCAGATTTGGAGTAGCCCTGTACTAGTACACCTAATAATTCACTTGAAAATTGTCTCCTTTTCCCAAGATCTTGTTTGTGCTGGGTTTAGAGGTTCTAATGCCTATGGCAAGATTATTCTAATAAGGAATATGACCATTATCCTGATGAACAGGAAGATGAGACTTCCTTGCTGCACGTTGGGCTCCTCAGTCATTGAAGCAGCTGGCAGAGAAGAAGATCGCTGTGGCCAGGCACAGTGGCTCACACTTTAATCTCAGCACTTTGGGAGGCCAAGGCGGGCAGATCACCTGAGATCAGGAGTTCGAGACCAGCCTGACCAACGTGGAGAAACCCCATCTCTACTAAAAATACAAAATCAGCTGGGCATGGTGGCATGTGCCTGTAATCCCAGCTATTCAGGAGGCTGAGGCAGGAGAATCACTTGAATCCAGGAGGCGGAGGTTTCAGTGAGCTGAGATCACGCCATTGCACTCCAGCCTGGGCAACAAGAGTGAAACTCCATCTCAAAAGAAGAAGAATAAGAAGAGGAATAAGAAGCAGCAGCAGCCACAGCAGCCGTACAGGCAGAAATTGGGTTGCTCTTACACATTGTGGTAAGGACTATGCCTGGAAGCCAGGAGATTTACAGGAGCGTATTTTAGCACCACTTTCCTCATAGTCTTGGTAAATACAATGCTAGGCCAACCCAAGAAACACACCAATAACTTGGATCCAATATAATGATAATCTAGGTCATTGCTTGATCCACACACTTTGTACAATTAGCTGGACAGAGTCAAAGAAAAGAAAGATGGAGTGCATAGCAAGCTATATCTTGTCTCCTGCTACTCAAGTGGTATCTGCTGACAGAGAAATAGACCTCAACCACACAAAAAATCCACAGAAGTCCATCTGCGGCTCAGATAGAATCATCCTGGATATAGATAGCTCCTATCCCAGAGTCCTCTTGTCAAATCTTCTCTCAGAAGTTAGTGTAGAAATGATTAATCAAACCATAGCATGTTGAGACATTTCTGTTACTTCCACAAATAAATTTTGAATTCATTGAAATAACTGGCTTTTTACATTTAAGCTAGAAACTAGTATATTAGAAAATAGGTAGGATTTGCCTTGTCAAGTTAATTTGAAGGTGCAATTTCTATAGTTCTTGTTATCATCATGATTTATAAGAAAAGTATTCTTGTTTCGTGTTATTTCTTTTTTATATTCTTATTGGTACATAATATTTATTTTCATGTATCTCTAAGGTACATGTCATATTTTGATACATGCATCGGTTGTGTAATTATCAAGTCAGGGTGTTTAGGATATCCATCACTTCAAGCATTTATTATTTCTTTGTGTTGGGAACATTTCAAATCTTCTCATAACTATTTTGAAATATAAAATACATCGTCGCTAACTATAGTCACTCTACTGTTCTGTTGAACACTAGAACTTATTCCTTCTAATTGTATGTTTTTATACCTCCCCCCTCCCACACACACGCACACATCCTTCACAGTTGCTAATAACTATCATTCTACTCTTTACCTCCATTAGAATAACCTTTTATGGTGGCAGCAAAGGGTGGGCTGGGCGGGCAGCCCTCGGGCCCCCAAAGGAGTGCAGATGTCAGCGGTGGTGGAAAGGCGGTCCCCAGGCCACTGAATGATGCACTTGGGCACTTGTGGGCGGTGCCAGGCTTTGCGGGTCCAACCTCAGGCCTCCTGATGGTGCACATAGGCTGTGGTAGGTGGGGCGGGGCGATCCCCAGGCCTCGGTGGGGCTTGCGAGCAGCCAGGCTGGGTCTTCATTCAGGCCTCCTGATGGTGCAGGAGCATACGCGGAGCTACGGGTGGGACAGGGCCATGGATCCCCAGGCCCCTGGGCAGTGTGCTCAGGAACTGGGAGAGGCTTTGCTTGGTGGTGTGGTCCTACCCTCAGACAACCCAATCCCCTATGTTGTGCTC
Source organism: Gorilla gorilla gorilla (assembly GCF_029281585.2). Classification (NCBI taxonomy): domain Eukaryota; kingdom Metazoa; phylum Chordata; class Mammalia; order Primates; family Hominidae; genus Gorilla; species Gorilla gorilla. The sequence goes on along the minus strand of NC_073234.2, from coordinate 25,235,243 downwards.
AGGGGCTCAGGCTGTGGTTGGCAGAGTGGGCAATCCCCAGGTGCCCCCCAGCGGCGTGCTTGGGTGGTGGCAGCCCCGGCTGTGGAGATGGCAGTGGGTGGAGAAAGCCTGTCGGTGCGCAGCGGCTTTGCTATTGGGAGTCGGGGTGGCTGTCAATGGCAGCGACCTCACTCAAGTGGCTGTCAGGCTCTGGGGAGCTTGTGTTTTGGCTCCCTTTCACTGGAGGCAGCCTCCCCAGTGCACCGCACTGCCAATTCCCCGGGGTGTAGAACACCTTTGGGGCTAGAGTGCCAGGGACCCAGCCACACGGCTGGCACCAATCAGCCTTGTGCCACTACAGCCCTCCCGGTGTGTGGGGCGTTGTGGGGGAAGTGAAGGATGTCTGCGGGGCTCCAGGGATGTGGAGATGCGGAAGCTGTTGAGACCCGAGGCAGGATGAAGTCTTGTGGGGGCTGGGCTCCAAATAGCCTGGTCCAGGAGGTGTGTGGGACCTCGCCTGAGATCCGTCCTGGAACAGTGCTGTTGCGCAGTGCAGGCTCCAGGCAGCTCCCCATCCTAGTCTCGGGGGCCCCCAGGGCTCTCCCATGGCTACGACTGCAGGAGTCTGCGGTGGGAATGTGGACACACTTTCCCTGCACTAAGAAGTCTCTGGGCTCCCAGACAGTTTCAGCTGAGCTACTTGCCTCCCCTCTGTCTCTTTCCTGCCTCAGAGCTTTCCTGTCGCTTTCTCTGCTTAATTCGAATGTGTTCTTTTAGATGCTGTATTCCAAGTCTGATTTTCTACTGGGTGTTTTGGTTCTTCTTTGTGGAGGAAAGTACTGAGGGCCTGTAGACAGCCATCCTGAAGCCCCTCTTGGGGGAAAAATGTTTTCTTCCTCGGTATCATGAAATGTGTGAAAAGAGTCGAAATTGCAACCTTGTAAATTTGTTATTCTATTTTTTAAAATTCCAGCTGGGCGTGGGGGCCTGCGCTTGTAGTCCCAGCTACTGGGGAGGCTGAGGTGGGAGGATCACATGTGCAGAAGTTAGAAGCTGCAGTGAGCCCTGATCATACCACCGCACTCCAGCCTGGCTACAGAAAGAGTCCCTGTCTCGAAAATGATTAATTTTAAAATCCTACAAAGTTTTTAGGAAGGAATTTTTGGTTAGATTTATATGTCAGTTAAGACATAAAAGAACCAGCATGGCACATGTATACATATGTAACTAACCTGCACATTGTGCACATGTACCCTAAAACTTAAAGTATAATAATAATAAATTAATTAATTAAAAAAATAAAAAGACATAAGAGAGGGAATGCCATGAGACTGGCAGCAGGTTTCCACAGTGCACTTTGCTGCAAGGATATTCCTCCAAGCCTGGTGGGCAACCCAATGGCTGACCACCCACTCTGTGATCGGCCCATCCCCCATGGAAGTTTTACCTCTTGATGGTGAATGCTCTCATATCCTCCAAGTGTACAAGCATTTGAAATGCTTAAACAACACTACAAAATTAAATGAATAAGTAACTGATTCGACAAATACGGTCAAACTGCATTAAAAGAGAAAGCAACAACAATATTCTGTCTCAAAACTGCCCCTGCTTATTAGGAAGTCAGACTGATTTCTTCCCACATCATAGGCAGTTCCCATAAGTTTTCCATTCTCTCTAAGGTAATAAATATTATCCTCTGTATTTCAGGTGATAAAATATACCCCAACGAACATGAAACAGACTCCCTGTGGGTAAAATAACAAAAACAGACAAACAAATGAGAAACCAGAATCTGATAGCTAGCAGGATGAGGGACTAGTCAGGTATCCCAGGGTTATTAATTGCCATAAGGTTTCCTTCCCGTAATTAAACAGGAAGGAAATGCTGAAAAGCATTCCCAAAACAACCATAGCTGGGAAATTGCCAAAATATCTTGACAGATTGCCTGATGCCAGCGGACAACCTTCTCCCCAGCCTTGCTGTCCTGCCATAAGTCAGACTGTCCTACCATAACTCAGATTGGAAAAAGAACCCAATCTTTTTTTTTTTTTTTTTTTTTTTTCTGAGATGGCGTCTCGCTCTGTCGCCCAGGCTGGAGTGCAGTGGTGCAATCTGGGCTCACTGCAAGCTCTGCCTCCCGGGTTCACACCATTCTCCTGCCTCAGCCTCCCGAGTAGCTGGGACTACAGGCGCCCGCCACCACGTCTGGCTAATTTTATGTATTTTTAGTAGAGACGGGGTTTCACCGTGTTAGCCAGGATGGTCTCAATCTCCTGACCTCATGATCCGCCCGCCTCGGCCTCCCAAAGTGCTGGGATTACAGGCATGAGCCACCACGCCCGGCCGGACCCAATCTTATAAACATTCTTTATTGATGAATGGCCACAGACCTTAAACCAGTTACAGACAGCTTGTGGAGATTATGCACAAACTATTTTTGTACCCTATAGTTCACCTTTTGAGGTAAAGAGCCAAATTCCACCCGATTTAATGTTAAAACACCATCCCAAAGTGACCGTGGGGTGCATGTTACATCTGCTTACCCAATGCACAAGTGCTTGACTTCCTTCATGAATATTCATAAGTATTCACAGAATTTTCCCAACCCTGCTCAGTATGTATGTAAAACTGACTGTATAAGACATGTATACCAGCCCCCTCTCACTTCTTTGGAGAGTGAACTTTCGGATTTTCCCGAAAGCTGCATTTCCCTAATTCTAGGGTTATTTTTCCCTCTGAAAATAAAGTCTTCTCCTTTCCTTCCTTTGTGGATCTCATGGTCTTTTGATAATGAAGATAATAAAAGATCCAATTCCGCCTAATATCTTAAGTCCAACTTTTATCTAATTTAACACTTTTCCTCTCTCTCAGCTTGGATTGGATCTGCTTAGTTTGGGACCATTAAGGGGGCAAGTGAGTATAACGGGCTCTGCATGAGCTCTTTCTCTCTCTCGTATCTCTTTTCATTCCCCAACCCTGATCCACAGAATGAGTGAAGGTGAAACAAAGGGAATAGAAATAAACACGGAATAAAGATGTTACCAGCCTGGACAGTTTTAATCTGTATGCTGACACTCCAAATGTTTCTCTTTTTTTTTTTTTTTTTGGACTACTTCTATGGGTTTTTCAGAAATTCTGCTCCTGGGGTACTCTGCAGTTGTCTGATGTGTGATGTCTCCTTTGGCAATCCTGCTTACAAATCACTGTACCTCACCCCTCACAACTCCCCAGGTACTTTTTTTTTTTTTTGCTTTCTACTCTATACTTCCAGCTTCTTTTCATTGAGGCTGACTTGCCTGTGGTAAGAAGCAGTCTTACGTGAATTTTATTTTAGGATGGTTCCCAAATGGCTGCTTTGTATGAGATCTACATCCGGCCCATAGGAAACACTCCCTTCAGCCTCACCATTGCTGGAAGTGTGGCTTAATCTACACATCTGCTTTTACTCTGTGGTTATGTGTAGTTCTAACAACCTCACATACTGAAAGTGTTCACCTCTGCAACCTCCAACTCCCAGAGGACACTTGCCAATATATGTCAGAATCCAAAGTTGGCTTAAGGTAAAAGAGAAGTTCTTTTGCTTATTGACACAGAAAGATATTGGGAAATGGGAAGTACACTGGCAAGTCACTTCATAAAAAAAATTCTCACTTCCTAATCTCTGAACACTCATAAACTCTTAATGTGCTCTGAAAGTAGATGATAGATCAAAATTTGAAATAAACACTCTTGCAAGCTTGTTAGCATGTCCTATATAGGAGGTCTAGCACCTATAGAGTTGTTCTTGACATTTGTGCCCTCAGATAAAAGTAAACAGCAGGAATGACCACATTTTAATATCCTACTAGTCATTCAATATTTATGAATTATTTTCTGAGGACTTATTACATGTCAGACACTGTTTGGGGAGTCTATTTTAGACTTCAAAAATCTTTTAAAAACAAACATTTCATTAAACTATAGGTGAAAATTTAAGCATATAGTCATTAAGTTTGTGAATCAGACCTATCTTGGAGAGGAATTTAATTTGTTTAAATTTATCAAAGGACACACAAAAGATAAGCCCTAGTTATTCTAACCACTTATTAACACAGCTACCTGCGATTTCTGGGAGCTTAACTTCCGTTCAGGCTCAGAAACTCTAATTTTGGGAATATACTTGGACCACATTGTTAATTTGGGAAGATTCAGATAAAGTATGAGAAATGCATTCACATTTGACTATGAGAACATCAAGTTATATTGTATAATACCAAAAATAATGGTCCCTTGAATATATCCAGGATGACCTACAAACAGAATTGTTCCTAGATAAAAACCCTTATGCTTGTAGAAAATCTATGTTGACACTCACTATTCAGATGTTGTCATTCACAACTCTGAGTTTCAATGATTTAATGATGAAATTTAGGACTGAGAAGCTTGTTTCTTGCAGATTTATCAACCTTGCTAATTGATCTTTATGTCATTCTCCTTTTGTATACTTCAGGTAAATAAATAAATATTTGATTTATTCATGGGGTGATTTCGTTTGATACATTAATCCATAGGTACAGTCAATATTTTCAAAACAGTAGTTTTACATCAAATAAAGCAGCATTTAAAAAAACAGATTTATCAATAGAATAACAACTTTTGAAAGTGGAAGTTATTTTTTTAAATCAATTTTCTTAACCTAAGTTTAAATCTAAGTAACCAGCTTTTTCCAACAATAATAACAATTTATCTTTGAATACTACACAAAATCTCATGACATAATCAAAATTAACTGGGGTATATGGAAGCTTCTTTCAAGAATTGGTATCAATTCTGCCTTCTGGAGCCAGTAAACTAAGTGTAACATCAATATGACAGCTGTTGGAACAATTTACGTTAACAAACTTATTCCCAGCAACCCTTTTCCTGATTCGGGCTAAGTAGCTTTAGTTCCTGGAAATAATACTTAAGTTACGGTTTCAACTGATTCAAATTCCTGCTTTTTCTCGTCTGTACTCTTAAAAGTAGGCATTTACATATGTGCATGTATGCAGAGGAAAACTAAGAGAAAGTTAAGATGGTTTGAAACAATCACATAAAAATTATTTCAAAGAATTGGGCCAGGAATGGAGGAAAAAAGTTCCACCCTTTCTTTTCAGATATATTTGTATTGATTTTACCTAAAATTCATTACTTCACACAATCTTGTCTTATTTTGAGCTTGTTGGTCACTGAATTTCCCCTAGTGCTCTTGCATACATCTACAAATAAAGGCAATTCTCCCCATCCTGTTAACTTCTTCAGTTTAGATTTTAATACACTTAAAATATTCATCTCGCTAAACTCTCAATTTTCTCTGAAATGCAGAATGTTTGGAGTTTATGATTCTATTACTCAGTGTATTAGATATCCAAGTTGTATGTCATCTATACATTGAATATATTAACCTAAGCATTTATAAAATGTGGAGTAAGAGAGAATGAAATGCAAAACATTCTGGCATATAGAAAATGATCTCTCTCCTAACTAATGGCACCTAACCTGAGGTAGCACTGCTTTCATGTAGATATTATAGCATTCTGTGGCATACATCTCAGTGAAAATCATATACATGATATATTCATTGTTTTCCAAAACCATTAATGTGATGAGTCTTTTAACACCAAGAATACGAGGTCATTCTAGCATGACTTGCCTGCTTACTCATGTTACACATACGGATATTTACTAAGACTTAGCTAACTATATTTTTAATATTGCACTCTGCCAACTCTTGCCTAAAGCTCTTTGATTCAAACGTCTACCAAACCAAGGCTGCATGATTGCAGCATTCTGTGGTACATGGAGAAACTACTGGTAGCATTCACTCCTGCTTTTGGGGAGGATGCGGGTCTTTTTTGAGCCTACTGTTTTCTTACCAACCTGTCATTGATCTTCAAGCTAGTTAACTTTAAGTGAATATATTTTCTAACATATTAGGATATATAGATGATTACCATGAACCTAGTTACCTGTTATTACAACTATGGCATAAGTTCTAATTACTTGAAATCACTGTTATTCTGAAAAAAATCAATAAAGCAAGTAAATTTGACTCAAAGAAGTAAGTGGAGTGAGATTTATTTTAGACCAATTATTTCTTCTTACTTTTACAAACACACTGGGGGAAAAGCATTAATCAGGAAGGAGCACAAAGGAATTTTCGATGGTACTGGAACTATCCCACAAATATATCAGAATGGTGATTACATGGATTCACACATATGTCAAATGTATTAAACTGCACAATTTAAATTGGTGCATTTTATTCACTGAGCTGTAGGCAAGTTTTACTTTAGTTAAAAAAAAGAAGTACTCACATGCAAAATAAACCAACATATCAAAACAGAAGCATCATTATTAGAGGGGAAATATAATTATCCCTTTTAGTTCCTAGAAATACAATCCAGTTCCTAATAAGAAATTGGTACTGTAAGTTGAAATGTCCCAACCCACCTTTACTTTTTGCTTGATGGTTGTTTTTATTAGTTAATAATAGTTAACATAGGAATGACATATTCAGTGTGCTGAGTAAAAATAAAAGTTAAATTACATTTTAAAAATTTAAAAACTCTGTCAACTAAGAGTCTTATGTCTGGTTACACTATCTATATTATCTTTCAAACATGACAGTGAAATGAACACCCCTCCCCGCAAAAAAGTAAACTGAGAAAAGCCATTGATAGCAGACTTACTTTGTAAGAAATACTAAAACATATTCTTAACAGTGAAAGCAAATGACACTCAACAGTAACTTGAATCAACAGGAATAAACAAATATTAGTAAATATGTAGCTAAGTATATAAGATAGTATAATTGTATATTTCTTTCCTTTCTTGTTTTAACTTATTAGAAGTCAGTTGTATAAAACAATGTGCAAACAATTGTAATGCTGAGTGTATAACAAATAGAAATAAGATGTGTTTGACGATAGCTGCACAATGGAGGAAGATGAGAGAAACACTTATATTGGAGTAAGTAAATTGTATCAGACACCTGAGAAAAAAAGAAATGAAGATAATATCTTAAAGAAGAAATAAGGAAAACTCAGAATAGTAAATAAGAAGGTTAATATAGCAAAATCTAAAAATGTTTACTTGTTTTCTTTTTTAAAAGACATAAAATTATATAAAGTAATAACATAATAATTTATTCTTTGGTCTGTAACATATAAAGACATAATATGTATAAACAGCACCAAAAAAGGCAAAAGGATTAAAATCATATGAGTGATTTTCTAGATCCTACTGAAATTAAGGTAGTATACATCTCAAATAGATTCTTATAAGTTAATTGTACATCATAAGCCCTACAGTAAACATTAAAAGGAAACCTGAAAAGTGTACTAAAAAAATCTTTAAAGAAATTAAAGTTAAACTAGGAGGTATTACATTAACGCCAAAAAAAATTAAGTAAATAGAAAACAGAAGACATAGGCCAGGCATGGTAGCTCATACTTGTAATCTGCGCACTTTGAGAAGCTGGGCAGAAGGGTCATTTGAGGTCAGGAGTTTGAGACCAGCCTGGGCAACAGGTCAAGGCCCTGTCTCTACAAAATGCTTTTAAAAGTTAGCCAGGCATAGTGGCATGTGCCTGTCGTCTCAGCTACTAAGAAGGCTAAAGCGAAGGATTGCTTGAGCCCAAGAGGTTAAGGTTGCAATGAGCCATGATTACACCACTGTACTCCAGTCTGGGCAACAGAATCAGACCCTGTCTCTAAAAAAAATAGAAAAATGAAACAAAAATGACTTGAGACACACAGAAAACTGAAAATGGCAGACATAAAACCAGCCATGTTAATAGTTCTATTAAACGGAAATGGGTTAGCCAATCAAAAGGCTCAGATTGTCAAACTGGATTAAATGAACACAATCCAACTATATGCCATCTACATAAGAAACTTCAGATTCAGATAAAAATAAGTTGAAAGTAAAAGTCTGTAAAATGATACCAAATGAAGAGCCAATATTAAGCGACCTGGGCTAGCCTCAACACATTTTAAAAAATTGAAATCATATAAATTATGTCTTCCTACAACAATGCAATAAAATTAGATATCAAAAAAGATAGAATTTTTGGCATTTACAAATATGTGGAACTTAAACAACTTACAGCTAGGTTTATCAATGGATCAAAGACAAAAATCACAAGGAAAATTAGAAAATACTTTGAGATAAATGAAAAATAAAGCAAACATATAAAAATTATAGGATGCAAACAAAGCAGTTCTTATAGTAATATTTATACCTACAATGCTATACTATTAAAATAGAAGAAATCTCAAATAATAACCTAAGCTACCACCTTAAGGAATAATAATATTAAAGTAAAATGTACAACGAAATAAGCCTAAGCAAGTAGAAAGAAGGGAAAAAGAAAGATTACAGTATAAATAAATGAAACAGAGAATAGAAATCAATAGATAAAATCAACAAAACAAAAGTTAATTCTTTGAAGATATCAACAAACTCAACTAAACTTTAGGTAGACTGACCAAGAAAATACAGAAAATACCAACAAAATCAGGAATGAAAGAGGGGAACATAACTACTGACTTTACAGCAACTTTAAAAAGACAAAAAAAGAATTGTAAAGGAGTAATACAAACAATCAAGCATTACAAATTAGATTACTTAAATGAAACAAAAAAATTTTTTGAGAGATTCAACTGATGAAAAGTCTCAAAGAAATAGAAAAACCACATAGAAATATAAAAGTAAAGAAATTAAATCAGTGGTTTTAAAACTTCCTAAAGAAAAGTCCAGATCCAGATTACTTATCTGGTGAATTCTACCAATTATTAAAAAAATTAATACAAATCTTGCACAAACTCTTCCAAAAAACTGTAACAAAAGGGAACATTCTGCTATGGTTTGAATGTCTGTGCTCCCTTCAAAATTCATGTTGAAATATAATCATCAACGCAATAGTATTAAAAGGTGGGACCTTTTGGAGGTGATTAGTCCAAAAGGGCTCTGCTCTCATGATTGGTGACCTTATTAAAAGGGCTGGAGAGAATTAGCTTGGGTCCTTTGGGCCCTTCCATCTCTCTTGCTGTTTTGTCCCTTCTGTCACGTGAGACAGAAGGGACACATAAGATGTCAATGTGTCATCTTGGAAGCAGAGACCAGGCCTTTACTGGACATTGAGCCTGCTAGCAGCTTGATTTTGGGCTTCTGAGCCTCCAGAATTGTAAGAAATAAATTTCTATTATTTATAAATTGCCCAGTCTAAGGTATTTTGTTACAGCAGCAGGAATAGATAATCACAATTTCCCAACTCATTTCTTGAAGCCAACAACACACTGATAATAATATAATACTATGTTAAAAAATTACAAGAAAAGAAAACTACAGGCTCTTATTACTATAGATATAAAAATTGTCAATAAAATATTAGCAAATTAAATCAAACAATATACAAAAAGTATTACACAATGATCAAATAGAATGTATCTCAGAAATGCAAAATTGGTTGAACATCCAAAAATATATTAATTTAATATACCATATCAATAAAATAAAACATCAAAACAATATGATCTTCCCAACTGACATATAAAAACACTCTTCTATGCTGAAAACAGTCAACAAATGATTAACGTAAGGGAACTTTTTCAATCTGATACAGAACATCTACAAAAAAACACATTTGGTGTTATACTTGGTATAACAGACTTGAGGCTTTCCCTATAAGATCAGGAACAAGATAAGGATATCTACTCTCAGAGAAGTATTGGAACAAATGATTCTTGAACAACTGGATATTCATATACAAAACATAAAGTTAAACCTCTTGCTACACCATATACAATTTAAATCAAATAAATCAACAACCTAAAGTAACAGAAAAACAATAAAACTTTTAAGTGAAAAATGACCATAAATCTTCATAATCTGTTTTAGAAATAGTTTCTTTAGATATTACACTAATCGCACAAATAATCAAAGAAAAAACAGATAAATTGAACTTCCTCAAAATTAAAAACATTTTTGCTTAACATAATACTATCAAAAAAGTGAAAGGATAACCCATAATGTGAGAAAATTTTTGCATATCATATATCTGATGGAGGACTTGAAAGAAGAATATATAAAGAACTCCTACAATTCATTATTTAAAAGATACATTACCCCATTAAAATATGGGCAAAAGATCTGAAAAGACATTTCTCCAAAGAAGACATAAAAGACACAAATTGCAAAAAGGCCACGAATGATTATCAAGAACATAGTTATTAAAGAAACACAAATCAAAACCATAATAAGATATCATTTCATGCCCACTAGGATAGCTATAATAAAAAAGACAGACAATAACAAGTATTGATAAGGATGGAGAAAAATCAGACCTAGCTACCTTGCTAATGAGAATGTAAAATGGTGTAGCCACTTTGGTAAACAGTTTGGCAATGCCTCAAAATGTTAAATCCCAGCAAGTTATTTCCAGGATATCAACAAAGTTATTCTAAGGTTTATATGGAGAGGGAAAAGAAACAGAAAATCCAACACAATATTGAAAGAGAAGAACAAATTTGGACTGATGTTACTTGACTTCAAGACTTAGTATAAAGCTGCAGTAATCAAGAGTGTGGTGTTAACTAAAGAAAAGACAAACAGATCAAGGGAACAGAATGGACAGCCGAGATGTAGACTCACATAAATGCAGTAAACTGATCTTTGACAAGGCAGCAAGAGAGTACAAAGGAGCAAAGGATCTTCTTTATAACAGTGATGCTGGAACTGGACATCCACAAGCAAAAAATAAGAAGAAGAGAAAAATTTTTAAACAAAAACAGACAGAATTTGTACTCTTCTCAAAAATTAACTCAAAATAAATTTTATGAAAAAATGTAAACACAAAACCATAAAACTCATAGAATAAAACTTAAAAGAAAATCTAGATGATGTTGGGTATGAGAATTTTTTAGATACAACACCAAAGATATGATTTATGAAAGAAAGGATTAATAAACTGAACTTTTTTCAAACTAAAGACTTAAAGACTTCTACTCTGCCCAAGATACTGTCAAAACAATGAAAAGGTTTTCTTCTAGGGTTTTTATGGTTTTGGGTTTCACACTTAAGTCTCTAATCCATCTTGAGTTAATTTTTGTATAAGGTGTAACGAAGGGGTCCAGATTCTGTTTTCTGCATATGGCTAGCTAGTTCTCCCAGCACCATTTATTAAATAGGGAATCCTTTCCCCATTGCTTATTTTTGTCAGGTTTGTCGAAGATGAAATGGTTGTAGATGTGTGATGTTATTTCCAAGGTCTCTGTTTTGTTCCATTGGTCTATATGTCTGCTTTGGTACCAGTACCATGCTGCTTTGGTTATTGTAGCCTTGCAGTATATTTTGAAGTCAGGTAGCATGCTGCCTCCAGCTTTGTTCTTTTTGCTTAGAATTGTCTTGGCTTTATGGGCTCTTTTTTGGTTCCATATAAAATTTAAAGTAGTTTTTTCTAATTCTGTGAAGAATGTCTGTGGTAGTTTGGTGGGAATATCATTGAATCTATAAATTACCTTGGGCAGTATGGCCATTTTTATAATACTGACTCTTCCTATCCATGAGCATGGAATGTTTTTCATTTGTTTGTGTCCTCTCTTATTTCCTTGAGCAGTGCTTTGTAGTTCTCCTTGAAGAAGTCCTTCACATCCCTTGTAGGCTGTATTCCTAGGTATTTTATTCTCTTCATAGCAATTGTGAATGGGAGTTTATTCATGATTTTGTTCCCTGCTTGTCTGTTATTGGTGTATATGAATGCTTGCGATTTTTGCACATTGATTTTTGGGCTGATTAAGGAGTTTTTAGGCTGAGATAATGGGGTTTTCTAAATATAGAATCATGTTGTCTGCAAACAGAGACAATTTTATTTCCTCTATTCCTATTTGAATATCCTTTATTTCTTTCTCTTGCCTGATTGCCCTGGCCAAAACTTCCAATACTTAGTTGAATAGGAGTGGTGAGAGAGGAAATCCTTGTCTTGTGCCAGTTTTCAAAGTGAATGCTTCCAGCTTTTGCCCATTCAGTATAATATTGGCTGTGGGTTTGTCATAAATAACTCTTATTATTTTGAGACACATTCCATCAATACCTAGTTTATTGAGAGTTTTTAACATGAAGGGATGTTGAATTTTATCAAAGGCCTTTTCTGCAACTATTGAGATAATCATATGGCTTTTGTCATTGGTTCTGTTTATGTGATGGATTACATTTATTGATTTGTATATGTTGAACTAGCCTTGTATCCCAGGGATGAAGCCAACTTGATTGTGATGGATAAGCTTTTTGATGTGCTGCTGGATTCAGTTTGCCAGTATGATATTGAGGATTTTTGCATTGATGTTCATCAGGGATATTGACCTGAGGTTTTCTTTTTTTGTTGTGTCTCTGCCAGATTTTGGTATCGGGTTGATTCTGGCCTCATAAAACACAAACCATAAAAACCCTAAAAGAAAACCTAAGCAATACCATTCAGAGCATAGGTATGGGCAAAGACTTCATGATGAAAATGCTAAAAGCAATTGCAACAAAAGCCAAAATTGACAAATGGGATCTAATTAAACTAAAGAGCTTCTGCACAGCAAAGTAAACTATCCTCAGAGTGAACAGGCAACCTACAGAATGGGAGACAATATTTGCAATCTACCCATCTGATAAAGGTCTAATATCCATAATCTAAAAGGAACTTAAACAAATTTACAAGAACGAAACAAACAATCCCATTCAAAAAGTGGGCAAAGGATATGAACAGACACTTCTCAAAAGAAGACATTATGTGGCCAAAAAACATATGAAAAAAAGCTCAACATCACTTGTCATTAGAGAAATGCAAATCAAAACCACAATGAGATACCATCTCATACCATTCAGAATGGTGATTATTAAAAAGTCAAGAAACTATAGATGCTGGTGAGGCTGTGGAGATAGTGGAATGCTTTTACACTCTTGGTGGGAATGTAAATTTGTTCTACCATTGTAGAAGACAGTGTGGTGATTCCTCAAGGATCTAGTACCAGAAATACCATTTGACCTAGCAATCCCATTACTGGCTATATACCCAAAGGAGCATAAATCATTCTACTATAAAGACACATGCAAACATATGTTTATTGCAGCACCATTCACAATAGCAAAGATATGGAACCAACCCAAATGCCCATCAATGATAGACTGGATAAAGAAAATGTGGTACATATACACCATGGAATACTATGCAGCCATAAAAAAGAATGAGATCATGTCCTTTTCAGGGACATGAATGAAGCTGGAAGCCATCATCCTCAGCAAACTAACACAGGAACAGAAAACCAAACACCGCATGCTCTCACTCATCAGTGGGAGTTAAACAATGAGAACACATGGACACAGGGAGGGGAACAACACACACTAGTGCCAGTCAGGGGATGGGGGGAAGGGGAGGGAGAGCATTAGGACAAATAGCTAATGCATGTGGGGCTTAAAACCTAGATAGTGGGTTGATAGGTGCAGCAATCCACCATGGCACACGTATACCTATGTAACAAACCTACATGTTCTGCACTTGTATCCTGGAACTTAAAAATAAATAAATAAAATTTTTAAAAAAATGAAAAGATAAGCCACAGACCAAAAGAAAATACTTAACAAAAGACATATCAGATAAAGGACTGTAATCCAAAATAGATAAATAACTCTTAAAGCTCAACAATAAGAAAATGAATTACCTGATTAAAAAATGGGCCAAAGATCTGAACAGATACCTTGTTAAGAAGATATACAAATGGAAAATAACCTTATTAAAATATGTTCAATATCATATGTCATTAGGTAATTTCACATTAAAACACGCCATTACAGAAAAACCAACTACTATATGTTCTCACTTATAAGTGGGAGTTAAGTTATGAGTATACAAAGGCACACAGAGTGATATAATGGACTTTGGAGACTCAGAAGGGGAAGAATAGGAGGGGTTTTGGAATAAAAAACTACATATTGGGTAAAGAGTGCACTACTTGGGTGATTGATGAGTGTAATAAAATCTCAGAATTCGCCACTATATAATTCATCCATGTGACCAAAAACCACTTGTACTCCAAAAGCTATTGAAATTTAAAATTTTCTTTGAAAACATTTACACACCAATTAGAAATGTCAAAATCCAAAATATGAACAACACCCAATGCTGATAAAGACGTGGAGCAATAGGACTTTCATTCTTTGCTGATTGAAATGCAAAATGGCACAGCCACTTGGAAAACATGTTGACAGTTTCTTACAAAACTAAACACATTCTTACCGTATAATCCAGTAATCCCACCTCTTGGTCTTTATCCAAATGAGTCGACAACTTATGACCACATGAAAGCCTGCTCATGAATGTTTATAGCAGCTTTATTTATAATTGCCAAACCTTGGAAGAAACCAAGATGACTTTCAGTAGGTGAATGGATAAACTGTGGTACATTCAGACAATGGAACATTCTTCATCACTAAAATGAAATGGGCTATCAAGCTATGAAAAGGCATGGAAGACCCTTAAAATGCGTATTTTAAATAATTAAATAAATAAAAGATTTAAATAAAATAAAAGATTTAAATAAAAAGTGTGCATATTAAAAATACATGAGCTGCAAAAAAATATATTCTTGAGGTACAAAACTATAAAATATCACATAATCACTTTTTTAAATAATTATGGGGCCCTTTTCTTATGGATGTTTATAATGTGTTTGCTTACATGCCTTTAATGGATATGTGCTCTGAATTTATATATTCATTGTCTAATTATTTTAAAAATTAATATTAAATGCCTATACATTATAAATTAATAAATCAAGAACTTATTGCTTGTCAGCTAATGTGCTAGATACCGGAGAATAAAGATATTAGTAAAAGCTTCAACTGCCTCAAAGGATTTTATATTTACAATACAGGCTAAGCTCAAATATAGAGAAAAAGTGTATGATGGCAAGGCTTAGAAATCTCTAGAACTACATCTGATAGAATAGAAAGGGAACAAATTGACAAGACAAAGGTGGATATTAAGATACTTTTTCTGATTGAGCATTGGTAGTGGTAATTCAAACATGATTTCTACATGTATTCTACATGCATTATATCACTAGAACCTCTTATCACACTTTAGTTGCAGCTTAGATTGTTATCCTTGTTTGAAAACGAAGAATAGAAACATAAGAAGAATCATATTATTCTCCAAAGTCACCTAGAGATAGTAAAATTCTGGGGCTAGGACTTACAGGCCTCAAATCTGACTTCATGGAGCTGTTTCTCCACACAAGCTTTCCCTAGACTAATGAGTAGTACAATCGGTTCTATACTCTCTTAAAACCTTAGTCCTTCAACAGCTGGAAACACACTGCTTTGCAAATCACTTAAATATCTAGTTAAATTAGTTTTTTTTTCTTTTTATGCAAACAATGACCCCTGAAAGGAAAAAAAAAAAAACACCCTGGTACTTCTATGGGATCAAAAAAATAGATATTATATAATAAAATGCAACAGATGATATAATTTCTGTGATTTCACATCATACAAAGTTGAAACATATATGAAAAATATATTAAAACCATGTGATTGAACACTCACATAAAGTACAAAAGACCAAAGTTTAGAAAATAAACTGCAAAATCTGCTGTTTCTGCTCATATATCTAAGCCTTTTCTCTTGGTCATAAACACTACATAGATAGAGAAGGCAGCTTTGCTCTTAATAATACCTGAGCATTGAAGACCGTTTTCCCCAAAATAGCTTCTACCATACACACATTCATTCTTTCACTCATTCACTCACTCAATATCAATTTAATATCTAGAATGTTTCAGATCTTGAAAGTACAATAACTTAAGATCAATGATTTATAATTGAGAAAGGAAATGTCAAATATCGGTGATGGAGTTTATTCTTACCTAATTTCTATTTTTTAATTTATATACCATTAATACTTTATGAAACACATGAAATAGAAGAGTCTATAACTTTTATTTGTGTATTTCTAACATCTGTCAGTTTCTGGCCCACTTGTTTGTCTAATAAGTGTTTGACTAATGATCAAATGGAAAATAGAATCTGGTGAAGGTGTCCAAACGCAGAAAGGAAGGTGTTTACAGGGAGGACAACATGAGAGCCCAGCACTTTACCTCCTGACCACACAGTAGCAGGTGTTTCCTTAAGGCCTCACACCACCACTAGAGAGCAACAGTTCACAAGCGAACTGAAGGTCTACGTGCAAGAGCCCTTGCAGGAATGCAGAACAGGAAGGCTGCGAGGTGGAGGCCTTGTGTCAGAAATTGGTCTGAGGAGCTCATTTACCCCAAGGCAGTTATTTGAAACACAAAATCAAGTGATGTGCTTTAATTCGCTGGCCCTGTGCCCTCTATTATTTAACCCAATTCTATCTTCGAGTCATACAAAACAATTACTCTAATTATTTTTTTAAAATATTTTTAAGCATCTGTCCTGATCTGGTCATTGTGCTCAGAATTGCCACACTGCCTATTATTATGTGCCTGCATTCACCATCGGTTATACAGCAGGAATAATGAATAGTTTCATCTTTTAAATTTTAGTTTTTAGGATTATCTCCCCCTCCAAAAACATTGAAATGATTACAATTATATAAATTAAAGTAATTTTGATTTAGGATATCCCCCTACTATTAAATACCAAATAAGGCAACTGAAAATGCATTTCAAGTTTATGAATGCAAATAAACATATATGTTAATGATTAGGAACCCTCTTGTATTAGAGTCAATTGCCCTCAAGCTGGTAAAGAAATTAGAGTTTCTTTTTCCCCGCTTTATTATATAAAAAGTTTATATGCCACAAATAGGCTAATTTGATTGCTTTATAAACATATTGCCTCTTTAAAATACAAAGTAAAATAACTTGCAAAAGGAACTTGAAATCTGTCAATGTCAATCTGTTCTAGCACAATCTATCCCAAATCTTCAATAGGTCTGAAAACTCCAACATTACTGTAAATTCATTTATTTTCTTTCTTTCTTTAAGGAATAAAAAACAGAGTTAGTAACTTAGTCTGTTAGGCATTGCGCCAAAGTAAGTTCCACTAAAATTTGTGTAAACATTCAATGTGGTGTTTATTTTTTTTTTCTGAGAATTCCTTGTCCTAAATGATGCTTACTTCCTGTTTAACATTTACAAAGAAAACGATATGCAACACATACTTTAGCTGAAGTCATAATGGAGTTATCATTACAGTTCATTACAGCCAGTCCTTGTTACCCAAGATTAGATGCATAAAAGGCTGATCGCCGGCCCCTGCCTTTTGAAAGCTACCTAATTGTAAACGAAAGCATGTATTAGATTGGTGCAAAAGTCATTGCGGTTTTTGCCATAATTTCAACAGCAAAATGAATATGCCTGCTCCCCCCAAAAAATGTGGTTGGAATACTCGTAAAAAAGAAGAAAAAAAATTATTCACAGAGGTCTAAAATCCTGAAACCAGCTCAAAGAGTATCTGAATGTTTATATTGTTTTGAATTGAATAAAATGAGCAGTGAAAAAAAACAAACAGACAGAAGTATGTCTGTTTCCAATTTATTCTGTGTCCTGGAAATAAATCTTTTCTCATTTTTTCTTTAAAATGAAATTCACACACACACACACACACACACACACACACACACACACTTATGGGAAGAAATTAACAAAAGATCTCTAACCAGAGAGTATAAAATTTCAGGCAGTCTCATGAAAATAATTCACCATAAATCCTCCACTATCAAATGATTACATAGGAAACTGCATATTATAGTTACAATTATGACCACTTTAAAGAAAACACCTAAGAAAGTTAATATGAAACACAGAACAACCCTTATGCATAATTCACATGAAGAGATTGATAGTGGTAGAGTCAGCAGCAGCATTAGAAGTGGTAAAGATGGTGACGTTGATATCACTAGTATTATTGATACTACTTCTCTAGCAACCAAAGGAAGGAAGTGTATAAAGGAAAAGTAAAGATCAATTACGTCAAATTTTTCTGAGAAGCCCAGTAAGAAGAAAACTGAAAATTAAATATATAATATAGCAACATATCAGTAATTATTTAATACCTTGACAAAATCAGAACAAAAATGATTCTGAGAGTTATCCAGAAGAATAATTACAGCAGAAAAGCCAAGATGGTTTTTCCTCCTAAAGGAAGAAAATGGTGGGGTCTTTAAATGTCAGATATTAAATAATGACAATCAAAACAACAACGGTAGTGTCTTCCCAGACAAATTCAATCACCATTCAGATCTCAGCTCAATTTTTAATTTGTGGATAATCAGAAGGGATGTGGACTGACACTGTCAATCATGTGGTTCTTCCTAAAACCCATGTAAAAAAGCCAATGCGTTCGTCCTCACAGTATTCCAGTGGTTGACATACTCCCCCTCCTTGATTTCCACCATTCTCCTGTAGAAAAGATACGAAAAGTGTTGAGGATGTAAACTTAAATCATGATAAACGTTTGGTGGTTAACTGATGCAACAAGATGAATCAATACAAGACACGCTATTTGAAAAAGTTCTATTTCTCAGGCTAGACCTCCTGGCCAGGATGCTGCCAATATCACCTGCCCAGAAAAAAAGAGCTGGAGATTTTTCAGCAAGCTCAGGCTGAGTATATATTGGACCACTGGAAACGAAATTTTGAGAGGTACAGAGTCATGGTACCTTTCAAAGCAGGGTAAAACCAAAGAGAATATATGGTACCCGAAGGTAAGAAGGCTTCTGCTTCTTACTTCTTGGACTTGCTATCTGCATATCACTCCTGCAGTGCCTTTTTCTCTCAGGAGCACTACCATACTTACGAATGAGAAATCTAGAAGAAATCTGGATTATTCAGAGAAGTCCTCTCTGATCACATCTTTTAATATAATCATCCTCGATCTACCCACTCTCGCTCACTACCATATGTACACATCGATGTCTGTATTAATTAAACAAATAATTATTGAACATCTGCTATCACCTGGCAATGTTCTCGGCACTAGGGATATAGCAATTAGTACAACAAAACTGATGCCCTTATGCTGCTTACATTCAAATGAAGGGAGATAGGCAGTAAACAGAACAATCTTATACTAATAATTCGGTTGGTGGAAAAGTCCCTTGAAGAAACAAAGCAGGGTCCAGGCATAAATATGGGGGTCCAGGGAGTTCTTTACCATTGCTTCAAGACAGAAGCAGAAAGATCACAATTAAAACACTGTTAACAATAGCAGGCAATTGTTGGTGTTAGCGTGAAATGTGAAATACAGCTGTCGCAGTGGACGTATGATTCTGTGTGCATTGCTCACTGAGGGTTAGATGCTGTGTTTAGGAGAGAGAGGACAAAGTTGACTCAAGAGTTTTTGATATGTGTGAATGTGATAAAACTACCATTGAGATATGAAAAGCTGGAGAAAAAGCTGGTATGAAAGGCAAAATGAGAAGATGAGTTTTTAACATTTTAAATTCAAAATGTCAATTTGACACTGAAGTAGAGAGTGTGACTAAGCGGTTGCCAGACAAATATGGAATGCAAAAAGGAGGTCAAAGCTGAAAAACAGGTTGTAAGAATATGGAAGGCATTAATGCTATGGGCTGGATGAGATAATCTAGGAAGCTTGTGTAGATAAAGTAGAAGAAAACAAAGGGGTGAAAAAGGCTTCTTCGGAGAAATGACTAGTGACATAGAAGAAAAGTTTCATGCAAGCTAAACTGAGAGAGAGAAACAGAAAGAGAAAGAAATGGAAATCAAGAGGAAAACAGAGAACCAGTCATTAGTTTTGTAAAATGAAGGTCATTTGTGGTCTTGACAGGAATAGTTTAAGGTGCAGTACTAACTACAAAAGCCTGTTTCAAGTGGGTTATGTTTTTTAAATGAGACATTTCAGCATGATTTTTTATTTCCCCAGCTAAATAGTCCTATTAAGGTGCAGGTATAGTGTAATCAGAAAAGTAGATTTAATTGCTGGGGAATTATATAAGCCAAATTATATTAGTCAAATCACACAGCTGTGACAAGAGACAGTAATTTCATCATTGTCATGATACAAAGGTGATTCCGCTGTTACTAACAGGATTTTACAATCCCAGCCCACTTAGTGCTCATATAAACACAGATATTTTAAGAAAAACAATTTGTTGCTTCACTGAAATTCAAGGTACGTTGGGTTCTATATTTATTCTTCTTATTAATGTTCTCATTTTATCTTCTTTTAAATTAATTCAATTATTTGCTAGTTTGACATATTTTGTATTAGGCTTTTCTTATACTAAAAAGTGTAACAAACTATGACAATAACCTTGAATGAAATTGTAAACCGCCAATACCTCCAAAAATACCCTTGAAATTTGTAACTTCTTGTTTCTAAGAAAAGAAGTTAAATTGACTTCCTATAAATTACATAGTTTTGTGGTGAAATGAAGAGAAACGTGTATAGGAAACAGATGCGTAGGAGTTACTTCCTTATTTGGTTGCAAATGAATTCTGAAGTTTTGAAGAAAGGTAGAAGGTGAGTTTTCCTAAAACCAGGACATTTAAAAACCGTTCCAACATCCAAAGCAAGATTGAGAAGTATATTTCCTACAACTGGTTTATCACACGGCTCCTTAGCCCCTTTATTAGAACTTTTCCTTTTATCACCTTGTGTAATTGTGTAATCATATTATTTTACGATCACTTTTTTTGCAGGTAAAATGTTTTATTTATAAGGCTTATATGTATAAAATTCAACTGTAGACACACAGGTCGGAGACTATGTTATTCATTTTTTATCTCCCATGGTTCTTACTTTCCTGATATTCATCATGAAGCATGGGGCAATAGTACTTTTTAGTATTAACATCTAGGTAAACAAAGATATTTCCTATTTTATGCATCAATTTAGTATTTGATATGTTCTGCTGTACTTCTGGATACAAAGTGCTCCTTGATTTTATCATTCAATTCCATTTGACTCAGTACACCTATGATTCAAACCAACCATGTGGTCAATGTAAAAAACAGAGATACGGCCTTAGCCACTATAGTCAAAGGTATACATTTTGTCTTTACAGCCATTTTCCTGTCTATTTCTTTGGAAAAAATCATTTGCCCACATAATATGGTCCTGGGAGGTTTTCAGTCAGAATACACCATCCTCCTGGTTGAAATGATTACTTTAAAAATGGCAGATGAAGCTTCCAATGCAATAAAATATTGATCTACATACTCTGATGACAGTAAATAGAACTATGTTTGCTTTTTATCTGTATGACTCATGTTTATGGTTTCCTACAAAATGTTCATTTCTGTGTGTTTATCAGAGAGTCAAAACATCCCTTATGATTATCCCCCAAAAAATGCCAGATGCAAGGAGTTGGAGGAGCAGATCTTGTTGAGATACAGGCTGCAGAGAAATTCCGTTTGCTCATTCTTTTGTAGTATTGATTGGTATGGCTCTTAGGGAGTAAAATGATATGTATCATCCAAAAAATAAATACATCAAGAATGATATCCCAATTTTTTGCTAGGATTTGTCCCCAAATTTCTTCAGGCTGTGTTACAGGTCAGGTTCCTCAAAAACAGACTCTCAGATGAAGGATTACATAAAGGATGTTAAGTACCTGTGGATGAGAAAGAAAGGATTGGGCAAAGGCAGATATCGAATTGTGATGCAGTAACACAAAGGCTTCAGCTAACAGTATAGGGAGCTCTGGAGGTGAGTGCCCTTTCAAGTTTATCTTGATATAAGGCAACAAGTCCAAGCTTTTATACTCCCACACGAACCAGCCGTTTGATACATCTGGCACTGGGAGAGAGTGTGACTTTGAGAAGGCACTTCTGTTTAGCTGAGAGCCATACAAGGAAGATTCAGTTGAAAGCTTCTGACTCCCAGGTGCTGAGACAATGAGGCTTCAGTCCAAAGTGGAGACACACCACTGCACCCATTGTAAATGGAAAACCAGTTTTTAAATCAAAAGATAAGGAAGACATATATATATATATACACACACGCATATATATACATATATACACACATATATGCAGATAGATAGTTAGATAGATAGATAGATAGATAGATAGATAGATAGATAGATAGATAGATAAATTTTCCTGATCAGACTCCTTTGCTTAGGGCTAGCAGCATATATCCAAAAGTCCATTAAAATATCCAACTCAATCTCCCACATATTCCAGAAACAAAAGTGATCATTTTGATTCTTTTCTAAATCTAATTTTACCCCCTAATTTCTGACTCATTTGAAAGAATACTGCCCACAGTTTTAGGAATCAAAGCATGAAGGCCATCCTTGACTCTCTGTCTGCATTTTTTTCTGATTAAATGACCCTACCTAATAAATCATAGACTGTAATGACTAATAATGTCTTTAATTCAACAACTTTCCATCATCTCTACTTCCACTGCATTGGTCTTAAAGGCAGTCATCTCTCTATGGTATCCCTTTATTCCAGTTCTTCTTGCACCCGTTAGACTGAGTGACTTCCAAAAATTGCACCTGTTAACTTCCAAAAATTAATATCTAATTGCAATTTGTCCCAAATTTATAAGAATTTATTACTTTCTTTCTGCACTTAGAATAATTCCAGACTATTTAACAGCATTGATTTCACCCTGTAATCTGGCTTTGTCTCTTGTTCCATTCTTCAGTCTCACTGTAGTGGACCATTCTTTCTCCCATCTCTAAGACTTGTACATTTTACCCTTGTCTACAAAGTTGTTGTTGTTGTTTTTCCCCTGCCTTATTCACCTGGCAAACTGTCTCATCTTTCACTTCTCAGATTAAATATTTACATAATTTTATAGAATGCCACCTTGAGAATAAATTCTCCAAGATGTGTTCTACATGCCCTCATAATTACCTGCTTAATTGTCTTGCCAGACATGAGCAGAAACAGTGGAATAAAGACCTACAAAAAGCTATTCCTTCATAAAATCAACAAGAACATTGACAAAAATTGTCAAAACAAACTTCCTCAGAATACTGTGAATTAACCAAAGACTTGCAAAAATCTGGCAAGCATTTACTCAAGAAAATAGGTGAATTTAATTGAAAATAGGTGAATTTAATTGAAAACAGTGACCTTTGTGGAGATTTAACTTGCTCTATTCCTATTCCATATTTCTCAGCTTCACAGTAGCCTTGAAAAACTATAGTAGGTCTTACAACTATAGTAGCAGTAGTGAACTGTAGCCCAACAGGTCTCAGAGGGGCCATAAAGGGTTTAGAAGTCCCAAAAATTATTCTTAGAGTACTGTCATTATTCAAACTATCAAACATGATCTTGGAAATTCCCACCTACGACTTTAGTTGATCTCAAACAGAGCTTGCTCAGTGCAAATGACTTTTTCCCTAGGGGTATTTGACAAAAACAATCAGCACCTATTGCTGTACATTGCAGTTGCTTAATATGGAATAACAGCTGGGGCAAAGGAAAAGCTGACCAAAAAACTTAAGAGGGAAACTTAAGGGATGGGCTGCCTATAGTAGTTCATTGAAATGATACAAAATATTGATACAGCTTCAATGAATGGAGGAACACCAGAGTCCTTTGTCTCACGCCAATTTAGATAAAACAACATGGACACACATGGAGTGGTTTTAAGGAACAGAGAGTTTAATAGGCAAGAAAGAAAGAAGAAGCTCCCAGCTACAGAGACGGGGGGTCGGTGAGGGGTGGGGGTGGCTCCAAGCAGAGAGAGGAAACCCCAAGTATGGTGGAAACAATCTGTTATATTAGGAGGCTGGAGGAGGTGGTGTCTGATTTTTATAGGCCCAGGGGATTGGTTTGACTTAGTATGTCATTCACGTAGCCTGCAAAAAAACTGGCTCTCCCACCCTAGTCTTTTAATATGCAAATGCAGGCCGCCATGATTTTCTGCACAGTGGAGACCTCTGGGGGTGCCATGATGCTTGGCACATGTGGTGACAAGGAGAAGAAGGTGGAACTTGCCATATTGGATGGACCCAGCTTCTAATAGCTGGCATTTGCATATCAAAGCTTGCTGGCTTGGCCCTTCAAGCCATTTTTTTGCTAAAAAATAAATGTTTCTGGAGCTGCTTTTATTTAAAGAAAAAAACCTTACCAAGGACCACTTATCCTATCTGCCTGAAATAATTTCTTAATAATTTCTATAATAATATGATCATCAATATCATGAAAATGACCACACTGCCCAAAGCAATCTACTGATTCAATGCAATTCCCATGAAAATATCAACATCATTTTTCACAGAACTACAGAAAACAATTCTAAAATTCATATGGAACCAAAAAAAGAGCCTGAATAGCCAAAGCAATCCTAAGTAAAAAGAACAAATCTGGAGGCATCACATTACCTGACTTCAAATTATACTACAAGGCTATCATAAACAAAACAGCATGGTACTGGTATAAAATTAAATACGTAAGCCAATGGAACAGGATAGATAGATAACCCAGAAATTAAGCCAAATACTTATAACCAACTGATCTTTGACAAAATGTACGTAGATTGGGGAAATAATTCAATAAATGGTGCTGAAAAAACTGGACAGCCACATGTAGAAGAAAGAAACTGTATCCCTATGCCTCACTATATACAAAAATCAACTCAAGATGGATTAAAGACTTAAATCTGAGGCTTGATGCCATAAAAATCCTAGAAGAAAACCTAAAGAAAAACTCTTCTGAACATTGGGTTAGGCAAAGAGCTTATGATTAATACTCCAAAAGAAAAGGCAACAAAACAAAAATAAATAAACGGGACCTAATTAAATGAAAAAGCTTCTGCACACCAAAAGAAATAATCATCAGAGTAAACAGATAACCCACAGAATTGGAGAAAATATTTGCAAACTAAGCATCTAACAAAGACTAATATCTAGAGTTTATAAAGAACTCAAACAAATCAGCAAGAAGAAAACAAATAATTCCATCAAAAAGTGAGCAAATTGTATAAATAGACACTTCTCAAAAGAAGATATACAAATTGCCAAGAAACATATGAAAAATGCTCAATATCACTGATAATCAGGGAAATGCAAATTACAATCACAATGAGATACAATCTAACTCCTGCAAGAATGGCCGTAATTACAAAACTGAAAAACTCTGGATGTTGACATAGATATGCTACAAAGGAAACACTTATACACTCCTCGTGAAAATGTAAATTAATAAAAACCCCATGGAGAATAGTACAGAGATTTCTCGAAGAACTAAAGTAGACCTGCCATTTGATCTAGCAATCCTATTACCAGAATTAACAATCCAAGTTAAATATAAACTAAAAGAATTTGTTATTAGCAGATTTGTCTTACAATAAATGCTACAGAGAGTTCGTCAGACTGAAATAAAAGGACAACTAGGAAGTAACTTGAATCCACATGAAAACATAGAGATCATTGGTAAAGGTAACTATATGAGTAAATATAAAAGGCAATATTAATGTATTTTTGTTTAATAATTATATTTTTCTGCTAACTTATTAAAATAAAATTGCATAAAGCAATGATTATAAATGTGTATAGATGCATACTTTATAGACTTGTATAGATATTTAATGTATAAAGCTGTAATTTATATGGCAACAATAAAGACAGTGGGAGGGTCCAGAGCTATCCAAGAGTAAAGTTTGGAGATACTGTTAAAATTAAGATGGTATTAATCTTACCTAGATTGTTATGAATTAGAATGTTAATGGTAATCCCCCAGAAAAACCACTAAAGAAATAACTGAGAAAATGTATTAAAATAAAACAATATAGTTAAATTGGAGAAAATATCTATTTAACACAAAAGAATACAGTAATGGAATGATAAATAAATAAGAAGACATAAGACATATAGAAAACAACAAAAGTCAGATTTAAACTCTAACAAATCAGTTATTACATTAAATTTAGATGGATTCAACATCGTGATCTAAAGGTAGATATTGGTGGAGGCTGGGAGCACTGGCTCATGCCTGTAATCTTAGCACTTGGGAGGTTGAGGTGAAAGAATCACATGAGGCCAGGAGACCAGTCTGGGCAACATAGTGAAACCCATCTCTACGAAAACCTTTGTTGAAAAATTAGCCAGGGGTGGTGGTGCACACCTGTAAGATTAGGCAGGAGGATCACTTGAGCTCAAGAGTTCAAGGCCACAGTGAGCTATGATCATGCCACTGCACCCCAGCATGGGAGACAGAGTGAGACACTGCTTCTGGAAAAAAAAAAAAAAAGGCAGATATTAGAAAAATTGACACAAAATGGGATCCAACTAAGTGCTATATACAAGAGACACATCAAGGTTTAAAACACACAAATAGTTAGAAAATAAAAGAATAAAAAAGGTATACCATGAATACAGTTATGAAAAGACAAAATAGGCTTCGAGATAAAAATTATTTCTAGAAACAAAAAAGGGCATTTTACAATGATGAAAAGGCTAATCTGTCATAAAGACATGACAATCTTAAACCTATATGCACCTAAAAATATACCCCTAAATTTATAAAGCAAAAACAGAATTAAAGGGCAAAAAAAGACAATTAAGCAATAGTAGTTGGAGATTTTTGTATCCACTTTCAATAATGAACTGAACTAAACAGAAGATTGTAAATTGTAAACCAAAACCAAAAATGACTGAGGAAATTCTCAATAGTTTTACGGTTTATTTTGCCAAGGTTGAGGATGCACACGGGGGAAAACAAAAGAAAACAAACAAAAAAAACAAGCAAGTTACAGTACAATCTGAGACTTGCACTTTTTCCAAAGAAGGTTTTGAGGACTTCAATATTTAAAGACAAGAGAGTGAGCAGGAAGAGAAAGAAGAAAGAAAAGAAAAGCCCTGCTCACTCTTTTGTCTTTAAATATTAATATTCTCAAAACCTTCTTTGGAAAGTGGTTACATTCTTGTGTAACCACAAGGCAAGTGGTTACATTCTTATGAGGATTTGATTCACACTCACTGAATCTACATTTTACACATAAAAAGAAGGAGTGGAGAAACGGACAATTATGAATTCGGATTGTACTCCGTAAATTTACATTTTACATAATATAAAGTCAGCATGTGAAATTGCATCTCTTTGGTAACAACAACAACAAAAAAATCAGTTTTTGCATGACCTAGTTCCCAAGCCTAACTTTCCTTTTTGCATAGTGTGTTTCGGGTCCTGAGATTTTATTTTTCTTTTATATATCCCTCCTATTGTTCAAAATATTTTGGGGAAAGTATTGTAAAAGAAAATGAGTCTCTGGTCACAGACTTGATCTGATCCTTTGTCATTACAATGCTTTATTCCTAGAAGGATAGGTCCCACATTGGTAGGAAGGCTCATTCTAGGAGATTACAGAGTCTTATGTCCCACAGAGTAAAATAAGGGGAGGAAGAAAGAAGGGGGGGAAATGTAGGCAAAGAAAGACTGGGGGAAAAGGAGGGAAAAAGAGGGGGACCAAAGCCAGATTATAGCAACAAAAGGGAAAACAATCTTGGATAACTGATTCAGGCTATATTACCGAGATGTCCACACATCAGGAGGCAGGCAAGAATGTGGGGAGTGTGTGTGTGTGTGTGTGTGTGTGTGTGTGTGTGTGTGTGTCTGTGCATTTATACATATAAATAAGTTGCCTAACTTCAGCTTACAGGGCTTTAAGAAAAGCAGTTATAATTTCTAGTGATTCCAAGACAGAAAAATGGGAGAAGAAAATTTTTGGAAACACTAGTTTGCAGCCTTGTAGGTAGTATTCAGGATCCAGTCTAGTTAAATTGTAGACAAATGATAAAAACTGAAAAACAATGGACAACGCTAGAATCTAGTAACAGGTGTACTATAGTTTCTTTTGAAACACAGTTTTTCTCTCTCCAGTCCCACATTGCTATCAAAGACAACATCATAGTAGGACCAATTTATTTGCAAAATAAATTTTAGTCTCATTTTACTTTGCCTGATTATTTGCAAAAGCTGCTCCAAGAATAATTATTTATCCTACAGGATCCTTTTAAAATGGCTTTGCTGAAACGTTTTTTAACATAAGAAATCTCAGGTTACACTTTTGAAAGCCTTTTGAGCCTAGCCAAGGATTTGAATAGCTGCAAGATGCCTGTAGGGATTGAGTGAATTTCTCTTTTCATGAAGTCTCAAGATAACTTGGGGTTCCTGGGCCTGTCAGAAAGTAACATTTTTTCACTTATCACAGGTCAGGAATCATGTGAAGGAACTGTGTAGACAAGGTACCAGGCTCCAGAGCTCTTGTTCTGCTTGATATTCAGTTAGCAATTCTCATGAACACTATCAGCCTTTTAGAATCTTGGAAGATGTTTTTTGTTTGTTTGTTCATTTGTTTAGTCCAATGGTGTGATTTTCCAAAGTTATCAGAAACCTGTATTCAGGAGTGCTGGTGAACTCCTTTCAATTAATTTTATTAAAGAAGGAAATTTTGGACTATGGCAGATTATAAACTGTTTTTTTGAGAAGAATCGAAATAAAACAATATCTGTGAATGACAGTCTTAGGAGAGTAACAGTTAAAGACATAACTGGTAAGAAAATTTTGTTATTTCTGTGGCATACAATAATTTAACCTAATAATAATTATTACTTATATATTAAGACATATCAGAATTATAGGAACTTCATACAATAATAAAACACATATTAGTAACATTTATATAAATAGAACCCAAAGAAAGGAAAACATTGTTTCATATTTGACAATGCTTTCTTTATGATTTTTAACATATCAAATAATCCGAATATGTCTTTTTTTCAGACTTCAGGGAACCTAGTATCTAAAAAAGTTAATAAAGTCAAAAAGACTGAATTTAGAACTTGAAATTTTGATTTTGGAAAGTTTGTCAAATAGCAAACATTAAAACGCTTGATATGACAAAATAAGAGCACAGATCTCTGTAAAGTAAGTCATCCATTTAGCCAAAATGATAATTCAAAGATTTTACAAAGCAAAAACCCTTACTCTGTAATAGAAGAATATCTTTCCCAAACAATAAAGGCTAATAAAGATGGCATGAAGTCATCTGAATCTGTGTCTTCTCTCCCCTTACTCTTTATTTTTTTTGCAGTTTACTCAAAAGATAAACAAAAATATTTTATTATCTCTAAATATTACACAGAAATCTTGCTTAAAAGAGAAAACCTATGTATAGTGTATTATTAACACTAAAGCTAATTTTAATAAAATCTTATTAAGAAATCCATCCTTAAAACTTCTAGACAAAATTACTTTCACTTTAGCAAAAACTGTATTTCCATGCCTTCTTATAATCCTTCTATTTACCAAACACATCCTGCTTTCCCTATACACTTTATATACAGAGATGTTTTATATCCATTAGCTTTGTGTACATATATTTTACAGTTAACTCATAGTAATTCTTATTTTTAGTGAAAAACCTAGAAGTTTAGAAATTTTAATTATGTATGAGGAGCAAAGCTCAGGACAAAAGACAATGTCTGAAGGTAGACTTCCTCATGGCCCCCAATGGCTTATATGTAAACACCTAAATTTACAGGGAAATAGAAGCAAAGTTTTATCCCTTAAAGCATCTAGCAGAGACAATATCTGACCTGCTGGAATAATTCAAATGAAACGTCTAAATTCAATGGAAGACATTCTGATTATTTTATCAAAAATTCGCAAATTATCTCTTTTACTAAAATTTAGTAAAGTCACGTGAACTAAAAGTCTTTGAGTTAAAATTTTTATCTTTCTGTTAAAATATTTAATTTAAGTGCTTATTATTTTAAAGCCAATTAACCAGAGCTCTTTTATATATTTTGGTAGTAAAACATCACATTCAAATGACATGTATAAACACATAGACATACAGACATAGAAGCAGATCTTGTAGATTTATAAGTTCATTATTCGCCAGTTTTTTAAGTTCGCTTCTCCCATTTTAGACTGTCAATTTCTTTCGATTACCTGCCTTATTGCCTTAGGCAATTGTTGGCTAGGCAACCTTAAATTTGCATTTCTAAAGGGACAACTTTGGTAAAACAAGATAGAGAATTTGTATTTTAAAATCACAGGGCTAAGAAATTAAGCCTAAGTACTGCATCATCATTTGTTCAAACCAAAGGGAAAAAATGCTGTAAGTAAAAGTTCAATTAAGACAACCAAAAAAGGTACCTTAAACAAAAGCATATTTGTAAATTTAAAACAATGGTAAAAGTTCCTAATGTACACAGGTAAGCACCCTTACAAGAGGAGATTTCCTTAAAGACATAAATTTCTTTTTAGGATAGCCAGCTAATGCTACAAAGTTGTATTTTGGCTTTTTAACTTAGTCTTGTTTCTTAGTTAGATTATTGGTTTCAGGGTGGAGCCCTTCAGTAAACATGGGCAAGAGAGCATGCAGTCTTTAGGAACTAATATTTAAATATGTGAGGCCGGGCGCGGTGGCTCACGCCTGTAATCCCAGCACTTTGGGAGGCTGAGGCGGGTGGATCACGAGGTCAGGAGATCAAGACCATCCTGGCTAACACGGTGAAACCCCGTCTCTACTAAAAAATACAAAAAATTAGCCAGGCGTGGTGGCGTGCGCCTGTAATCCCAGCTGCTCGGGAGGCTGAGGCAGGAGAATCACTTGAACTGGGAGGCAGAGGTTGCAGTGAGCTGAGATCGCGCCACTGCTCTCCAGCCTGGCGACAGAGCAAGATGCTGTCTCAAAAAACAAAACAAAACAAACAAACAAAAAACGTGAGAAGCAGCTATAGCTGGAAGGCAAAACACAGATCCAGCAAAATAAAAAATCTCATTTTTACATTGAACCCTGGGACCAGAAAAAGAAGGAAACATTAAAGGATGAGACAGTGTAATGCCCCCAATGTACCTCATTGTAAGGATATTTCCCCAGGGCTTCGGGGCAACCCAAAACCAATCAGCCTACTCTGTAATCAGCCCATTTCTTAGCCATTATAAATACCAAAGGTCAAATTATCTTATAATGCAAAGCAATTTCTGGTACCCCCAAAAGCTGAAAAGATCAAGTACCACAATGCAAAAAAATGCAGAGCTTTAGACCTGAGAAATGTCTACCTATTGTGTTAGGAGTTACGAAGAAATTATTGCAGGCAGATAGAGAGGAAAAGGGGTCCTTGGAAAGTTTTCGTTTCTTTTAAAGCAGCTCCAGAAACGTTTCTTGTGGAGCAGGAAAGCCCACTCTTAGAGCCCTGCGGTAACCTTTGATATGCAAATGCAGGCCATTAGAAACTGGGTCCACCCAAACACGGAGATTCCCACCACCTTCTTCTTGCCTTTGCCCCACATGTTCCTGGCAACCTGGCCGCCCCCCACATATTCCCCATGTGTGTAGAACATCATGGCGCCCTGTATTTGCATATTAAAAGACTAGGGTAGTGGGGCCAGTTTTTTCGTGGGCTACATGAGTGACATACTGAGTCAAACCAATCCCTTGAGCCCTATGCAAATCATACACCACCTCCTCCAACCTCCTCCTATAAGCAGCCAAGTTTCCACTACATATGAGGGTCTCCTCTCTCGGCTTTGGAGCCCCCTCCCTCTGTCTCTGTACAAGGGAGGTTCTTCTTTCTTTCTTCTACCTTCTTTCTTGCCTCTTAAACTCTCTGCTCCTTAAAACCACTCCATGTGTGTCCATGTCACATGAGATAAGACCCCTGGTGTTCCTCCACTCATTGGAGCCATATCACTGTGACTCTTGAAACTCCACAAAGAAACCAGAAAACCCCAGAAAAGGGGTAAGTGGCACCTTTATTCTGAGTTCTTTAAGGGGTCTGAGTCATTAGAAGTCTTGTGTACATCTATTCACTTGGTGTTTATTATAGCAAGGGGAAGGAGGAATACTGTGGAATAAAAGTAAATGAAAGAACAATTTTTAAGAAAAGGAAGTGAATGGAGAAACCATGCACAAGCATTTATTTTAAAAGGTTTCAGTTGGCCAGGCAAGGTGGCTCACGCCTGTAATCCCAGCACTTTGGGAGGCCAAGGCAGGCGATCACGAGGTCAGGAGATCGAGACCATCCTGGCTAACATGGTGAAAACCTGCCTCTACTAAAAATACAAAAAATTAGCTGGGTGCGGTGGCAGGCACCTGTAGTCCCAGCTACTCGGGAGGCTGAGGCAGGAGAATGGCGTGAACCCGGGAGGTGGAGCTTGCAGTGAGCTGAGATCACGCCACTGCACTCCAGCCTGGGTGACAGAGCAAGACTGCATCTCAAAAAAAAAGGTTACAGTCAACTAAAAAAAAAAAAAAAAAATTCCCCAAACAGGATTCAAAAAGAGAAAAAACATAAAATATTTTTAAATATATATATTTTAAATATATATATAGCTCATATATATTTAAAATAATATGTGTGTGTGTGTGTATATGTGTGTGTGTATATATGTATATATATATGCCCACCAGTGTCCCCCCCAGTGCCAACACCACCGCATGTATGAATGCACAGAAGAAGGCCGGAGTCCCCACCCGCCCACCCTAAACCAAGACTGCTGCTGCTGCCAATGCCTGCATGGAGGATGACAGCCCTGGGCCTTCCAGCACTCCTACCCAGCCACCAAATTATGCACCATGCTGTGATGCCATTGCTTCTGGCATGAGTGAACAAGCATGGATCCTGCTGCCACTGCCTGACAAAGTCCATTGGCTGGGGCCACCCTTTGAAATTTTGTTGCCAGTGGTCTGAGAACACCTCATCCCCTTCAGTGAAGCAGGTTGCCAACCTTGATGGTCCAGAGAACAAAGCCGGGAGCCCTATACCAGCCTCCCAGAGTGCACAGCCCAGGAGTGCTGAGCTGAATCTTGGCCCCCCAAAAACCTATCAGAAACAAAGTCAGTCAACTGCACCCATTTTATACCATAGCAAACCTCCAATGACATCAAACAAGATCAAAACAAAAAATAAAAACCCATCCAAAGGACAGTAACTTCAAATATCAAAGGAACTTCAGCCCACACAGATGAGAAAGAGCCAGTGCCAGAACTCTAACAACTCAAAAAGCCAGAGTGTCTTCTTACCTCCTAATGACTGCACTAGTTCCCCAGCAATTGTTTTTAACTAGGCTGAAATGGCTAAAATGACAGACATATAATTTAGAATATGGATAGGAACAAATGTCATCGACAATCAAGAGAAAGTCAAAACCCAATCCAAGGATTCAAAAGAACACAATAAAATAATACAAGAGATGAAAGATGAAATGGCCATTATAAGAAAGCATCAAACTGAGCTAATAGTGCTGAAAAACTCATTTCAAGAATTTTAAAATAAAATTGCAAGTATTAATAGCAGAATTGACCAAACTGAGGAAAGAATCTCAGAGCTTGAGGACCAGGAATGTCTGGAATAACTCAGTCAGACAAAATACAGGAAAAACAATAAATAGAGTAAACAATGCCTCCAAGAAATCTGGAATTGTGTAAAGAGACCAGATCTACAACTCACTGGTGACCCTGAGAGACAAGGAAAGAAAGCAAGTAACTTGGAAAATATGTTTCAGGATACCACCTATGAAAAATTTCAGAACCCTGCTAAACAGCCCAACATTCAAATTCAGGAGATGTAGAGAACCCCTGTAAAATAATATACAAGAATTCCGTCCCCTCAACACATAGTCATTAGATTCTCCAAGGTTGAAATGAAAGAAAAAATATTAAAGCCAGCTAGAGAGAAGGGGCAGGTCACCTAGAAAGGGAACCCCATCAGCATAACAGTAGATCTTTCAGCATAAACCCTACAAGTCAGAAGAGAATGGGGCACTATATTCAGCAATCTTGAAGAAAACAATTTCCAACCAAGATTTTCATATTTAACCAAGCCTCATAAGCAAAGGAGAAATAAGAGCCTTTTCAGACAAACATATGCTAAGGGATTTCATTACCACCAGACCTGCCTTACAAGAGGTCCTGAAGGGAGTGCTAAACATGGGAAAGAAAGACTTTTACCAGCCATTAAAAAAACACACTTATGGACATAGACCAGTGACACTATAAAGCAATCACACAAATACGTCTGCATAACAACCAGCTAATAACATGATGACAGGAACAAATCTGAACAAATCAATACTAACTCTAAGTGTAAATGGGCTAAATGCTCCAATTAAAAAGGCACAGCATGGCAAGTTGGATAAAGAAGCATGACCCAACAGTATGCTGTCTTCAAGAAGCCCAGCTCACATACAATGACATCCATAGTCAAAGTAAAGGCATGGAGAAAAATCTACCAAGCAACTGGAAAATAGCAAAAAGAAAGGATTGCTCTTCTAATTTCAGACAAAACAGACTTCAAACCAGAATTTTTGTTAAAAATCTTGTAACAAAGATTTTTGTTAAAAAGCACGAAAACAAAGAAGTGCATTACATAATATTAACAGGCTTGATTCAGTGAGAAGTCTTAAGTATCCTAAATATATACGCACACAAACAGGAGCACCCAGATTTATACAGCAACTTTTTAGAGACCTATGAAGAGACTTAGATTACCATACAATAACAGTGGAAGATTTCGACACCCTACTGGCAGTATTAGACCAATCATTAAGGCAGACACCTAACAAAGATATTTAGAACCTAAACTCAACACTTGACCAAATGATCCTAACAGATATCTACAGAACACTCTTCCTAAAACAACAGAATTTACAGTCTTCTCATCTGCACGTCATGCATATTCTAAAATCAACCACACAGTTGAACATAAAACAATTCTCAATAAACTCCAAAGAGCAAAATCATATAAACCATGCTCTCGGAACACACTACAATAGACATGTAAATCAATCTCAAGAAAATATGGCTCAAAACCACCTAATTACGTGAAAATTAAACAACTTACTCCTGCATAACTTTTGGGTAAATAATGAAATTAAGGTAAACATCAAGAAATTCTATGAAATTAATGAGAACAACGATACGACATACCATAATCTCTGGGACACAGCTAAGGCAGTTTTAAAAGAGAAGTTTGTAGCACTAAACACCATGAAAAAGTTAGAAAGATCTCAAATTAACAACCTACCAACACAACTGGAGGAACTAGATAAACAATAGCAAACCATCCCCAAAGTTAGCAGTAGACAAGAAATAACCAAAAATCAAAGAAAATCTGGAAGTGAAACTGAAGGAAATTGAAACCTGAAACAGCATACAAAAATCAACAAATCCACGAGTTGTTTCTTTTAAAGAATAAATAAGATTAATAGACCACTAGCTAGACTAATAAACAACCAAGAGAGAAGATCTAAATAATCAAATGACTTAGGGGACATTACCAGTGACTCCACTGAAATAAAAAAAAAAAACAACTCAGAGACTACTATGAACACATCCATGCATACAAACTAGAAAACCTAGAGGAAATGAATAAATTCCAGGAAACATACAATCTCACAAGACTGAACCAGAAAGAAACTGAGTCCCTGAACAGAACAATAATGAGTTCCAAAACTGATCCAGTAATAAAAAGCCTATCAACGAGAAAAAGCCCAGGACTATACGGATTCACAGCCGAACTCTATCAGATATATAAAGAAGAGCTGCTACCATTCCTACTGAAAGTATGCCAAAAAATTTAAAAGGAGGAGCTCCTCCCTTACTCATTTTATGAGGCCGGTATCATTCTGATACCAAAATCTGGCAGAGACGTAACAAAGGAAAACTTCAGGCCAACAAAGGCTCAACAACGGCCAGGCATGGTGGCTCATGCCTGTAATCCCAGCATTTTTGGAGGCCAACGTGGATGGAGTCTCAAAACCTCAAAAGTAGAGAAGCTGACAGTGCAGCCTTCAGTCTGTGGCTGAAGGCCTGAGAGCACCTGGCAAACCACTGGTTTAAGTCCAAGAGTGCAAAAGCTGAAGAACTTGGAGTCTGATGTTGAGGGCAGGAAGCATCCAGCACAGGAGGAAGATGAAGGCCAGAAGACTCAGCAAGTCAAGTCCTTCCATCTTCTTCTGCCTGCTTTATTTTAGCTGTGCTGGCTGCTCATTAGATGGTGCCTGCCCAGATTGAAAGTGGGTCTGCCTCTCTCAGTCCACTGACTCAAATGTTAATCTCATTTTGCAACACCCTCACAGACACACCCAGTAACAATACTTTGCATCCTTCAATCCAATCAAGTTGACACTCAATATTAGCCATCACACTGGCTATATAACCAAAGGAATATAAATCATTCTATCATAGAGACACATGCACACATATGTTCATCACAGCACAATTCACAATAGCAAAGACATGGAATCAACCTAAATGCCCATCAATGGTAGGCTGAATAAATAAAATGTGGTACATATACACCATGGAATACTACGCAGCCATAAAAGAGAATGAGATCATGTTCTTTGCAGCAATATGGATGGAACTGGAGGCTATTATCCTATGCAAATTAACACAAGAACAGAAAATCAAATACTGCATATTCTCAATTATAAGTGGGAGCTAAAATATTGATTATACATGGACAACACAAAGAAGGAAATGATAGATACCAGGGCTACTTGAGGGTGGAGTGTGGGAAGGGGTGAGGATCAAAAAACTACCTATTGGGTAGTTTATTACTCGGGTGACAACATAATCTGTACACCAAACCCCCATGACACACAATTTACCTTTATAAAAAAGTTGCACATGTACTGCTGAACCTAAAATGAAAGTTTTTCTAAAAAAAAATTACAAAAGTCACACATATATCAAACCAAAGAAGACTCATACTCTGGCTGGGAATCGAAGCCAAGCCACTGTGGTGGAAGGACAGAGCCTTAGCTGTTGGACTACAGCATGCGGTGGTCTTTGTTGTTCTTCCCAGAAGAATACCAGATCAAAAAGAGTTTTGAGCTTGCAAAGGATTTTAACTTTTAGGTCACAGAAGTCTCAAGGCTAGCCATGACATCACTTTGTATCCTATTTCAATTTAACCTTTTCATTAATTGTTTAGAATAAGAGATCTCTGAAATCTTGTTTTATTTTCAGTGGCATACTCAGGTCCAATAGTGACTCAATCCAAATGCCTCAATCCAAATGCCTCTTTAAAGTTCAGATGCTACAAAAAGTACCAAAAGTGCACCAGAGTCACTACAACCCAAGAGCCATCACACAAATCCTTTTTTCTCATTAAACAAAACCTTCCAGAGGAGACAGTGATTTTTACCATCTGCCCACCAGAGTGCACAGAGTCCAGGAGCCTGGTGGGTAAGAAACTTTTACCCCTTTGCCAACAGATCAGGTTACTGGGTTCTCTTCTCAGCAGCTTCTAGAAGCGAAGAACAGCTTTGAGTCCTTTTTACTGCACTATCACGGGGGCCATGGCCATTGGCCCACTAAAGTTTTGCTTAAAAATCACTGGCATGAGGCAGATTAATTAATAGGAGAAAAGGTATACAAATTTATTTAATCTGTATACAAAGAGACTTCAGAATGAAGACAGTCCCAACAATAAGATTAAAAAGCCACAGTAAAGAATGAAGAATCAGGGCGTGGCCAAAACCAGGTTATGTTGCTAAGTCAGATTTAGTGACAACACAGGTTATGAGGGAAAGAAAGGCAGGAGCTTGACTAGCAACAGAGACTTTGTTATGTAGATGAAATTCTCAGGTAGTCAAATTTTTTATCTTTCTTAACCAACCAGGTTTTTTAGAGGTGGAAATTTGACTTTCTGCAGCTGTGGGAGTTTCAGTCAACATTAGAGATGGCCAGGAGTTGGTCAAATCTAACAGAAGATGAATCAACCACCGTTCCCCCATAAAAAAAAGGTCCAGAGAAATAAAAAAAAAATGATCACACAATTTACATATAGTCAATATCTCTCAGCATAAGGAAAAGTTATCACTAGCTGACAATAGATCTTGTCCTTCAGCTACCAAATCCCAAAACGAAACCCCAAACCATCTCTTTACCTGCAGATGGAACCCATGCTGAAGACTGCTTTCTGTCACCACAGAAGCAGAAAAAATCCCAAAAGGAGTCCTACAGCAGAAATAAACCTCAGATTGCAACGAAAACCTTTGGGAGACCAGGGATCTCTAGAGGAAGAAGCCCCCAGACTTCAGCATATTTTCCTATCAAAGCAATAAAGATAGCCCACCCCAGTACCAGGCACCAATAAGAGAGTTGCCACAGGTCGAGGGCCAAACTCCACTCAGAATCCCCTCATGTTTATGAAAATGTAAACCAAAAAAAATTTTTTAAATGACTGAGGCAAGTCTCAATCAGTTTTCAGGTTTATTTTGCCAAGGTCGAGGATGCTTCTGGGAAAAAGAAACACAAGTTACAGTAAGATCTGTGACATGTGCTTCTTCCAAAGAAGGTTTGGAGGACTTCAATATTTAAAGGAGGAAAAGAGAGCAGGAGGGGAAAGAGGAGAGATTAAAAAAAAAAAGGCCAGGTGCAGTGGCTCACGCCTGTAATCCCAGCACTTTGGGAGGCTGAGGCGGGCGGATCACGAGGTCAGGAGATGGAGACCATCCTGGCTAACACGGTGAAACCCCGTCTCTATTAAAAATACAAAAAATTAGCCGGGCGTGATGGCGGGCGCCTGTAATCCCAGCTACTCCGGAAGCTGAGCAGGAGAATGGCGTGAACCTGGGAGGCGGAGCTTGCAGTGAGCCGAGATCACGCCACTGCACTCCCACCTGGGTGACAGAGCGAGACTCTGTCTCCAAAAAAAAAAAAAAAAAAAAAAAGCAGAGGAGGGTAAGCAATGAAGCAAGTGGTTACATTCTTGTGAGGCCTTGGTTAGCACTCATTCGATCCACATTTTGTAAGTAAGGGAGGTAATAGAGGAACAATCAATTATGCATTCCTTTTACACTCAGTAAATCTACATTTCACATAACATAAAGTAAGCATGGGAAATTACATCTATTGGTTTGGTAACAAAAGGAAGGCAGTTTTTGCATGACTCATTTCCTGTACTTAATTTTCCCTTTGGCATAGTGGGTTTGGAGTCTTGAGACTTTCTTTTCACAAGATCAACAAGGAAATAGAAGACCTGAACAACGCTACAAATCAATTACTTAACAGACATCTATAGGACACTTAACGGGCAAAAACACATTTCTTTTAAGTGGATATGGAAAATCTTCCAGGTTAACCGTATGTTAGCTCAAAACAAGTTTAAAAATGTCTTAATTTAAAATGATGGAGATCATGCAGAGTATGTTCTCTGATCACAATGAAAATGAAAATAGAAATCAATAAGAGAAACAAATTTGGCAAATTCATATATATGTGAAAATTAAACAGCAAACTTCTAAATAACCAATGGGTCACAGAAGGAATCACCTGGGAAATTAGACTTTGGATTGTATGACAATAAACACACAACATACCAAAATTTATAGGATGCAGTGAAAGCAGTGCTCAGAAGAAAACATACTGCAATAAACACCTACATTTAAAGAAAGATCTCAGATTGTTACAGTAGGTGATCAAGCAGACATGAGAAGGGTGGGAGAGGTCCTCCACCCACCAGAAATGTCAGGTGATGGTCAGGCAGTTGTTACGCTCTCGTTCCAAAATAATAATTGGTTGCTGTTGGCCCTAGGGAAAGGCAGTCTCCCAATAGATAGAAAAACGTGAAACTGCTGATTAGCGTCCCAATAAGATCTCAGGTGTTGGGCGAGTGGGCTCAAACATGCACACTAAGTGGCAAAATGGCAGAGCCTAACTGGTATATGGCCTTCTAGGGGCATTCAACTGGTAAAGGAAGAATGCCTCAAGTTGCATGCATACAACTCCAGTAAACACACTGCGTATGCTCCCCTCCCACGTGCTAGCAGGCCAGTACACATGCGGACAGCCCAGCCCAAGGGAAGAATCAGGGGAGAAGGGACACAAGACCCTGGAAGTATGCCAATGTATAAAGCCCTAAGTCAAAGTCAAACAATGTATAAAACCCTAAGTCAAAGTCAAACAGTTCGCTTGATCTCTCCAGTTGCCTGCTGGGCCCTTTTCCAAGTGTACTTTACTTCTTTTCATTCCTGTCCTAAAACTTTTTAATAAACTTTCACTCCTGCTCTAAAATTTGTCTTGGTCTCTCCTTCTGCCTTATGCCCCTTGGTCAAATTCTTTCTTTTGAGGAGGCAAGAACTGAGGTTGCTGCAAACCTGTACAGATTCACCACCAGTAACAAAATCAATAATCTAAACTTCCACCTTAAGAAAACTGAAAAAAGAAGAGCAAACTAAACCAAAAGCAAGAGGAAAGAAAGTAATGAAAATTTAAGAGAAAATAAGCAAAATACAGAATAGAAAAGCAATAAAAAGAATCAGTGATATCAGAAGTTACTATTTTTAAAGATTAACAAAATGGATAAAACTTTGACTAGAATGACCAAGAAAAAAAAGAGAGAAGACTGAATTACTCATTGTGTGTCCTCTTTGCTAGACTGCACACTCCCTAAAAAAAATGGCTATAATTGTTTTGCTCAATACTGGATCTTTAGCACATATTTATTTCAGTGTTTGGAACAACATAAGTGTGCATTAAATATTGGTTGAATATTGAATGAATTGGTGCAATTCAGTGAAATGCAATTACTTATCTAATTTTATGCATTAGTAGCAGTCAATTTTCAAATCACATTCCTTTATGA
Source organism: Gorilla gorilla gorilla (assembly GCF_029281585.2). Classification (NCBI taxonomy): domain Eukaryota; kingdom Metazoa; phylum Chordata; class Mammalia; order Primates; family Hominidae; genus Gorilla; species Gorilla gorilla. The sequence goes on along the minus strand of NC_073234.2, from coordinate 25,194,676 downwards.
TTTCTAGCCTGGGTCTCTACAACTTGCAACCAGAATATATATCTCTTAGGCCTTCTCCATTTGAAGCTGTTGCTACTGATGTGCGCTGGTTCTATTTTGTTTCCTTTTTATCTGATTCTGCTATTCCCCACCCACTTCTCTAAACTTTACTTCATAGAAAACCTGTCTATGGTGTTTGGACAATAGCACTTTTTTTTTTTTTTTTTAAGTTTCAAGTTATCTGATGTGGTTTTAAAATTTCCTGTTAGGAGATTAAGACAAATGTGAGTTAGGGACATAAAGTTCCAGAGCTTGAATATGAAGATCGGTAACAAAGATTTCTTTTTGGCAAATATTTTGCAATAATTGTTGCAGACTGTGTTGATTTCATAGCCAGCATGCTATTATTTCTTTCACCTTTCCCACTGGAAATTGGAGACTATTTAGATGCTCATCATTTTTCATGTGGCCCTGGTGTTTCAAGAGCAGTAGATTCCATCCTGTAACTCAGAAGACGAATCCTAACTGGTCCAGATAACCACGGTGATATCAATTCTATGCTAGCAACTGGGTTATAAAAGGCCAGTAAGGCTAGCATTTGTAGCTAATGTTGGTTGAGCACCAACTTTCAACCATATATTACATTAAGTGTTTTTGACGTGTGAGCTCATTAAGTTTTTGCAACAATTTTATGAGAAAGTATACAAGTTGTCTCATTTTAAGATTAAAAAAATTGAACACTTAAGAGAATTTGAACTTGATTATTCTATACTTGACAGCCCTTGATAAAGAGGAATTGGATAGATTCTCTGGAACAGGCTTTCTTGGAGACGTGCTGTATCTTGACTAGAACATTGAGATTGCTAAAGGTTCTGGTTCATGTGTGAAGAACCTGAAGGAAAATACTCTAACAATTAGAAGATGAGTTATATACAGTTATTTATGTCTTCCTTACTGGTTGTTCTTGTGCCTGCCTGTGATTCTTAGAACAGACACAGCCATTTTGTAATCGTTAGGAGAAATGATGCCAACTAATAAGAATAGCAAAATAGAAAGATAACTCCTGGGTTCTTGAACTGCTGAAATCACCACCTCTCAACCTGCAATGAGATAATAACGTTTAAATCACGTTGAGTCAATTATCTGGTATGCACATCCACATGCATCATAACTGTAGAGACCCCTTCTGACTTTCTTGTTTTAAGTGATTGTGATTCTTTATTGTTTTAGTCAACTGACACAGAAGTTTTTGGTTTTTACAGCTGAAGTCATTCTTATTATTCAAATGCAAAGAAAAGTAAAGATATTAAAGATGATGAGTGAAAAGATATGGAACCAGCCTAAAGAGGAATCTTAGTGTCTAAGAAGTAACAAGTTGAACATTAAGAAACGATGAGTAAATTTCTGCCTCCATGTGGTAGTGTTACCTATATTCCCCTTTGCCCCAACAAACACACACACGGACCCACACAATTACTGATTAGAAATATGTCATCCAGACAAAATACAAAAAAAAAAAAAAAGAACCCAAGTAATCTAAAGACCTATAAGAGCAATTAGAATAGTTGTATGTGGAAAATAATCACAACTTGGAGAAATTATCAGCATGAAGATGAGTTTCCCAGTGATATTACGGCTCTGCCTCCAGGCATACTGCAAGATGTTTGGTTATCAGTGATCAATTTCCGATAAAAACTCTACAATTTTTCTAACTATACGTACCAGACAAAGTGTGTTACTTTGGGTCCCCTGAGAAGCAGACTTCAATAAAGAATTAGACATGCAACATATTTGTTAGAGAAAATACAGTTGACAAAAAGTGAGAAGACTCAAGAAAAGGATGGTAGAGCTTTCATGTTATACCATGTGAGGAAAAGAAGGAAGGAAAAGAGGTTGAGTGTACAAGCCTTAGAATGTAGTGCAGTTCTAAAAATGTTTGTCAAGACTGATAGGGAATCATCAAATCAAGGTTGCCTGCCAGAGGAATTCCACATCTAGGAACAGAGCTACCTCAGTGTCCTTCCAAGCTAATTCACTGCCTGGGAGATACATGTGAAAAGATTGGCTTTAGTATACATGTGGTAAGGAAGTTCAATGGGCAAAATCTGGGGTGAAGATTTGAAAAAAACATTTTCACAAAAGATAACACAAAAGAATAAAGAAAATGGTAGTGTGATGGTTAATTTTATGTGTCATAAAAGATAAATATAAATTCTATCTATCTATCTATCTATCCTATTGGTTCTGTTTCTTTGGAGAACCCTGACTAATATAGTAGTTACCAGAGAAAGAGATAAGAATCCCAGAAAGAAAAGAGCCAGAGAATGGGTTCAAATGTTGTAAAATATCCAGGCTGGCCCCTGAAACAGGCATGTGCAGGACAGGGGACAGTCTCCCTGCAATGCAACAAAAGCTAAAAAAATGAAATGAGATATGTACCACTGTATTGGTCAGGTTTCACTATATATTACATATATATATATGTATTTATATAAGCTGTTCTTAAGCACAGTTTAAATTTTAAACTGTGGGCCAAATTCCTCCTGTACCTCTTTTAGTAAATGAAGTTATATATATATGATAAAACTTCATTTACTAAAATATATACACATATCTTATATATGTCTATCTTAGATAGAAGATAGATGATAGATAGATAGATAGATAGATAGATAGATAGATAGATACATACATACATACATACATACATACATACATAATCTTATTGGTTCTGTTATATACAGTTATTTACTGCTCCCTCTCTGGTTGCTCTTGTGTCTGCATGTGATTCTTGGAACAGACACCACCATTTTCTGACCATTAGTGGAAAGAATGCAAACTAATAAATTTATACTTACATGCCATTTTCTGAAGACGCAGGAAAGCCAATGGTGTAATTCAGTTCAAATCTGAAGGCCCAAGAACCAGGGAAGCTAAGGGAAACAGAAGATTAATATTCTAGTTCAAGCAATCAGGCAGGAAGGCCTGAATTCTGCCTTCCTTAACCTTTTTTTTTTTTCTATTCAGGCCCTCAGTAGATTAAATAATGCCCATTCACACTGGGGAGGCAAACGACTTTACCAAATCCAGATTTACAGGTTAATTTCATCTAGAAACACCCTTGCAGACACACCCACAAATAATGTTTGGCCAAATATCTGGGCACCGCATGATGCAGTCATGTTGACACATAAGATTAAGCATCACGACCACCATCCACAGAAGTTAAGAGAGCTCTAGTTTGAGTTTAATGGGTCATTGGGCGCTGAAACAAAAATATCAGTATGTTTTGAATATATATTCAGAAATATTGCAGAATCTAAAAGGGCAATGCATCAGTCAGAAACATTTTAAATATGAATATGTTTAATAACATAGCCTCAAAATCTATTAAAGAATTTTTGACAGATTTTAATGAAGAAATAGACAATTCTATAACCAAAGGGTATTTTAACATTCCTCTATGAATAATTTATAGAATAACCAGACCAAAATATCAGTAAAGACATAGAAGATTTGAACAACACCATCAATCACCTTGGTCTAATTTATGTTTACAGAGCAATACACCCAACAACTTCAGACTGCCCCTTTTTTTCTGAATGTGCATGGCACATGCATTTGAGATAAACCATGTACTTAGCTATAAATAAACCTCAGTGTGTTCTTTGACCAAAATGGAAAAAACACATATTTGCAAATTAAGCAAGTCTTTTCTAGATAATGCATGTGTGAAATTATAAGGAAATTAGAAAATATTCTCAATTGAACAATGATAAAAACGTAACAACCAAAATTAGGGGGAGAGGTTTAAAACAGTTTTGGAGTGAATGTTCTGGCTTTAAATCAGCCATACACACATTTTTTTGTGTGTATGGTAAAGAGCGGGAGAGTAAATATTTTAGGTTTTGCAGAACATAAAACCTTTATCACAAAACTCCTTTTTGATCTTCTAGCCCCAAAACAGCAATAGACAATATGAAAGCAAGTGGGCATGGCTGTATTCCAGTAAAATTTTATTTACTAAAAGAAGTAACAGGAGGAATTTGGCCCACAGGCCATAGTTTGCTAATCTCTGCTTTGCATATAATTATAAAAGAAAATAATTCTATAATCAATAACCTAAAGTTACCCTTAAAAACTAAAAAAATACAAATTTAATCCTAAGAAAGTAGAAAGAAGCTAATAATAACGATAAGAGCACAAAAACGAAAAAACTGAAAGCAGAGAGAAAAGTAACAAATTAAAAGACTATTTCTTTAAAAATACTGGACGATTTCCAAGCTAGGCTAATAGAAGAAAGAGATTGAATTAGAGAGACTACAAATTCTCAATATCAGAAATGAAAGAGGAACTGTTACTACCTATTGTGTAGACATTAAAAGGATAATGAAAGCAGACAATAAACCAATAAATTTAACAACTTACACAACCAAACACTTGGAAGTACTACTCAATAATACTGTCACAAGGAGAAACAGAAAACAGCCTCACATCTATTAAAAAACCGAAGTTGCCATTAAAAAAAAAAAAACTTTTTTAAAAAGCAAAATAAACAACAAAAAGTACCTCCAGGTCCAGATGATTTCACAAGTCAACTCTTTTAAACATTCAGAGCAATAATAATAACAAACACATACAAACTTTTTCAGAAAAATAGTAGGTATGGAAACACCAACAAACTCATTTTATAAGACCAGCCAAACACTTCATTATTTTTCAATGAAGATTTCTGATGAATATTAGTAAGAGAGAAGATTGTGAGGAAGCATATAAGTAGACTCCTTTTAATTGAAAAAAATAAGAATTTAATTAACATGTGCAACAGGTGGGGCAGTATTTTGACAGCTGATCAGAAGAGAATATATGGTATTGGCATGGAAAATAAAATAATAGGTGCATAAATTGTATACCTGTTAAAGGATGATGAAGATGTGGTTGCATCTATGCTTGGGAATAATTTGTGTATCACATTTGGAAAAACTGGAAAGCATAAATTTATTTTGGTTAATACAACCTATGAAAATATTAGCTAGTTAAGGAATACTTTTTTTTTTTTTACTCTGAGTAGTTCAGTCATCTTTAGCTATTTCCTCTTTATCACCTTCACATTTTCTGTTATCAGAATCATTTCACTAGCTCTTTTCAGTGTGTTGCACATACACATTCTTCTTTATATTCAATTAATTGTCTCACATTTAGAATACTGCTATGATATAATGTATTAACTTATTTCTGTCTTCAGTTTCTACCCATTTCCTCTTACTCTTCTGGGAAATGTCTCCTGCCACTGCAGCCTGAACAAATTTATTTTCTTCCTATAGATTTTTTAACCTAAACTTTTCATTTGGCAAACAATCCAGTATGACAATATCATATATTTTTATCATTGTCCTATGTATTATTTTGATTTCTATTGTATTTAACTTTGTGGGCTTATTTATTCTATCTAGGTTGTTAGGACTTTGAGGAATAGAACCAGGTCATACATTTCTCTTTGTCCTCTACATTGCATCCACTACACTGTTCAGAATCTTGTAAGCAATAAAAAAATTGTGCAGTTTACCTACTTATTGATTAATTAATGGCATATTAGTGGTTAAGACGATTGAAGCACTGTTCACTACAGATAGGGGAAAATTCAATACAGTTGAATTACCCAGAATAAATTTCCCAGTGCCATAAGTTTATGTAGATAAAAACAACCGTGCACAGTCCAATTCTCTAGAGTAGTGCTTCTGCTGTACTTGTTCTATTAGTACTGGACAATTATTTTACTTACAGAAGTGAATATGCTTTTTTCTTAAGCTGTACAAAGCACCCTATAACTTTATCATTGGGTTTTTAGTTCCAGAAGAGCTTTTAATGTTGAGAAGATTAAAGGAAGAACAAAAGGTTTCACCTGCATTAATGCAACTCACATTTGATTGGCTTTGCCTCTTTTATTTAACTGTCTTCATTGTATTTGTCTTAATACAATAGCAGAGACCATAGCAGAGATTGTTAGCTGTTTTGATGTCACGTAATTAAAAATTCCCTATAAGTACAGTTCACTTCTGTTCTAACTAGTGAATTGTGTTTATGTGAGACCTTTCAAAAATTATTCACACTTTATATATTAACTTTAAACATTAGAGTTTTAAAAATATTCTTGATTTTATTAGAGATTAATTAAAAATCTATTATAGTGTTTCTGTTAGTAGTCCTGCATAATAAAATTCTGGTTTATTTTATTTTAGTGTGGGGGCAGAATCTTATATAGAAATATGGCAACGATGACATCCACAGGCACAAGCTGTATGTGAAACAACAGTTGAAAATATGGGTTCAAATTTCATATTGATTGTTTCAAAAACAGCAGTAAAACCACAAACAAATCAATTAGAACAGGCAAAAGATACAGATATTTCACTAGAGGACATATAAGCAGCAACTAAGCACACAAAAAGATATTCAACATCATTAGCCATTAGGGAAATGCAAATGAAAACCACAAGGAGATATCACTGCACACCTATCAGAATGGCTGAAATTTTAAAAATAGAGTGGCGACATCAAATGCTGGCAAAGATGCGGAGAAACTGAATCACTCATGTATTGTTGATGGCATTGTAAAAAGGAACAGCCACTCTGGAATAGAGCTGGGCAATTTCTTAATAAACCAGGGCTTGTGGAGGGAAATGGGAAATGGGTTTGACTCTAAAGGACAACAAAAAGATTCATGTGGTGATGGATTTATTCTGTATCTTAACTGTGTCAGTGTCAATATCCTGGTTGTGATATTGCACCTTAGTTTTGTAAGATGTTGGTATTGAGAGAAGTGGATTAAAGCTTAAAGGGGCCTAGTGCGGTGGCTCACGCCTGTAATCCCAGCACTTTGGGAGGTCGAGGAGGGCGGATCATTTGAGGTCAGGAGTTCAAGACCAGCCTGGCCAACATGCTGAAACCTCATCTCCACTAAAAATAGAAAATTAGCTGGGCATAGTGACAGTCACCTGCAATCCCAGCTACTCTGGAGGCTGAAGCAGGAGAATCGCTTGAACCCGGGAGGCGGATATTGCAGTGAGCAAGGATCTTGCCACAGCACTCCAGCCTGGACGACAGAGCAAGACTCAGTCTCAAAAAAACAAAAGCTTAAAAGCCTAAAGGGAGCTTTATGTGAATCTATAATTATTTCAAAATTTTAAAAACAATAAGTAAAAAATATTTTGACTCTTCTCCCCAATCATTATATATTTTTTATATTTATTTATTTAACTTTACTGCATGTTACATCAAGAAATATTATCTTTAAAATGGGGATACTGGGCATCTAATCTCATTTCTGATTTCACAAGAAGCATTCTCAATTGGTCATCATTAAGTATGATGTATTTTATGGATACCCTTTTCTATAATCTATAACCTACAGAGTAATGCAGTTCATTGATTCTTAGTGTGCTATAGACTTTTATTATTGATTCATAATTAAAGTTATAAAATATTATTTATCTTCTGAGATATCATTTCCTCTTAATTTGTCAATGTGGCAAGTTGTGTTGATTGGTTTTCAAATGAAAAATCAACATTAGATTCCGGCAATAAACCAAGTTTTGCTGTGGTGTATTATTTTTTATGTATTGCTGAGTACAATTTTCTAAATTTATTTTTAATTTTTTTGCCATCTGTTCTTATAAGTAAGAATAGGTCAGGTTTTGATTGCAGTGTTTTCTTGATCTGATCTTATAGTCTTTCAAATAAGTTGTAATTTGCTATTTCTTTTTTAAATGTTCGTTATTTTAGAACATAAAACCATCTTGACATGGGGTTTTTGTTGCTTCTGTTGTTGTTTTGTTTTATTCTTTCCCAAAAAGAGTGTATTTAATTATGGATTCAATTAACTTAATAGTTACAGAATATTTCTTTATTTTTGTCTTGCTTCAGTTTTGGAAGAGACGTCTGTCTAGAATATGTTCATTTTACTTATGTTGTCAAATATATTATAGCCAAAAAATATTCATAATATACTATTATAATTTTTCATGCCTACTTTCACCTCTCTCATACTTTCTTGTGAATTCCCTTTTAAGATAAAAGTCCCAGAATGTCATCCACCTGGAGGCATTTCCTAGGTATGTTAGGTGCACACAGATCCACAGGAAGTGGGATAAGCAGTTCTGTTCAAATTCATTATGCATCTATCAAACAAGATCCAAGTACAATTGGATACATTTTATAATAGCATAGTAGCCCAGACCCTGGCCTACCTTAAAATTCTATATGGTACATTTGCTATTTTCACACCATTATCTTTGAGAGTAGTCTCCAAAAATGTTTTATATGGATAAGTCTGGAATTAATTTAGGTAAAGTACTCAGACATGGTTAAGCGTTATATCTCATCTTTGGTATAGCTCTTCTTTTATTCTCTTATGTATTTTACTTTCAGAAACAGTCAGGTTTTTCAGAGTCCAAGCTTATGTGTACACAAGCACTATCTTTTACCTTCACTGTCTCAAGTCAAAAAGAAGAAAATGCCAGCTCACACTTTCCAAGCTCATTTTTTGTGTTTCAGATGTTCCATTGAAGAGGAAAGTTAGAAAGTTCAAAGACTTGAAGAGGACAGAAGGTTGGAAAGTGTTTAAAACTGGAAATCCCCCATTTACTCATGGTTACCTTCATCGACCCTTTACGGTAAACAATTCAAAAACACACAGGCACCTGCAGGTTAAAAATAAATTTTACCAATTTGTGTAATTTGCATTAATTTGAGAGAGGATGATGTATTCTAAATTGAAGTTTTGATTCACAAGAAGATTAAAAGCCATTCAGAAACCTAATTCACCCACTGAAAGGAAAAAAAAAAAAAGAGAGAGATGAGCAGGTTGTCTCCGGAAATTGTCTTAGGTCGGAAGTCTGTGGTCCCTGTTCACATGTACCCAAAAGCATCCTGCTGCTGCAGCTGTCTGATAAGCACAGAGTACCCCACCTTCTCTGCACACTTTGCATCTAGCTCATATTACCTCATCTTTATTTCCTTTCTGACGTCTCACCCCGGATTCTACATATAAGGTCACACAGGAAGGAAAGCTGCATTGAGTTTTGGTGTCCTGAAAGACTTTTGCCAACTTTGTCCCCGCACTAATTTCTCTAAGCACCAGCTATACTATTTTCTCAGCTACACGATGAAATGTGAATGATAATTTCTGCCCTAAAAATATCACTTAATTTTTTAACATACCATTTATGAAAGAAGACACATAAAATGTCTCCCTAAAATGGAAAGTTACATATTATTGCCATCTGTGTTTTATAAAGAGGTTGAAAGGGATTTGCTTGCACAAGGTTTGTTTCTTTATGTGTGTGTTTTTTTTAAGAGAACTAAACCCATCAGGGCTAACCACAAGAAGTTTGCTTCCATGTTTTGATTAAAAAAAAGGGGGTACTGAAGAACTCTCTGACCCCCAAATCTCTCCCACACTGCATCTTGACCCTCTACACTTTGCTTTGTTTTTCTCTGGAATTTCACGTGTAGAGATATGTTTCTTTGGCTTAACAAGTATTGATTAGTACCGTGGGCATATAGTTTATTGTACCTAAGAGGACATTGTCACAAGTGAAATAGCATACTCTTAATAATTACTGAAACAGCGTGGTGTTAATAATTACATGTTGTTAATAATTAACAACTGGTGTCAGCTAGGACAGTGCCAAGCAACCATTATTCACTGTGAGTTTAAATTGATTGCTTTCTCAAATTAAAAGAGATTTCTTACACTTAAGAAAAATAGAAAGAATTATGGAAGCGAGGGAATATAAATGAAGAAAAAGTTAATTTTTCAACAAGTTCAGGCTCTTGCAGAAGACCTTGAGCAGCATGGGGGATCCAGGAGGCCACTGACAACCATGTGCTTGGTACGTTGGCTACTTTTTTCTTGCAGTGGCTGCCTCCTCCCACGCACCCAAGTACTGATTTCAACAAAATACTTGGGCTATCCCCATAAAAAAAAGCAGACAAGGGCCAGGAGCAGTGGCTCATGCCTGTAATCCCAGCACTTTGGGAGGCGGAGGCAAGAGGATCATCTGAGGTCAGGAGTTCGAGACCAGCCTGGCCAACATAGTGAAACCCCGTCTCTACTAAAAAAAAAAAATACAAAAATTAGCCGGGCGTGGTGGTGGGTGCCTGTAATCCCAGATCCTCAGGAGGTTGAGGCAGGAGAATCGCTTGAACCCAGGAGGTGGAGGTTGCAGTGAGCAGAGATCACACCACTGCATTCCAGCCTGGGCAACAAGAGTAAAACTCCGTCTCAAAAAAAAAAAAAAAATCAGAGAAAAATGACTGCAAAATAAAGTTAATAGATTTTGATCAATGTCATAATGTTTAAAAATGCTTTCTCAAAATAAGATTTCTAGGTATCATTTTTCTGTGGCTTAGGGCATATATGTAAAATATATATTATACGTAACATATATAAAAACGTGCGCACACTAGATGTGTGTGTGATTATGGTTGAAGAAGCAAGAAACCTGGAGCACATGAGTCTTAGTACCGCGAAACCTGCTAGAGGTGGTTGTAGGAGACTGCAGTTTCCTCTGTCTCTTTCTCAGACGGAGAAGAGACACATTACATTACATCAGCAATTATGCTGTGACTTCTCAGTTATTATCTCTGAATGCCTTACATCAAATTCCTTTCTCTTTTCATGACGTGTACCAACCTGTCACTCCCTTCCATATAATTGAAGGCATAATATGTACCAAATACTATATTTAAAAAATTTAGAATTCATAATTTTTCTTCATAGAAACATTATAAATTGGATGTTATATTTTTAGTTTACAGATAACAAAGCCAAAGCTCAGTGGACTTGTATGGTCAATTTCCTGAAGCACTACTGGCTTACTGCACTTACCTTCATTCTTTTCCTTAAAGAAGCTAAACTTCTTTTTATTTTACAGAGTGTGTTCTTGTTCTTGTTCTTTCTGTTCTCAAATTTTCAATGGTTAACTCTTTCCTCTCATTTTTATTTAATTCCACATATGACCTCCTCAACAAGACCATGCCTGATGACCTATATAAATGACCTCACATCCATTCCTATGTATTACCTGGTTCTTTGCATGTAGCAGCCTAAGGTGATACACTTCTCAACCAAACAATCCTACGAACCCCAATAAATAGCACTCCATATTTTAGAACTCTTAGAGTTTTATACATATTTTTCATTCATTCACGCATTCAGTAAGGGCATGGAATACATACTAGATTCCAGTTACTACGGCAGGTGTTAGAGGCACAGAGGAGACAAGTCAAAGCCCTTGCCCTCAAGCAGCTTACAGTCTAGTAAGGGAAACAGATAATAAACCATGATATAATATCAGATATTGACAGCAATCTGCAGAGGCACAGAGTGTGAGGTTCTATTTTACACATAATAGCAACTGACAATTTCTCTGAGCAGGTGGCAGCTGAAGAGTGAGTCGGTTAAAGGGAGAGCGAGACATGCGGGAGATGGAAAAAGAATCTTTTAGAGAAAAAGTAAAAGCCCTGTAGTGGTAGGATGCTTGGCATTTTTAAGGAGGAGGTTTCTGTCAGAGAGGATACTGAATAATAGGAAAAATGATAGGAGAGGTAACCAGGGGCCATATTATGTATAAAGCAATCTCAACTATCGGGTCTTTGGATTTTACGGAACATTTGATAGGAAGCCTTTCAAAGTGCGGTGGGGGGAGGAGTGAAACACTTCACCAAAATCATATGAATTAATTATAAAACAATGGTTCTAGCTGCTATGTGGAAAAGGGACTAAGAAATTGACTGAAAAATAGGATGGAAGCAAAGGGAGCTTTTAGGGCCAACATGTACCTCTTTGTGTCTTAGGTAGACAAATGCATCTAATGGTCCAACTAACTTCTCTAGATGATAACTTCCAACCCACCTATGCATAAAATTTCATCAAGCTTTACTCTGAAAGCAGAATGTCTTTATTCTAAATAAGTGATACTAATAATAAAATTTGGGGCACCAAGATTATTAATCAGAGTGGTATTTTGATTTCCCTCCTTAAATCACCATACATAGCTTTCTGCATTCATCTTGCGTTGACTGTCATTACTTGTCTGAGTGAGACTGATACCACAGCAATGTTTTAAATACTAATCATACCTCAAAAGACGGAAGTCTCAGAGGTATCTGAAGAGAATAACCTAGAGCACAGGGGGAGAATTGAAGGAGATGTTACTGAGGTGACATAAAAGCAGTCTAAATGACAGTAAAATGTGACAAGAAAATTAGCAGGAAACAAATGAAACAGATCATTTAAGATAAACAATTTTAGAGCATAGCAAGGAAGTTCCAGACCACAAGCTTTCTGTTTCCTGCATTCTTACTTCTTACTACGTGATACATCTAGTCACCAGGGAAGAAGCGAATGACACACTTCCAAAAACCAATTCGTAGCTTTCTAAATAAAACCCTTTCAGGCTGGAGAGAGATCCATGAGCATAGAGATCTTAAAATTCATGTTCAGCAATAAATCCTGGGGCCCCAGACAGTGTCAGATGCATAGGGGGTGTTCAGTAAATATCAGTTAAATGTATGCATAAATCGATGAACGGGATTCCTGGAAAATACTACACTCTCCTTCTCCAAATTATCTTCATCTCAAAGAGAGTAATCTCTAACTTTTAATTCTTTACTTAGATTATGCTGTCTCCTAAACTATTTATGTTTTCTAGAAATTTAAGGCAGGATGTCTCAGAGTCTGGGAAAATCCCACTCTCCTCCTGCTACACCTTACAGTTGTGAGAAAGCACATTTCAGACAACAGGGAAAACCCATACTTCACCACAACAACACACTATACACTGTCTGGTCCACTGGAGCATAAATTAAAGAGAAACAATGTAGTCAAGCAAGTAGGCGGCAAGAGGAAGGGGCGGAGACATCATCAGGGAGTATAAACTCTGAGATGCCTCAGAGCCTCACAGACTCAACAAGAGCTCCAGCAAAGACTTTCACTGTAGCTTGACTTGACCTGAGATTAACTAGGGAATCTTGAGAATAAAGATGAGCTCTGAAAATTGTTTCGTAGCAGAGAACAGCTCTTTGCATCCGGAGAGTGGACAAGAAAGTAAGTCAGATCTGATTGCCTATTTACTCTCTGGTATCTCTATATATGACATTAATAGTAGTTATAGAAGATATACTGGTAATCTCTCTATATATGATATATAATCTTAGAGAAATATACTGCTAATCTCTATGTATGTGATATCTAATGGTTGTTAGGGAAGGAAGTGAGGCTTTGTCTTTTAGAGAAGACAGGTTCTTCTTCAGGGAAGAGGTAAATCCCTTTTTATCTATAAGAAGATAGAATACCTGATATGAGAGAAAGCCGCAAAAATGAATTTCAGAAGATCTTTAAAGATCTTTCTCTTTGCTTTAGTTTATATCATCTCAGTGTTTAGATTTAATTAGAAAACTTTCTGCTCTAGCCCAGTTATTCTCCATCATTTTTTCATATCCATCTGTACATTCTCCAGGAAGTGTTGTCTCTCTTTATGAAAAATTCTATTTTCCACATAAGCAATTACATTGTTTGCCTTCCTTTGCATTCAGTGTCTGCTTTCAGTGTACCTTATCCTGTGTTCTCATGACAGCATCCTCTAGTTGCTGGAAATGGGCAAGTTTGCCATCTTTGAGAGAATAGCTATATCAGCAGATGAAAATTTACAGTGTCCATTTGTAATTTACTAAAAAAAAAAGTCACAAAAGAATTCCTGAAAATGCAATCTCCTGCTTTGGTATTCTTTATAGGACTCTTTTCCTCTATTTCATCCTTCTATTTAACCTTTCCAATCTCTGGCTTCAAAGACTATGTAACTTAGAATTTGTTCTTCCTTTCCTTTGTTTCTCAGCAAAATATAATCATCTTAGAAATTTTCCTCTCTTCTATTTGTCTATTCTAGCCACATATCTAGTTTATTTCCTGTTACTGGGATTTTGCGTATTGTTTTTCTATACCTTACTTCTGTAAAATTTGTTGAGTTTTTCTATTTATCCCTCTTTCTCCTTAGTTAATGAGGTACCCTAAAGCACTAGCACTTAGGAATTAGTCTACTTGTCAGCAAGAGCGATCTATTAACAAAGGGATATGTGAGAAACAGGAGAACTAAAACAATCTTGTGGAAAGGGATTATTTTCTAAGCGTGTGTCTGCTATATTAGTTTACTTCCGAAAAACATCAGTTACTTCTCATAAATCCATCCTGTGTTTAAGAACATAAAATGTAGTGTGGATAACAAATGCAAAGCATGCAAATTTTCAGGTAATCAGGCGAGCTATTACTTACGGCACAGGAGTGCCACCAAAAAGAAATAATAATAATAACTACTCAATAAATAGAGAGCATAGGTGAAAGAAGGACCTAATACAGAAATTTTTAACTTTTCCTGATACTGTTTCAACTTTCTTTTGAATGTCTGATTTAGACTGCCCTAGTCATCCTTGGACGTTATCCTTGGGTGATTCAATAAGTAGCAAATTGAGTTGATTTTCAACTTCTCCATTAATGTGCAGGACCTGAAATCAAAGCAAAAGTGTGCTGTTGAGGGAAATGTTTTGTCACCTAGGAGATAAGTCAAGCTGTGGGTAACAATAGCCCTCAATTGTAATCCCAGCACTTTGGGAGGCCGAGGTGGGCGGATCACGAGGTCAGGAGATTGAGACCATCCTGGCTAACACGATGAAACCCCGTCTCTACTAAAAATACAAAAAGTTAGCCGGGCGTGGTGGCGGGTGCCTGTACTCCCAGCTACTTAGGAGGCTGAGGCAGGAGAATGGCGTGAACCCGGGAGGTGGGGCTTGCAGTGAGCCGAGATCGCCACTGCACTCCAGCCTGGACGACAGAGCGAGACTCCGTCTCAAAAAATAAATAAATAAAACAGTAGCCCTCATTAATGGGAATAAAGTATCATCTGAGAGTCATCCCAAAGCTTACTCCCTAGTTGAGCCAATGGGCTGATTGAGACTCTGGAACCCATGGGTCACCAGGGTGTGTTAGTGCTCACTGAGGACACAGAGCTGTTGCAATACTGAGTTCAAGCAGCACGACTGACTCACATAATGTGAAGTGAAACCAGACAGAGCTCCGAACTTGGTACCTTGGGTAGCAAAGGCGGCTTCCAATGATGATTCTATGCCAGTGAACAAAGAAAAGTTTGCTTTGAGAAGCTGAGAAAATCGAGCTAGGCGGCAGTGAAGTAAAGGCTTCTCTTGCAAAATCTGAGTGCCGATCTGTGATGGGAAAAATAACTTCCAGATAAAGCAAAAGTTGATGTGGACACCAGTACCCAGTAAATTACTGTGAAAAAAAGCCACCATCTCTTGGTCCAGTTTACCTTCAGATAAATGTTTTAAGGGTAAAAATATGTGTATTTCAAGATATGTCTTATGTAAACTTTTTTAAGTTATGAAAATCATCCATATTGAAAAATAGAATGTTTTCTATTTTGAAACTGTTTTGCATTGTCAGTTACTTAAGCAGCCATTTTACATTTTGGTTTTTGAGAACATAATAGGGACCTGTATACTCCTTGTGGGGCCACATTTTAAGACTCCTGACAGCTCATCCTGCAAAATTAAAATCCCAAATCTAAGTCGCAAAATTCTCTTTTCTCCTTCCTCAGTTATTTACTTAGAGTGTAGAACAGACATCCTCTTAGAGTTTTTTGTAACTATCAGTTATCGTTAACATCATATTATTATTCTAAATCCTTCCACAGAAACACTACTTGTTGGGAAAAAAAAAGGCTTTTACTTTGTTTCACCATTGTACAGAGGGTAAATGAAATAACTTTCGCTGAATATTTGGTCTATAATACTGCTACATTTCCTCTATTATTTTAACATCTTTTGAAAAATTCAAATTTTTACTGTTCATTCACGTATCATTTTAAATTGAGGTTTAGTTCACATACAATGAATGCACAGCTCATACGTGTCCAGTTTAACGACTTATGACAGTGGTATAACCACAAGATCAGCAACATTTGAATCTTTCCATCACCCCAGACAGTTTGACCTGTGTCCCATTCCAGTTAAATTACCTTTCCTACACACACAAAGGCAACCACTGTTCTGATTTTTGACACCAGAGCTTAGACCAACTATTATTTAATGTCATATAAATGCAAATATGTAGTATACAATCTTCTGTGGCTGGATTTTTTTTCACTCAACATTTTTTTTTGGAGATTCATTCATTTTGTTGCATGTATCAGTTGTCTTATTTTGAATTGCTGAGCAGAATTCCCTTGTATGGATATACCATAATTTGTTTACTTATTTTCCTGTTGATGGATATTTGGATTATTTCTGGAATTTGGCTCTTAAGAATAAAGCTGCTGGGAACATTCTTGCACAAGGCATTTTGAGAACATATTTTCATTTTTCTTGAGGATATACATAGGAGTAGGTTTGTTGGGCCATAGAAAAGGCATATATTTAATTTTATAAGAAACAGTTTCCGAAGTGTTTTTCCAATTTACTCTCCCACCAATAATATCTGAAAATTCCAGTTGCTCCACATCTGCACCAACTTCACCAAAAAATACTGTCACGTTTAAAATTTTGTTCAGTCATTTTAACGTTAGATATTTATATATCAATTCAATATTTTACTTTATGATATTATCCGCATTTATCCCATTCACATCATTTCTCTCAAACAGTAACTACAACGAGGTTAAGGAATTATGCTAGAATTTTTTATTTATTTATTTATTTTAGACAAGGTCTCACTCTGTCACTCAGGTTAGAGTGCAGTGGTGCAATCTCCACTCACAGCAACCTCTGCCTCCCAGGCTAAAGCGATCCTCCCACTTCAGACTCCCAAGTAGCTGGGAACACAAGTGCGTGCCACCATGACCAGCTAATTTTTTGTATTTTTGGTGGAGACAGGGTTTCACCATGTTGCTCATGATGGTCTTGAACTCCTGAGCTCAGGTGATCAATCCACTCACCTCGGCCTCCCAAAATGCTGAGATTACAGGTGTGAGCCACCATGCCCTAGAATTTTCTTATGTGTCTTCTGGGGCATGTGCATATTTAATAAACGTTCTTATCATGATTAAAACAAACTGATTATATACTTAGAATTTTCATAGTTACTAAGTGTATAAATCATATGTGTCAGGTAAATATTTTGGGGAGACACTTTATAATCTCATCATTATGCTTGAATTGTTTCATTTCAAGCCAACAATAAACTATTCAAATTCACTCAAAATTGGGGGTAAATTAACTTAGAAATTTCTATAAAGAGATGGGGAAATTTCATATAATGAGATAGGAAATATTAAGTTTAAATGCCTCAAAAGAATGTTGCATATTCCTATAGTACTTCTATAGTCTGCCTGAACTCATCATCAACTTTCTCCCTTCCAGATGATGCCACCAGTCCCCATTTTTCAACACGTCATGAAGGGTCCTTCCAAGTTCCTGTCCTGTGTGCTGTAATGAATGTGGTCTTCATCACCATTTTAATCATAGCTCTCATTGCCTTATCAGGTGGGTCTACACTTCATCAATTCTTTCAAAGCCTCCTAGCGGTAAGCATTCATGCCCAGCTGAAATCAATATTAGTTTAGTCTAGTTAATCAGAAACTAGCTAATTCAGAATCATCCCATGTACCATATATGGCCAATTTCCTAATCAATACTAAACATAATTCCACAATCCTTGAATAATTAATGTAATACTTTTATAAGTATTAAAAGTATCTGTGATTTATATATTACTGTAGAATAAAATTGCATTTGAAAAGATGTTTACATCTAGAATGAAGGGAGCTGATTTGAATTCTGAATAAATAGCTATTTAGCTAGAAAAAAATATGAACTTCACATTCATTGATTATGGAAAAAAATCGTATCTAAAGCCATAGATTAATCAGGAAGTGGCCAGTCTTTTGTGTTTTATCTCAAAGGACACAGAATGGTAGTTCTGAATAATTAAGATTATATTTAAAAGTTCCCAGAGAGTCAGTAGTGATTTGGTATTCAATACCTCCAGCTATACCAAGATATATTTGTATCTTTTACAAATGGGAATGTTTACCATTGTTTTGAGATATTCTGAGTCATATGTCTTTCTGTATTTTGAATTGGTTCCCTAAAAGTTACTCTCTCCATCTTTCCAGCCTAGTGCTATAAATACTGCATCTTCAAATTCTTCCGCCTCTGCATTCAGATTCAAAACCTTATTTGAAATGTATAATGCACTTTATCCTTTCTAGTCCAAAGAAATATCTAGTCCAAATTTTCAGAATTGTTCTATATTTCTGTCATTTTCTGACATTATGACCAAAAGTACATCCCCTCATCCTCATACCTCCATCCAATGATGATTAGGCACAGTGGAAGATCAGATATGGTCCTGAGAACTTTCTTTCTTCATACCCTTTTCAGAATTCTACTTTTTAGCTTTTATCCTTTACTTTATCACCACCTAGCACAACATAGCATCCTAAGGCTAGTTTTGCATGCTGTGGGCATTTGGTTTCTTTTGTTACTAAAACAAAGCATTTTTCTGTTCACAGTGGGCCAATACAATTGTCCAGGCCAATACACATTCTCAATGCCATCAGACAGCCATGTTTCTTCATGCTCTGAGGACTGGGTTGGCTACCAGAGGAAATGCTACTTTATTTCTACTGTGAAGAGGAGCTGGACTTCAGCCCAAAATGCTTGTTCTGAACATGGTGCTACTCTTGCTGTCATTGATTCTGAAAAGGACATGGTAAGAATAAAAAAAAGATAAAATACTACTATTTTAATTCATATGGCTAATCAGTGCTTTCCTTCTGTTTCTAAGTGGAGAAAACAAACAAACAAACAAACAAACATTGTACCTATTTCAGATGTAGGAAAATGTCATCCCAGAGAACCATATGATCAGCCTGAGGTCAAAATGAGATTTAATTTAATCTTTTAAATTTGATTTGATTGCTTAGCTTCAAAGACCAGAAATCCAAATATGCTGATCCTATATAGAATGAGTACATGGTCAGATAAGCTGTCATGCCTCAAGTTGCAGCTTTTGAGAAACAGGATTTACTATCTACTTCCCCAGAAGGGTGTTTAATGTAACAACTCCTTTGTGCTTTCTTTAAGAACTTTCTAAAACGATACACAGGTAGAGAGGAACACTGGGTTGGACTGAAAAAGGAACCTGGTCACCCATGGAAGTGGTCAAATGGCAAAGAATTTAACAACTGGTAAGTCTCCAGAAGTCTCTTTATATTCCCCAGGGTGGCATCTCAGGAAAATCACTTTCCTTTTCTCCTTTCAAAGCACTTTAGATATAAAGGCTGAGCTCTTCAAGAGCTCTAACAATCTCTTCTGAATGCGTATACTCTGGAATTCTTTAATAACAGGCTTTATTATTATTCTTTTTCTTTATCCACACTTATAATACATAAAATAAATGCTTATAGTAATTTTTCTCAGCAAACTCTAATGTGAGTAGTAGATCTGGTTAATTTGGAAATATTTCAATAATAATTATGATGATGCAACAAAAACCCATTTTCAATGTCACATTTAGTCCTTACTAATAAGACAGTTGCTGGAAAATAAATCCTTCTTACTATTTCTCAGTTTTCATCTCCACAGAATAAAGAATAGTTTCAATGCCTAATTATGAGTTTCTATACACCTGAAAGAAAATTTGCCCCAGAATTAGATACTCTATTTTCATTACCTTTAGTTAAAATACATTTAATGTTTGAAGATCATTTTATAAGTTTGCTGTTGATAATAATACTGATAAAGTATCGAGATTGAAATTCAGGTTTCTAGAAAAGGGATTCCTAATATTTGTCCTATGGCTCCATATCCACAGATGGGCTTCAGGAGCCATAAACCCCTTAAAGCTGTATGCACTAGTATGCATGGCTGTTGAATGCATATAATTTTGTGAAATTATTTATTGAAAAATCTATGAACTCAAAAATGACCAAGAATCACTTATCTGGTGCCATGCCAACCAAATGAATGGCGTGCTTTCCTCTTACTTCCATATTTTTTTCTCCACATCCTATTTTTTTTCAATTCTTGTCCATTGTCTCTACAGATTAGTCTATGATTATTTGACTTATGTATCCCACTAAGAATTTAAAAGAAGCAGAGGTCACCATCTCCGAGTTCATTCTCATGTAACTGAATGAAAACAATGAGCTGAAAATAATTCTAAGTTTCTTTATTGTTTGACAGGTTCAACGTTACAGGGTCTGAGAAGTGTGTTTTTCTGAAAAACACAGAGGTCAGCAGCATGGAATGTGAGAAGAATTTATACTGGATATGTAACAAACCTTACAAATAATAAGGAAACATGTTCACTTATTGACTATTATAGAATGGAACTCAAGGAAATCTGTGTCAGTGGATGCTGCTCTGTGGTCCGAAGTCTTCCATATAGACTTTGTGAAAAAAAATTTTATAGTGTCTTGGGAATTTTCTTCCAAACAGAACTATGGAAAAAAAGGAAGAAATTCCAGGAAAATCTGCATTGTGGGCTTTTATTGCCATGAGCTGGAAGCATCACAGGTTGACTAATAACCATGCCCAAGAATGAGAAGAATAACTATGCAACCTTTGGATGCACTTTATATTATTTTGAATCCAGAAATAATGAAATAACTAGGCGTGGACTTACTATTTATTGCTGAATGACTACCAACAGTGAGAGCCCTTCATGCATTTGCACTATTGGAAGGAGTTAGATGTTGGTACTAGATACTGAATGTAAACAAAGGAATTATGGCTGGTAACATAGGTTTTTAGTCTAATTGAATCCCTTAAACTCAGGGAGCATTTATAAATGGACAAATGCTTATGAAACTAAGATTTGTAATATTTCTCTCTTTTTGGAGAAATTTGCCAATTTACTTTGTTATTTTTCCCCAAAAAGAATGGGATGATCGTGTATTTATTTTTTTACTTCCTCAGCTGTAGACAGGTCCTTTTCAATGGTACATATTTCTTTGCCTTTATAATCTTTTATACAGTGTTTTACAGAGAAAAGACATAAGCAAAGACTATGAGGAATATTTGCAAGACATAGAATAGTGTTGGAAAATGTGCAATATGTGATGTGGCAAATCTCTATTAGGAAATATTCTGTAATCTTCAGACCTAGAATAATACTAGTCTTATAATAGGTTTGTGACTTTCCTAAATCAATTCTATTACGTGCAATACTTCAATACTTCATTTAAAATATTTTTATGTGCAATAAAATGTATTTGTTTGTATTTTGTGTTCAGTACAATTATAAGCTGTTTTTACATATGTGAAATAAAAGTAGAATAAACACAATGGTTTCCAAGAAAGTTCATTCCTTCAAAATACATTAAAAAGTATATACTGTATGAGAAAGCAGAAAACAGAGTTACTATAACTTAGAAAAAAATCCCATGTAGAGTAAAACCCTTAGTTTTATAATAGCTTATACATATCACATTGTTTTCATATGCTTATATGCTAAAGGGTGTATGTATCCATATCCATTTTTCTGTATATAGCAGATGCTCTGTAATAATTACTCCTCATAGTCAATGCTCTGAAAGTATCTTGTTCAATTCTGAGGTGCTATATACACTTTAGTTATTTATGTAAAATAATTCAATATATAGAAAAGAGGCATAATCTTCATGGGATATTTCTATCAGCAAAAAACTCAATGATGTAGTTTGGATGTGTGTCCCTGCCCAAATCTCATGTCGCATTGTAATCCCCTTTGTTGGAGGTGGGGCCTGGTGGGAGGTGATTATATCATGGGAGCGAATCTCTCATGAATGGTTTAGCATCATCCTCTTGATGGTCTCCTTGCACCTGAGTGAGTTCTCAGGAGATCTGGTCTTTTCAAAGTGTGCAGCACTTTCTCTCTCTCTCTCTCTCTTTCTCTCTCTCTCTTTCCTGCTTTCTCCATGTGACATGCCTGCTCCCCCTCCACTTCACCTTCCAACATATGTAAAAGCTCCCTAAGCTTCCGCGGAAGCTGAGCAGTGTCAGCATTATGCTTGTAAAAACTGCAGAACCGTAAGCCAATTAAGCCTTTTTTCTTTATAAATTACCCAGTCTCAGATATTTTTATAGCAATGCAAGAATAGCCTAATACATTTGATTATCTTCAAAATTGTTTTATAAATGTAATTTGCAATATTCTTCTCTGCTTGTTGGAAATGTATGATGTGTATGGTATCTCTAAACTATTGACAAACGGCAAACAGAAATGTGGATTTCAGACACTGCTTAGTGAAAAATAATGACCTCTGTGCTCCTGAGTTCCCACAGCTGTGGGAAAAAAGAAACAAGCAGCCTCCTAGCTGTAATATTCTATCATTACCAACAATCTACTCTCGAGTCATCTTAGAAAACAATGTCTTGCGATTAATATTTTAGTTATAACATATTTTTATGTGCATAAATCTAATCAAATTATGAAAACTGAGAGCAAGCTTAAAAATATTTCTATATTAGTATGACAATTTTTAAGTTATTGAATACTGACTGTATCACCTAACAATTCAATGAATTTTATCATTTTTAAAAATAATTTTATTGAATCCCTATAATTATGTGAAATGAGCAGCTGACGTATTTCCCTTTCCAGAGGAAGAAGTTGAAATTATGTTGAAAAAGCGACGCAAAACACGGATAACTGAGAGTTATTTTTTACACATAATTTGAAGTCATTTTATTCATAAGGACAACTGTTTTCTTTAAATAGATTAAAAATATACAATTCTTAAAGGGAATAATGTTATTATTTAAAGTATAACTCTACTTGCAAGTGACCAATTACAAATATAAACAATGGGTTTGTCTCAAGAACCCCTCCTGCCCCAGGCTAAGTCCCCTGTTACCAAAAGTTGCAGTGCCATCTAGTGGTTACACGAGATTACTGCACTTCTGTTTTAAGGATACTACAAAACATCTGTGTGGAGCGTGGAGCTGCTGGGAGCCAAAGCACGGGGGCCAGACCGCCCGAGTTTCATCTCTGCCACGCGCGGGCTGCCTAGCTATTTTATCAGAACTCGTTCAAAATTCAGCTAAAATTAGTTAGATGTTAAATTAGTTAGTACATGAAAACAAACTTAAAACATTATGTGGTTCCCTAGTACACCATGGGCATGTATTAAATACTCATGATGATTATTAGAACTTGAAACACTATGTCTTCAGACTTCCAGTATTGGCATAAAGCCGCGTTTCTACACGACGTGTCTATTTCTACGTAATATATCTTATTTGTATTTGTTTTTGGAAAGCCTTTTAAAAATTTCATTTCACAAGTTATTAGTAAGCACGTACTACGATGGTGGACACCAGAGTTAAAATACTCAGCAAATTCCGCATGGCAACTGGCCTTGTGGAATTCGTGGTCTATTTGTAAAACAAACAACAAGATGAATTGACATGGTGTGATGAATGTTATAACAGGAAAAACGTAGGGTGCTACGGAAGCATATTAAAGATATACTCCTGTATTCAAACCTTTAGCTAATTATCAAAATTTTAACTCTGCAGGCTACGTTCATCTTGGATAGTTACATAAATATGTGTAAAATAAAACTATCAGTTATGCGTGTTCTGCGTTGCTTTTTCAACATAATTTCAATACATCAGCTGCACATTTCACATAATTGTAGGGATTGGATAAAACTTTTTAAAAAGGCTAAAATGCCATTGAACTGTTAGGTGCTATAGTCAGTATTCAACTACTTAAAAATTGTATGATACTAATATAGAAATAATATTTTTAAGCTTGCTGTCAATTTTCATAATTTGATTAGATTTTGCACATGAAAATGTATTATAACTGAAATTAAAATGTAAATGATTTTTCAGGGAAAAATATTGGGAAATATATGACCAGAAAGACTGATGGTGATGGTGTAAACTGGTTTCCTTTACCCTTTGGAAAGCAGCTTGACAATACTTACTGGGGAGGGAGGGAGATTTTAAAGAAATAATCTTGGATGTGCAAGACATAACCACAAAAATGTTTATCAAAGGGATATTTCTAGTAGTGAAAAATCAGAAGCTACCTAATTGTCCAAAACCAAAGATTTAGTTAAATAAATATAATGCTCCTACATGATGAAATGCTATCCCAACATTAAAAAATAATGAAGAACATTTGTGTATATGAAAGAATACTCAAACTATTATTGCTGCTAGTTTAAAATAATATATACAATAGGATTACTTCCTGTTCAATATTAAATATACAAAACATGTTTTATATTTCTATATGCTGACAGAAAGTAAAACTACTAAAGTAAACACAGTGGTTTTCCCTGAGGAGGAGGAATATAGGAAGTATTTATTTTCTTTATGTTTTTCTATAATTTTGGATCTCTTTCTTTCTTTCCTTTCTTTTCTTTTTCTTTTCTCTTTTTTCTTTCTTTTCTTCTTTCTTTCTTTCTTCTTTTTTTCCTTTTTTTTTTTTTTTTTCCGAGTCTCACTCTGTCGCCCAGGCTGGAATGCTGTGGCTCGATCTCCGCTCACTGCAGCTTCTGCCTCCCGGGTTCGAGCAATTCTCCTGCCTCAGCGTCCCGGGTAGCTGGGATTACAGGCGCGCACCACCACGCCCGGCTAATTTTTGTATTTTTAGTAGAGACGGGGTTTCGCCATGTTGGCCAAGCTGGTCTCGAACGCCTGACGTCAGGTGATCCGCCGGCTTCAGACTCTCAAAGTGCTGGGATTACCCGCGTGAGCCACTGCGCCCGGCCAAGTTTGAATTTTCCTATAATGAAATTATCTTATTCTTAAGAAAAAGTGTTTTCTTTAAATAGATACAAATATATAATTCTTAAAGGGAATAGTTTTATTATTTAAAGCATGACTCTACTGTCTGGTGACCAATTACAAATATGAAAAATGAGTTTATTTCAAGAACTCCTCCTGCCTGTCTTAAAGATCCCTGTTGCAAAAGCTGCAGTGCCGTCTAGTGACTGGATGAGATTACTGCACTTCTGTGTTAAGTCATTGTCAAAGGACATTAAAAAATAATTTCTTGCTGGCTATAATTAACAATAATATATTGCACATTTCAAAATCACGCGAAGCGAATAAATTTCAAACGTTCTCACAATGAAAAATTATAAGTATTTGAGGTGATTGATATGTAATTAGCTTGACTGAATCATTCCACATTGTGTACAAATAACATTACATTATACCCCACAAATATATATAATTATAATTTGTCAATTTACAATAAATTTTTAAAATATATCTTGGTTTTTTTACACTCAAGTGGCTTGTGTGTGTGTGGATGATGATTCTTGGTTTCTTTAGTGGAAAGATGTGGCAGTCACCACTCTCTCAACACTACATTTTGTATTTTTTCTAGTTATAAAGGAAATGGCATAATCTAGAAAAGTAAAACTTAACCTTTGATAATGCTGCACCCCATCCACATTTCTCAATATTTGTAATGCCAAATTTAAGATGTAAGTAAAATAATGCATGTAAAAGTGCTTCGTCTATGCTAAAGAACTACATTACCATAAGTTGACTTGCTTCCAAATTTCTAGATTCTGAGACCTGAAGTTCACATTATTTTCTCCTTATTTTACATATACTTATCAATAACTTGAAACCAACAAACAAAAATCTGCACATTATAAACTTAAAATTACAGATTTCTAGTTTTCAAAAGACATCATGGACAGAATGACAAGTCGTCACAGAGTGGAAGACATTCTAACATGTATAATTGATAAAGGAATCTGTCTCTCCCCACCCCCATCATCTATCTATCTATCTATCTATCTATCTATCTATCTATCTATCTATCTATCATCTATCTATCCATCTATCATCTATCATGTACCTCGACAACAAATCAATAATACAATGACTGTTGATCTTAAGAAGCTAAGAGAGGCTCTCAGTCCTCAGCCAAGAAGAAAAGGAAACTTCAGCACTATAGTCGAATAAACTGGTTTTGCCAACAACCTGAAGAAGCTTTGTATTACACTCTTTTTGCGTTGCTATAAAGAATTCCCTGTCCAGGTGCAGTGTATCATGTCTGTTATCCCAGGACTTTGGGAGGCCGAGGTGGGTGGATCCCTTGAGCTCAGGAGTTCAAGACCAGCCTGGACAACATGATGAAATCCAGTCTCTACTAAAAATACAAAAATTAGCCTGGCATGGTGGCATGTGCCTATCATCCCAGATACATAGGAGTTTGAGGTGGAAGGACCACCTGAGCCTGGGAGGTAGAGGTTGCAGTGGACTGGGATTGCCACTGCACTAGAGCCAGGGCAACAGAGTGAGGATGCTGTAAAAAAGAAGAAAGAAAGAAAAAGAAGGAAGGGAAGGAAGGAAGGAAGGAAGGAAGGAAGGAAGGAAGGAAGGAAGGGAGGGAGGGAGGGAGGGAGGGAGGGAGGGAGGGAGGGAAAAAAGGAGGAAGGAAGGGAGGGAAGGAAGGGAGACCTGAGGATGCGTAATTCATAAAGAAAAGAGGTTTAATTGGTTCATGGTTCTGCAGGCTGCACAGTCATGACTCTAGCATTTGCTCTTGGTGAGGCCTCAGGAACCTTACAATTATGGCAATGGGGAGCCACCGTGTGAAGAGAGCCAGGGGGAAAGTGCCACATGCTCTTACCAGATCTTGCCTGAACTCACAGTGAGATCTCATTTATTACCAAGGGGATAGCACTAAGCCATCATGAGGGATCTTCCCCATGATCCAAAGACATCCCCCCAGGCTCCTCTCCAACACTAGGATTACATTTCAACATGAGATTTGGAGAGGACAGACATCCAAACTATTTCAAGCTTAAAAGCAGATTTTCCCCTAGAGCTTCCAGAAAACAACCGGGTCCTCGAATTTGGCCTTATAGGACCCTAAACAGAAAACCAACTGTGCCTGGACTTCTGAGCTATAGAAACCGCAAGATAATCATGTGCTGTTTTAAGCTGCTAAATTTGTGGTAATTTGTTACGGCAGCAATATAAAAAAATAGTATCTTTAAAAATTTTTATTTTCAGTTTGTTTCTGAGAAACAGAAATACAATTGATTCTTTTATATTGAATTTGTATCCAGCTGCCTTATAAACTCATTTTTTAATTCTCATAATTTATCGATAGATTTTCTTGGATTTTCTATAAACAGAATCATATCCATGGTAGATGTGTGCTGTATTTTTCTTTCCAAGGTTTTATAACCTAAAAATCATATTGTATCTGTTAACATCGTGAACAATGATGTTAAGTGGAAATGATAACAGTGAGTACCTTGTCTTGTTCCCAATGTCAAAGGCAAAGTTTTTAATATGCTACCATTAACTGTAATGTTTGTTCTAGCTTTGTTTACTTGTTAGGTTGACTGGTTGTTTTGGGGGGAGATGCTGAGAATAGATATTATTAGATTAAGAATTATTTCTTCTGTGAAATTAATTTTAGTTACTGTGGATTTTAGTTCTAGAGTTTCCATCCTCTCCTTTTTCAAACTTTCCAAGTTTCAGTCCAAATTCTAATATATTCATTTTATTTCCAGGAGTTCATTTAAAATATATTAGTATTTTAAAAATATTTTATGTTGTTATATTTTAAATACTATATAGGTATGTAAATTTAAGAAATGATTTATTTAAAATTTAAATATGTATTGACTTAAATCTGATTTTTTGAAATAATATTTGAACATGCTTACTTTAAAGTCTGTGTGTCATACTGCATTTTCTAGAGCCCTTGGATTTTCTTAACCACTGCCTGTTATTTCTATTTGTAACTTTTAATGTCATCTTTTCTATTTATGTACCCAGTTATTTATTTCGTGTTGTTGTTGAGTGTTGGACTTTTGTCTTAAAAAAAAGAAAAAAAGAAAAAAACTGAGGCTAGGCACAGTGGCTCACACCTGTAATGCCAGCACTTTGGGAGGCCAAGTCAGGGGGATCACCTGAGATCAGGAGTTCAAGACCAGCCTGGCCATCATGGTGAAACCCCGTCTCTACTAAAAAAACAAAAATTAGCCAGGCATGGTGGCATAAACCCGTAATCCCAGATACTTAGGAGGCTGAGACATGGGAATCCCTTAAACCTGGGAGGTGGAGGTTGCAGTGAGCTGAGATCACGCCACTGCATTCCAGCCTGGGCAACAGAGCGAGACTCCATCTCAAAACAAAAGAAAAAAATATAGCAATTATTTGAAAACTAGAATCATGTTATATTCTTTGACCAAGATGGCCTTAATGTTTCCCTCAGACTTCTTTTTATCTGTGAATCCATGATTTTTCTTTTCTTGGATCATTTAGGAAACTTGTAATTACAAATTCTTTCTCTGCTTCTTTGAAACATAAATCTTCTTCCAGCCTCTTTCCAGTTTTACAGCCCAGGAATGTCTTTCTCAAAGACCTGGGAGCCAGGCTTTTGGAATGTAACCATCAAGGGAGACAGTGCCCCTACTTCCGGCTTCTGTGGAAGCACAGGAACCTCACTTCAATGAGCTTCAATTAACAACTACCGATGACCTAATCACATTGACCAGAGTCCCCTCAACATGCTCTGGTCCTTTTCCACCAGCTCACTCCAGTATTTAAACATCTTCCCACTTCAGCATAATTGGATTCAATTACTCTCTTCTATTACAATGGTCTTGAATAAAATCTTTCTTCCCTGTTTAGTTTGTATGATGCAATTTTTCTTTGACAAAAAAAGTACCTGCAGGAAGAATGTAAATGTGCTTCTAGAAAATCATCATTAGCAATCTACGATCAACTTTCCTTCAGTTTTAGTAACAGAAAGGATTTGAAGGTGAGTTTCACCTCCTTCAAGAGCCAACCTACTCTTAGATTAGTCTTATTCCTAGGGCAGTGTTTTTCTACCTGGGATGGGGTAATTTTATCCCTCAAAGGGTATTTAGCAATGTCTAGACATATTTGTGATTGTTCGACTTGGTGAAGGGTCAGTGTCAAGGTAGGTGAGATGGGGGAAGAGGCTGGCTACTGGCATCTATGGGATGAAAGTAAAGGATGCAGCTAAACATCTTACGATGCGCTGCACAGCCCCTGCAAGAAAGAATAATATGACTCAAAGTGCCAATAATGTCAAGATCGGAAGATTTTGTCTGGGGTGCAGCTTTTGGTGAACTAACTAGAACTATTAATTTTTTCACCCCACCCCTACTTGGAGACTGGAGTTACTCTAGCACCGAAGACTGCCAAGAGCCCTGCTTGACTCCTTAGCTTTTTCATCTGTAAGATTTTCTGTTGGAAAAGCAGCTCTTATTTCTGGGTTTCAGTTTTCTCTTGGATTTGTATTGTTTTATTTTTCAATAGCATGTAATTTCATTGATGCCTTTATGATGGTTTGAGGCTGAGTGCAGTGGCTCGTGCCTGTAATCCCAACACTTTGGGAGGCCAAGGTGGGAGGATTGCTTGAGCCCAGGAGTTTGAGGCTGCAGTGAGCTGTGATTGCACCACTGTACTTGAGCCTGCGTGACAGAGTGAAACCCAGTCTAAAAAATTAAATTAAATTAAATTAAATTAACGATTTGAAACATTTTGTCTAGACTTTCAAATTGTCCTCAGTGGAAAGAGGGTTGGTAATACCCAGCAAGGGATTATCCACACTTTTTGTAATAGCCAAATAAAATAACTTGAAGTCTCATTCTGCCTTTAAAAATATATTTTTCTGAGTAATCCTGAGAATTCTCAGAGGGTACTTAAAAACTTGTTTGTTGCTTATTAATTCTCTCTCTTAACTGTTGCTCCAGTCTGCTCCACTGGTCATATCTTGTTGATTTATCGCTGGTTCTGTATGATGTGGTCTTCAACCCACACTACTTTGCTAAGTTTTAACACTCTTGCTCCCTGTATTATCCAAAGCACCAAAATAATAAAAGTAACAAAGTGTGTACCAGATGGTGGTAATTACAATAAGGATGATTAAAATACGACAATAATTATAACATCTCTATAGTGTTTCTATATGCCAGACACTAAATGTTTTACATATAATTCATGTAATTTCCAAAACGGCCCTGTGACTTAGATCTAATATCTCATTTAATATGTAACAAAACCAAGTCACAAATAATTGCTTTACCGGAAGGCTTTAAATTTCAGATCTACGCTTCATAGCCAGGCAATCTGACACTTTGGAAAAACATGACGTATTTTGACACTCAAAAATATAGGACGTTGGATGGGAACGGTGGCTCATGCCTGTAATCCCAGCACTTTGGGAGGCCAAGGCGAGTGGATCACCTGAAGTCAGGAGTTTGAGACCAACCTGGCCAACATGGTGAAACCCCACCTCTACTAAAAATACAAAAATTAGCCAGGCGTGGTGGCAGGTGCTTATAATCCCAGCTACTCGGGAGGCTGAGGCAAGAGAATCACTTCAACCTGGCAGGGGGAGGTTGCAGCGAGCCGAGATCCTGCCACTGCACTCCAGCCTGGGTGACAGACAGAGACTCTGTCTCAAATTATATATATATTTAAAGCTGAATGCCTGGTTTCATTTTCGTCAAAGTTTATGGCAACTTCAATCACACAGGGCCCCCTACTGGCAGAACACCTCCTTTTCTTCCAGCTTGCACTGTCGCTGAAGCTTGCCTACTCACCTCCAGACTATTTAAATTCATCTACTCTTTCCATAATTTCTGAGGGTGTTTGTCAAAAACACCAGGGATAATTGTTTAACTTCCGGAGGCAGCAATATAATAAAAACTGAGACAAAGAGCTGATGAAAACTTAAAAAAAAAAAAAAACTGCAAATGAGATGTCTATAGTAGGCTTCAAAATCTCCAACATATTTATTGGAATCTCGAAGGTTGTGCAAAAGCACAGGGCAGTGTGAATGTCCACAGCTGTAAACAGGTTCAGGAGTTACCTGAGAAGAACCTAAGCTCTCACCTCTGGCTGACCTCGAAGCTCAGCCTGTGCAGTGTGAATGTACAGGGCTGTATACAGGTTCAGGAGTTACCTGACAAGAACCTAAGCTCTCACCTCTGGCTGACCTCGAAGCTCAGCCTGTGCAGGAAGTGAAGGAACAGCACAGCGAACTGCTTGCTGAGGGTCCAGGGTGTGCCCCCAGGTGCACGCAAAGTCTCTCAGCGAAGAACGGGAGAGTGAGAGTTTTCAAACTCATGAATCAGTTTAAAAAGGCAGGCAACAACAAACGTTTAAGTGAGAAAAAGACTACAGAAGTGATTTCACAGAAAAAGGACACCAAAATGGCAAAAAAGCTTATCAAAACACTCAAATTCGTCATCAGAGAAATGAAAAAACTTAAAGGAGTCACTACACACCAACTAGAATGTCTAAAATTTTTAAAGAAATAAACAGAAATAAAATCTGAGAATACCAAAGGTTGGTGAGAATTTAGATCAACTGAAATGTTCATAAACCTGGAGGAAGTTCAAATTGATAACCATCTTAATTTGGTCATCTCTACTAAAGCTGCACATCAGCATACTCCGTGAACCAGGAATTCCACTCACTCGTTAATAGAAACAAACATGTATGTGCATCCAAAGACAGGAATCAATATTCATAGCAGTTTTATTCATAATAGCCCTGAATTGGAATCAGATGTCCATCAACTATAAAATAGATAAATGTTGCAGCATCCATACAAGAAGCACTATACCCGTTACACATGCAACAACACAAACAAATATCAGAAACCTACCGATAAGCAAAGAAGCCAAACATAAATGATCACAAGATTGTGTGATTCCATTTGTATGAAGTTTTTTAAAACCCTAGAATGACAAAGAGAAACCAGCCTAACACAAATTGCTGCAAAACCTGAAAATGCTTCTTCACCGCCCATTTCAGTGTGGTTAGACCACTGATTCATCATCTCTGTTTCTTAGTAAAACTAAATGCTTATTTATGTCAATGTAACATCTTATTTCAAGTGGCACTTCCTCTCTGATGCACCTGTGGGCTGCGGTAAAATCTCATGCGTGCTCTGTTGGGGCATTTTTGTTTTGTATATCAATTGTCAGTAAATTACTTACTTATTGACATACTAGAAAATCAGCTCCCTGCAGGGAGGACATCATTTTTAATCTCAACTTCCAGTTTCAGGGAAAGCAATATAGTTTAACCATTGTATTTATAGGCTTTGGTGTCAAGTAATCTGGTTTCAAATTTCTGCTCAACTCCTATCCTTCTGTGTGACTTTGAGTGAAGTACCTTGTTTTCCTCATCAGCAATTAGGGATAATAAAGGTGCCTAGCTCCTACAGTTGTGACACCAGAAGACTCAAATGAGCTAATACCTGAAACACACAATGTTCTTAGTAAATGTTAGCTTTTAGCTAATCAAATCATCAAACTGTATTTATAAGTTTAGTGTAAATTAAGATTGCTACTTTCATATGAATATTTTCACATAAATTAACACAAATTCAATATAAATCTTATAAATTTCGTATGAAATTTCATAAAAATTAATCTATTAATACAAATCTAACCCAATGTTTCTCTGAATGGAAACTTTTTGGCATGTATATATCAAGTGGCCTTGAAAACTCATTGATTAATATTCTAAATTAGGTTGCTCTTTAAGAAAACTAAATAAAACATTAAAAGTAATATATCTGATTTTTTTTCTCACAGATGTGAAGTTTTTTTGTTTTAATTCTCAAACTAACAAAGGCTATCTAAAAATTCAATAGGGTACTTTCAGGTACATTTGTAATATTCAACAGATGTATTTGTTTCTGCTTTCTCTAAAATCTCAGTAAAAATTACATTAATAAAAACATTTAATAGAATAAAAAATGATTGGGAGCAACTAGGCATAGATGAGAAATGTCTACAAAGTTTGGAATATGTTCAGTAACTTAGGCCATAGGTCCCTGGATGCTAAAGCATCAGAGACCCTATGCACCACAGACTCTGTGGTGGCTCCCATCATCCCTGTGTTCTGGTCTTCAAGCCCTTGTGTGATCTCCTCTCCTTGAATGTGGATAGGACTTGTGATTTGCCTCTAATCAATAAAATACAGCAAAGGTAATGGTATATGCATGATTACATGAATGTAATGTAATGTGCCTAAGATTATAATAACTGTCTGCCAGAGGGGACTCTTTTCATGGCTGGCTTTGAGAAAGCAAGGTGCCATGTCGGGAAAGTCCTTACAGCAGGAAACTGAGGGCTACCTCTGGCTAGTAGCCATCAAGAAACTCAGGCCCTCAGTTGATGGCCCACAAGGAAGTGAATGCTGCCAGCAACCATGTGAGCCTAGAAGCAGATCCTTCCCCAGATGAGCCTCAGAGGAGATGAGAGCCACAGCCAACACCTTCACTGCAGCCTTGTGAGTGTCTGAAGCGTAGCACCTACTACCCAAGCCATGCCTACACTCCTGGCATACAGCAATTATGAGATAACAAATGTGCATTGTTTTAAACCACGAAGCTTAAGGTAATTTGTTATTTAGCAATAAAAAACTAATACCGTATGGGTTCAATATGGGGGAAAACTGGAGAATTAGTACAAAATATATACAAGGAGCCCCCTGAACAACCAAACGGCAACCCTGTATGTCTACTGAAGATTGGAAGTTTATTGCCTGGCATTACTGAACCAAAAGGAGCCTGAATTCAGAGTAAGAGTCTCTAGGCAAGGCTAAGGGAGTAAGTGCTTTATTAAAGACAGAGGAATCAATTGAAATTCTGAATAACAGACTTGCTTTTGAGAGGTGACAGCGTGCTGGCAGTCGTCACAGCCCTCGCTCGCTCTCGGCGCCTCCTCTGCCGGGGCTCCCACTTTGGTGGCACTTGAGGAGCCCTTCAGCCCACCGCTGCACTGTGGGAGCCCCTTGCTGGGCCGGCCAAGGCCGGAGCCGGCTCCCTCAGCTTTCAGGGAGGTGTGGGGGGAGGGGCGCGGGCGGGAACCGGAGCTGCGCGCGGCGCTTGCGGGCCAGCTGGAGTTCCGGGTAGGCGTGGGCTTGGCGGGCTCCCCACTCGGAGCAGCCGGCAGGCCCTGCCGGCCCAGGGCAATGAGGGGCTTAGCACCCGGGCCAGCGGTTGCGGAGGGTGTACTGGGTCCCCCAGCAGTGCCAGCCCACCGGCGCTGCGCTCGATTTCTCGCCGGGCCTTAGCTGCCTTCCCGCGGGGCAGGGCTCGGGACCTGCAGCCCGCCATGCCTGAGCCTCCCACCCCCTCCGTGGGCTCCTGTGCGGCCCGAGCCTCCCCGATGAGCGCCGCCCCCTGCTTCACGGCGCCCAGTCCCATCAACCACTGAGGACGACTCGCTGAGGAGTGCGGGCGCAGGGCATGGGACTGGCAGGCAGCTCTACCTGCAGCCCTGGTGCGGGATCCACCGGGTGAAGCCAGCTGGGCTCCTGAGTCTGGTGGGGACGTGGAGAACCTTTATGTCTAGCTCAGGGATTGTAAATACACCAATCAGCACCCTGTGTCTAGCTCAGGGTTTGTGAATGCACCAATCGACACTCTGTATCTAGCTACTCTGGTGGGGCCTTGGAGAACGTTTGTGTGGACACTCCGTATCTAGCTAATCTGGTGGGGACTTGGAGAACCTTTGTGTCTAGCTCAGGGATTGTAAACGCACCAATCAGCACCCTGTCAAAACAGACCACTGGGCTCTACCAATCAGCAGGATGTGGGTGGGGCCAGATAAGAGAATAAAAGCAGGCTGCCCCAGCCAGCAGTGGCAACCCGCTCGGTCACGCTGTGGAAGCTTTGTTCTTCTGTTCTGTGCAATAAATCTTGCTACTGCTCACTCTTTGGGTCTGCACTGCTTATATGAGCTGTAACACTCACCGCGAACATCTGCAGCTTCACTCCTGAAGCCAGCGAGACCAGGAGCCCACCGGGAGGAACGAACAACTCCAGACGTGCCGCCGTAAGAGCTGTAACACTCACCTTGAGGTTCTGCAGCTTCACTCCTGAGCCAGCCAGACCCCGAACCCACCACAAGGAAGAAACTCCGAACACATCCGAACGTCAGAAGGAACAAACTCCAGAGGCGCCACCTTAAAAGCTGTAACACTCACCGCGAGGGTCCGCGGCTTCATTCTTGAAGTCAGTGAGACCAAGAACCCACCAAATCCAGACAGTTTGACATCTCCTAATTGACCTCAATATTCTCCACAATCAGGCTTAAGGCACCCAATAAGAAAATTGGAGAATTTCTCTTTGAAAAAACTGACCTGCTTCATAATAAAGACCTACAAATATTGAGGTTAAGAAGAAATAAAAAACTTCTGCCTGAACATCCAGTGATGTCCATTGATCCCAGACACAGAAATTCCCTTTGCTTATTTAATACCTCAGTCTTGCATGCTGTTAGACACCTAAGGACTACTAGATATTTAGAAAAGTCTCCAATAAAAGTAAGAGATGAGGCCAGGCCCGATGGCTCACACCTGAATCCCAGCACTTTGGGGGGTTGAGGCAGGCAGATCACCTGAGCCCAGGAGTTTGAGACCAGCCTGGCCAAGATGGTGAAACCCCATCTCCACTAAACATACAAAGAAACTAGCTGGGTGTGGTGGCACGTGCTTGTAATCCCAGCTACTTGGGAGGCTGAGGCAGGAGAATCGCTTGACTTGAACCTGGGAGGTGGAGGTTGCAGTGAGCTGAGATTGTGTCACTGCACTTCACCCTGGGCAACGCAGCAGAACTCCATCTCAAAAAAAAAAAAAAAAAAATCAAAACAAGTACATATAAGATGAAGTTCAAATTAGAATTGATCGTAAAAATGAAAGACTTAAGGCCGGGCGCGGTGGCTCACGCCTGTAATCCCAGCACTTCGGGAGGCCGAGGCGGGTGGATCACGAGGTCAGGAGATCGAGACCATCCTGGCTAACATGGTGAAACCCCGTCTCTACTAAAAATACAAAAAATTAGCCGGGCGTGGTGGCGGGCGCCTGTAGTCCCAGCTACTCAGGAGGCTGAGGCAGGAGAATGGCGTCAACCTGGGAGGTGGAGCTTGCAGTGAGCTGAGATGGCGCCACTGCACTCCAGCCTGGGCGACAGAGCCAGACTCCGTCTCAAAAAAAAAAAAAAAAAAATGAAAGACTTAAAATATTCTTATAATTCATAATCTCAGGTGTGGGGAAAGAAAATACTATATCACTTAAACAAAAAGAGTAAACTATAAAAAAGATCATTTCACAACAAGAAATAATCCTTGAAAATTAAAATTATAAGAAAAAAACAAATTCTATAAAATGGGTGGAGGAAAAACTTGAGAAATTTCCTAGATAATAAAATCTAAAGAGGAAGAGATAAAAGAAAAAGTATAATAATAGTAGAATATCAACCCAAGAGCACTAATATTTCACTAAAAGGAATGCTAGAAAAAAGACATTAGAATAAAGATACGAGGAAAATTAGGAAATAAGTATAAAAAAATTTCTCAGAAGCTAAGGGTGTGAGTTTCCTGTTTAAAGCTTCACATTGAATGCCCCATGGAAAGGACAAAAATAGACTTAAAAGACACCTCACTGCAGAATTTCAGAATTGTAGGAATAAATACAAGATCCTGAAAGTCTCCAGATAGAAAAGTTAGGCCTCAGACACAGGATCAGAAATCAAAATCATATTGTGTTTTTTAACAATTACGTCATCTGGCAGAAAGTGCAACTAAAATTCAGAGGAAATCTGATAACAGATCTCAACTTTTGTATTCAGTCCAACTATACTTCAGGTACATAAGAACAATAAAACTCTTTCCAGCCAAATTACTGAAAACTGTTCTCTCTCTTTTGCTCTCTCCCATGTACCTTGTCTTTGTTAACAAAACTCTCTTAAGCAAATTTATGTGCTTACAACTAAATGTCTCTGAGTTACCTTTGATATCATTTAATAGCTAGAGAATACTGGTACTTCCACTTTTGTGTAAACCTCAATTTTTAAAATCTACATTTGAAGTTACTGATTTCTTTTAAGTTAATATTTTACTCTTTATTTTAGAACATATTTCCTCTTTTTGGAACTGCACAACTTCCTTTTTCTTAGCCTCCCCCAAAATGTCGTTAATTATTTAGTACACTGTACTGTCTGTTCTGCATCTTTGACATTTTAATGCTGTTAACACTTAATCTCTTATTGTGCTGTCATCAGTGATCACCAGGGCCATTCAGAAAGATCAGACCTTGGTAGCAGGAATAAACTATTCCTGAAGAGGAGGTGAGATGAGTTCATAAGTAGCAAAAATTAAAAACAGGTTTCAAAATTATGAAACTTATCTCCATGTAAGGTAAATTAACTGCCTGATAGTCTTTAAATGAAGACAACCAACATAACATGCTTTAAGCAAAGACCACAACATCAAGGCATCTGTAAACATAAATCATAATATCCAGCATCTAATCGGGAATTATTCAACATGCCAAGAAACAGAAAATATGAACAATAACAAGTAACTGTGTAAATTTTTAAAAAGTACCATGAAGTGACAGAAATGAAGAAACAAACATACAAAGATGTTAAAACACTTTTATGACTGCATTTATTATTGGCTATGTAAGCACATTCTTCTTTTCAAACTAAATATAAAAAAACCTTCCTTTTCAAAAACTTAATGACACAAACCACTACTGAAAACATATACATAAATAAACATGAAGCCCCTCCATTAAGAGAAATATACTTCTATGCAATTATTGTCTTTATCTTCACCTCCAGGATCTCAAAATTATGTGTCTGTGTCTAAGTCAGATTTGGATATGACCTGTGGTCCATCAATACACATGTAAATTTTAATTTAAGCACGTCTAACACAGAGAGAAAATATAATAGGTTAACCTTTGTTAAAAAAAAATATAACATATAGGCCAGGCACGGTGGCTCAACGCCTGTAATCCCAGCACTTTGGGAGGCTGAGGCGGGTGGATCACGATGTCAGGAGATCGAGACCATCCTGGCTAACATGGTGAAAACCTGTCTCTATTAAAAATACAAAAAATTAGCCAGGCATGGTGGCGGGCACCTGTAATCCCAGCTACTCGGGAGGCTGAGGCAGGAGAATGGCGTGAACCTGGGAGGCGGAGCTTGCAGTGAGCTGAGATCGCGCCACTGCACTCCAGGCTGGGCGACAGAGGGAGACTCCGTCTAAACTATTAAAATATATATATATATCGCATATGAAAGAACTGTGTAAAAATAAACGTTAGTGATTTTAAATTCATTAACTAAGTCTTCACGCTGTACGTAACAAGGACTCGTTGCCCTGATGCTGCAAAGCCAGTCCTTGATAACCCAACCTGGGGATGATATTGGTGAAAATGATGGAGTAGATCTGCTTTCACATCTTCTATTCAACATCATGCTGGAGTTTCTTGCCAAGGGAATAAAACAAGAATACGAAAGGAGGAAGTGAAACTGTCTTTATTTGCAGATAACATGATCTTGCATATCATGTCATCCTAAAACATTCACAACAGCAATAAAAATTAGAGGTAATAAACAAGTTCAGCAAGATTACAGGATAAAAATCAATATAAAATAGTAATAGTGCTTTTACAGACTAGCAATGAACAATCCAAAAATGAAATTTAGAAAAATCTTTGTTTACAATAACATCAAAAATAATAAAATAAAGAATAAGTTTAATAACAGAAGTGTAAGAGTTATTCTGTGAACAATGCAAACCATTTCTGAAATAGATTAAGGAATATCTAAATAAAGGAGAGATTCTGTATTTATGGATTGAAAAAATTAATATTACTCAGTTTGCAATATTCCCAAAATTGATCTGCTGAATCCCAGCTGCCTTTTTTATGGCAGAAATTGACATACTTACCCTAATTTTTTAACACTCTTTTAATACTCTACATGCTAGTAATTTTTTTACTTTTATATGACTAGATCATCAGTCATATTTTTCTTTTTTGAGACGGAGTCTTGCACTGTCTCCAGGGCTGGAGTGCAATGGCGCGACCTCAGCTCACTGCAACCTCTGCCTCCTAAGTTCAACCCATTCTTCTGCCTCAGCCTCCCAGGTAGCTGGGATTACAGGCGAGAGCCACCACGCCCGACTAATTTTTTATATTTTTAGCAGAGATGGGGTTTCACTATGTTGGCCAGGCTGGTCTCGAGCTCCTGACTTCATGATCTGCCCGTCTCGGCCTCCCAAAGTGCTGGGATTACAGGCATGAGCCAGGGCACCCGGCCCATCAGTCATATTTTTCATATGAATAAAAGTCTACTTTTTAGTGAAAAATGATTATTCTCATTCTGGAAAACTGTTATAGCCTAATTATAACATTCAGCATAGCATAACTGATTTGGTAATTCAGCACGTAATTACTGAGCGGCTGTTATGTTTCACACAAAACTAAGTGATGAAAATAAAAATAATAAAATGTGAGTCTTACCCTCAAAATCTAGACAGCATAATTGAATTATGGCATGGACTTAGAACTCAGTTATCACTCTTAAAATGTACTGGTTATGCCTTTGGGAGGCTGAGGCGGGCAGATCACGAGGTCAGGAGATTGAGACCACGGTGAAACTCGTCTCTACTAAAAATACAAAATATTAGCCGGGCATGGTGGCGGGCGCCTGTAGTCCCAGCTACTCGGGAGGCTGAGGCAGAAGAATGGCGTGAACCCGGGAGGCAGAGCTTGCAGTGAGCCAAGATCGTGCCACTGCACTCCAGCCTGGGTGACAGATTGAGACTCCGTCTCAAAAAAAAAAAAAAAAAAAAAATTATTGGTTATGCAACCACCTGCAGATAATAAAACCTCTAAAAGTCAGTTTTTCATGTATGTAGTAGGTATTGTCTAGTCACATACAGACAGTTGGAACAGCCCAGAAAAGGGAGAGAGTCTCATGCAGTCTTAAGAGACAGAGGTCAGTGCTCAAGCCTCATCCAGGGTCAGAAGTTGGTCTTTATACGAGGGAGCCCTAAATGCCACAAAGCCAGGATCTGTTCTCTAGTTATTTAATTAACCTAAGTTAAATTTCTTGGATGAGGGGTAGGGATGGGGTGACTGCAGTTTAGATTAATTCTGTGGAATGCACTTGAGTGGGTATTGAAAAAAACCAGTTTTTCCATATGCAGATTTCCAGTTAATCTACTAGTCATAAGCTAATGGATCCTGCCATTTTTCATATCTGACATTTCTATGTCCTATGACGGTTTCACAGGTAGCTGGGCTCTCCTCCATTATTTCCCTCTGTATGGTGTTGGCTGCATTTTTCTCTGATTTTACTTCTTCATCAATGATCACATCTCCATCTACTCTCCATTTTCCAGGAATTCGTTGAAATTTTTCATCAACTAATAGGACCCTGAGCCTTTGTGTTATTGTTTTAGACTTACAAATTTTTATTCACTTAATTCAATTTTAGTGGAATTTTAGAAGAAATAGGAGATAAAATCTATGTTTGCTATGTTGTATTCGATGGTAAATTTCTGAACACCTCATTTTAAAATTAGTTTTTTTTCTTTTATGTCATTACCTTGAATTATTTTAACAGTTATTTCTGTTTCTTAAATATATATTTTTTAGTTCAGAAGTCCTCTGCATAATTCATGTTTTACCTCAGTTTAATGTTAATATTATAAAGCATACAGGAAAGCAAATAGCTTTCAGAATTTTTAAGGTATTATCTAGACAATACAATGCATTTAGAGAGGAGGATAAAAGACATAGGGCCCCTTTCTGTAACTTTCATAATAAAATCCCTTCTTTTTCTTGTTCTGTTTCCCAAATAGCTACCCTACTTTGGAGAAGATGCTGGAAATTCAGAGTTTCTGCCAGGGAATATATGCCTGAACTAAAAGAGGAAGTGGCCTATAGGAGAAAATGGTGAGATATCTTCTGTGGTATTAATAAAAGTTAAAAGCATTTCAAGTTTAGGCAGAAAACTAACTGAAAAACGAGAACCTACTGTATGGTTAGTAATTTCTTCCATGTCATACAAATATTCGAGAAATCTGCTACCTTGATTAGTAAGACTGAACACATTGGTTTTGTCATTTATTCATGGAGGAAGTCCACCACCCACTTGGGGAGCAGAAGGAAATTTGCCATCTCAATTTACTTAACTTACCAGAAGTTTCTTTGCAGAAATATGATTGCCCCTTCAGTGGGACATCATTTGTGGTCTTCTCTCTCTTTTTGGTCTGTGCAATGGCTGGAGATGTAGTCTACGCTGACATCAAAACTGTTCGGACTTTCCTGTTAGAACTCCCATTTCCACTTCAGAGATCTGGTAAGCTGGATTTAGGGTGCCTTTGAGAATTAAGATTTTACTAGTTATCTCCTTTATTTCTTTCTTGTGTCTCTAATTGCCAAACTGAAAAGAGGAGATTGGATTCAAAGCAAAATTCATTGAATGCTAAGAATAAGAGCGAATGTTTTTAATGAAGCAAAATGTCTGTTCATAAAATAAATTGCCACTTTGGTTTTAATATGTAGAACTTTGCTTCTGTTTTCATAGCCTTTCTATTTCTTGATTTCTTGTGATGAATGTTTATATTCACACAGCAACTTCTAGCGGGATCACCCCTTTCTGCTCCACAGCTTTGCTCACTCTCATTCAAATCTGACCTTTTAACATAATATGACAAATTCATCTCCACTGGGAAAAATACCTGTGGCAATTTACTCATATTGTTATTTATTCTTTTACAATATCAATAGGATAAAAATGTAAACTTAAGAAAACATGAAATGTTAGATTTAATTTTATAAAGTCTAGAATTAATGACTAGGTAATTGAATATTTCTGGAATCAGAGGCAATAAGCATATGCCTAAACTTAACATCGTGCCTTCATCACCAAACCCCCTCAAAAATTATAGATTTTCATAACCAGTGTCTTTTCTATTCTTTGAAGTATTAAGGAAATTTCTCTGTCTTGTTACATATCCATTCTCTGCTCTAGGGTAAGAATTTTTGTAGCATAGAGTTTATGTAGGTGTTTTAAATAATTTAAAGTTCCTCCTTTGTATTTGCCCTTGTGGAATGAATCTGCTACTTTGTTTGTTCGTATTTCCAAGCAATGTATTTCTTCTTTATATTTTCAAAAGTTTATAGTTATCAAAGGAATCTAGTGTGTGTCCTTTTCTGGTTGTAAAAGCATCTTGTTTCTTACTTTAAACCTTACCTCTCTATTTTACCCAGCAGAGGCTAACTTGCTTTCTTTTCTTCCAGCTTAGGCACTTTCACTTCCTATGAAATAGTGAAACATAATTTGAAAAATAACATGGACTAGAACTGCACTCTCATTCCCCTGTGCTTCAAAAATATCCTGTAGTTAGTTACATCTTTTAATGTGATCTAGTTCAATCTTAGAATGCTAAAAATGAGAAAACGAACTATATGAAGATTAAATTACCTACCTATAGTCATGCTTATGACCAGAAGTCAAATATCATATTGTTCTTGTGCTGTATATGTGTGGTGTTAGATAAATGCAACTTTTGTTCTCATGTGTCACTTCATCATCGAGGGAAAGAGCTGTTGGATAGATTAGATTTTTGTTGTCTTACATGCAGAGTCCTACACAATTGTTCCTGATCTCTTCTAACCTCATACCTTTCACTGATTTTGCTCTGGCTATTGGCCTTTTCTTTTCTCCTAAAGGTTGTCATATTCCTTACCATTTCAGAGCCTCATAAAATGCTGAATCTTTCTACATAATCTATTCATCTTTGTGTTTCTAGCACCTCACACCGTACTAAATATAGAGCAGGAAATTAACAGATGCTTGATAAGTAAAATAATTTATAAATGGCTGAATAAATAAATGAATCTCATTAGACGATGAATGTATATATGTATGCTCATTGGTTCTCCAAGATGTAATGCATAAAGGAACGTCATCAGGAAGCTTAGCAGGACATCAGTGAGAGTGTGTGTTTGAACTGAGAATATCCCAGAAATTTATGCTTTGCTTAAATCTTACTTAGGAGGCCTAAAAGAATGATCAATATCTTTTGTGTTAGTCTTTTTATGAAATCTGAAATTTTATTCTACTAAATTTAGGGATCCATAATTTCAGTTCGTCATATTAGTAACATGTGTAGTGGCCAGGCACAATGGCTGACACCTGTAATCCCAACACTTTGGGATGCCGAGGAAGGAGGATCGCTTGAGCCCATGAGATTGGTACCAGCCTGGGCAACACAGAGAGACCTCATGCCTACCAAAAATTTTAAAAACGAGCATGGTGACACGTGCCTGTAGTCACAGCTACTCAGGAGGCTGAGGCAGTAAGATTGCTTGAACCTGGGAGGTGGAGGTTGCAGTGAGCAGTGATCATGCCACTGCACTCTAGCCTGGGCAACAGAACAAAAGCCTATCCAAAAAAAAAAAGAAAAGAAAAGAAAGAAAGAAAAAGAAACGTGTAGTAATATCACCACATTCTTTCTGTGACTAACTTGACTCCCACAATTTTGACTGTTTTGTCTGATGAGTGAAAATATGTGGACTTCTTTTAATGTTTTGAAAATTAACAAATTCCTATTAAAGATGTTTTAATTAATAACAATAATAATCAGCACATAAAATAATGCACTCAATAATAATCTACCAAATAAACATTCCATTTAGTCTTGATATGATTATATTTCAATATCGGCTATTTTCAGTACTTTCTCAGTGTATTGTGTGTTTAGGTCACATATCTAGTGGAAACAATGTACTGTAACTTTTATGTACCAGAGACTGTTGTTTTAAACTTTCAGCCTAAAGCTAAAAGTACAACTTCTTTTATTTGGTTTATTTATTATCTTTTGAGTACTTCAAATGCAATGACAAGTGTGGATACCGAAGGCAGCACTAGTCTGGTAGTCAAGAGACCTGAGGTTAGATATCAGCTCAGCTCTCAAGTAACTGTGTGACTGTGAACTTGAATATCCCCATTTTAACACGTGGGTATTGTGTTAACATAATCTCTAACATTTCTTTTATGTTTAAATATGTGGTTTTATGGAATTACAATGCTATATCACAGGAAATGGATACATTATATAAGAGGAGAAACAGAAAAGATCAGCTCAAATAAGTGGGTGTTGTCAATAAGCTTATTAGAGAATCTTGAGGGTTTCACAGTCTTATATAAAAACCCAGAGACACAGACAGTGATCATAAGTAAGATCAATACTGGGGAATATAAACAGTGAAACCAAAAGGAAAAATTCATATTTATTCAAACCAGAGAATACACGCATATGTGTGTTTTGTGTGGAAAAAAAAAGAAGCTGGGTCTACATATTTCAAAGGAAAGTAACTCAGGAACATGATAGGTGAGAAAGTTTATTTGGCCCTGTCCTACTTCTTACCATCTAAGGAGCTACCTGCTGGGTTTACTAGTGAAATCTATTCAATTTTGTAGATTCTCACCACCATGGAATTGTTCTTAACGTTGGATGTGCAATAATATTATCCTTCTGGTAATAGTAATTGTACTGAATATTTTGGGTAAGTAATTAGTAATATTATTTATTCATCTCAAGGTATTATTTTTCTCATAACTTGTTGTAACTGTGTTTGCTATTTAAATGGTTCCTAAACAATATGGTACAACTTCACAAAAAGTGTAAAATTTGATACACAACTAAAATTAGAGATTTTCTATAGAATTTCACCATGTAATAAAATATATATTATAAATTCATCTCAATGATAAAGAAAAGAGATGGCAAGATTAGTTGCTTATTTTATGATCAAGATCATGCAGTGAATTTCCTGGTGCAGTTTGATATTGGGATATACACAGATGTCTCTGAAACCATGTTCAGAAGGAAGCAAATTAAATTCTGACTTGTATTTCTGTGTATGC
This sequence comes from Gorilla gorilla gorilla, assembly GCF_029281585.2. Classification (NCBI taxonomy): domain Eukaryota; kingdom Metazoa; phylum Chordata; class Mammalia; order Primates; family Hominidae; genus Gorilla; species Gorilla gorilla. The sequence continues at coordinate 25,149,909 of NC_073234.2, read as the reverse complement.
TTATTCATATCTGCTACTCCTAAGTATCATCAATCTTGTGTCAACAGGTGAGAAATTTGTCTAAAATAAATCAATTCAATTGAGCATTATAAATTTATACTAATGTACTTTGGACATAGCCAAACATAGCCCAATTATTCATATGGCCATTATTTTAATGTTTTATTGAATAAACTCTTGGGGAAAAGTTCTTTACAAATATCTGTAGAACAGAGATGATATACAGATTATATATATATTCCAAGTAATTCAGGCTTCCAGATTAAACTAAACCCTAGAAAAGGTCAATGCAGTGTCTATGTCACTGAATCTTAGAGAATTATGTTAGCAATTATGAATGGCATTATCTATTACAAATAAATAAGCAGAGTTGTAGAACTTTAGAACTAGAAGGGACTCCAGAAATCAGCAAAGTCTAGTTTAGATGAGCAGTCTGAAGCCCAGAGGGATAAGTGGTTTAACTACTTTAATGTAACCAGCCAATGGCATAATTAGGGCTATAAAATGGGGTTGGGGGAGCAAAAATAATTAGCATTAAAAATCCCTACTATACTACTTTTCATTATGTTAAGGCAATAGATTTTCTTGTTACTAAAATAGTTTTTTAGTAAAATAGATTTTTTTGCTACTAAAATTGATGTGTTACTAATAGATTTCAAAGATAAAATATCTTCTTAAAAAGTTTCTCTAGAAGGCAACAATGTTCACGGATACTCTAGAGGCCCAGGACCTGTTTTCAAATCCCAGCTACATCACTAATAAAATTCTTGCATTGGATGCACTATATTATGATGTATATACGTTGAAGGATTAAAAGTATGATGTATCAACATAAGAATTAGAGATTATATATTTAATACATTAAATGAATTAAATATATTGTGAATATGGTATCTTGTGTTAATGCCTGGCAAATGGCAAGCACTATTAAATATTTACTTTTATTACTTTCAGATGTGTTTATGTGGTTTTAGATGGTCAATACTAATAACTTAATATACATTGTTGTGAGACTATAAATTATCAAAGATAATTTCAGTTAAATGGCCAGCAGAAAGACAAATATTTTCTTCGTTGCAGAAAAAAACTACTCTGGGCTAACTCTATCTCATATATGCAGCATTTATATGAAGAATCTCAAAGGAACAAATCATTAACCAAAACCAAAACGTACAAAACATCAACCAGGTGACACCTGATATAATTAATAGGAACTCACTAAACACAAATGATCTAAATATGAGTCATATCCAGAGCTGGACATTTTGTCCTTATTAAAGTAATTATGACAGCTCCAGGAAAAAATTCAAGTGCTTATTCTTCTGGTCATATTTTTTCCAACTCTCTTAAAGTTAACATTGCTGAGGTTAATAAGAGCGCAAAGGAGACTCTAAATCTTGGAAAAAGTAGTTATGTTTTTCTCTTAAATTTTTAATCATTTAACTTTTGATATGGAATTTCCATATCATTGGACTTCATGGAATAACTACAAACGAATGGTTTTGTGCTTTGTATCTAATTAGAAAAACATGTTTCTTGTTTCATTAGTTATCTAGTTCAACACTGCATGACATACTATTCATTATCCAATACTAAATTGTATAATGAGCCAAAAGAGAAAAACTGTACTGGGGAAAATAAATCTGGAACAATCACCTCAGTAGGTAATATTAGTTTGTATTGCCAAATTCCTGAGTAACCAAACATGAACAGTAGCCTTGATTTTCTTTGACGATATCTGAATAGAGGAGAAACTTCTCTATCACAATAGACAGATTGTTTAGATCATTACTTTTCATGGACTCATTACAATTCTGATAAAAATATTAACATGTAAAGGGCCAAGGCAAAATGAGACAAATGAGCTTATACAATGAGTTTTAAATGAATTTAAAAGTACTTCATTGAAATAATTGTATTTTATTTTGTTTTTTATTGGGGTATGTGCAAGCACAGGTTGGGGTTAAAATTCCTTTCCTCTTAAAATTCATGGTCATTGCAGATGGTTTTTCAATTTTTTAATGTTATTACATATTTAAAAACGTAAATGCTAATTTTGTTAGTCTTTCTTTTGCTCTCTCATATGAATGTATTTGCATATTTTAAAAGTCAGTAGATGGCCTTTGTATTTTCTTAGGTTATTTGATTTTAATTTTTTAATTTACATTTTAATTCTGTATTAAAATATTATATATCTTTTTATAACATCCAGAAACAATTATATTAGAATGACTTACCATGTCCAAATTATAAACTAGATTCAAATTCTGGGGATTAATTAAGAGTTTACATTGGTGTTTAAAGTCTTTGGGAACTTTGATGTTCCCAAGCTCCCTCAACCACAATCTAAAGACTATCTCGTACAATGTAAGTTAATATTTTTCTTAACTTTGTGAGATATCATCCCCAAAGCAAAAACACTTTCTTGTAATCCTTATACCTGTGACACAGGGAGATAATAAATAAAGCTCTGGCTTTAAATGCTTCCAAATCTGTTTTCTTACCCTTATTCTATTGTTATAGAGGTGTAAGTTACCTCTCCTAAGGTTCTACTTTCAATTGATTAGGAAAGTACACCAAATCTAAATGTGTTTATCTTAAAATAACAAAATGGACTTAAAATATGTAAAGTAAAACATAGTTGATCTATTCAACCACCATTCCAAATTCTTTCTCTAATTTCTCTTTGTTTCCTTCTGGGACTCAAATTAGATGTGCAGTGGGCCTTTGCTTTCTAGCCTCCATTTCACCTAACTTCACATTTTGTCCCTGTCAATTTGTGCTGAATTCTTAGCAATATTTTCAGATATATCTTTAAATTCACTAATTATCCCTTTTCCTACTGCTTTCCTCATCTGCTCTCATTCACTGAGTTTTTAATTTCAATGATAACAGTTTTTGATTCAGATGTATTTTCAAACTTATTGGCTTTTGATGTTTTTTGTTGTGATGTGATGTTTTTATTTCTTCTTTTATTTCTTAAAACCATTTAAACATTATTTTTTATAATACATAGGATTATTTAAATATCTAAAGTCCTTGGTGACCAAATTCATTCTTTGTATTTCCTATTGATATGTTGGCTTGTTTCCTGAAATATTTGATGATTTTTAAAAATTTGGTTGACCTCAATAATGGGATTCACAAGGAAAAATTAAAGATTATTTCTTCCAGAGATTAACTGCATTTTCATCTGTAAGAGGGCAGGGTGTAGCTAATGATTTGGATGTCTTGAGGCTCTTTTTAAGGTTTCAGACTGATGAAAGGCTCACTGATCTATCCCATCACCTTTCAGTAAACCAAGAGCTTATTCTTAGAATCTCAGCACCAATATATAGATTATTACCATGAAGGGCCACCTTGCCCTTTGAACTCATTTACCAAATGCTGCTCCCCATTCTGCTTCTAACTAAGTGCCTTCCTTTAGTGATTTCCTCATTTCTTACAAAGAAAGCAATATGTTTAACCTAATTATCTCAGGTTATAATTGTCTTGTAGTGAAAACATCTTCAAAGAAACAACAGTGTTATTTCTCTTAAAGTTGTTTCTTTGCACGCCCTGACACGTTTTATGCCTTGAAGTTCCTGAGCTATACAAATCCAAGTTGCTATTTGACAGACTATAAATAAACTATTATTTATCTATCTTGTTCTACTTTAGAAATCTATTTTTTGTATTCTATGATATCAAAATGGTTGTGAAACACTGCTTCCAGGTATCTAGTCTATCAGAGAAGTGAAACTGTAGTTTTTATAGTTTTCATTAAATGTGTCCTAAAATTTTTCAGCTACATAGTTGCTCTATCTTTCGCAATAATTATACACTTACTCAGAAAGGGTTTGATTTAGGTGCATTACATCAGTCTGAGAAAGAACTTTATAAGCTAGGCAACAGTATGAACTTAATTTGTAAGCAAGACCAAATGTTTTTTGAAGATATGTTGCTTACCTTATACTTTTATGCTTATCCAGATGTTTGCCATTTTTCATGTTCTTCCTTGAATATTCAAGTTCTCATTTAGAAACATTGCGCATCAGCCTGAAAAACTTCCTTTAACATTAGCTATAGTGATTATCTGCTGTCAAGGGGTTCTTTTCATTTTCTGAAAATGCCTTAAATTTGCCACAATTTTTGGAAGATTTTTCACTGGATATAGAATACTTTGTTGACAGTTACTTTTTCCTTTGACAATTTAAAGATATTTTTTACTGTATTCTAGCCCCCATAGTTTATAATGAGGATGAGGGATTTTTGTATCATTGTTTTCTTGCAGGTAATGCACAAAAACTGTTTTCAAGATTTTTATCTTTGGCTTTTAAGTTTGACTAACTTATTCATACATATGAATTTCTTAATATTTACCTGCTTAGGCTTTGCTGAGCTTCTTGAAAGTGTAAATTTATGGATTTAAGCAATCTGGAAAAAATTTCAATTATTGTATCTTCAACTTGTTTTGCCTTAATCTTTCTCTTCTCTTAAGTTTTGGGACTTCAATTCTAAATATGACATGTGTTTCAATATTATTCCACAAGTCCTTGAGGATCTGAAAATTATCCAACATTTTTCTTCATATTGGACAATTTCAAGTTCGCTAACTTGTTTTCCTGTTAAATCTTGCTTTTAAGTATGTCCAGAGATGGTTTTTATATAAAATGTTTTACTATATTTCTCAATTCTAAATTTCATTTGGCTTTTTTCCTACTGTCCTTCTTTGCTGAGGTATCCTATTTCTTCATCGCTTGAAAGCATATTTTCTATTATGTCATTAAGCACAGTTACAACAGCTGCTTTAAAATATTTGCCTGATACTTCTAACTTCCGCATCATCCTTATATTGAGCTGCATTGATTGTCCTTTTCCTTTAGAATTGGTCATATTTTTCTGGTTTTTCATGTAAGGCATTTGAGATTATATACTATACATTGTAAAAGTTATATTGAGAAGTCTGTGTTTTCTCACATATTCCTCCAAAAAAAGGGAAAGTGTTTATTTTCCTTTCTTTCTTTTTTTTTCTTTTTTTTTTTTTCATGGAGTTGCTGTGTCACCCTGGCTGGAGTGCAGTGTGACATGATCTGGGCTCATTGCAACCTCTACCTCCCAGACTCAAGCAAGTCTCTTGCCTCAGCCTCCCGAGTAGCTGGGGTTACAGGCACACACCACCATGACTGGCTAATTTTTTTTTATTTTTTGTAGAGATGGGATTTTGCCGTGTTGGCCAGATTGGTCTCAAACTGACCGCAAGCAATCTGCTTGCCTCAGCCTCCCATAGTGTTGGGATCACAGACGTGAGCCATTGCACCTGGCCAATTTTCCTTCCTTAGCAAGCAATTGGTGTAGTTGGACTTAAATTTAAATCTCTATCTTTGGGGCAGCAGGTCAAGTCTCAGTTCGGTTGTCTTGTTCTTACCATAACCTGGCTTGTGCTTGCATCAGTCAGAGATTTGGGGAAAAAAATTATACACACAAGTTAGAGCACCCCCTCTATGTTTTTGATTTTATGGGATTGATTCTGCATTTTCAGCATCTGTGGTTTCTCTTAACTCTGTTCTCCGGTTATTCAGGTGAGAAAGGCTGCAGGTTTTTTAATGATGTTTTACTCACTCTACATGGGACTACAATTGGCCTAAGGCTAACAATTGTAAAAATGATAAACTTTTGCCCTGCCATACCTTCTTTGAAGTGTCATCTCCCCTCTAGAATCTGTCTGGCTTTGTTTACTCTTCAATGGCTTCAGGTCGTGTGTGTGTGTGTGTGTGTGTGTGTGTGTGTGTGTCTGTCTGTCTGTCTGTCTGTCTCTGTGCGTAAAGAATATTTATTTACAGGAATACTAAATTATTGGTATACCTAGAATACCCTGTATCATCATCTAAATTTGCTGGGAAATATTATAAATTAGAACTAGCTGTTAAGAGCACATTTTTAGATGTCAAGATCCTTTTGTGTGATAGTAGAGATGAACCTATTTGATTTTGGGGGACTACCTATAGCACAAATTTTGCTTGTGAATAACTATACTAGTGTGATATAAACTCGCAACATTTCTGACATGTTAGTAGACAACTAATTAAAATTTCTAATTTCTATTCTTCCTTTAAAGTTTTTAGTTCCTTGAAGCTTGGATGTTCATTGTTTTATCCTAGTGTCTGGTGCATTTCCTGGCTTATAGAAAACATGATATATTTTTAAAAGGATAAATTAAATGGAAAAAGGATGGATGAGTGAATGAATTAATGAATATACACATGACTTCAATTCTTTTAATTATTTTTCAAATGTACCCTGGAACAAAGCACATACTTTTTTCAAAGAAAGCTTAGCACATAATATAACCAAATTTGAGACCCTTCAATTAGTATACGTTATTAGGATACAGTTTTACATTGATTTTAATTGCTTATCTTCCTTTTTTCCAATTTCTTTCAACTTTTCTACTGTCCATAAATCATGTCCTGCCAAAGACTGGAAGGGGCATAAGGGAAAATGTTACTGGATTGCTGAAACTAGAAATCTTGGAACAAAAGTCAAAATGACTGTGCCATAAACAATTCATATCTCATGGTGATTCAAGACATTACTGCTATGGTGAGATTTAACGTTTAGAGGTGACAGCATCCCCCACGCTGGCAGTGAATTTTTTGTGCTACAAACTTGGCAAAAGTCTGTGAAAAAAAGTTTCAACTTAATGTGTTATTAACTATACAAATATTAGTTGAATGAATTGTTGAATTACATGATTACCTTTGAGATTTTTTTTTTCCAGCTAGGAGGAGGGGAAATTCATTTTATATTTTATACCAAGCTCTTCTCTCCAAGGGACCATTGCTTCTTAGCAGATTTCATTTTAAAACTTCAGAAATTGAGTATATGATCTCAGCACACATGTTTATTGCAATGCTCATAAAGGCTGTAGCCAGATATCATGGCAGCTGAAATTAAGGATGATGTTGTGAGAAAGGGAAGGCAGAACAGTATCTCTTACTTAGATTTAGTATTTCCAGAGGATAACTAACATTTAGCTAACTCTGCCTTAATTTAAATTGAAGTTTTGCTGAATGGAGGTTGGACACTATTTTAAACCTTCTCAGTGATAAAGTCAATGTACATGTTAAATTACAAATATTAAATAAGGGTTCTCATAGGGCTCAGTGTGTTAGAATCACAAGCTATGTCAATAGCTCAGTTTCTGCAAACCCTGTGGCTATCAGTGCTTTACAAACCTGGTTGAACATGCGCCATCTGAAAGAACTTAGAAAAGGGCAGCTGTTGAGACATCTGAGGGAAAAAGTCCCTCCTGAGTGTCACAGAAATCCACACGAAGAAAAACTAAAAGAGAAGTAAACTATTAATATCTTCAGTGAAACTAGTGTTACCCCAAATGTCAAACTGTAAGGCTCTGTCAGGCGCAGCAAAATATCAGCCAAATCAAGGATGGAATTAGGAATTGATAAGAGACCTTTGTTTGTTCTTCTAGAGCAAATTTTAATGAACAAGAAAGAGGAAGCAGGGAGTAACTAAAAAGCATCTAAAAAGAGTGTTGTCTAAAGAATCAACAATAAATAATAGCTTGGAGCCATTGCGCAATGAATGACTTCACTAAGAATCTCATATATCTCCTGCTCACAGTCAAAGGGAAAAATGTGAAAATGCAGAAAAACATGTCTCTCAGCAAACAGTAAACCAGATTTAGGAGAACGGTGATCTAAGACAACACATTTTAACGGAAACTTACTTCCTCCAGTTTAAGCTTTACCTCTTCACATCATTCCTAAGTAAATATATGAGTCAGACACAATTGTTCCCTTTCAAGAATAAACAAGACTCTAAAAGGAATTAGTGTATGATTTATGCATAAGCATGTCCCTTTCTAAACATCTCCCAAAAAAGAAAAGTAAAAAACAGATAAAATATGTTAAAGAAGAACATTTACTCCAATAAATATAAAATCATTTTCTAGCGATTATTCTCAAGTTCTCCAGTAAGTTAAAGTTAAAATGGAAAAAAAAAAAGGATTATTAGTCCATCTAGGGTATCCAAGTGTCATCATATGGCAAATAAAATAAGAAGTATGAAGGAAAAAGGAGAAGGAGGGCAGAGGGGCAGGGAAAGAGGCATAAAAAGAAGTAAGGGAGATGTGTGGCTTTCATTTCCATGTTGCAGATATCTCAAAGAAATGCTGCTACCCCTTCTATAATGGAAAATAGCCAAATTAACTTCTCAACATTTTCAAATCCATTGAAGAATGAACTCTGTAGAACAACCAGCTGGCCAAAATCTATGGTGACAGGCACATGCGAGAGAGAGGAAACACATCCTTACTTATTTAGGAGAGACAAATCCAACACCAGATACCAGTAAGAATTCAGCCAGGATAATTGAAAGATGGATTAGGGATAAGTGTAGGGTGGCAGAACAGTGTGAAGCTCCTGGGGTCTGCAGAAATTAGAAAATCCCACCACCTCTCCCAGGCTATTTCTCTACAAACTCCACCAGACTCTCACAGAAATGACTGGAGAGAAGCAGAAATTCTTCATGTCCATTGTGATGCAGACCTGGAGAGAGAAAACAGTGACAATACAGAGGTGGCGGCTGGGCGCGGTGGCTCACACCTGTAATCCCAGCACTTGGGGGGCCAAGGTGGTCAGATCACCTGAGGTCGGGAGTTCGAGACCAGCCTGACCAACATGGAGAAACCCTGTCTCTACTAAAAAATACAAAATTAGCCGGGTGTGGTGGTGATGCCTGTAATCCCAGCTACTCGGGAGGCTAAGGCAGGAGAATCGCTTGAACCTGGGAGGCGGAGGTTGCAGTGAGCCATAATCGCAGCCACTGCACTCCAGCCTGGGCAACAAGAGCGAAACTCCATCTCAAAAAAAAAAAAAAAATACAGAGGTGGCATGAAATTCCACAGAGTACCTTCTCCCCTATCTGCTATCTACACAATAAAATAAAAGACCTACTGTGTGTGCTGGGGAGAAGGGCAACAAACATCTCTGCCCTTAGGGAACTGGGGGAACATCGTTGCAGGTGGGAGAAAGTGCCAAGACACAAAATCTGCTCCTGTAAGAGGGGCAGGAATACACACTGGATCAACGACTATATCCAGGGTAGGGGCAGAGACCTGAGCAGGCCAGGCACTAACATTACAGGCACTCACTCAGTGCCAAAGACTGAGTCATAGTGAGAACAGCCATCACCCCTTCCACTCACTGCCTTGCACTACCAAGATAACATTTTCAGAAAAGGAGTAAAAGAGAATGCTGCTGGAAGAGAAACAGAAGAGAAATAAGAATGTGCCAAGTAATCTTCTCCAAGGCACTGTGAAAATGGAAACTAAAATGCCCAGGATGAGGAAGACATTTTTCTGGCAAACAAATCTCCAGATTAAACACCAGCTATCATTACAGGAATTTAAAGTGTGTGAAACAATGAGGATAATCACAGCAAGAACAAATCACAAACCCAAACCAACTCTTTTTAGTTTGGTTGTATTTTTAGAGACAGGATCTCACTCTCTCTCACCCAGGCTGACTGCAGTGATGTGATTATAGCCCACTTGAACTCCTGGGCTCAAGGGATCCACCCCCCCAGCCTCCAGAAGGCCATGCACCACCACACTCTGCTTATTTATTTATTAGAGATGGGCATCTTGCTATGTTGCCCAGGCTGTTCTCTTTCTTTGTGTTTTGTTTTTGTTTTTGAGACGGAGTCTTGCTCTGTCGCCCAGGCTGGAGTGCAGTGATGCGATCTCGGCTCGCTGCAAGCTCCACTTCCCGGGTTCACGCCATTCTCCTGCCTCAGTCTCCCCAGTAGCTGGGACTACAGGCGCCTGCCACCACGCCCAGCTAATTTTTTGTATTTTTAGTAGAGACGGGGTTTCACCATGTTAGCCAGGATGGTCTCGATCTCCTGACCTTGTGATCTGCCCGGCTCGGCCTCCCAAAGTACTGGGATTACAAGCGTGAGCCAACACGCCCAGCCTAGGCTGTTCTCAAACTCCTGGTCTCAAGGGTTCCTCCCACGGCACCCTCATGAACAGTTGCTATTACAGGCATGAGCCACCGCACCTGGCTCTAACTCTTAATGATTAACTCAAACCCCACATTAAAGACCTAGGAGAAGGACCTGTGTGCACATTTCCAAGTACAAAAGCATTTTAACTCAATTCCCATTGTCCTACACAAGATGAAGATGTACAACTTTCAACAAACATGTAAGAGGTATATGAAAAGACACACACAAAAACCCAAGACACTCTTGAGAACAAGGAGGGACATTCCATAATAATAAAGGAGTTGTATTAATATGCTAGGGCTGTTTCAATAAAGTATCACAGACTAGGTAGCTAAAGCAACAGAAACTTATTTTTCACAGCTAAAGCCTAGAAGTCCAAGATCAAGGTTGTTGGCAGGTTTGGTTTCTTCTGAGGCATCTCTCCTTGGTTTTCAGCTGATCACCTTTTTGCTGTACCTTCAAATGGCATTTCTTCAATGTGTGTACATCTCTGATGTCTCTGTGTATCCAAATTTCTTCTTCTTGTAGGGACATTATCAGATTGGATTAGGGCCCACCCCAATGGCCTCACTGTAAGTTAATTACATCTTTAAAGGTTGTGTCTCCATATAGAGTCACATTCTGAGATAGTGGCGATTAGGACTTCAAAACATGAATTTTGGAGTAGTACAATTCAGCCCATAATATTCCACTCTCTGGGCCCCACAGCCCATAACAAGGGTCAATTATAAACGTGCATGCACCAAGGGAAAGACTGCAGAACTGAAAGGGGAAATGGACAAACTCACAATTGTAGCTGGAGATGTAAACACCTCTTTAAGTAACTAATTAAACTAATAGACAAAAAAAAAATTGTAAGGAAACAGAAGAACTAAACAATATCAACCAACTAGATTTAATTGACATTATTGGAAACTCTATACGACAGGGAATGTACATTCTTTCCAAGTGCACATGAAATGTTCATGTGGATCATATTTGGGGACATAAAAATCGGAAAATATTTACAAATGTGGAAAATATAAATATCATACAAAATGTATATCTCAAATAAGAATAAAATTAAACTAGAAATTAATAAAAGAAAGATACTTGGAAAATGCCTAAATATTTAGAAGTTAAACAACAGACTTTTAAATAATGTATAGGCCAAAGAGGAAGAATCAGGGGAAATTTTTAAAACGTATTCTGAGTTGAATAAAAATAACAATATAAAGCATCAAAACTAATGGATTTTAGCTTAAGCAGAGTTTAGAGGGAAATGTATAATATTGAATGCTTATATTTGAAAAGGAGATAATGTAGAATTTATAATCCAAGCATCTACTTAAAGAAAAAAAAAACAGAAAAAGAAGAGCAAGCTAAACCCAAAGCAAGCAGAATGGAAGACTTACACTATTCAATTTCAGGTCTTACTGTAAAGCTAAGTTCGTTAAGATTGGGTAGAATTGTCAAAGGAGAGATATATAGATGAGTGAAACTGAAAAGAAGGCTCAAAATAGACCCAGGCAAATATAGTCAGCTGGTTGTTTTTAACATAGTACAAAGGTAATTCATGCAAGAAAGCTATTGTCTCACTTGTATGCCTAATTACTATTTTCCAGCAAACAGCTATATAACTTAATATGCTAAGTGAATTCAGCTGTAGGTGACTGAGAAGCAAAAGTAGCTTAAACAAGATAAATATTTACTTCTTTTATTGAATCTAAGGTCCTTTCAATTATAAGGTGTAAGATTAATATCAATTAGAAAGCAAAAATAAAGTTGCCAATTAAACTACTGCAAGTCATTGATAAGACGTTTCCAATTCCAAAACATTAGCACTGGGGGAAAACCTGTCTTAGAACATATGCAGTAGGTTGTCTCTCTGACATAATTGCCTGGACTGCTACGGGGTTTCTGCTCATTATGGCCATCATCATTACAGGTGCGTGCCACAACCCCCAGCTAAATTTTTGTATTTTTAGTACAGACGGGGTTTCACCGTGTTAGCCAGGAGGGTCTCAGTCTCCTGACCTCGTGATCTGCCCGCCTCTGCCTCCCAAAGCGCTAGAATTACAGGCATCAGCCACCGCACCCAGTCTTGTTGAACTAATTTTCAAACTAAGCTATTTCAAAACACAGAAATACTTCCAGGAACAATAATCCTCCAGGACTTGCTGGGTAGAGGGATGGACACCAGAATACTTGACATCGTTCATGCTGCTAATGGTTCACCAAGTTCTTAGGATTCAGACCCTGCTGGAGCTGTGTCAGTGCTCTGGTTTACATCCAGTTCACAGAAGGATGTGGGGGTGTGGTTTACTTCTCATGTGATTCTAAGATGGAGTCTAGCAAGTGATTCTAGCATGGTCCCATAATAATCCATTCAGTAGTTTTGCCTCAAATGTTTTGGGAATGATATCTCATTATTTTCTTTCTCCTCTCAAATCTAGAAATCCAATCTTTTTTGACATATGCATATAGAAGTTCCTAGACTTCAGTGCTGAGGAGATAGAGGCTACAGGCATCCATATGTCTGTCTCTGGGGTCTTCTCAGGAAGAAGCCTCTGATGAAGAGAACAAAGCTCTGCTTGATATCCCAGCTTGAGCAAGACGGATGGGACAAGTTCTTGGCAGCCACCAGCCGCCAGGAGATGGCTGAAATAGACAATCAATTTCCAGGTTATTGGGAAATTCAAGACCAATCAATAGAATTATCTGGAGATAAACTCTCTGGGACAGTGTTCATCAAGTTGCCATGCCCTGTTTGAGTCAGAGTTAGTGTTAGTCAGAGATACAGTGAAGTCTAAGGAGGATGAGGAAGAGTGATTGGTGATAGCAGATAAAAGACAAAAGGGACAAAACGTTCACACAGAAAGTTCACAAACAAAAGAAATCTTACTCCATCTACTCAGAAGATTTATACATGAAACACGATTTGCCACTGATGGCATTTTTTTTTTTTTTTTGAGACAGAGTCTTGCTCTGTCGCCCAAGTTGGAGTACAGTGGCACAATGATGGCTCACTGCAACCTCAACCTCCTGTGCTCAAGGGTCCCTCCTATCTCAGCCTCCTAAGTAGCTGGGACTATAGACAGGCACCACCACACCTGGCTAATATTTTAAAATTTTTAAAAATTTTTTGTAGAGAGAAGGTCTTGCTTTGTTGCCCAGGCTGGGCTTGAACTCCTGGCCTCAAGTAATCCTCCTACTTTCATTATCCCAAAGTTCTGGGATTACAGGCATGAGCCACCACACCCAGCCTACTGTTGCCTTTTTATTTTATCATTTTATCTAAGAGGTAAATTGTCAAGTGCAAAGTATGAGAGCAGAAGATTATTACACAAAATGTTAAGTTTCTGCTCATTTCTAATAGTGATCAATAAGTTTAAAATGTAAAAAATTAGAAGAGATGTTTTATCATTAACCGCATGCACCTCTAACTAATACTTACTATTTACTATGGAGAGAAGTTTTGAGAAATGAAACAGAGTGGGAAGAATTATTTTACCTATTATATTGTGTATTGTTTACATTCTTTTAAAGACCATATTATCATTAAAAAAATAGAAACTATTTTTTAGGTCCTTTTTTAGTTTCTGCATATTTGCTTTTTCTTTTTCTTTTTTTTTTTTTTGAGACAGAGTCTCGCTCTGTCACCCAGGCTGGAGTGCAGTAGTGCGATCGTGGCTCACTGCAACCTTCGCCTCCCAGGCTCAAGCAATTCTCCTGCCTCAGCCTCCCGAGTAGCTGGGACTACAGGCGCAGGCCACCACACTCAGATGGTATGAAGGCAACTATTTTCTTTCTTCCTATAGGTATTCAATAAACAATAGCAAACTATGGACCCAAAGCAAGAAATGTGCCCAGGTGTCTGGTAATAATATCGTTCCAGAAAATTTTGAGAATGATAAAGAGTAGATTTGTGAACTGTAATCCACTCTGCAGAAGGTCAGCCTTCATTTCTGTGACTGAAAGACAAGCACCACATGAAGTTTGAACTCAGATCACGCGAAAGTCAAGAGAGTTGTACATGCCCTAGAGAGCTGTGTTTGAGTGTGTGTGTGTGTGTGTGTGTGTGTGTGTGTGTATGTTCATTTATGATTTGTATGGGTATAGTCCTACTTATCGGGGATGTGGGAAGAGTGATAAGAGTCAATAAAATGTTATCAAAAATGAGTAGGTATGAAGAGTATTTTTTCATCTGAATTATTAATTCATTTATTCAATCATTATAATCTTGTTTTGCCTGTATTATTGGAACTTCAGCCTTCTTAATCTTCTCTATATCTTCCCTCTACAATAATTAGCTAATCTCTTCCATTTTTACAGCTCCAGTTACCACCTATGAAGCAATGCATATCAAATTTACATCTCTCTCATTCCCTGATCATCAGACGCATATACCACACTGCCTATTCAATGTATCAAATTGAAAATCTCAAAGATATTTCAAACTCAACATATAAAAGTAATTCATTAACTTTCCCCACAAAAGGAACCATCTTTTAGTGTTTCATATCTCAATAAATGGCACACCATACAAGAAAATTATGCAAGCTATCAACCAGTTGTCATCTTCTCATCAGCCTCTCTCTCTCTCTCACCTCTAGGCTGCTCCTTCCTCTCTTTCTCACAACTAAGGCCTGCGAATTTCTTTTCCTTGAATAATTATCAAATTTGTCCCATTCTCTAGTCACCACTTTCATGACCTTAATACAAAGGTACTAAAATATGAAATAACTGCAATTACAAGGTGTTGGTGGGTGAAATGGAACTCGTACTCTCTTTCAATCATTCACTGTCATGCAACCTGAGTGGTATTAAGAAATAATATACTGACAATGCAACCTCCTATTTAAAATACTTCAATGTCTTCCTTAGAATAACACCAAACTATATAGCATAACCTACAAGTTCCTGTGAGTTCTAACTATTATGTATTTATTCAGTCTCTTCCTACACAAAACCAGCAGCAATTCTCAGCAAGACAATTGCGTTAGACTAATTTTAGGAATTCAAACTCTAACTCTCTATCACACTGCCTTGGTAGAATTTGTTTCCTATTCATGGAATTCTCTTTCTTCTCTTTCTTTCTTCTCTTCTCCATAAAGTTGACTCCCAAACATTCTCTATATATCTCAACTCAGTTTTCAAGAACACTTGAGCTCTATGACAAGGTCAAATCCCCCAACACGACTTCTCTCCCTATTGCTCTATCACATTTTTGGTATTACATATACCACTCTTTGAGTCAATATTTGATTAATGTCCTTCACCCTTAGTTGCCTGGAAATTACATGAGGGTCCTGTATCTGATTTTATATTTCTAGTTCCTTTTAAAGTGCCTACCTCATAATAGGTACTCAAAAATTATATTTATTGTATTAAATTTTTTCTAAGAGATTTCACAAGCAAAGTGGTGATATGTGGCTAAATAGATAAGATACAGAAGAAAAGGAGTCTCAGACAATGGAGGCCTAGTTACTAGGTCACTGTGTGCCAAGGGAAAATCCAAGTATTTGTCTGCTTGGGTTACTGATACCGAAAGAGAATCTTATAAATACCAAAGGAGTTTATGTAAACAAGTGCTTCAGTGACAAATTTTGCCCGTCAATGCTATGTTTATTCTCACTTCTTTACAGTGATTATATCCTTACAATTTTTTTTTGCATCTCTTCTTATAACATGACAAATCACATTATATATGCTGAGTTGAACACTGTTTTATTGTTGTTGTTATTTGTTTGTTTGCTTTTAGAGACAGGGACTCTGTCACTCAGGCTGGAGCACAATCATAGCTCACTGCAACTTCAAACTCTTGGGCTTAAGTGCTCGCAAGTAGCTGGGACTATAGGCCCATACGTCCAAACCCTACTAATTTTTTTATGTTTATTTTAGGAGAGATGGGCTCTTGCTATGTTGCCCAGGCTGGTCTTGAACTCCTGGCCTCAAGTGATCCTCCCCCCTCAGCCTCCCAAAGCATTGGGATTATGGGTATGAATCACTGAACCCAGCCAACCCAGTTGATATTGATTGATGAGAAAAACATTTATGCTATGGCATGTTGGCACTGCGTACAAGCACACATGATAAAAAATCTTTTTATGAGCACAGTAGTTTTATAAAACTCTACAAATATTTGTTGAACTAATTTTCAAACTAAGCTATTTTAAAACACAGAAATACTTCCAGGAACAATAATCCTCCAGGACTGGCTGGGTAGAGGGATGGACACCAGAATACTTGACGTCGTTCATGCTGCTAATGGTTCACCAAGTTCTTAGGATTCAGACCCTGCTAGAGCTGTGTCAGTGCTCTGGTTTACATCCAGTTCAAGAAGGATGTGGGGGTGTGGTTTACTTCTCATGTGATTCTAAGATGGAGTCTAGCAAGTGATTCTAGGATGGTCCCATAATAATCCATTCAGTAGTTTTGCCTCAAATGTTTTGGGAATGATATCTCATTATTTTCTTTCTCCTCTCAAATCTAGAAATCCAATCTTTTTTGACATATGCATATAGAAGTTCCTAGACTTCAGTGCTGAGGAGATAGAGGCTACAGGCATCCATATGTGTGCCTCTGGGGTCTTCTCAGGAAGAAGCCTCTGATAAAGAGAACAAAGCTCTTGTTTGATATCCCAGCTTGAGCAAGAGGAATGGGACAAGTTCGTGGCAGCCACCAGCCGCCAGGAGATGGCTGAAGTAGACAATCAATTTCCAGGTTATTGGGAAATTCAAGACCAATCAATAGAATTATCTGGAGATAAACTCTCTGGGACAGTGTTCATCAAGTTGCCATGCCCTGTTTGAGTCAGAGTTAGTGTTAGTCAGAGATACAGTGAAGTCTAAGGAGGATGAGGAAGAGTGATTGGTGATAGCAGATAAAAGAAAAATGAATCAGTGGGATAAATGGAGATGACCAAGTTTGGCGAGAAGACAATACTATGAGAGAAGGTGTTCAGAGACAGAGTGAGACACAGATATAGGAACAGGATCCTGGGCCTTCCTGCTCCAGGAAAAGCATGGAAAAGGCAAGTTGTGAGGGCAGAAGACAGTCCCACAAGAACACGAAATTCAGTCATGCAAAGGGCTGGGAAGGCAGAAACACAGTGGTGAGAGTGGGCCAGAAAGGAGATGTGGGGAGCAAGGACTCATGGCAGAGAAGGCCCTGGTAACCAAGATAAGAAAGTCAACTGTGAAGGTAAACTAAGAACACATGATGGATGAGTGGAAACCAGGGACCAGAAAGTCTTTGAAGGCAGAAGATACAAGGCAATTTGTGGGCAGGAGGGAAAAAAGTAGTGAAAATGTGCAGGCCAATGTCAGAGGGGCCTGTGATGGCAGAGAGGAGGCCAATGATGTGAGTAAAAGGAGGACTGCAGGAACAGGGCCCAGTGTGACGTTATGAGAAAAACTGAGATGGTGAGGGAGAGTCAGAGCCAATATCGGAACCAATGATGAAAGGCCTCCAAAGAGAGGTCAGGATAAGAAGACAGAATAAAGGTCAGAACGGGAGAGAGCTCAGCAGTGGGTGGGGATGGCAATTGGACCTCTGGAGTGTCAGATGGGAGAGTGGATGCTGGAGGTAGAGGAGGAAAAAACCAAAAATTTGTGAATGAGAGCTAGACCTGTGTGGTAAAAGCTTCCAATACTTCTTCCCACACAGAGGACTGCCTTCAGTGCATACATCAGGTCACTGAGGTAGGACAAGTTAAGACAATCTTTTTATTTTATAGCTATTATGAATGCCTAGGGACTCCAAAGAGAAACTGTTTGTATAGTAACACCCAGTACAAAGTATGTAATCCAGGAAGTGACCAGCCCGATGTGTGCTATGACCCCTTTGAACCTCCCATGATCGCAGTCCTTGAAGTAAGACTAAGAACTAGTCATTCTCTAAGTGACGCAAGTAAAGTAATAGCTAGAACAGAAGAAAAAGGGGTCCCCAAAAATGTAACCTTAAAATTTGATGCCTGTGCTGCTATTAATAGTAAACAGCATAGGTTAAGTTGCGGTTCTCCAGATTAGAAAAAAAGTTATGCAGCAGAAAATAAGTACATCTGTCAAGAATCATATTTATGTGAGATGTGTCAATACTGGTCTTGTGTCATTCATTTAGGCTACTTAGAAAGAAGATAAAAAAGATCCTGTTTGGCTCCAAAAAAGGAAAAGTCAGCCCCTCCTGCATGAGTGGGAGCTGCAGCCCTTTAGAATTGATAATCACAAACCCCTCAGACCCAAAGTAGAATAAAGGAAAATATGTAACATGAGGCATTGATAGAAAAGGACTAGATCCTAGTGTAAATATCCTAATAGAAGGAGAGGTTCAAAGATGCTCTCCAGAACCAGTATTTCAGACTTTCTATGATAAACTAAATGTGCCAGTACCAGAGACTCCAGGAAAAACCGGAAATTTGTTTTTGCAATTAGCCAAGCATGTAGCCCAGTCTCTAAATGTCACTTCATGTTATGTTTGTAGAAGAACTGTAATAAGAGATCAATGGCCATAAGTAGCCCGAGAATTAGTTCCTACAGACCCAGTTCCTGATGAATTTCCAGCCCAAAAGAACCACCCTGACAATTTTTAAGTTCTAAAAGTCTCAATTATTAGACAGTATTGTATAGCTAGAGAAGGAAAAGGATTCACTCATCCTGTAAGGCAGCTTAGTTGTCTTAGGCAAAAGCTGTATAATGATACCACAAAAACAGTTACATGGTGGAGTTCCAATTACACAGAAAGAAATCCGTTCAGTAAATTTCCAAAGCTGCAGGCTGTTTAGGCCCACCCAGAATTCCACCAGGACTGGACGGCCCCCACTGGGTTATACTGGATATGTGGACACAGAGCTTATGCTAAGCTGCCTGATCAGTGGACAGGTAGCTGTGTAATAGGCACCATTAAGCCATCTTTCTTCTTACTGCCCATAAAAACAGGTGAACTTCTGGGCTTCCCAGTCTGTGCTTCCCGCGAAAAAAGAAGCATAGCCATAGGTGATTAGAAAGATAATGAATGGCCTCCTGAAAAAATCATACAATACTATGGACCCACCACTTATGCACAAGATGGCTCATGAAGATATCAAACCCCCATCTACATGCTCAACCGAATCATACAGTTACAAGCTGTTTTAGAAATTATTACTAATAAAACCAGTTGAGCTTTGACTGTTTTTGCCCGGCAAGAGACTCTTATGAAGAAATGCTATCTATCAAAATAGATTGGCTCTCGACTACTTGCTAGCAGCTAAAAGAGAGGTCTGTAAGAAATTTAACCTTACTAATTACTGTCTACACATAGATAATCAAAGGCAAGTAGTTAAAGACATAGTTAAAGATATAACAAAACTGGCACATGTATCTGTGCAAGTGTGGCACGGACTCAATCCAGGAGCCATGTTTGGAAATTGGTTCCCAGCAATAAGAAGATTTAAAACTTTTCCAATAAGAGTAATAATAGTAATAGGAACTTGCTTACTGCTCCCTTGTCTGATACCGGTATTTCTCCAAATGATAAAAAACTTTGTCGCTACCACAGTTCACCAAAATGCTTCAGCACAAGCATACTATATAAATCACTATCGATCTATTGCACAAAAAGACATAAGTAGCAAAAATAAGAGTGAGAACTTCCCCTAATAAAAAGTGAGAGTCTCAAATGGGGGAAATGAGGGAAGAGAGAGACCCCCTCATATTGTTTTATACTCAGTACCTGTTTTAAGAAAAAACAACAAGAAAGTAAAACCAAAGACAGGCAGCCCAGCACCAGGCCCGAAACCAGGCCTGGGCCTGCCTGGCCTAAACCCATTAGTTAAAAATCAACTCATAACTTAGAAACCGATGTTATTCATAGATTCCAGACATTGTATAGAAGAACACTGTGAAACTCCCTGCCCTGTTCTGTTTCTCTCTGACCACCGGTGCATGCAGTCCCTATCATGTACCACCTGCTTGCTCAAATCAATCACGACCCTTTCATGTGAAATCTTTAGTGCTGTGAGCCCTTAAAAGGGACAGAAACTGTGCATTCGGGGAGCTCAGATTTTGAGGCAGTAGCTTGCCGATGCTCCCAGATGAATAAAGCCCTTCCTTCCCCGACTTGGTGTCTGAGAGGTTTTGTCTGCGGCTCATCCTGCTACAATATAGTTTTTGTTTCTCATATAGTTATTAATTTGTCTAAACATTTCAATAGATGGCAGGGTCCTTTTTAGTCTTCTGATTCTGGGTTCTATTAATAGTTGTACTTACATAAAAAAGCTTTATGTAATTGTATCAATCGATTAAAAAAAGAAGTTGGCAAAATTCAGCAACCATTTATGATTAAAACTCTAGGAAGCCTAGGAATAAAAGAGAAATTACCTTAATTTGTTAAAGACTATCTGTAATAAACTACAGATAACCTCATATTTAATGGGGAAAGATTTGAATGCTTTCTCCGTAAGATTAGAAAAAAGGCAAGGATGGCCACTCTTGCCACTTTTATTGAATATCACAATAGAAGTTTTATTTAGTGCAATAAAACATGAAAAATAAATAAAAGGCATACAGATTGTAAAGAAAGAAATAAAACAGATCTCATTTGTAGATTGCATTGTTCATGCTTGGCTAAAGCAGAACAGTATTATGGTGCAACAGGCACTAAAAAGAACTGTAGGAAGATGTGACTTTGGAGAAGTACATGGGAGCCTCATCATATAGTAACTTGTGAACCACAGGGAAACCTTCACGTTTTACTGAGTGAGATAGGTAGTTGAAAATTTGCCATAAAGACTTACATCGTCAGACTTACATTTTTATAAATTCATTCTAAATGATGTGTGCAGAATAGACTATGGGGATGAGGAGATAGGTACAAGGACACTGGTCAAGAGCCTATCACAATAATCAGGTGAGAAATGAAAATGGCTTAGTTTGGGTTGGCAGCTATTTTTAAGGTAGATATATCTTTACCTTAAAAGTAAGCTATAGGGTCTTGCTATGTTGCCCAAGCTGGTCTTAAACTGGCCTCAAAAGGTAGAGAATATCTGGATATACTCTAAATTTATCTAGATGTATTGGATAGGTAATATGAAATGAAAATCAACTAGTAAGATGTATTCGATAATGATAATACTGAGGGAGAAGCTTGCATGAAGTAAAGACTAGGCTTTCAGCTTGAGTCATGTTAAGTGTAAAGTGCCTATTAACTATCATTGTAGGAATGTCAGGAATCCAGTTAGATACTTTAGGCTGGAAGTCAGGGGAGAGGCTAGGTCTATGATTGTTAGCAGTCCATAGATGAGACCAGAAGACATTGCCTAGGAAGTAAGCACAGATAAGAAGAGGTACAAGGACTGGGGTATTCCAAACTTTAGGGGGTGGAAAAAGGAAAAGGAACCACAAAAGAAAGTTGAGAAGGACCATTGCAAAAAAAAAAAAAAAAAAGAAAGAATAATCTGGGGTGGGGAGAGGGTTTCTTTTAAAGAAAGAATTTCAAGGAGGAAGCAATCAAGTATGTGAAATTCTACTGATAGTTGAGTATGGTGAAAACTAAGAAGAGATTTTTTTTTTTTTAAATAACTTACTCTCTGAAACCAGGCAAAAGCAAAATTTTCACGGAAGCTTAATAATATGAAGTGGAAAAGCTCCAAGTAGCTTTAATGAAGAGCAGTTAACTCCACAATCAGCTTGTTTGACCAAAGCTTTTAGATTAAGTAGCCAATGCAATTCTGAAGGTAGAAACAGAACACCAACCTTCTCTGGAACCCAGAATAAGTATAAGCCAGAAAATTACCCATTGTTTCTCTTAACAGTTCTGGCTTGAATGTGAAATGGGAAAAGTTCCCTTATCCCCTTGCAGGGTGTGAGATGGGGGTGTGGCTGGCTTCTTCAGTGCCTCCCTGCTCAAACCTCTAGGGGAGCTTACAGGCGGGCAGGCTGTGGGGTTCGGATCCCACAGCAATGTCTAGGGGTGAATGTTTGCAGCTGAAGCCCCAGTAGGCATGTGTTACAGTGTGCTCTTTTAGTTTTGCTCTTCTAGTTTAGCCGCTCTAGGTGCCTTGTGTTAGTCAACTCAATTAGACCCCTGCTTTATCACAAGGACAGTGGGCTTTCTGTATCCTGAGGTTCTTGCCTTGGTGTACTGGAAGAATCAGATCACATATGGGCTTGGAGAATGAGTGCAAGGTTTTATTGAGTGGAAATAGCTACCAGCAGATGGGAGAGTCAGAAGGGAGATGGTTTTCCCATGAAGTCAGGCTGCTCAGTGGCCCAGACTGTCCTCCAGCTGCCCCAGCCAAACTCTGCATTGTTCTGTCAGTCAGTGGCCTACCAGCATGCTGGTGCCTGTCAGTGTGTTCCTCTCAATGTCCAGCCACCTATGTGTTCCTCTCCCTGTGTGTTCCTCCGCTGATGTGCTCCTCTTGATGTCCAGTTGCTTCTGTATCTGCCTTGCTAGGGTCTCAGGTTTCTACAGGCACAGGATGGGGGCATGGCAGGCCAGGGTGGTCTTGGGAAATGCAACATTTGGGCGGGAAATGCAACATTTGGGCGGGAAATGCCTGTTCTCAGTTAGGTCCGTGGGTGTGGAGCCCTAGCCAGGACTAGCCAGGGTATGGAGCCCTAGCCAGCCATGTTCTTCCCTTCCTAGCACTCCCATATTCTTTCCCCTCTCTGAAGAGGTGTATCTAACTGCCATGAGAATATGGACAATGACCGGTCTTAGCTGCTTCCTGCTGACAGGGGGCATTCTTTTGGGGTAAACTGCTGTCGGATGCTTCCGAGAGGTCTACCTAGGGGTTCCTAGCAAAGCGGAGCCATCATCTGAGGCTCTGGTTGCCTGAACACTTGGAGTTTGATGGCTTCCAGGCATGAGAGAAAAAACAAGTTTTATAAGGTTAAGTATGCATGGGTTAAACATGTGTA
Organism: Gorilla gorilla gorilla; assembly: GCF_029281585.2. Taxonomy (NCBI): domain Eukaryota; kingdom Metazoa; phylum Chordata; class Mammalia; order Primates; family Hominidae; genus Gorilla; species Gorilla gorilla. The sequence continues at coordinate 25,127,014 of NC_073234.2, read as the reverse complement.
TTATTAAAGGAAAGAATTTAGTGCCAAATATTACAGACATAAGAAGAAAATATACTAACAATAACATTGTACCCCAACTTGTTTCACTCTGTTGAAAGAAATGAAACCTTGCACAGGAGCAAATAAACTTTACCAGAGAGATAACTGTTCTTGCCATATCTTTAGCAACTAACAGGTGTACCCTGGGAATTCTAGGGTTTGTGGGGTTGCATGGTGGCCATTAAAGCTTTTGCTCTTTTGTGTATTTCCTCTCTCCTTCCTGGGCCTCCCTGTCTGTATTATAAAAGACCAAGGTAGCCACTTTCAGGAGGTCCTCTAATGTACTAGCTGATCCCAGGGATCGTTTCTGCAACTTCCTCCTGATATCAGGAGCTGCCTGAGTAATAAATTTATACTAGCCTTCCATTATGCACACCTGAAAGTGTGTGCTTCTCCAGTCTTCCATCTCATCATTGGGATGCCATTTAGGGTCATTCACTGGTACTGCTTCTCTTCCAGTTGGATAATATTCGTCCCCTTCCCTGACGCTATATGTGATACAAAGCTCATTCCTAAATCTCTCTGCTGCTTGCAGAGTGGACTGTTTCTCAGTGTCCATCAGGGTCTGATTCAAAAGTAACATAATGTCTTTTCAAGAGAGTTCAAATATTTGGGTGAAATTCTGGAGAGCCTCTATCTATAAGGGTCATCTGAAAACTTGTCAATATCCTCCTTAATTTGCTTTAAGTCCTGTAGGAAGAAGGAGACCTGGACCTTACTGGGCCCAAATTCACTGGGCATCTGTTGGAGGGGCAGGAGTGAGACTGGGGCTTGTTTAGAGTGAGGATTTCTAGGAGGGGGCAAGTGAGAGGCTGAAGCTGGATAGGGACGTTGGGGTAGACCTGGAGGAGCAGGGCTTGAGGGAGCTGGCTCCCCTGTTGGGGGTGCCTCTAGGACTCATATCTTTAATTCTCTAGGCTTGCCCCTTGCAGCCTTCCCTAAGATGGCAAACAGGAGGGCTGGATCTATCTTACATTGTTAGCCAAGGTCTCGATTGCCTTGCAAGATATAGAAAGCCTGCATATATGTGGCCTCAGACCATCTGTCCTCATGTCTGCAGAAAAGTTCCAACTGCCAAGTGGTATTGAAATGAATGGTTCCTTCCTGAGGCCAACTCAGTCCTTCCTGTAAATCATAATTTGGCCAACCCTTTGTGCGTAGGGCTATGAGGTGTTTTTCCTCCAGATTCTGAGGGTCAAAGCAGTCCCAATGGTTCAGGATACACTCCAGAGGAGTATAAGCTGGAGGTGGTGAAGAGAACTGGTTGCCCATTCTGAAAGACAGGGAACAGAGGTGTCCATCATTCTCTTCTTTCAGCAAATACTCAGGGTGTGATGGAGAGAGAAAGCCAGCGTCCCCCTTCACTTTCCACCTTTTGTCCCTGAGCCCCAGTGACCTTGACCTTGGCAAGTGACATAGGTACCAATGCGGTAGGTACCCATGAAGTAGAGAAAATCTGGAGAATAGGAATTAACTGCCCTCATCTGTGCCTTCTTTTCTCCCTGCTGTTGGCAAACTTTGAGTTCCCTGGGCCTGTTTACGCCACGAAGCAAGGCCTCCTTCCATGGGGTGGAGGTTTCAATTGGCAGAAATTGGCTGCCCATTTATATTGTGCCCGTTGCCTGGCTTTGGATCCCTCAGACCTGGTTTTCCTTTTTAGGACCTCAGCCTGAAGCTTGGAATCAAGTTTGGGACTGAAAAGGCGTTTCAGAAGCTGTTTGTGTCCATTTAGAGAGTCTCAAGTATGCCCTGCTGAATTTGCAGTTCTCAGCCAGCAGGGGTCGTTTCACTGTTAACTTCCCTATCAGAAACAGTGTTAGAACGGGGAGCCCTCTCACTTAAAAAACAGAAAAATAGCTTAAGGGGCAAAAATGGGAGAGATTCTGAGGGAAGAACCACTTGCTTAGTGCAAGTGGGCCCTCCTAATCCTTATAACTTTCCCATTCTTCCCCCAGTTCAGACCAGATTTAATTCCTTGGCCAGGGACGTTCCATTGGCACGGCAGGTAAGAAGCACCTTGTAGAGTCCTGGTTACTGCCCCAGCTTCCTCCCACCCTCCCTGTGGGTGTTGAACTTGGCCTTTGCCTGCTGTGGGCACACCCAGGCACCCGAACTGGGAGGAAAAAGGGTAACGGGAGGTGCCCTGAGCCATGTGTACCTGTGGCTGTTGACATGGAGGCATACATGGCACCTCCAGGAACAATTGGTCTGACTTGCATCTTTGTTGACTGAGCCAAATGCTCATTTTACTTAGTAAAATTGCTGCAGCCTGTAACAAAACTCTTAACATTATAAAGAAAGAGATAGCCATTTTGAACCATGTGAGAGAGACAAGAGACAAAGAGAAAACAGAGCATCTTACCCACAGAAAGAGAAGTGGCAGGGTTTTGGAAGAAAATCAGACCCCACAGTTTTGTATTTGCTCATACTCAACTTCTGAGATCCTGGAAAAGCCCCCATTTGAAATGGGAAAAGTTCCCTTGTCCCCTTGCAGGGCATGTGATGGGGGTGTGGCTTGCTTCTTCAGTGCCCCACTGCTCAAATCTCTAGGGGAGCATACACAGGCAGGCAGGCTGGGGAGCTCCAACCTCATGGCAGTGGGGCAGAAGTGGAGCCCTAGCCAGAGACCACACCCTCATCTACCTAGCACTTCCTTTCCCCCACTCCATATCATTTAAATGGACCATGTTCTTCCCTTCCCAGCACTCCCATATCAAATGTACGTGTAAACATTTAAGAAATCTTGGCTTTAATTCTAATAAAATGATAAAATTACTATGTAATTTTAGATGCTAATACTTCTAATTTTGTATAAAACTTTTATAATCTTTATCCTTCATAATTTTTAGATTGGTGAGATTTGCCAGAACTTTAAACTGGTATCTACTGCATGCCTACATCATAATTTTATTTAGTCATTTTACTAGAATTAAAACTCAAATTTCTGGTACTCCAATTAATCCTTCAGCTTTTTCAAATGAACATAAAATACACCTATGCACATAAATTATAAAATCTAGAAGAAATGGATAAATTTCTGGACAAATACACCTTCCCAAGACTGAACCAGGGGAGAAATTGAATCCCTGAAAGACCAATCATGAGTTCTGAAATTGAGCCAGTAATAAATAGCCTACCAACCTCCCCAGAAAAGCCCAGGACCAGATGGATTCACAGGTGAATTCAACCAGATGTATAAAGAAAAGCTGGTACCATTCCTACTGAAACTATTTCACAAACTTGAAAGAAGTGACTTCTCCCTAACTCATTCTATGAGGGCAGCACCATCCTGATACCAAAACCTGGCAGAAATACAAACAAAAAGACAACTTCAGGCCAATATCCTTGATGATCATATGCAAAAATTCTCAACAAAATACTGACTAACTGAATCCAGCAGCACATTGAAAAGCTTATTCACCACAATCAAGTCGGCTTCATCTTTGGGATGCAAGGTTGGTTCAACATACACCAATCAATAAATGTAATTCATCACATAAATAAAACTAAAGACAAAAACCACATGCTTATCTCAGTAAATGCAGAAAAGGCTTTCAATAAAATTCAATATCCCTTCATGTTAAAAACTCTCAATATACCTGGTATTTAAGGAACAGACATCAAAATAATGAGTCATATATGACAAATCTACAGTCATATCATATTAAATGGGCAAAAGCTCAAAGAATTCCCCTTGAAGACTGACACAAGACAAGGATAACCTCTCTCACTACACCTTTTCAACATAGTATTAGAAGTTTTGGCCTGGGCAATCAGGCAAGGGAAAGAAATAAAGCATATTCAAATAGGAAGAGAGGAAGTAAAATTGTCTTTGTTTGCAGATGACATGATTCTATATTTGGAAAATCCCATCATCTCAGCCCAAAAGCTTCTTAAGCTGAGAAGCAACTTCAGCAAAGTCTCAGGTTACAAAATCAATTTGCAAAAATCACTAGCATTCCTACACACCAGCAACAGGCAAGCAGAGAGCCAAATCACAATTGCTACAAAGAGAACAAAATACCTAGGAATACAGCTAACAAGAAAAGTGAAGGGCTTCCTCAAGGAGAAGTACAAACCACTGCTCAAAGAAATCAGAGAAGACACAAACAAATGGAAAAACATTCCATGCTTATGGATAGGAAGAATCAAGATCTTGAAAATGGCCGTACTTCCCAATGCAACTTACAGATTCAATAGAAAAATACCTATTTTAAAATGTATATGGAATAAAATTTATACGGAATAAAAAAGAGCCTGAATAGCCTGAATAATATTAAGCAAAAACAGCAAAGCCAGAGCCATCATACTACCCAATTTCAAACTATACTACAAGGCTACAGTAACCAAAACAGCATGGTACCGGTACAACAACAGACACATAGACCAATGGAACAGATTAGAGAATTCAGAAATAAGACCACACACCTACAACCATCTGATCTTTGACAAACCTGACAAAAATGAGCAATGGGAAAGGATTCCCCTGTAAATAGTGCTGGGAGAACTGGCTAGCCATATGCAGAAAATTGAAACTGGGACCCTTCCTTATATCATATACAAAAATCAACTCAAGATGGATTAAAGGCTTAAGTGTAAAACCCAAAACTATAAAAACCATAGAAGAAAACCTAAGCAATAACATTCAGGATATAGACACAGGCAAATATTTCATGACAAAGATGCCAAAAGCAATTGTAAGAAAAGGAAAGATTGACAAATGGGATCTAATTAAACTAAAGATCTTCTGCACAGCAAGAGAAACTATCAACAGAGTAAACAACCTACAGAATGGGATAAAATTTTTGTAATTCATGCATCTGATAATGATCTAATATCCAGCACTTATAAGTAACTTAAACAAATTTACAAAAAAAAAGACCTCATTAAAAAGTAAGCAAAGGACATGAAAAGACATTTCTCAAAAGAAGACATACATGTGGCCAACAATTATATGAAAAAAAGCTCAATATCACTGATCATTAGAGAAATGCAAATCAAAACCACAGTGAGATACCATCCCACACAAGTCAGATGGCTATTATTAAAAAGTCAAAAAATAATAGATGTTGGCAAGGTTGTGTTGAAAAAGGAATGCTTTTACATTGTTGGTGGGAGTGTAAATTAGGTCAACCATTGTGGAAGACAGTATGGCAATTTCTCAAAGACCTAGAGACAGCACTGCTATTCGACCCAGCAATCCAATTACTGGGCATATACCCAAAGCAATAAAAATTGTTCTATAATAACTACACACACACACATATGTTCATTGCAGCACTATTCACAATAACAAAGACACAAAATCAACCTAAATGCGCATCAACGATAGACTGGATAAAGAAAATGTGGTACATATACACCATGGAATACTATGCAGCCATAAAAAGGAACAAGATCATGTCCTTTGCAGAGACATATATGCAACTAGATGCCATTATTCTTACTAAACTATCACAGGAATGGAAAACCAAATACCACATGTTCTCACTTGTAAGTGAGAGCTAAATGATGAGAACACATAGATACCTAGAGGGAAATAACAAAAACCGGGGCCTACCAAACAGCAGAGGGTGAAAGGAGGGAGAGAATTAAAAAAATAATGGATACTAGGCATAATACTTGAGTGATAAAATAATCTGTACAATAAATCTCCATGACATGTGTTTACCTATGTAACAAATCTACAAATCCTGCACATGTATCTCTGAACTTAAAAGTTAAAAAAAGCAAATGAACATAACTTAATCCCTATTCCTCTCTATATGAAAATTGTGAAATAACTGTGACAATGCAGCAACATTTTCACAAGAAATTGTTTAAGGCCTTGGAGCACAGAATATGTAATATTTGTTAAGAAAGTGTCATAATTATATACAGAAAATATTTATTGGAAATTCTCCTTGTGCAATTAAAATTCTAAAGATGTAAAAATCAAGTATTTCATATTAATAAAATATTAAGGTACTATGAACTTACCATAAATTTGACTCTGATTTGGCAATTACCTAAAGAAAATACAAGATACGTCTTGTAAACTAAATGATTCATCATTGAAAATAAATGTTAACACATTGTTTAACATCACTAGTTTTCTAGCTCCTTCTTTCAAGATAAAATAAGCTTTAATGTAACTTATAAATGTATTCAATTAAAGAGTAACATTAAGGTGGAAAATATCATACATATGTTCACCTTGCTACTAAAACACAATACATAGAATATGTTGAGGTCTCCACTGTAGAATATGCAAGTCAATAAAATCAGCAAATAAAATTGACAAAAGGTGATTATTTCTTATTAAAAAAAGAAAATCATTTACACTTAGTCTTAAAGTTTTAAAGCAGGATATTCCAGTTTTAAGACAAAGAAATGACAAATATGTATACATATATATATATACTGGCAAGTGTTCTTTAGACATTAAAAGACCTAGGACAGGCTGAGCTCAGTGGCTCACAACTGTAATCCAAGCACTTTGAAAGACCAAGGCAGGTAGATTGTTTGACCCCAAAATTTTGAGACCAGCCTTGGCAACACGGTGTAGTTCTGTCTCTACAAAAAATTCAAAAATTAGTCAGGTATAATGGCACATGCCTGTGGTCCCAGCTGCTTGGGAGGCTGATGTGAGAGGATCACCAGAGTTTGGGAAGCTGAGGCTGCAGTGAGCTATGATCATGCCACTGCACTCCAGCCTGAGCAACAGAGTGAGACCTTGTCTCAATAAATAAATAAATAAATAAATAACCTAGCACAAATTCTTTTAAGAGTGTGTGTGTATGTGTGTATATATAAATATTTTTTTACAAATATCCTCCAGTAGTATGAAGTTGATTAGTACAATGGAGGAACAACATTTAACAGCTGTCCTGTGCCTTAAGGGACATAAATCTTGATTGTCCATTCATAGATATTGTATTTAAAGGAACAATGACTTTACTCTATTCAGTTTAGTAGCAACTTCTCCAGAATGGATTGCAGTCAGAAACTGTCAGATCTCTTTTGGGTGAGAACTTTGGAACGTTAAAAATTCTGTCTCTTAAAAATGAATGATGGTCAGGTAGTTGCATGCAGTAATTAGGATTTCTGTTTATTATAAGTAGAGATTTTTTTCTGGGTTGTCTACTAGTTTAGTTATAGAACAAGTCTTCTCTTCCTCTGTGTTGATTGGAACCTTGGCAGATACACCTTCACTGATTTTACTGAAATTTACTGTTCCACTAAAGTAAGGGTAAAAAGAGAAGGAACGGAATAGAAAACTTTCAGTCTTCAGATTTAATGCTACTAACTCATTAGCAGACCCAGTTTTCAGAGTTACTAGAGGAGTAGAGATGTCTACAGATTTCTGACTAATGTCATCATTAGTTTTCTTTTTAAATTGTGCTGTGGAGGAAAGTTAGTTATTTTACATAAGAGAGAAAGGGTTTGCTCTGAGAGAAGCAGCATATAACTTTCCACCTCTATATTTTAATGTACCTTTTGAGTAGGGTTAGGAGCAGTGTTGGTGATATGGGTGGGAAGCAGGGAAATACTGGGCAGAAGAGGGCTGTCCCCAGCAAGAGCCACACATCCTCAAGCCTGGGACCACAGACCAAAATGAGAACATGCATTTCCTGCTTTCCCACTCACATGTTGCTTTTTGGCCCACCCCACACCCCATCCTCTACCCATAAAAACCACAGGCCCCATCACCAGAGCGGCAGAGCAGCAGAGCAGCGGAATAGCAGAGTGACAGAGAAAGAAAGAAAAGCAGCAGCAGCCGGATGTCAGAGAGAAGCAGTTTGAGCTCAGAGGGACAGCTTGATGGTGGGACCTCGGAGAAGAGTTTGTCTGAACTCCAGGGGAATACCACCTTCCCATTCCATCCACTTTCCAGCTCCCTATCCCGCTGAGAGCCACTTCCATCCCTCAATAAAATCCTCCACATTCACTACCCTTCAATTTGTTTGCATGACCTGATTCTTCCTGGACGCTAAACAAGAACTGAGGTACCAAGAGGGCAGGTCCAAAAGGCTGTCACCCTGACCCTCCACTGAGCTGTTAAATACTTAAGTCATCTGTGGATAGAAAAGCTAAAAGAGCACACTGTAACACTCACCCTCTGGGGCTTGAGGGGTCATGGGAACCCCCCTAGATGCTGCCATCGGGCAGCACAGAGTTCTACTCCTGCTGGCACACAGAAGCCCTCATCCTGGTCCCTACACCCACTCACCTGTGAGTTTCCCCTCTCATGAGGGGTTGAGAGCTGTGGGCTGAGTAAACAAGCCAACTCCTTTGCAACTCCTGCAAAGAGGCCAGGGAAGTATCCCGTTTCATCAACACTCTTGGCAGGTGCCAATGTCCTCTCATCTTTTCTGCTTTTGCAAGAAAAAAAAGAAATTGATTTTTTATGTAGATTTGAAAACTTCTAGGTTTTAACTCCAAAATATTGTTTATATCTCCAAATTTAGCACAAATGGAGTTGTACCAGTCTCTCTCATTCTGGAGTATGTTTTAGAAGATTAGTCAATGCACCTTCAGCCATGCTCAGTGCACTGTGTGCCTGATGCTTCATTCCTAGGTGAGAGTTTGGCCTAGGTGAGTAGTCATTCCAGCTCTCAGTACATACTTTCTTTTCATTGTATTTGAAGGTTTAGGATTGAATTTGTAGTCATCTATAAAATGGATGATTCTTTATACAAGAAGTAGTTGCAATTTTATCAATCCCTTCCAAAGGAGTAAAGAGAGCATCATTACACTGTGCCTTTTGCCTTTTTTTTTTTCCTTTTGTATGTTTGGGTTGATTTAATTTTGGGTTCAATATTGATGAAACAATTAATTTCCTTGGAACACCTTCATGATCAGTTTTACATACCTGATAATTTGATCATCTGCCAACTTCCATGACAACATCATTACTTTTGGAAACATCTCTTACATTGATCTCTGTTCTCCTAACCCCATTGTTCATATTATTTCCTGTGTTAATTGGATACTTATTTCATTTCATAATTCTATTTGAACCCAACAACTTCAAGATTCTTACACAATTGACTACCATCTCTTCGTTGTTTATATGATGTACCATAACATGTGGTTCTCCATCTGTCTTCACAGTTCCTTGTTTTACTCCTTGGAGTTTTGTGAGAAATCTCTAGCACCATTGTCAAGGACTTAGGATCTTTTTTTGGAGGGGGCCATATTTATCCTATCTTTTGGCATTGCACTCAGTTCATTTTTATCTATATCTCTTCAATTCTGGATTAAGTGTCTATTCCAAATTGTAGTGATGCTATAGCTTCATTAGACATTTTTGGGCAATCAGAGATAGAGGTTTCACTTGTCAGTATGAGGCAGAGCACTGTTCATAATTTCAGCAACACTTTGGGAATTCACTACGTAAGAAGGTGCTACCCCTTGGATGTAGGCAAGTTCACGTTGCACGCTTTGGGAATGTAGGTTCAAAGGCAATAGATCTTTTGTCTTCTTAGGTGAATCTGATGGCAAGAGTTTGAAATATGCAGTTTGAGCATTATACTGAACCTCATAAAAGTCACATCTAAGGCTTTCTTGTTAGATGTGTTGCAGGAGCACTTGCAGTTTGCTCCTGCTTTTTGTCATTTGGAAAAAACAACCTAATTTTAAAACTGTCAAGTGAAGTGTGATGGCTAATTTTATATGTCAACTTGATTGAGATAAGGTATACTCAGCAGGGAAAGCATTACCTCTGGATATGTCTATGAGGACCGGTGTGACAGAGCTGATATTTTATAAAAATATGTTTTTTCTGTGATCTGATATTTCATGCAAATGAATCAACATTATTTTAACAAAGCTGTATTTTAGTTCTATTCCCTTTTGTTTGCAGAAAACTGATAAGAGAAGCACAATCATATTGGGCTTTAGATCTTAGCCTCCTGCCAAGGAAATTATGGAATCTTTGTGAATTGTGGTTGGTTACATAGTTTATAAGCCAGAGATTTAGTTTCCTCTTCTTACTTATGTAGGAAGTACAAGCTTCCTAGTATTCTCTTCTGCAAGCTAGAGAACCAGGAAAGCCAGTGTTGTAATCTAGTCTGAGTCGAAAGCCTTAGAACCAGGAAATGTCTTCCTGACCAATACATGAAGTATTATTAAAATATGCCTAAATAAAACAAAGCATAATTCTCAGTGTAAGGCCAAAGGTCTGGGAAACTGGGGAACTCCAATGTCTGAGAGTAGGAAGAAATGGATGCCCTAGCTTTAGAAGAGAATAAATTTACCCTACCTGACTTTTTGCTCTTTTTGGGTAGGACCTGCACGGATTGGATGATGCCTGCCAACACTGGTGAAGGTAGATCATCTTTACGCAGCTTAGTGATTCCAACATCAATCTCTTTCAGAAAAGCCCTCATAGACACATCCAGAGATAATGCTTTCCCTGCTGAGTATACCTTATCTCAGTCAAGTTGACATATAAAATTAGCCATCACACTTCACTTGACAGTTTTAAAGTGTTTTCAAAATGACTGTTACTTAAAACAGAAAGCCAATCATCTTTTACATAATTGAGACCCACCCTGAAGAATAAGAGATAGCTGTAATATATTTACAGTTCGCTGCCTTTCAAAGTGTTTATTCAGAATTATACTAGAAGTAATTTCATGAAAATAATATTTTATTGTGCAACCTTTTCATTCTATTTCAATGAAAAGCAGGCATGAACATTACTCAAGCTTGAAATTTTACTGAAAAGTAAACATTTCAATTAAGCTTAAGGAAAAAAGAAATTTCCTGAGATTTCCAGTGTATACAGAACTGTCTTTCCATTAAGAATAATTAAAAGTTAAAAAATATGCTGATAACTTGCCACAATTGACAGAATGCAGATTAATAGGATAAATGGCAAACAAATCTATAAAAATGCATGCAGAGAATCAGAGTGATCACCCCACCAAGCAATGGGGTATAGATGGTGATATACCCTTGTTCTTAGGGGAGAGGGAGATGGGGAAGTGTGGGTGATTTTGGGGGAATAGTAAATAATTTGGGGAGAACTTAATGGGGTGAAGATCACATAAATGGCCTGGGACAAAGTCTACTGGGCTTGCAGAGAAGACAATGGTTTGTGAGAAAAATCTATCCAGGTGGGTTAAGAGACTTCATTCTTTTTCCTGCAATATGACTTCAGTTAATGAAAACCCATGGAAGGCACCAGAATTAACTGTTTTCTTATTTGGTGAGTCTGAACTTAAGGCAGATAAAGGAACTTCAGAGAACAACTTCCTCCTGTGCTCTGGGAAAACAGAGGATTAAGAAACAGAGGTTGAGGAGGTGGTCAGAGAGACCTCGAGTCTTCTTTGGTTCCACCTGTCAAATCACTATATGTTAGGGTATCTGTTTCTGAGCCCCAACAATAGTTTGGAAATATCTTCTCCCAATCTGTAAGTTGTCTCTTTACTCCATTATTTCCTTTGCTGTGCAGAAACATTTTTTATTTTATGCAATTTCATTTGTTTATTTTCACTGTGGTTGCATCTACTTTTGAGGTCAAATCCAAAAATTGCCCAGACCAACGTTGTGAAGCTTTCTCCCTATGTTTTCTTTTAGTAGTTTTACAGTTTAAGTCTTTAATCGATTTTCAGTTGGTTTTTATATATGGTAGGAGGTAAGGGTCCAATTTTATTCTTCTGCATGTGGATATACAATTTTCCCACCACCATTCATTGAAAAGACTATTTTTTCCCCATTGCGTATTCAACATTTACGGACTGGGGCTGGGGAATAGAGAGATGCTCCCCACATGTCATAGGGTAGTAGGTTTCAGTTAAGAGGAATAAGCTTTTGAGATCTATTGCACAGCATAGTGACTATAGTTAATAATAGTGTATTGGATCTTTCAAAATTGTCAAGAGAATTTCAAATGTTCTCACCACAGAAAATGATAAGTATGTGAGATGATGAAATGTTAATTAGTTTGATTTAATCATTCCATAGTGTACACATATATCAGAACATCACATTGTATTCCATAATTATACAGCTGTCAGCTAAAAATTTAAAAAATAAAAATATCCTTTAAAAATGCAAATAGCAACTGCAGATAGAAATTTATCATGTATCTCCCAATGTGCTTTTTTATTGTATATATTTGATGTGTATAATGTGATGTTCTTATGTACATACACTTAATCTAATTAACCTAAGCTTCATCTCACATACTTACATTTCTTTTTGTCTGTGTGTGTGGTAAGAATATCTAAAATCTGTCATCAAGTTTTCAGTACACAGTGCAATACTATTATAGTCCTCATACTGTATGTTAGATATCTAGACATACTCACCCTTTGTAACTGCAACTCTGTATCTTTTGACCTGTGTCTCTGTATTTTCCTCATCTCTGGTAATCACCATTCTACTCTCTTTCTATGTATTTGGGTTTTTTTTTTTAAGTTTCACTATAAGTGAGATCATGCAACTTTTTTTTTCTGTGTCTGGCTTATTTCACTTAGTATATATAATAAACCCTATAGGTTTATTTACATTGTTTCAAATAACAGTGCCGAGACCAGCTCAGTCGGGTAGATCCTAACCCAACAGCGCCAGAGGAATTAAAGACACACACACAGAAATATAGAGGTGTGAAGTGGGAAATCAGGGGTCTCACAGCCTTCAGAGCTGAGAGCCCAGAACAGAGATTTACCCACGTATTTATTAACAGCAAGCCAGTCATTAGCATTGTTTCTATAGATATTAAATTAACTAAAAGTATCCCTTATGGGAAACGAAGGGATGGGCCGAATTAAAGGAATAGGTTGGGCTAGTTAACTGCAGCAGGAACATGTCCTTAAGGCACAGATCGCTCATGCTATTGTTTGTAGCTTAAGAATGCCTTTAAGTGGTTTTCCACCCTGCGCGGGCCAGGTGTTCCTTGCCCTCATTCCCATAAACCCACAACCTTCCGGCGTGGGTGTTATGGCCATCACTAACATGTCACAGTGCTGCAGAGATTTTGTTTATGGCCAGTTTTGGGGTGAGTTTATGGCCACATTTTGGGGGGCTTGTTCCCAACATAACAGGATTTCTTTTTACAAGGCTGAATAATATTCTATTTATATATATACATATGTATATAATGTGTGTGTTTTATATATATGACAATTTATCCATTCATCTGTTAATGGTCACTTCGGTTAGTTCCGTATCTTGGCTATTATGAATAAAGATGTGTTATAATAAACAGGAATGCAGATATCTTTATGAGGTGGTGATTTCATTTCCTTTGGGTGTATATCTGGAAAAGGGATTGCTGGCTCATATGGTAGTTCTCTTTTTAATTTCTTTAGGAACCTCCATGCCATTTTCTATAATGGCTGCACCAAACTGTGTTCCCACCAACTGTGTACAAGGGTTCCCTCTTCTCCACACTCTCACCAATGCTTGTTATTTCTTGTCTTTTTGATATAGCCATCTGATATGGTTTGGTTGTGTCTCCACCCAAATTTCACCTTGAATTGTAACAATGTCCACATGCAAAGGGCAGGGCCAGGTGGAGACAATTGCTTTATGGGGGCAGTTTTCCCCACACTTTTTTTTTTTACTTTATTAAAATACTGAGTTTTATTTCACATGTATATTTTTGTCTCCCCACCATTTCCATGTCTGACCACTGCTACTACTATGTCCTATCATAGCATCCCATACATACTTAAAACCAAGCAAAGGGTGGAGTTCCATCTTTAAAAACTAAACAGGCATTTTGGACAACACATTCTTGCCAATAGAACCTGGACAACATTTATCAAACATGGTAGGGAAAGTTCTCACTCTGCATTATAAAAAGGACAGCCAGATATCAACTGTTACAGAAATGAAATAAGATGGAAAATTTTTAACAAATTGTTTAAACTGTTTTCTTAAAGAGACTTCCTCCACTGCCAGAGATCTTGAATAGCCTCTTGGTCAGTCATCCAGAAGAAATTCTTCACATAATTGATGAACTTGGTTTCCACTTTGGGAAGAGAACCACCTTTTTCTACATTTGCTTGCATTTTTGCTTTAATGTCTTCTACAGAACTAGATCCTTTTGGTGTTTTAGGAGATTTTTCCTGTTTTTTGAAGGATTCTTGTCCTTTTGATCTTGGTGTTGATGATGGTTTTGAGTCTTTTCCATTCTGATTTGACTTTTGTGCATTTTTGGCTGGAGTAGATTTCTTCACTGGCGCTTTTTCTTCAGCTTCCTCATCATCATAATCATCATCATCATCATCTTCATCATCATCTTCATCATCATCATCAGCAGCAGCAGCAAGTTTTACTTTTTTCTGCCCACCTCCAGGGGCAGACTGCTTTCCAGATATACTTAAGAGTTTCACATCCTCCTCTTCTTCATCTTCTGACTCTGCATCTTCCTTCACAGCTACTAAGTGCTGTCCACTAATATGCACTGGCCCTGAACCACACTTCAACCTTAAGTCCACTGGTGGTGTTATTTCAAAGCCCCCAAGAGAAACCATTGGCTGTACAGACATTTTCAAAGTTGCCAGTGTTACTTTAATTGGACTGCCTTCGTAATTCACTGCCTCTGCTTCGACAATGTGCAATTCATCCTTTGCACCAGCCCCTAAACTGACCGTTCTTAAAGATAACTGGTGCTCATTTTCATCATTATCCACCTTAAAGTGATAATCTTTGTCGGCCTTTAGTTCACAACTGAAAAGATAGTTCTGGGGCCTCAGGGGGCTCATGTCCATGTCCATCGAATCTTCCATTAGGTGGCGGCACACACTTAGGTAGGAGACAAGGCAGACGAAGATAAATGAATGCTGCTCCAGAGAACAGCCGCACAGGACGGAATCACACCAGGGAGCCCCATACTGTTCTTGTCTCAAGATATCTGATGGTTGTATAAATAGGAGTTCCTGTGCACAAGTCCTCCTGCCTGCCACCATATAAGACAGGACTTTGCTTCCCATTTGCCTTCTGTCATGATTGCAAGACCTCCCCAGCCATGCGGAACTATAAGTCAATTAAATCTCTTTTATTTATAAATTACTCAGTCTTGGGTATGTCATTAGCAGTGGGAGAACAGGTAATATTAGCACCATGAAAACAGGTAATATTTTACTATGATTTTGATTTGTATTTTCCTAGTTATTAGTGATATTGAGCATATTTTCATATACCTGTTGGTATAAGAAATAAATTCTTTGCTCATTTTAAAATGGAGTTATCAGTTCCAATATGCTTCTAAAGATTAGTTGGGGCTTTGCTGTAACATCTAGACATGTATATCTGATTTGGAACAAATCCACTTCCTCTCTGTGTAGTGCCTGGCACTACTGGCACCTTTGTCATTCAAATAGGCACACTCTCCTGCTCCCAGGATAGGAAACCTGCAAGAGAAGAAGCAGAATCAGTTGGCCACTGAACATTTCTTCAAAAGCAGAGAGAATGAAGATGAGAAAATGAGAAAACTAACATTAATTCAGCCTCTAAAAATAATGTTGTTTTTCCTTGTGTAGTGGTGACTAATTAGTCAGTGGGCTTTGCTTAGCAGGAGATGTTATAAATCAACTATAGGAATACTGCAAAGTCCTGAATCAAACCTATTTCATGTCTGTAAGCATAATATTCTTTCCAGTACATCCAAAGCCTTAGCTGGCTGATGGGAGAAGTCTGACACGTTTTCTTTACACAGTTTCCCAATATTTTGCTTCCTTAAATAACTGAAGACTCAGCAGCTATTTCTAAAAACCATGCTTGATTTTATTCCTCCTACTTCCCTGGTGGTTTTAGTACTGAAACTGCAGTGCTATTTAGCTGAGTTTAGATGGCTTGGCACAGATATTTTAGGTCAGCATTTCGATTATAAATTTTTCCTCTTTGCTCACTGGAATCACTATCATCTATGATATAATTTGCTAATTGTTGAAAATGTTAGACCTTAATCATATAATATTTTACATTTCTTTAAGTGATGAGCAGTTTCCAACAACTGGTTAGTTAATAATATATTTGATCCTTAAAATATTTTGAGAGGCCAGGCATGGTGGCTCACACTTGTAATTCCAACATTTTGGGAGGCCGAGATGGGAGGATTGCTTGAGCTCAGGAGTTCAAGATCAGCCCAGGCAACATAGTGAGACCCCATCGCTGAAAAAAGAAGAAAAAAAAAAAAAAAAGCCAAGCAAGGTGGCACACACCTGTAGTCCCAGCTACTCAGGAGGCTGAGATGGGAGGCTCACTTGAGCCAGGGAAGTCAAGGCTGCAGTGAGCCATGATGGTACTACTGCACTCCAGCCTGGGTAACAGAGTAAGACCCTGTCTCTCAAAAATACAAACAAACAAAAAACCATTTTAAGAATTAGGTAGAGAAAATTTACTACTTCCATATTGTAAAATAAGAAATAAAAGTTAATTCTAGATATTTATGAAGCAGTCACAATGTGCAAGGCAGTGTAGATACAACAATGTATAAATGTACATGTTCTCTGATTTCTAAAACTTACCATCCCATCCAAGGTCAAAAGCTAATGAGAAAAGACTCATTTCAAACCTGCCAATATCCAGTCTGGGGCTCTTTTTATTAAATAAAGTTATATTTCCAATATTGATGAATGTATTACAATAAAGTAGCTTTTCAAAACTGTCTCATCTCTCAGACAAACATTGAGTGAAATTGTGTGAATCCAATTTTTCCAGCATTATCTCAAATCTTTTTAGTAATCTGAAGATCCTATAAATATACAATTGAGATTAAATTTTCTAGTGCCAAACTTTACCCATTTTAAAATTCTAAAACTATTGTCTTATTTTAAATAATAGGTATAATTGCTGTCACTCATAATCTTTCCCTGATACATCAAAATCTCTGTTCCTCACATCAACCCTGTGAAATCAGGAGGACAAGTGCAATTTAATTTTGTTGTGGAGGTAAGGAACAGACTTAAAGATATTGTATGGTTTGCTTAAAATGAAAGTGTTTGAAAATGACATAGATAAGCCTGGAGCCAAGCTCACAGTCAGTCTACCTCACCATGACAGGTTTTGGATTCATTGGAGGAAGTTGTGAAACCTATGCAACATACAAGTTGGCACCATCTTCTTTCATGACTAATCTTAAAATGAGAATTTTTTAAAGCATGTAACTAGAGAACACTTCAGATTTAATGCAAAGTAAATTCAAATACAAATATTACTGCCAGATTTTTAGAACTTACTGTCTTGTCCATTCAGTACCATTTATCCATTTCCATGGTTGGCCTTGTTCTCTGCTCAGCCCAATCCAGTGATCAGATGGGCCTTTATATCTCAACAGGAAATTCTTTCAGAAAACACAGAGATGATATTCATTAATCTAACATAACCCATCCTCTCCCAGAAATGTTGCTGCTATGCTATATTCTTAACTACTCATAATTTTCTTCCTTTTGATTTTGTATTGTTTAGTAATACATACAGAATAGGTGTGCTATATTATCATACATATCAAAAGAAGATAATTTAAAACTGAGAGAAATTGTTGATAATTTGGTTACTTTTGTTTCTGTATTGTACTCCTTTGTATGACTCTTCTCCAATTTATCTATTATACTATTGGTTGACACCAGGGTTTTTTCAAGTTTGGAATGTATGCTACTATGACATTCTTGGCACCTGTCCTAGAATAGAATTTTTAGGCCCCAGGATATGCTTTTTGTCAACTTTAAGAAATGACACCACCAGGCCAGGCACCTGTAATCCCAGTACTTTGGGAGGCCGAGGCAGGCGGATCACCTGAGGCCAAGAGTTTGAGACTAGCCTTGGCCAACATGATGAAGCCCCCTCTCTATTAAAAAAAATACAAAAATTAGCTGGGCGTGATGGCATGCACCTATAATCCCAGCTATTTGGGAGGCTGAGGCATGAGAATCATTTGAACCTGGGAGACAAAAGTTGTAGTGAGCCAAGATCACGCCACTGCACTCCAGCCTGGGCAATAGAGTGAGATTCTGTCTCAAAAAGAAACGAACGAACGAAAGAAAGAAAGAAAGAGAAAGAAAGAAAAAGAGAGAGAGAGAGAGAAAAGACACCAAACTAATGTAAGTGTACCAAATTATCCTCACAACAGCAGCAGCGTAGGCTGGTTTCTTTTGCTGTGTTTCCTTGTCAACATGTACTGTCCTTTTTATGATTACAAGTTCTGAATTTTAATGCAATTAAATATATAAACAATTTTCTTTATTATTAGTAAATTTAGGGACTTATTAGGTAAATCTTTTACTCTTTCAAATCATAAAGATGACTTTTATTTTTGCTTTACTTTTTTTAGTTCCTTACAGTGTACAGTTAGGCTATGGATTTGAGATCTTTCTTCTTTTTTAGTTAACTGTTCACAGCTATAAATTTCCCTCTTAGAACTATGTTCAGTGTATACCATAAACGTGCTATTTGTATTTTTACTTCATTTGTCTCAAGGTATTTTCTAATGTCCCTTGTGATTTTTTCTTTGACCAATGGCTGTTGAAGAGTGGGTTTTTAAATTTCTACATATGCGTGACTTTTCCGGTTTTTCTAGTTATTGATTTCTAGCTTCATTCCATTGTAATTGCAAAAGATACTTTTTATGACTTCAAATTTTCAAACTTATTAACACTTGTTTTGTGGCCTAACATATGGTTTATTTTTAAGAATGTTCCATGTGCATTTGAGAAGAATTAATATTCTGCTCTTGTTGGGTAGATTCTTCTGTATATGCCTGTTAGGGATAATTGGTTTATAGTGTTGTTCAAATTTTCTATTTCCTTATTGATCTTCTGTCTAGTTGTTTAATCTCATGTTGAAAGTGGAATATTTCATTCTCCAACTTTTCATAGAACTGTTCATTTCTCCCTTAAATTATAGCAATTATTGCTTCATATATTTTGAGGCTGTATTATTAAGTACATATATTTTATAACAGATAATTATTTGGCTATGTCAAAATTTTTGTCAATGCATAATGCCCTTCTTTTTCTCTTATAAATTTTACTTTAGTTTATTTTGTTTGACAAAAATATAGCCACTCGGCACTATTTTGGTTACTACTGTTTGTATGGAATATCTTTTTCGGTCCTTTTACTTTCAACTTCTTTGTGTCCTTATATCTAAGGCAAGTAAGTCTCTTATAGACAGCATGTAGATGAGTCTTGTTTTTCTTTTTAATTTATTTTAGTTTTTAGCCAACTTGTCAGTCTCAGCCCTTTAATAGGATGGCTTCATCCTTTTCTATTTAATGTGATTACTAAAACAAGATTTACTTTTGCCATTTAATCATTTGTTTTCTCTATATGTTATATGTCTTTGTTTCTCAAGTTGTCTGTTACTGACATTTTTTGTATTTAATTGGTTTTTTATAGTGTATTGTTTTTCTTTTTTCCTTTTCTGCATAATTTTGGTAATTTTATTAGTGGTTACCTTGAGAATTATAATTAGCATCTTAAACTTGTAACAATATAATTTCATAATATCAACATAGCTTCAATAACTATGCAAACATTTTGATCCTATATGTCTTCATCCCTCCTGCTTCATAAGATTGTCACAGATTGCATCTTTATACATTATATGACCACTATCACAGATTTATAATTTTTATTCATTTGCCTATGAAATTATAGATAAATATAAATAGAGAAAGCTATAAATAGGAGAAGTTATAAACTATATGACACATGTAGTAATTCTGGGTTTTATATTTACCTCTATTGTTACTTTTATGAATATTCTTTATTTTGGAGGCTCTGAATTGCTGTCTAGTGTCCTTTCAGTTAAGCCTAAAAGGTTTCCTTTAGCATTTTCTGTAGCACATGTCTACTGGTAATAAAATCCCTTACTTATTGGTTATCTGAAAATGTGTTACTTTTTCCTTCATTCTTGAAGGACAACTTTGCTATACATAGAATTCATGGTTGGCAGTTTTATTTTTTCTTTCAGACATTTAAATATGCCATTCCACTACCTTCTGATCTCCATGGTTTCTCAGAGAAAATCAGCTATTAATTTTATTCAGGTTCTTATGTAAATGATGAGTTGCTTCATTCTGGCTGCTTTCAAATCTCTCTTTGGATTTTGTCAACTTGACTATATTTTGTCTCAATGTAGATCTCTTTAAGTTTACCCTTTTGGAGTTCATTGAGCCTCTTGGATGTATATATTTATGTATTTCCTCAGATTTTGGAAAGTTTTGTTCATTATTTCTTTAAGTGTATTTCTCTGCTTCTCTTTCTCTTCTCTTTCCTGGATTTCTACAGTACATATGTTAGTATGTTTGCTGATGTCCTACAGGTTCCTTAGAATTTATTTATCTTCATTCTTTTTCTTTGTTTTTCTTAGTCTGGATTGTTTCAATTATCTTATTTTCAAGTTTTCTGATCTCTTACTTCTCAAATCTGCTGTTGAACTTCTTCATTGAGTTTTTTAAATTATTTTAAAATTTCAGTCATTGTACTTTTCAGCTCTGGAATTTTTGCTTGGTTCTTTTTTACAATTTCTACCTTTATATTGATATTCTAATTTTGTTCATTTATTATGTTTTCGGTTTCCTTTAGCTTTTTGTCTAGTTTCCTTTAACTCATTGGTTATACTTAAGACAGCTGATTTAACATTTTTGACTCATATTTTTAATATCTGAGCCTCTTCAGGGATAGTTTCTGTCAGATTACTTTTTTTTCCTGTGAATGAACCATACTTTTCTTTGCATGTTTTGTAATTTCTTTTTGAGAACTGGACATTATGAGTACTATGTTGTGGTAACTCTGGTAACTTAATTCTTTTGCTCTTCAGGGATTGTCAAATCTTGGTTGTTGTGGCTCAGAGTCATTTGGTCATGATTTTTTCCCAACTATTTTTATTCTCTGTTGTGCATGGTCATTGAAATCTCTGTTCTGTTATCTCTGCTGTCAGCCAGTTATCTAATAAAAATTGTCTTAAATGACTGCTTCCTAAAGGGAGGAAAAACACATACTATTTACTTAAATCCTTGGGAAGCCACTTCAGCTGATGAGGACTGATGCAATGATAGCCCACTTCTGTGTCTGCCCCTCAGCATTCAAAGGCAGAAATCAGCAATAACCCTGATATTTGGACAAAAAGGTGCTTATTGTTCACCCTGGCTGCAGGAATTCATTACAAGAACATGGGCAGCAGTTCCCATGGATCCCTGCAATAATGGGGTGTGGAAAATAGTTATTATTGAGTGGAAAGGCTGAAATTCACCGACATTAACCAAAATTTATCATCCTCTTTATCAAACTCTTCCGTTAATGCTTCCAGTGTTTAACTAGACTCGAGAATTCCAAAATAGTTACTTCAGACAGTTTTTGACAGTTCAATAGTTTTCTCAGTGGAGGAACAGATTTCTGTAGCTTTTTAGTCTACCAACCTCTATGACATTATTCTTGCTTGACTTATTGTTTTTATTTTATTATTTTTTTGAAATAGAGTCTCACTCTGTTAGGCTGGAGTACAGTAGCATGATTTCAGCTAACTGTAGGCCTTCACCTCCCAGGTTCAAGCAATTCTGCTGCCTCAGCCTCCTGAGTAGCTGGAATTACAGGCGTATGCCACCATGCCCAGCTAATTTTTGTATTTTTTAGTTGAGATGGGGTTTCACCATGTTGGCCAGGCTGATCTCAAACTCCTGACCTCAAGTGATCCACCCGCCTTGGCCTCCCAAAGTGCTGGGATTACAGGCATGTGCCACTGCTCCTGGCCTTGTTTGATTTATTTTGAAACAATGTTGCTAACTTCATACAAACTTAAAATTGGGTTTCTACCAATACTTTTCTAATCCTTATTTGCATAGTTCTGGCTCACAAATCAAAGAAGGCTCTGGCTTGCTTGCCCTCTGGGCCTGTTCCTGCCATGAATATTAAGGTAATTTTAGATGGTTCACTGTAAAATATAATACATGCTAGGTTACTCTTTCATTATGCAAAAAATAAATAAATAAATAAAATCAATGTAAAAGCAGATGTCTAAACCTACCTCTTAGATAATTTCACAGGAAAACATATCCTTGTAGGGCTGAATCTTTGATTCTGGCCAGAACTATTTTCTTACCAGTTCCTGGAAGCTTTCAACCTGAGCAAGATCAGCATCTTGTGAGTCACAAAACCTCTGACTTGATGTCCAGTTCTTGGTGTCATCAGAAAAATAGAAACACTTTCTTTGAAAACCAATCCAGCTTTCTGGGCATGCAGCTTGAAGACATACTGATGGCTCTTGATGGCAGTTAGCTCTTATTGCTGAAAATAAAATAAAAATAAATAAAATAAAAATTTCTTACTTTTATATTGTATTGTATAAATTACCAAGTGCTAATATACTTTCTGACACTCCTGTTAAGTATTAAATGTATTATTTTCATTTTTCAAATGAGAAATATGATGCTAAATATAATTGCATACATTACACAGCAAATGGCAAAACTGAGATTCAAACTCATGCCTTCAGCAGGCGGTGAGCTGAAAAAGGAGTTATTAGTAACTTAAGCTTGCTCTGGGCCATGTATCTATTTGGCTCTCAACAGTGTTACCCTTTCTTAAAATATTAGATACATTAATGATAGCATTTGATCAGCTTTGGAGAACAGATAGTTCTCCAAGTGCTCTAGATTAGGGGTCCCCAACCCCTTGGCCATGGATCAGTACTGGTCCATGGATGAGTCAGGAAGTAGGCTGCACAGCAGGAGGTAAGCAGCGAATGAGTAAGTGAAGCTTCATCTGTATTTACAGCCACTCCCCATCACTCACATTACCTCATGAGCTCCACCTCCTGTCAGATCAGCAGTGGCATTAGATTCTCATAGGAGGGCAAACCCTATTGGGAACTTCTCATATGAGGAATCTAGGTTGTGGGCTCCTTGTGAGAATCTAATGCCTGATGAACTGTCACTGTCTCCCATCACTCACAGATGGTACCATCTACTTTCAGAAAAACTAGCTCAGGGTTCCCACTGATTCTACATTATGGTGAGTTGTATAATTATTTTATTATATATTATTACACAATGTAATAATAATGGAAATAAAGGGCACAATAAAAGTAATGCACTTAAATTATCCCCAAACCATTCCTTGACCCCAGTCCATGAAAACGTTGTCTTTCACAAAACTGGTCCCTCATGCCAACAAGGTTGGGGACTGCTGCTCTAGATGACTTGGTAAAATGAAGGGCAGGATAGAGATGCCTTATGTGAATAAGGTTTCTTGATGTGAAAAAGCCTTGTATATGTCTAAATACTATCATAAATATGAAATAAGTTGTTGTACAGTGAACTTCCTTCCACTAAGGAGATTTAGTGAGGTTTTCTACACTTTGAAAGCAGCAATACTTCACTGGACAGGCTTTTCTGACCCACTTCTTATATAATCAGGATAAATGTTCTTTTCATGTGGGATCGAGATGAATGAATGTCTCTCCAGATAGTTGTCACTGAGCCCCTAGTAGCTACCAGTTCTTCTATTATATAACCACCTTCTACCTTCAACTCAATGGTTCTGAAAGTGTCTATGATAGACCAGAATGCTGGGTATTCATAGAATCATTACTATCAACTGGCACCATTATCCTTGGATTTGGCTCTTACGAGATGAGAATCACTCTTAGTTATGAATAATAACTGGTGTAATCTGAATGTCAAATCATAACGTGAGGCAAACGTGTATTGTATCTGGTTTGGTATCACAAACAAGGTACCAAATTATAACTATTAAAATGTAATTTCTTGAACCAGACCATAAGGCAGGATGACTTTCCCCAAATCTGTGCATATTTGTTGTGCTATCACTGCTCCTGTATCAACCAATTTAAAGAAAACGACCAGACCAGAGAGGGCAAGATGGCTGATTAGGAACAGCTCTGGTCATCAGTTCCCAGTGAGACCAATGCAGAAGGCAGGTGATTTCTGCATTTCCAACTGAGGTACCAGGATCATCTCACTGGGACTGGTTACACAAGTGGGTGCAGCCCACAGAGGGCAAGCAGAAGCAGGGTGGGGCGCTGCTTCACCCAGGAAGCACAAGGGGTGGGAGAACTCCCTCCCCTAGCCAAGGAAAGTTGTGAGGGACTATGCTGTGAGGTGCTATCTGGCCCAGATACTACGCTTTTCCCACGGTTTTTGCAACCCACAGACCAGGAGATTCCCTGGAGTGCCAACACTACCAGAACCCTGGGTTTCAAGCACAAAACTGGGTGGTGATTTGGGCAGTCACCAAGATAACTGCAGGAGTTTTTTTCATACCCCAGTGGTGCCTGGAACCCACTGAGACAGAATCCTTCACTCTGCTGGAAAGGGGGCTGAAGCCAGGGAGCCAAGTGGTCTTGCTCAGTGGGTCCAATCCCCACAGAGCCCAGCAAGCTAAGACCCACTGGCTGGAAATTCTTGCTGCCAGCACAGCAGTCTGAAGTGGACCCCAGATGCTCAAGCTTGGTGAGGGGAGGTGCATCCGCCATGACTGAGGCTTGAGTAGGTGATTTTCCCCTCACAGTGTAAACAAAGCCCTGGGGGAAGTTCGGACTGGGCGGAGCCCACCACAGTGCAGCAAAGCCAGCGCAGCAAAGCCACTGCAGCCGGACTGGCTCTCTAGATTCCTCCTCTCTGGGCAGGGCATCTCTGAAAGAAAGGCAGCAGCCCCAGTCAGGGGCTTATAGATAAAACTCTTATCTCCCTGGGACAGAGCACCTGGGGGAAAGGGTGGCTGTGGTCACGGCTTCAGCAGACTTAAACATTCCCGCCGGCCAGCTCTGAAAAGAGCAGTGGATCTCCCAGCACAGTGCTCGAGCTCTTCTGAGGGAAAGACTGCCTTTTCAAGTGGGTCCCTGACCCCCATGCCTCCTGACTGGGAGACAACTCCTAGCAGGGGTTGATAGGCACCTCATACAGGACAGCTCAGCTGGCATCTGGTGCGTGCCCCTCTGGGATGAAGCTTCCAGAGGAAGGAGCAGGCAGCAATCTTTGCTTTTCTGCAGCCTTTGCTGGTGATACCCAGGCAAGGAAGAAATGGATAAATTCCTGGACACATACACCCTCCCAAGACTAAACCAGGAAGAAATCAGATTCCTGAATAGACCAATAACAGGTTCTGAAACTGAGGCAGTAATTAATAGCCTACCCAACCAAAACAAGCCCAGGTCCAGACAAATGCACTGCTGAATTCTACCAGAGGTACGAAGAGGAGCTGGTACCATTCCTTCTGAAATTATTCCAAACAATAGAAAAAGAAGGAATTCTCCCTAACTCATTATATGAGACCAGCATCATCCTGATACCAAAACCTAGCACAGATACAACAAAAAAGAAAATTTCAGGCCAATATTCCTGATGAATATCAATGCAAAAATCCTCAACAAAATACTGGCCAGCCGAATCCAGCAGCACATCAAAAGCTTATCCACCACGATCAAGTCAGCTTCATCCCTGGGATGAAAGTCTGGTTCAATGTATGTAAATTAATAAATGTAATCCATTACATAAGCAGAACCAATGACAAAAACCACATGATGATCTCAATAGATGCAGAAAAGGCCTTTGATAAAATTCACCACCCCTTCATGATAAAAACACACAATAGACTAGGTATTGATGGAACATACATTAAAATAATAAAAGCTATTTATGACAAACTCATAGCGAATATCATACTGAGTGGCCAAAAGCTGGAAGCATTCCCTTTGTAAACTGGCACAAGGCAAGGATGCCCTCTCTCACCACTCCTATTCAATATAGTATTGGAAGTTCTGGTCAGGGCAATCAGGTAAAAGAAAGAAAGAAAGAAAGTATTCGACAGGAAGAGAGGAAGTCAAATTATCTCTGTTTGCAGATGACAGAATTGTATATTTAGAAAATCCCATTGTCTCATCCCCTTAAAACTTATTAAGCTGATAAGCAACTTCAGCAAATTCTCAGGATACAAAATCAATGTGCAAAAATCACAAGCATTCCTATACACCAATAACAGACAAACAGAGAGCCAAATCATGAGTGAACTCCCATTCACAGTTGCTACTAAGAGAATAAAATACCTAAGAATACAACTTACAAGAGATGTGAAGGACCTCTTCAAGGAGAACTACAAATCACTGCTCAAGGAAATAAGAGATGACACAAACAAATGGAAAATCATTCCATGCTCATAGATAGGAAGAATCAATATTATGAAAATAGTCATATAGCTCAAAGTAATTTATAGATTGAATGCTATTCCCATCAAGCTACCATTGACTTCCTTCACAGAATTAAAAAAAAAAAACTTTAAATTTCATATGGAACCAAAAAAGAGCCTGTATAGCCAAGACAATCCTAAGCAAAAAGAACTAAGCTGGAGGCATCATGCTACCTGACTTCAAATTAAACTATAAGGCTACAGTAACCAAAACAGCATGGTGTTGGTACCAAAACAGATATATTGACCAATGGACAGAACAGAGGCCTCAGAAATAATACCCAACATCTACAACCATCTGATTTTTGACAAACCTGACAAAAACAAGCAATGGGGAAAGGATTCCCTATTTAATGAATGGTGTTGAGAAAACTGGCTAGCCATATGCAGAAAACTGAATCTGGACCCCTTCCTTACACCTTATACAAAAATTAGCTCAAGATGGATTAAAGACTTAAACATAAGACCTAAAACCATAAAAACCTGAGAACAAAACCTAGGCAATACCATTCAGGACACAGGCATGGGCAGAGGTTTTATGACTAAAACACCAAAAGCAATTGCAAAAAAAGCAAAAACTGACAAGTGGGATCTAATTTAACTAAAGAGCTTCTGCACACACACACACACAAACTATCATCAGAGTGAACAGGCAACCTACAGAATGGGAGACAAATTTTGCAATCTATCCATTTGACAAACAGCTAATATCTAGAATCTACAAGGAACTTAAAAAAATGTACAAGAATAAAACAAAAAACCCTATTAAAAAATGGGCAAAAGATATGAACAGACACTTCACAAAAGAAGACATTTATGTGGCCAACAAATATATGATAAAAAGCTCATCATAACTGATCATTAGAGAAATTCAAATCAAAACAACAATGAGATACCATCTCATGCCAGTTACAATGACAATCACTAAAAAGTCAGGAAACAACAGACGCTGAAGAGGATGTAGAGAAATAGGAACACTTTTACACTGTTGGTGGGAGTGTAAATTAGTTCAACCATTTTGGAATACAGTGTGGCAATTCCTCAAGGATCTATAACCAGAAATACTGGGTCTATACCCAAAGGATTATAAATCATTCTACTATAAAGACACATGCACTCGTATGTTTATTGTGGCACTATTCACAATAGCAAAGACTTGGAACCAACCCAAATGCTCATCAATGATAGACTGGATAAAGAAAATGTGGCACATATACACCATGGAATACTATACAGCCATAAAGAAGAATGAGTTCATATTCTTTGCAGGGAGACAAATGAAACTGGAAACCATCATTCTCATCAAACTAACACAGGAACAGAAAACCAAATACTGCAGGTTCTCACTCATATGTGGGAGCTGAACAATGAGAACACATGGATGCAGGGAGGGGAACATCACACACTGAGGCCTGTTGAGGGTTGGGGGGCAACGGGAGGGATAGCATTAGGAGAAATACCTAATATAGATGACGGGTTGATAGGTGCATCAAACCACCATGGCACGTGTATACCTATGTAACAAACCTGTGGGTTCTGCACGTTTATCCCAGAACTTAAAGTATAATTTTAAAAAAAAGTTAGGGACCAGAGCTATAACTGCAAAGCTCTATTAGGAAATTTTATAACTAAAGCCAATCTAAATAACTCGATTTAAATGGGGAAATACCACACTTGAATAGTTAACTAACAATCTAAATGTTAAGTAAAACATAAAAATGATATAAAGTAATACATAATAACACATTTAAAAAAAGAAAGAAAGAAAATGACCAGATTAGAAGATGGCTCCAGCTATTGGCTCCACACAAGAAATCATTTCCAGTCAAAGTGCTAGCTGAAAGGAAGAGAAACACATAATGGATAATAAAGGAAAACAGTCATAAGTGTCAATTTCATATGCTTACTATAAAAAAAGGGCTATAAATTTAAATTATATTTCAGAATACATTCCCTTGATTAATACTGAGGTACTTACAGACTACAGAAATTGTCTCTTTCCAATTTTTTCTTTCTTAAATAGTTATAATTAGTTGACTTAAATCTCTGAAATAAAAAAATTATTTTTGCTTCATAAATGTATAAAGTATATTATCTGTGGTTTCAAAATGCCAAAAGATAATAAGCAAAAGATTTGCAAATGAATAGAAATTATTTAGAGTGTTACATGGAGTGCTCCAAGTATTGCTGACTCTAAGTTACGTAAGCAGTATTTGAAGGGTCTCTCTGAAATTACTTCAGAATGTAGTAACAGGGGGTAGATTTTAGGTTGATACCCAGATTGGCATGAGGTTTGGGGAAAGTGCTTTTGTAGTTTTCTATGTCTTAGCTTGGTCTATATTAGATGCACTGCAAGCATGTTTTGAAGTACAAGATAATTTTTATAGCTAAATTGCTTTTAGGGTACAATCACTAAAAGGAGTTTGTTTTCTAGGAAGATGGGCTACATATGCTAAAAAAAACAAGGGCCAGAACATGCTCAAATAGCTAGGAAGAAAGAACAGGCTGCCTGTGATGTTATACAGCCACTTAGTAGTTTTGTGTACTTTAAACCATCTGTTTTGCTATTTTTCATGAAACAAGGTTGTTGTGGAGGTAAAATTAACCATGTCCCTAGATTGGACAAGAGACTATTTTTCAGTTTACTATTTTTTTTAATTTTTGCATCAATATTCTTAAGGAATAGTGGTCTGTCTTCTACCTTCTGAAGACTCTGATCATCTCACTAAACTTGGAATAATGTGAACCCTATTTACATAATTAAATTTTTTGATGCCACTTAAAAAGTTATTGGAGTTTAACTCAGTTAGTGAGACAATATATTAAAAGCTGTAAAGAATAACAAAATTATTCAGATTCTTCCTCTTCTTTTTACAAGTATAATTCTCTCTAGATGAATAAAGATTACAGTTCACTTACCGCTTAAACCAGCAACCATTCCACACACTATGATTGTCAGAAACATGATTAAGAAAAATAAGCGCCAAATTAAGGTAGCTTTAATAGAATGCTCTTTTGAATGCAGACAACCTGGAAAAAATTATTGAAAAACATTTTAACAATTAAATACAGACATAATACTGCCAGAAACATTAAGCATCAAAAAGTTATTTTTATTTAATTCCTTCGCTTTTCACTAGAGGATGCAAATGACCTGTCATCTTATGAACTTACTATTCTATCTCCAGAATTTAATCATTTTCCAAAGTTAAAAGAATTGATTTTAACTTTCCAGCTACCATATTCAAGTTACCCTTTCAATTGGAGAGATTCATGTCAACTAAACCACAGGAATGAAATCAACAAAATCCAAGTAACTGGAAATTCAACATAGCAAATTATTCTGATTCCTGTCTAAAAATGTAAAGAAATATTTTTAAATGATATTAAGAGGAAATCTATCAATTAAAATTGACTTAAAAGGCATTGTTTCGGAGGAAAAAAGGCAAAACTGGAGTGATAAAGTGATTATTGTAGAGGTCAAATTAGTGTTATTCTTGGAAGGATAGGAGAGTGAATAGTTAAGAATACATGGAGGGCCTCTGAGCCACATAACAAGGATCTTTCTCAGACAATGTTAGTAGTTGTATTAGTCCATCCTCACTGCTATGAAGAACTGCCCAAGACTGGATAATTTAAAAAGGAAAGAAGTTTAATTGACTCACAGTTCTACATGGCTGGGGAGGCCTCAGGAAACTTACAATAATGGTGGAAGAGGAAGCAAACGTGTTCTTCTTCACAAGGCAGCAGGAGACAGAAGTGCCTAACAAAGGGGTAAAAGCCCCTTATAAAACCATCAGATATCATGAAAACTCACTCACTATCACAAGAACAGCACGAGGGTAACCATCTCCATGATTCAGTTATCTCCCACTGGGTCCCTCCCATGACAAGTCGGGATTATGAGAACTACAATTCAAGATGAGATTTGGGTGAAGACACAGCTAGGCCATATCAGGAGTCAACAAAGGTGTTTATCTTATAATAATTAATCAAGCTACATATTTGTATTGTATAATTTCCTGTAGTTGTGTTATATTTCAAAATGTCTTAGGTTATCTAAAACCTTTTATGAAGTTCATTATTGGAACCTTGTTCTGACACAATCTCTTGCATACAATTCACACTTCTAGTTAATTTATCTAGGTTTGTCCTTAGCTAAATAGGCATATTTTTCTCCAACATTCCCCCCAACACTAGAGACATCAGCAAGCTTTACATTGATGTCTCCCAAGATATTTGTCTTAATCAATAGATTTTAGTTTTTATCAGTTTAAGTTGACAGAAACACTGAATTAAAAATATAGAGTTCACATATGCCCCTGTACCCCCTTTATCAAAGATTTAAGAAATCATAAGAGAATCCAGAGGAAAATAAATTCTACATGTAGAGAAACAAAGATAAAAATGACATTTACATTCTTCTCAAAAACCATGCAAGCAAGAAGACAGTGGAAACAAATATTTAAAGTATTAAGAGAAAAAACCTTATCAACTTAGAATTCTTTAGCCAAAAAAATTCTTCAAAGTGAATGAGAAACAAACACTATTTTGGACAAACATTGAGATAACTTGTTGCCAGTAGACTTGTCTTATATCAAAAAACAAAAAAAGTTAAATGCAATTATTTTAAAAGGAAAGAGAACTATACAGGTTAGAAACCTAAATTATATGAAAAAGGAACAATATAAAAAATAAGTGAAGGTAAAATAAAACTATTTATTTTTCTTATTCTTAATTGATCTAACAAATGGCAGTTTGTTCAAAATAACAATAGTAGCAATATATTTAATTATGTGTGCTTATGTATACATCTTTTATATATATTTATATGCTTATGTATTCTTACTTGTAAATAAAATAAATAACAGAAATGACACATGGGATAAAAGCAGAGAATTAGGATTTTTTTATTATAAGGTACTCACAGTACCTGTGAAATGGTATAGTATTATTTGAAAGCAAACTTATGTTAGTTGTGAGTGTATATTGCAAACACTAGGGTAACCACTAAAATCACATTTTTAAAGTATAATTGATATACTAAGAATGAGAAAATATGGAACTTTATAAATGCTAAGTTAAAAACTAAAAATGCAGGAAAAAAATGGAAGACATGGCTGGGTGTTGTAGCTTACACTTATAATCCCAACCCTTTGAGACACTGAGGCAGGAGGATCATTTGAGGCCAGAAGTTCAAGACCAGCCTGGGCAACGTAGCAAGACTCTGTCGCTACAAAAATTAAATAAAAATTAGCCAGGCTTTGTGGCACATGCCCGTAATACCAGGTACTCAGGGCTCAGGTAGGAGAATCACTTGGGCCTAGGATTTCAAGGGTACAGGGAGCTATGATTATACCACCACACTCTAGCCTAATGAACAGAATGAGACTCTGCCTCTGAAAAGAAGAGAATGAAAAACAAAAATAGAAACAACAAAGGCAACAAATAGAAAACAGAAAGAAATATGGTAGATATTTAATCCACCTATATTAATAATCATTTTAATATCAATGATCTAAACGCACCAATTAAAAATCAGAGATTAAACTATATGATGTCTGCAGGAAATGCACTTTAAATATAAAGACACACAAATTAAAAGTAAATGGATCATGAATATATATATGTATTATATCATACTGGCACAAACAAAAGAAAGCAGGAGAAGCTATACAAATTTCAAACAGAACAAACCTCAAAGCAAGGAAATTTATCAGGAATGAAGAAAAGCATTGCATAATGGTATAAGAATTAGCTTTCCAAGAAACTATGTTATGTTTCCGCATAACAAACCTAAATGTGCACGCACCTAACAAGAGAGTATTTAACTACGTGAGGCAAAAAATTAATAGAACTGCAAGGAGAAATCGATGAATTCATTATCATAGTTGGAGATTTCAACAACACTCTACTGGAAATGCACAGATCCAGCAGGGTACAGTGGCTCATGCCTGTAATCTCAGCACTTTGGGAGGCCCAAAAGGCTGGATTATTTGATCTCAGGAGTTCAAGACCAACCTGAGCAATGTGGTAAAATCTGTCTCTACAAAAAGACAAAAATGAGCCAAGTGTGGTGGTATTTGCTGGTATTCCCAGCTACTCAGGAGACTGAGGTGGGAGGATTGCTTGAACTCGGGAAGCAGTGGTTGAAATGAGATGAGATTGCATTACTGCACTCCAGTCTGGGTGACAGAGCGAGACTCTGTCTCAAAAACAACAAAATAAAAAAAAAAAAAAAGAAAGAAAGAAATGCCCGGATCCATCAGGCAGAAAATCAGTAGAACTTAGGTGAACTCAGCAACACCATCAATTAACCGAATATAATTGACATCTATAGACTACTTTGTCCAACAACAGCAGAATACACACTCTCAAGATTACATGGAATAGTCACCATAATAGACCACCTTCTGGGCCAAAACATATCCTAACAAATTTAACAAAATAGAAATCATACAGTGTCTGCTCTCAGACCACAATGTAAATAAACCAGAGTCAATAACAGAAAGAAAATTTTAAAATCCCACTAATCTCCACAAACATGTGGAGATGAAACAATACGTTTCTAAACAACATATGGGTCAAGGAAGAAATCACAACAGAAGTTTTAAAATATTTCAACTAAATGAAAATGAAAATACAGCTTAACAAAATTTGTGGGATGCAGTAAAAGCATTGTTTAAAGAGAAATTGATAGTATTGAATGCATCTATTAGAAAAAAATTAAGATCTAAAATTAATGATCTAAGTTTACACCTTAGGAAACTAGAAATAGAAGAGCAAATCAGGTACAAATTAAACAGAAGAAAAGAAATAATTAGAGCAGAAATAAAAAATGGGACACTGATAGAAAAAAGTTATCACAACCAAAAACTAGGTTTGAAAGATAAAAAAAAAAAAAAAAAAAGGATAAGGCTCTAGCCAGGCTAATTAAGAAGAAAAGAGGAAGGACACAAATTATCTATATCAGAAATAAATAAGGAGTTGTTACTACAGATCCCATGGATGCTAAAATGGACAGTTCTATGTCCACATAGAGGATCAATCACTTGAGAGACATAATTTGTCTAAACTCATACATGGAGAAATAGATGACCTAAATATGTTTACATTTATTACAGAAGTTGACCTTCCAAAACAGAAAGCACCATGTCAAGATGGACTCACTGGTGAATTCAACCGAATATTTAAGGAAAAAATTATACCAATTGTCTATAATTTGTTTTAGAAGTTAGAGCCGAGAGAATACTTCTTAACTCATTCTATGAGGCCACCTTTATCCTAATAGGAAAATCAGATTAAGACATCACAAGAAAAGAAAACTATGGACCAATATACCCCATGAACACAGATGCAAAACCTTAACAAAACATTAGCAAATCCAATCCAATGATGTATAAAAAGAATTATATACTGTGATGAAGTGAAATTTATTTCAGCTATTTAAGGCAGGTTCAACATTCAAAAATCAATTAATGTTATCCATAACATTAACAAGCTAAAAAAAATCACTTGATTATATCAATATATACAAAAAAAATTAACAAAATTCAACACCCATTTGTGATAAAAACTTTCAGTAAACAAAATTCAACACGGATTTGTGACAAAAACTCCCAGTAAACTAGAAATAGGGAAGAACTTCTTCACCTTAATAAAGAATATCTACAATAACCTACAGCTAACATCCTCAAGTATGGTGAGAAACTTGAAGTTTTCCCACTAAGATCAAGAACAAGGCAAAGATGTCCCTCTCGCCAATACTTTACAACATTGTTCTGGAAGTACTAGATAATGCAGTAAGACAAGAAAAGGAAATAAAGGAAATAAAAGGTATACAGATGAGAAAGTAAGAAATAAAACTGTATTTCTCTGCAGATGACATAATCATCTATGTAGAAAATCCAAAATAATTGACAATTCTGGGAACTGATATGCAAGGTTACTGATATGCAAGGTTACTGATATGTAAGGTTGCAGAATGCATGGCTAATACACAAAAGTCAATCACTTTTCTATATGCCAGAAATAAACAAATGGACTTTTAATTGAGAACACAGTGCCATATACATTATCATTCAAAAAATAAAATACTTAGGTATAAATCTAACAAAATATATACAAAATCTATATGTGGAAAACTACAAACTGATGAATGAAATCAATGAAGAACTAAATAAATGGAGAAGTATTTTATGTTCATGGAGAGAAAGACTCAACATTGCCAAGATATCAATTCTTCCCAGCTTAATCTACAGATTAAATGCAATGATAATAATAATCTCAGCAAGTTATTGTATAAATATCAACAAACTGATTCTAAAGTTTATATAGATAGGCAAAAGACCCAGAAAAGCAAACACATTATTGAAGGAGATGAGCAAAGTTAAACAACTGATACTACCTGACTTCATGATTTACTCTAAAACGACAGTAATCAAGACAGTGTGGTATTTGTTAAAGAACAGACAAATAAGGCTGGGTGCGGTGGCTCACGCCTGTAATCCCAGCACTTTGGGAGGCCAAGGCAGGTGGATCATGAGGTCAGGAGATCGATACCATCCTGGCTAACACGGTGAAACCCCATCTCTACTAAAAATACAAAAATTAGCCGGGCGTGGTGGCAGGTGTCTGTAGTCCCAGCTACTCAGGAGGCTGAGGCAGGAGAATGGTGGGTGAACCCAGGAGGCGGAGCTTGCAGTAAGCTGAGATTGCGCCACTGCAATCCAGCCTGGGCAAGAGAGTGAGACTCCGTCTCTTAAAAAAAAAAAAAAAAGGAATAGACAAATAAATTAATGAAAAAGGATAGAAAGCAGAGTAGCAGACTAAAAAGAAATAGACCCAGATAAATATAGTCAACTGATCTTTCATAAAGGAGCAAAAGCAATACAATTAAGAAAAGACAGTCTTTTCAACTAACGATGCTGAACAACTAGACACCCACATACAAATAAATGAATCTAGGCCCAGATTTTACATTTTTCCCCAAAATGACTCAAAATGTATCATAGTCCTAAAGGTAAAACACAAAACTGTAAAACTCGTAGAAGATAATATAAGAGAAAGCCTAGATAACTTTGGGTATGGTGATGACTTTTTAAATATAATACCAAAGGCACAATCCATGGAAGAA
Source organism: Gorilla gorilla gorilla (assembly GCF_029281585.2). Lineage (NCBI taxonomy): Eukaryota > Metazoa > Chordata > Mammalia > Primates > Hominidae > Gorilla > Gorilla gorilla. The sequence continues at coordinate 25,091,695 of NC_073234.2, read as the reverse complement.
AGAACTGATAAATTGGACTTCATTAAAACTAAAAACTTTTGACCTGCAAAAGACATAATCAAAATAATGAAAAGACAAATTATTAATATCATATGTCTTTTGAGAATTGCAAGTTAAAATAATGAGATATCATTACATATTACTTAAGTGTTACATTAAAACATTAACAATATCAAATACTAGCAAGGATGTGGAGCAACCAGAAGTCTCATGCATTACTGGTAAGAAAGCGAAATGCTACAGCCACTTTGGCAGTTTCTTACAAAAGAAAACATACTTGAAGGGAGGGGCCAAAATGGCCAAACAGAAACAGCTCTGGTCTGAAGCTCCCAGTGAGATGAATGCGGAAGGCAGGTGAATTCTGCATCTTCATCTGAGGTACCAAGTTCATCTCATTGGGCAGCTGGTGCAACCCACAGAAAGCAGGAAGAAAGCAGGTGGGGTGTCATTTCACCCAGGAGCTGCACAGGGTGGGGAGACCTGCCTCCCTGAGGTAACGGAAGTGGGGAGGGTCTGTCCTACCCACCAGGGGTACTATGCTTCTCCCACAGATTTTTGCAGTCTGCAGATCAGAAGATTCCCTCGTGAGCCTACACCACCAGGGCCCTGGGTCTCAAGCACAAACCTGGGCAAACCAATGACAGCCACTCCCATTGGTGGCTGTTTAGGCAGGCACTGAGCTGCAGGAGTTTTTACATACTCCAGTGGTGCCTGGAACTCCAGTGAGGCAGGAGAACCATCCAGTCCCATGGAAAGGGGGCTGAAGCCAAGGAGGAGAGCCCAGCAGTCTCAATCAGTAAGTTCTACTCCCATGGATCCCTGCAAGCTAAGACCCACTGGCTTGAGATCCCTGCTGCCAGCAGAGTAGTCTGGAGTGTGCCTGGAATGACTAAGTTCCTGGGGGGAGGGGTGACCACCATTAGTTGGCAGTTTGCCCCTGACAGTGCAAAGGAGCCTGAGAGGTTTGGACTGGGCCAAATTTCCCACAGTGCAGCAAACTGGCTGTGGCAGGTTGTGGCCAGACTGCCTCTTTAGGTGGGACCCTGAGCCATCCCTCCTCACCAGGCAGGTCATCCCTGCAAGAATTCCAGCAGCTCTGGTCAGGGGCTTACAGACAGAACTCTCATCTCACTGAGTCAGAGTACCTGAGGGGAGAGGCAGTTTCAGGTTCAGCAGACTTAATCTTTTCTGCCTGCTGGCTCTGAAGAGACCAGATGAACCCGATGAGTGGGATTCCCCCAGCACAGCACACCAGCTCTGCTAAGGGAATGTCAGATTCTCTACATAAGCGGGTCCTTGATCCCATGCCTCCTGACTGGGTGAGACTTCCCAACAAGGGTCACCAGACACCTCATACAGAAGAGTTCCGGCTGGCATCAGGCCAGTGCCCCTCTGGGGCGAAACTTCTGAAGGAAGAAGCAGGCAGCAATCTGCTGTTCTGCAGCCTCCACTGGTGATACCCATGTGAACAGCATCTGGAGTGGATCCCCAGCAAACTGCAGCAGACCTGCCTCAGAAAGGCTGACTGTTAGAAGATAAACAAACAAACAGAAAGTAACAACAACAACATCAACAAAAAAGACTCCACAAAAACCCCATTCAAAGGTCATCAGTCTCAAAGATCAAAGGTGGATAAATCCACGAAGATGAGGAAAAAACAATGAAAAAACGCTAAAAATTCCAAAAGCCAGAGTGCCTCTTCTCCAAATGATCGCAACAGTTCTCCTGTGAGGGCATAGAACAAGGCTGAAGCTGAGATGGATGAACTGACAGAAGTAGGCTTCAGAAAGTTGGTAATAACGAATTTCGCTGAGCTAAAGCATTATGTTCTAACCCAATGCAAAGAAGCTAAGAAGCATGATAAAAGATTACAGGAGCTGTTAACCAGAATAACCAGTTCAGAGAGGAACATAAATGACCTGATGGAGCTGAAAAACACAGCACGAGAACATCATGTTGCAAACACAAGTATCAATAGCTGAATTGACCAAGCAGAAGAGAAAATATCAGAGCTTGAAGACTATCTTGCTGAAATAAGGCAGACAGACAAGATTAGAGAAAAAAGAATGAAAAGAAATGAACAAAACTTCCAAGAACTATGGGACTATGTAAAAAGACCGAACCTACCACTGACTGGAGTACCTGAAAGAGACAGGGAGGATGGAACCAAGTTGGAAAACACACTTCAGGATATAATCCAGGAGAACTTCCCCAACCTAGCAAGACAGGCCAATATTCAAATTCAGGAAATCCAGAGAACCCCAATAAGATACTTCATGAGTAGATCAACCCCAAGAAACATACTCCAAGGTCGAAATGGAAGAAAAAATATTAAGGGCAGCCAGGGAGAAAGGTCAGGTCACTGACAAAGGGAAGTCCATCAGATTATGAATTTTGAGTGCTACAATATGCCAATGTAGGTTATTAATTGTAATAAATGTACTGCTGGTGAAGAATGTTGATGTTAGAGACTGCTATGGTTTGAATGTGTCTCCAAAGTTCATGTGTTGATACTTAATCCCCAATGCAATAGTGTTGAGAGGCAGGCCCTTTAAGAGGTAATCAGGTCATAATGTCCTTATAATGGGAGTGGGTTTACTATCACGAAAGTGGATTTGTTATAAAAGCAAGTTTGGTGCCTCTTGCTCTCTCTCTTTCTTATGCATGTGCTCTCTTGCCCTTCCAAATTTTGCCATGGGATGATGGAGCAAGATGTGTTTCTCAGTCTTGAACTTTCCAGCCTCCAGAACTATGAGCCAATAGATTTTGTTCATTATAAATTACCCAGTCTTGGGTATTCTGTAATAGCAGCACAAAACAGACTAAGACAGAGTCTATATATGTGTGGCAACAAGGAGAAAATGAAAAAAAAAAACTACCTTTCTCACAATTTTGCTGTGATCCCAAAATGGCTCTAAAAATATGGTCTTTAAACAAAACAAAAAAGAGCAAAAGGAAAAAGGATATACTAGCAGCAGATCTTACAAGAATATCCAAATTTAAAGAGCCATCAAACCAGTGGTGAATTTAAATTTCCCTACTCTAGTATCACTGCCCAGAACTTAATACAGCCAGAAACATGGAATTGAGCGTCTGTCAGCATAAAAACAGAGAGGGCTCCAGGAGAAGCACTAGAGGTATGGTCTGAGGAACAGAAAAGCAAACTCCTACCTCAAATAGAGTATGAAAATACCACATTTATTTTTTCTCCCCCTCTTGTCTACATTCTCATGTGCCTCAAACCTCAGGCAATCTGATGATGGTAGGGGAAACTACAGCAACATGCAATAGCCAAAACCTTGAGAAAGGTTAATCCTCGGCTGGGCGCGGTGGCTCACGCCTGTAATCCCAGCACTTTGGGAGGCCGAGGCGGGCGGATCACAAAGTCAGGAGATCGAGACTATCCTGGCTAACACGGTGAAACCCCATCTCTACTAAAAATACAAAAAAGTAGCCGGGCATGGTGGCGGGCGCCTGTAGTCCCAGCTACTCAGGAGGTTGAGGCAGAATGGCGTGAACCCAGGAGGCGGGGCTTGCAGTGAGCCGAGATCGCGCCACTGCACTCCAGCCTGGGGGACAGAGTGAGTCTCCACCTCAAAAAAAGAAAAGAAATCTAAAGTCAATCCTCTCCATTCAGTTGAGCTGTAGCTCCATGAGAGTGGGGCCAAACCTCTTGCTTTTTTTTCTTCTTTCTCACTGTCCGTCTGCCACATGAGCTTAAAGATGCAGCTATAATTGCAGAAGTGTATGGTTCATCAGAATAAAAGGAGCTCCGCATTTCTAGCTGGAGGATGGAAAGGAGAAGCCCCTGGGAACCTGAAAGTACAGGTCAGATGGTGAAGAGGAAGAAACTTTAGAAAGAGACCCATGAACATTATTTATAAACTCCTGGATTCACCTACCCCTCAACTTATGCATGCCTAGATATGGTTCTAATTGGCACACTAAAGATGCTAAGACCTGAACTAATGAGTAGAGCATTGCACAGTTCCCAATTTCACCCCTGGTTGATGCACATGTCTGAATAGCACTACAAAGGCTTTCAGAATGGAACTGACATTGGAACCAGATCCCACAGATTGTCTTCATCTCACCAGGGCGATTGCTTGCTAAAACAATAGTATCAATATACTCCAAAATGTAAATAAGATCCAGTCTAACTATTTGTTCAAAATGTTCAAATTACAATCCAAAATTACACAGTATATGAAGAACCACGAAAATGTCAACTTCCATGGGGAAAGACAACACAAGCCAAGGAGGACATGACAGAGATGTTGGAACTATCCGACAAATACTTTAAAGCATTTGGTATAAAATGCTCAAAATACCCAATGAATGAAGAAATAAATGAAGTCATTTAACAACATTTAGAGTTCATCTTTTTCTGCCTCTGAATTACCTTTTCTCCAAATTGACTACCTTTTAAGTTGGGAGGAGAAAACTCCAAACTTTTAAGTCCTAAGTTATAAAACCTTGATTTTCCCTAACTGTGGCAAGTCATTTTTTTCACTTACTAAAGCATCATATAAAGCTATATATATATATATATTTCCAGTGCATCCAATGTAACATAATTCCATTAGAATGCCCTACTAAGTTTCTACTTCAACCTTTGTTACTTTTTTGATTTGTAAATGTCCTTTACATACTATTTTCTACCTTTTCTCTCTTAAGAGCTTCCATGATAGGTTTTCTACCTATGTAATAATGATGGTATCTTGTATCTGAGTAACACTTTAGAGTTTGTATAGTTTTTTTTTTTTTTAGTGAAATTAACTGTTTTTATTTTCAATCCTAAACTTAACCTTATCTCATTGTCTTACATCTTTCTCTCATTGTTCCCTCTCCTTAGTTGTTGGAACTGGGAATATAAATATATGCATGTTTTACACAAATTATAAGCCAATTTATGGACTCCCACATTCCATCTCTTATCCTTGAAAACTTTTTACTAGATCAGCACCTTTCCTGTGTGAGCCCATCACTATCACTACCTTCCCATTCCAGTCCTCACACTTACTCTGTAGAGCCCAGCTTCTTACCTGGGTTTGCAGGCAATTCAGATGGTGTAATGTCTTTCTCCACATTGTTACTGTCATGCATTTTGCCTCCAGTTTCTATGAGTGATCTAAACCACAGTCTCTACGTTTTCAACCCCAAGAATGATTCAAAACAAAACAAAAAAAAAGCCCAACGACTAAAACGTGTCAGTGTGTAACCGCCCCAGTAACTCAAAATGTCAAGCCTTTAAGTTAAATATAGCTAGAGGAACAAATGAAGCATAAATTGTTTCAAAAATCAGCTCATCACAACAGAATAAACTGGTGTTTGTAAGAATTTTAAAAAGTTGAAGCTACTTCTCTAACAGTATTTTGGTTACGAAAGAAACTAATGTTTGATAACTTAAAATTTCTTTGACTATTAAAAATTATAATTCTATTTTGTGCGGTACAAAGCAATATTATGATAGAAAATAAGAATTTATTGAAAGGAAGGAGTTGGCTCTCAGAGGAAATGAATGTTAGGTAAGTAAAGACAACAGCAATTTTAATCTCAAATTAAAATTCATTCCCAAGAGTTTACGCTCATTCAAAAAATATCTTGTTTTCAATTTCTTCAAGATATTTTGGGAATTTGCTGCTATGGCTGCTACAACTTTTCAAAAATGGGCTTGAATGGTGTGCAGCTTCTGTGCTCCCTCTGGCATGATCCAGGAGCACAGAGGCTCTTTAGCAGCAAGAGCTTCTTGTCAGATGTGTTGATTTCTTGTATATAAATGCCAGTAAGGGCACCTTTTACTAAAATATAATTTATAGTAATGTGCACAAATCATAAGCATACAACTAAACACATTCATTAAAAATATAACATGTAACAAGTGCCTAGATGAAGTATATCTTAAAACCACGTAAAACAATACCAACACGCTATGTGCCCTACTCATGTCCTGCAACGCTCATTACCCCAAATATAATCTCTATCTTAACTCTGACAACATATTTTCCCTGCTTTTGAATTCTATACAGTAGCCCCTCTTACCTCTAAGAAATAAGTTCCAGATTGGACAGCTATTGCCTTAATCGAATAGAAATGAAGTTGAATTAGGACTGAGTTCCAGTTTCTGTAAGATTTTATATATCTTTTTCTTTACTATTTCATCATTTCTAGTTTGTCCTAGGACCTATGATAAAGCCTTCTAGTAATTCCATCTGAGAACCTGCTTTCTATCAAAGCTGCTTCTCTTTCTTGGAAGTTGAATTTGGTTTTGTCTCCTGAACAACATGTGATTGCCAAAAGTTCAAGTCTGTTTTTCACATAGTTCTTCCTAACCTCCTTTCCTGTGAAATTTAATAATTTGAAAATTGCTTGAGAGAAAAATTTTTCTCATTTCTTTGGCCCTCTCTCCTCTCTGGGGGTTTTGGTCCTTCAAGTGCTTTAGGAAGAGATTTTTCTCTCCCCCAAAAAAATGCCTGGTATCCACTGCCCTCTCCCCAGAATCTCAGCATCTGACCCACTGCCAAGATGCCCCTAAGAGAAGAGTGGCTCCTGGAATGCTGACTCACTTCTCTGTGGCCCCTTTCCAGAATCTTCGTTCTGCCTCCAGTTGCCTTGAACACTCTCTAATATCTTAATGAAATCCTTTTTCTTCAATTCTAACTCTTCTAGTTGTTCTCAGCATGAGTTTGATGTCTCTCCAGTTATATTATCATACACAGAAGTGGATATGAACTGTCAGGCTTATCCCTTTTATATCCTTTTATAATTTCATTGTTAGCTTAAAGGGGACAAAAGGTAAACCCTGATAAATTGAAATTTCCACACTAATCTTGGAATTTCCACACTAATCATCTTGGAATTTCCACACTAATCTTGGACCTTCCAGTGAAACTACTATTACTTTTACTGTTACTAGCCTGGCATGACAACATGCCAGGTTATTACTGCTTACTATGCTCCATACACATTAATATGAGATTTAAATACGTGTTCTTATTTAATTGGCATAACTAACTAATGAGGCTGATATTACCTTTATTTTTCAGATGATTTTGGGTGAGGGACTAACTAATATGTCTAAGTTCACAGTAAGCTATAGAACCCATGACCGACAGATCTGATATGAAAACTACTTTAAAGGTCAAATATCAAATGACACGGTATTTGTGAGTTAGTCACATCATTTATTCATATCAATCTCTTGGTTTCTACGTTGCTGTAAGTTTCTCCTTATGTGGAAACTAAACTGAAAGTAAGTTCATGAAGTCCTAAAGATGTACATAATCATTTACCCTTTAACAAATATTTTCAAACTTAACATCTTTCAGCCAGCACGCCAGGTGGACTTTGAGGGTAATGTCCCTTTCTTTAAGGAAGTTAATATGAAACTGAAAAATAAGTAGGTATACATGACTTATTGTAACAAGATGTGAATGGCAGTAGAATAATTTATTAGGAGAGCAGTTAATGAGGGCACTTAACCCAGAAGAAGTTTTCCCAAGAAAGTACCAATCAAATGAGCTGGAGTTAGTTAAATAAAGTGAGGCATTTAGGCCAGGCATGGTGGCTTATACCTGCAATCCCAGCACTTTGGGAGGCCAAGGTGGGTGGATCACCTGAGGTCAGGAGTTCAAGATCAGCCTGACCAACATGGTGAAATCCTATCTCTACTAAAAATACAAAAATTAGCTGGACATGGTGGCTTGCACCTGTAGTCCTAGCTACTTGGGAGGCTGAGGCAGGAGAATTGCTTGAATCCTAGAGGCAGAGGTTGCAGTGAGCCAAGGTTGCACCACGTGGGCGACAGAGTGAGACTCTGTCTCAAAATAAATAAATACATACATCCTGGCTAACACAGTGAAACCCTGTCTCTACTAAAAATACAAAAAATTAGCCAGGCACGGTGGCAGGCACCTCTGGTCCCAGCTATTCGGGAGGCTGAGGCAGGAGAATGGCGTGAACCCAGGAGGCGGAGTTTGCAGTGAGCCGTGATAGTGCCACTGCAGTCCAGCCTGGGCGAAACAGCGAGACTCCGTCTCAAAACAATAAATAAATAAATAAATTAATTAATTAAAAAAAATAAAGTGAGGCATTTGAGGTGGAGGAAGAAGTCTTCCAGTTGAAGGAAGTCTTCTAGTTTCTTTAGTGAGGCCCAGAGAGAAGAGAATATATCTCAGAGTTGGGAAAACACCTGAAATCTGAGAGAGCTGGAGCATAAATTATGAAAGGAGAAATGTGACAAAATAACTCTCCAATTGTCACAAGAGCTTTATATTAAACTATGTGAATCTCATGACTTCTAAGCCATATCGTCGTGCTTACTTTCTTATGCAACCTTGTGTTAAATAGCTGATACCACACATAAGATACCACACATAAGATACAGTGATGTGCATTTACACTGTCCTTAGAGAATTCCAGTGTGAGGAAAAGAAGTACACATACAGAGTAATTTTAATTTCATTTAGAAAATAAATTTTTTTCAAAATATAATTTTTTAGTTGAGTCTATATTAGGAGGCAGAAATTAATGACTAATTGACCGGATATAAAAGGAAAGAAAAAAGCCCCTTCAAAGTGCCCATTACTCTTCAATAGATGTGAGTGTCTCAACTAAGTAGTATAAAAGCAATATATTATCAGATTTTGCTTCATTGGAATAGCTGACTGATAAAAAGTTACAAGAAAGAACAAAAGTTTATAAAAATTATTTATTCTCAATGACCTGTATCCCACTTTTCTTGGGTTTTTGTGTTTGTGACAGCATGATGGATGGTAATGATATTGAATAAGTGAGGGATATAAAAGGCAGTGTATTATGATGTAAAAGAACACAGCTGGCAGGGCGTGATGGCTCACACCTGTAATCCCAGCACTTTGGGAGGCCGAGGCAGGTGGATCACCTCAGGTCAGGAGTCGGAGACCAGCCTGGCCAACATGGCAAAACCTTGTCTCTACTAAAAATACAAAAACTAGCTGGGCGTGGTGGTGCGCACCTGTAATCCCAACTACTTGGGAGGCTGAGGCTGGAGAATCACTTGAACCCAGGAGGCGGAGGTTGCAGTGAGCCGAGATTGTGCCACTGCACTCCTGCCTGGGCAACAGTGAGAGTCCATCTCAAAAAATAAAAATAAAAAAAATAAAAAAAGAACACAGGCTTTGGGGCAAAACAAGCTCAATTCATATATGACTTTTGTAGCCTGATAGTTAATTTTAAATGTATGTGGAAAGCAGAATAATGACCCCCTAAAGACATTAATAAGCTAATTCCCAAAACCTTGAGGTAAGAATGTTATTTTACATGACAAAAGACATTTTGCAGATATGGTTAAGGGTCTAAAGACAGAGGGATTATTTTGGATAATCCAGGTGGGCCTAATCTAATCACATGGGTCTTTATTAGGGGAAGGCAGGAATGTCACTGTCAGAGAGAGATTTGAAGGTGCTGTGCTGCTGGCTTTAAAGCTGTAGCAAGGGACCATAAGCTAAGGAATGCAGGTGGCCTCTGGAAGCTGAAAAAGGCAAGGAAACGGCTTCTTCCCTAGAGCCTCCAAAAGAAATGCAGCCCTATCAGTGGCACCCTGACTTTAGCCATTTTGAACCTCTCATTTCTAGACAGTAAGATAATAATTTGTGTTGTTTTTAATCCACTTGTCTTAGTTCATGTGCCTATAACAAAATACCATAAAATGGGTAACTTATAAACAACAGAAATTTATTTCTCACAGTTCAGGAGGCTGGAAGTCCAAGATCAGAGTGCTGGCAGATTTGGTGCCTGGTGAGGGCCCACTTTCTGGTTCATTGATGGTAACTTCTAGATGTGTCCTCACATAGTAGAAGGAACAAGGGAGCTTTGGTGGGCCCCTTTTGTAAGGGCACTAATCCCATTCATCGGTGTTCTACCCTCATGACTTAATGACCTCACAAAGATTTCATCTCCTAATGCCATCACCTTGGGAGTCAGGATTTCAACATGTGAATCTGGGAGTGGGAGATACAAATATTGAGATCATAGCACCCCTAGTTTATGGTAATTTATTATTACACAATAATTATAGCATATTGATTAAACTGCCTCAGCCTCAAGATCTATATGAATAAAAGGAGTATAATAGCACCTTCCTTGACTGGTTTGTTCTGAGAAATGAAAACTTCATCAGTTAATATACCTATTAAGTTACTAGTAATTCATACCTGCTTTAGGAAATATTACGAACTTCAACATCTAAAATCTTCCTGGCGATGCTTTGATCTGGAGAATATCTACAACGTTTTTCTTCAGGGCTCAGATAATGTCATTTCCCTCAAGTGTGGAACGTTGGCCAGAAACTCTTCTGATTGGTCAGTGCCTGGGTTTAAATATTCTGAATATCGACGTTTCCTCAAGATTAGGAGAAAGGGTGTGCTTCATCCTAGTGCATCATGAAAATGATCTGAGAGAAATGGATGGATGAAGCCCATTAGGCAGGGCAACTACTGTTAAACAGCTTAGCAGAGAAAGAAGAGAAAATTACCCTCCTGAAGAAGCAAATTCACTGAGCCCAAAGAGGCCATGGTGAATTGATCATGGGCAAAAATCATTCCATTTGCAGGGCCAGATACGTGAATGTGCAATCTGTGTGGTAGCACAGTTTATCATGCTTAAAGGGCCCCACAGGCGGCTTAATGCTTTATCACTGTCTCAAAATTATTAATAATTTTTTAACAAGATGTTTTACATTTGTATTCTGCTCTAGATCCTGCAAATTATGTTACAGTCTCTGACTCTGTGTGCATGACAAGGGTGAATTATTTTTTGCTTCATTTCATGTAGCTTTTATTTTATAATTAAACTTTTTATTTTGAGCTAGTTGTAGATTCACATGCAGTTCTAAGAAATACTAAAGAAAGATCCCACATCTTCTTTACTCAGTTTCTCCCAATGGTAACATCTAAAAAACTACACTATAATATCACGACTAAGATAATGCCATTGATACAATGAGGAAACGAAACTCTTCCATCACGACGGAGATCCACACCACCCTTTCTCCATACTGCCCCTTCTTCTCCACTCACCCATCCATAACCCTCATTCTCTATCTATACCATTTTGTCATTTCAAGAATGTTATGTAAATTAAATCATACAGAATTCGATCTTCAGTAATTGGCTTTTCTTACTTAGCCTAAGTACTTTGAGATTCAAGGAAGTTGTTGTATGTATCAATAGCCCATTCCTTTTTATTGCTGAGTAGTAATCCATTGTATGCCTATAACAGAATTTACTTAATTTTTCACCCATTGTGAGACATATAGTTGTTTACAAGTTTTGACTATTATGAATAAAGCTGTTATGCACATTTTATATACAGGCTTTTGTGTAAATATAAGTTGTCATTTGTGTGAGAGAAATGTCTACAAATGTAGTAACTAGATTGTATGATAGTTTAACATTAAAAGAAACTGTCAGAGTCACAGATGGCAGAATAGAAGGCCCTAAACTCTCCTTCCCCACCATCAATTCAACAGCAACACAGAGGCAAATTCCCATCATTGGAAATCCAGAAACTGACTGAGCCACTCCTGCACCCTAGGTGAGTGTGAAACTATCCACATCAAAACTGATAGGAAAAAACTTGCACACACTGTGATCATAACCCCCAACCCTAATACAATGCCATATGATCGGGAAGGAACTCCCATCTCTTAGTCTATCCCTGAGGAGTGAAGGGTTTGGACCACCTATCTGGTATCACAACTTCTCTAGATACTACCAGAGAGACTGGTTTCTAATTTCCCTGTTTTGGTGAGCTGACAGGGCCCAGCATCTGCTAAACCTCTGGGGCTACACAAAACAAAACAGCAGTTGCTTTTAAAATAATAATTGTTATAGCCCTGTTACTTCAAATATTGTCAGAGCGGTTTTTAATAAGCATGTGGGTACTTCCCCCTGCTCCCCACTTTGGCTCAGTGCAGTGATAAAGCCTGGCTTCCAGCTTCTCTCTGAAAAGCAAAGGAGACAGACCAAATAACTAGCACCCCAGCTTTTCTGGCTGCTACCTGAGGAACTGGATTTTATCTCATGTATCTGAGAGCACTGGAAGGGCCTGGCATACTCTAGATGCCTGAGGACCATTAAGAACAAACATTGTGGTTTCAACTACCAGGAAGGTTTAAGTGGCACCCAGAACCTCTGTCTGGACTGATTGGTAAAGGTGTTGTCCTATCTGAGACCTGTCTGTGAAGACTGGAAAGGAAGCTGTTTTATCTGGTGCACAGACACCAATGCAGACAGTCAAGGAAAATAAAGAAATGGAAAATATGTTCTAAATGTTACCCACACAACAGGTGGGTTCAGTCACTTGGCAGGTATCAACCCAATGACCACAGACAAGGTGGATTTAGCAAGGAGATTTTGTTCTTACAGAAAGTAAAGAGAACACTGGACAAAGTTCCCAAAGTAGTACCTCGCCAAGCTGGGAGGTGGGTCAGGTTTTATAAGCATAGGGTAGTGAGGAATAATCTGATTGGATCTTGCAATAAGGTGATGCTGGGAGGCAAGATCTGACTGGATCCTGCCATGAAGTGATGCCTGAGTTCTATCCAGTTGGATCCTGGATCCTGCCATCCTGTGTCCACTTCTTAATTCGGTCCCTGTACCTCAGTCTGAACGATTAGGTTTCCCTTGTGGTTGCACACTTGTTTCACCTGTCCATGCTCAGGTTACATGACCTGAGTGAGGGTCCATGACAACTGAAGAACAACTCACAGCTTTGTTACCATAAAAGTTGAACCATGCATGTTTATTGCTGCACTATTCACAATAGCCAAGACATGGAATCAATGTAGATGCCTATCAACAGTGGATTGGATAAAGAAAATGTGGTACATATACACCATGGAATACTACACAGTCATAAAAAAGAACAAAGTCAAAAAGAACAAAGAACAAAAGATGCAGCTGGAAGCCATCATCCTAAGTAAATTAATGCAGACACAGAAAAACAAATACCACATACTCTCACCTATAAGTGGGAGCTAAATGCTGGAAACATGTGGACATAAAGATAGGGAAAATAGGCTTCGAATTAAGAGAGCAGGGAGAGAGGGAAGATAAGGCAAGTTCTGAAAAACTACCTATTGGATATTATGCTCACTACCTGAGTGATGGGATCATTGGTATTGTAAGCTCAGCGTCATGCAATACACCCATGTTAACAAACCTGCACACGTACTTCCTAAATCTAAAATAAAATTTGAAATATAAAGAAAACAAAAAACAAACCCAAACATCTTGCTGGTAATACAGAAAATATGGCTCATGGTAGTGGAAGCCCCCATAAAGCATGTGTGATTCAAAAAAATAAGAATCAAAGCTGAAAAAGGAAACATACAGACCAACCATATCTATAGGAAGCACTCTGTAAATGAGGTAGCATGGAAAAAAAAGAGTATGTTGAATAAAAAAAAAAAGTTGAACCAGATTTGTTAGGAAAGCAGGAGCATAGGAAAGCCAGAGTGACACTATTTTAAAATCAACTCCATCTAAAAACTAGCAAGGCACATTCCTTGACAGTTATGACCTACGATTATAAGATGTTTACAGCTAAGGAAGAGATTTAGTAATGCTGCAAGGACAAACTCCTACGACAGCAGAATGTCCAGATGTCCCAATATCACATAACAATACATGCTTTTAAGGTAGCTAAAGTCATACTTTGATGTACTTATGCACTAAGATGACAAGGATAAGTTTCTTTATATCAACAAAGTACTAAATTTTGTCACACTGACAGCCTACCCACATGTAGACATAGCTTAGGTTTTACATAGATTAAACCCCTATAAAAGAAGAGTTTAAAACAAAGACAGCACATTCCTCCTCCTGCTTTTGGAGGATGCCCTACTCTGTAACTGAGTAGCTTTCAATAAACTGTCTATTCTCTCTACACTCTGTGACTCTCCTTGAATTCCTTCCTGCAGGAGATCCAAGAACCCTCTTTCACGGTCTGGTTCAAGAGCCCCTTTCTGACAACAGATTAGTCTGGAGCAGTTACAAATCCCCTCCTTTTTATGTCCATTCCTCAATCTTGAGGGAAAGGGATGATGACCATTCTAACTACTTCTTGCTGATTAGGGACATAAACGTTGGTTAGAGTAATAAAGTTGTTTAGCGCTTTACTGCAGGAGTTCCCTGGTATTAGGGCTGCATTTCAGATGGAGTTGTTTCCATCCAGTTCTAGAGAAAGGTACAGAGAGTTAACAACATTGTTTGCTCCAGAGAACAAAGGGAATGCTCAGATTTTATAGCAAGTATTCATACGCAGGCTCCCGATCAAGTCTTCTACACAAATGAATGGTTAAAATTTGAAACTCGCTTAGTTTTCATTAGTCAATACAGCTGATCCCTGATTAGCTGACACAAGTGAGCTTTAATTGATTGATTTAGTTGAGTCTTGAAAGTCCCAAAGTTAAGGAGTGTGGGTTTTCCAGGAACTCAGAGCATTTGTATGAAATCTAGTTAGCAAATGGCTGCTTTGTGCTATTTAAATTTAGGTCCAGTTAGTCACTCAGAATCCATCTTGAAGGACTGGCTCAAACATGCTGGCAAACAACATTGCATTCCATCCAACAGAGAAGTGGTTGGCTACCTGCTCTGGGCCCATCGGATCCCTTGCAGGAATCCTAGTGGCAGTGCAGTGGCCAATAGAGCAACTAGAGCCATTTACTTAGGAGAGGCATTCAGGAAAGTACTGGTTAAATGTGAACCAAAGTCTCTTGGGTTAAGTTGGTTCCTATTTCCAGCTGGAGTGAGTTTAAAGTCTCAAAAATTGCATGGGCAGGATCATGGTGGGAATCTCTTGTAGACATCTGTTAAAAACAAGTTAGAACAATTCTAAAGGGGAGTCAAATGCTTAGCCAAAATATGAGGGGTATCATTAAGATGTGTAGGGTAGAATGCAGAAGAAATCCTATACCAAGGAGAAACCAGCTGAAAATATCTGGACATTGGATACTTTATCCACTAAGTCCAGCGTGGAGGCTTTCTGAAGATGTCTCTTTCAGAGATTTTGCCAACTCCAAGCCCGCTTAAATATGACTGGAAGTATTTACCCAGGTACAGCAGCAATGTTAGAAGTCACTGAGCAGGCCAGGTGCAGTGGCTCATGCCTGTAATCTCAACACTTTGGGAGGCCGAGGCAGGTGGATCACCTGAGGTCAGGAATTCGAGGCCAGAGGCTAGGCTGGCCCACACGGCAAAACCCAATCTCTACTAAAAATACAAAAATTAGCCAGGTGTGGTGGCACATGCCTGTAACCCCAGCTAATTGAGGGGCTGAGGCATGAGAATCACTTGAACTCGGGAGATGGGAGGTTGTAGCGAGCTGAGATCATGCCACTGCACTCCACTCTGGGTGACAGAGTGAGACTCCATTAAAAAAAAAAAAAAAGTCACTGACCAATAAGATCTCATTACTGACCATAGTATCTTATGGATCTAGTTTGTTCCCAATTCTGGTATCTAATGTCCCTAGCTGGTCAGATTTTTAAGAAGGGGAAGTCACCTGAATGTCCCTGGAGCATCCCTACTCAGGATCGAGGCAAGAGGGTTGGGGGACTCCATCAGGACTGTTATAACCTAATATTGGAGGAACTTAGGAGAATTCAGGATCTAGTTCAGTCCACAGGCAGATAACAAGGACTTGAAGACAATGTACAGGGTTAAAATCTAAAAACAGGTGTAACTTTGCTTTCCTTAGAAGCATAATTTTTCTCTCCCGTTGATGATGTAGGAGATCTTAGATTTTAGAACCTCTTGAGGCTAGGAAACCAAACCAAAGCAGCCTTTGGATTTTGCTTATAATAAGGTTCTTGAACCTGCCAGAAAGTGACAATTTTTACTTATTCCCTGTAAAGCTGGGAACTCATGAAGCAAGGCATTTTATGCACTTTTTTTTTTTTTTCTGAGACACAGTCTCACGCTGTCGCCCAGGCTGGAGTGCAGTGGTGGGATTTCCACTCACTGCAACCTCCACCTCCTGGGTTCAAGCGATTCTCATGCCTCAGCCTCTCGAGTAGCTGGGACTACAGGCGTGTGCCACGATGCCTAGCTAATTTTTGTGTTTTTAGAAGAGATGAGGTTTCACCATTTTGACCAGGCTGATCTCAAACTCCTGGCCTCAAGTGATCCACCCACCTCAGCCTGCCAACATGCTGGGATTACAGGTGTGATCCACCACCCCTGGCCTCTATGCACATTCTTAAATATGACATTTCAAGCCAAACCTTAGCAATATAAACAATGTTTCCAATTGGATCCTGCTTATAAAGAGAGAGTGGATTTTTACTGAAGTTGTATAAATAAAACTAAAAATATCCACAAACAGTTTCTGAATTTTGCAGGAATCAAGTAGAGAGAAAAAGTAAATGCTTCCGTATTTGTTCACAAAGGATTATTTATCAAATTATTGCAAACGATAGATAGCTTGTGACAGAAAATTTCCTTGGCTCTGGAAAATAAAACATTTAAGTCATAAAAACATCCTTATAAATTAATTTTATGTAATTAATTTTGTTTTGCTTGATCTTAATTAGCAATTTTGGACTATAGCTGATTGCGAACGCTTCCAAAGAAGAAATTAAAATAATAACTGTGAATGACAAAAACCCAGAACAGCCATAGGTAAAGATCTGATTAACGTTACCAATTAACCAGGAAATTTAAGTGTTTCTGTGGCATACAATCATCCAACATAAAAATTGCAATTATTACAGGTATCTCAGCATGTCAGTATCTTAGGAATCTCATAAAATTTCACATTTCTATAAATGATGAACTTACACAAACACAGCTTAAAGAAAGGTAAAACACCATTTCTTATTTGACAATGCTTCTAGCAGTATTTGCCAAATAAGCCTAATCATTTAATAACTCTACAAGAAAGACAAGCCTTTGGAGGAGCATATCTAGGGGGTCCACCTGGGAAAATCCCAGTCAATTTTAGGCCAAAAGGCTTAATTTAGGATTTGGATTCTAGAGAAACCCGCCAAAGATGTCAAAAAGCTTAAAATACTTCCTTCAACAGATAATAAGTCACTGCTAAGAATACTACTCATTTAATCAGAGTGACAACCTAAAGACCTCAGAAAGTTACATGGATGGAAAAACTTTTACCCCTTTAAAGCTCAGTTTCCCTAAGCAGTCAAAGCCTAATAAAGACACCATGAAGCACTGGGAATTATCTTGGTAAAACACAGAATCTTTGTTTTCTAGGCCAGTGACCTTGATCAGGGGAATACATTTAGTAACAACATAGGAAATCCTAGTAACAAAACAATTTTGACACATTAAGAAAAAACAACAATATAGAATCAAGTTTTGCTGAAGTAAAATGTTGCATTTCTAGACCTTTAAGATAAATCCCAAACCAGGACTAGACAGTTCTCAGGAAGGAATGTGGCAGAAATAGGAATTAGTTTGTAATTCAGAATGGCTGTTAAGGAAACATTGCAGAATTAAAAATCAAAGCCTCTTGTAATCTTACTAAGAACAAATCAATATTTTAAGAGACTCATATTGTTTTAATGTAGGAGACCAAAATTTAAGTTTTGTATCAGTGCATCTTAACATCAAAGTTCCATTTTTTCCAACTTTTATTTTAGATGTAGGGGATACATGTGCAGGTCTGTTACTTGCAGTTTTTCCAGGGGCATGGTGGAAGCTGCTGCTGATTCCACCATTCTGGAGTCTGGAGGATGGTGGCCCTCTTCTCACAGCTCTACTAGGTAGTATCCCAGTGGGGACATAACTGGCAACTGTAGACATAATTGTTTGGCTTGCTACAAATCCATTTTCTGTTCATGTAGATTCTGCCACTGTTGACTCCATTGTCATTCAGGAAGGCACATTCTCCACCTCCTCTGATAGCAAGCCTAAATCCAAACACAAAAATATTAAATATTTGTAAGTTAGACACCTGCATTTGTTCCTCCCCTATCATCTTCTGCACCCCCTCCATATTTCAATGTGAATAAGAGAAAAGCAAAAGTCTGTCATTAATATTGCTTCATAGTAATATAAACCATTTCTGTATTTAGTGTCCTTTATGTCCTCAAGGTCCTTGCTTGAAAATCACAAGCTTATCATTCATCCATACCAAGCCCAGCTATGTTGATAGGTATTTAACTGATGCTTGCTGCCGTACCCAAATGAACTGCTGCCATTGGTGGTCTTCAGTCAAGATGATTTCCAGTCTCCTCCCAAATTGTTTTATAAATGTGTGAAAACTAAAAAAAAAAAAAAAACTAGTAAATTCCTGAAAGGGCTTAGCTTTGATAAATGGATATGACTGGGTTCCTACATTTTATCTGCTGCAATGTAATGATTATATTCAAAATACCCCTTTGAAATGTTCACAGTCCAAGGAACTGTTACTAGTTTCCTTCTGGTGATAAAGCTTTAGGAGGGAGAGATTCCCATG
The DNA here is from genome assembly GCF_029281585.2 of Gorilla gorilla gorilla. Taxonomy (NCBI): domain Eukaryota; kingdom Metazoa; phylum Chordata; class Mammalia; order Primates; family Hominidae; genus Gorilla; species Gorilla gorilla. The sequence continues at coordinate 25,073,233 of NC_073234.2, read as the reverse complement.
AGTTCCCAGGATGCTTTCCTATTGTAAATGGATGCAACATCTGCAAGAGTGGGCTTAACAGCCTTGTGGATATCAGCTCCTCAGTGGCTTCCTATGATTGTAGAACCTTTGTTGCACATCAGCTATAAGTAGGGATTTCAGCAGTTTTAAATCAGTGGATGAAAGTGTAAAATTGTGAGAAATGTCACTGTCATGTTAAAGACTTCAACTGAAATCACAGGTAAAGCTTTCCCAAAGACACAGCTAACAAACTGAAGAGCATAAAAAGGGTTTAGATTTCTTACCTCATATTGCAGTAAGTTTTCCATGATACTACATTTCTTATCTCATAAACACAACTCACACACATAACCATACATAAACACAGCAAAAGATGAGAAGTCTCAAAACATACATGTTATTATATTCCATGTTGTCTGTCCATTTCCAAATGTGATGGGATGATTCTCTTCTAAGGCCAATCCAATGGTCAGAAGGGCCTTTATATCTTTTCAGGAAATTCTATAATAAAACAGAAACTAACACCATGAGCCCCTTTCTTTCATATTACTCTGGAGTCTCTCTTCCCTATCCCTTCTCTTTTTCACTGGCAGCGTGGTATAATTAAGCAGCATAAACTCTGGAGTGAGACTAATTCCCAGTTCTCAGTTTAAGTCATTTAACGTCTCTGATCCTAAATTACTTTATTTAAAGTGAGCATATATCCCAGTTTCATTGGGAAATTCTCAGTTTATGCTTGTCATTCCACCAATGTATTAATGATCACTTTTAATACCCTATATGTCTTAATCTAGATGACAAATTATATAATTACTTCTTAATAGAATGAGAACAATACATCTCATCTTACCAGCTCACCATGAGCATTACATGGGGAAATATATCCAAAATGTCTCACAGGGTTCCAGGCAGAGAACACACCCTCAACAAATGTTAGACATGAAAACACATCTCATGCCCCTGAAATGGGATCCTTCTTAGTATTTCAGCTTTAACCCTATGTAGCCGACCTGCCTCAGGGGGCTAAGTATTTAACAGAAAACATGATCCAAAAATATCTCTTACCAGTTCCTCCATAGTTGCAAACTGAGCAAGGCTGGCTTCTAATGAGACACAGAATGTTTGACTCAATGTCCAATTTCTTATGCCTTCAGAAAAATAAAAACATTTACTCCTAAATCTAATTCAGCTTTTTGGGCAAGCAGCGTATTTAGATGACTCTACCACTGGCTTTTCCTTTCTTGCTAAAAGTGAGACAATCACAATGAAACATAATAAAGAAATTTTCTCACCCATTTTATCTATTTTTCTGCTTACCTTCCTGAGGTCAATTTTGAAGTGTACATATCTGATTGTTGTTTTCCTAACTCATCACAAAGTGCCTTATCCTAAGCACAACAATCATCAGTCCAGTGGTTTCCAGCTGGGTATCTGCACCCTTGACTTTCTGAAATTTACACTGACACTAACAGTTTCAAGGAAATCAATTTCTATAGCATCGACTTCCATAGTACTGTACTTTCACAGGGTCATACGGATGATTTTTCCATATCCTCCCTCATATTAGCCCTTCTTTCTCTTGACAAAGCAATGCTGAGGATCTATTACCTCTATACAAGAGATGATTTTTTTATGTATACAGTTCTCTGTACTTTCGTGCATTCTCAATCTGCTTAAGTAGAAGATACCAGCTCTTAAGGCTAGGTGATTTGCCTGAAAACATTTCAAGTAGAGATCTTACTTTATTTTTAATAAAAAATGACAATTCTGAGAGGAACTTGTCAGGAAATAGTTCCGTAAGCGGAATTCCTATACCCATAGCCTTTCTCATATCAATGGACGGCAAATGCATTCTTGCCAAGGCTCAAAAGAAAAGACAGGCTTACCTTTGACATTCCTCTTTCTGAGACGTTTTATCCAATTTGACATAAAATACTGTTGGCTCAGCTTTCAAAATATCCAGAGTCTGACCACCCTCCCCTACCTAGTCTCAATATAGCAATTAAATGATTATTCTACAATGAAAGTCACATCAAGACACTCCTCTCGTACAACTTCCCTCATCTAGTCTCCCTATTGCACTGAAGGTCAAAGCCAAAGTCTTTAACTGACCCTCAAGGTTCCTCCATTCCTGATTCCCCATGGTATCACTCTTCTTCTCCATCTTCACTTTGCTTCACCTACAGCAGCCTCCTTGCTCTTCCTCAAATAAGCCAGGAAGAGTCCTCCTTCAGGCTTTTGGTCTACTTGTTCTCTGCCTGGAATAGGTTCCTTCACATGGTTCCTCCATCTCTTTCGAAAGGTTGCTGAAATGTCATCTTCCTAAGAAGGCTTAGTTTTGTCAACCTATTGCAACCTGTTATACCTCCACCCTTATTTATTTTTACTTGTGTTTTTCTGCTGGAATATAAGTTCCAAAGGGCAGGAATTCTTTTGTGTGTATTTTGTTTGCTGATGTAATTCAAGCATTTCACACAGTGACAGGCACATAATGGAGCTTAATAAATATTTATTGACAACAAAAACATATGGAGAATATTGTACAGTTTGGAGAACAAGTAACTTACCTGACAAAACAATAGAAAGTGCAATCACACTTGTAGTCAGGACTGCAATGATGAACAAGCAACAATAAACCTTGACAGGAGTCACTGGAGATATAAGTGCTAGACATTGTCTTTGCAGAGTTTTATCTGTAAAATAGAAACATCAGAATCTCAATCTCAGGAATATCGTAGGGAGAAAAAATTTATCATAGAATCAACACTAAGATCAGATGTACTTCAATTCTCCTACTGCCAACTCCTTTCACAAAAGGGCTTGGTTCATAAATGAGAATAATGGCCCAAAGAGGGCTAGAGATAAAAATCGAATTCTCCCCACCCCCAGGGAATCTTCCAGTTATTGGAAAAAGAGTAGAAATTGGGATGAAAAAGAAACATACACAATCCAGATTTAGCCCCATAGTAAAGCAGCTGGTTAGAAGCAACAAGGGAAGCAGAAAATAAATCAATGTAATTCACCATATTGACAGAATGAGACAAGGGACAACATATGAGCATCTGAATAAATGCAGCAAGAGGATGTGAAAAGCTTAATATTCATCCACGATAGTAAGACTCAACAAATTAGAAATTGAAGAACTTTCTTCAACCTGATAAAGGGCATCTACAGAAAAACTACAACTAGCAACAACCCTAACGATGAATAAATGCTTTCCCCCAGTGACATAGAACAAGGCAAGGATGTCTGATCTCTCTCACCAATCCAATTTAACATTTTACTGGATGTCCTATTAGGGGCAAAAAGGCAAGAAAAAAGAAATAAATGTCATACAGATTGGAAAGAAATAAAAGCATTGCTATTCACAGACAACACAGTTGTCTGCATGTAAAATTCTAAGGAATCTACCAAATGGCTATGAGAATAAATGAATTTGGCAAAGCTACAGGATTACCTATGTTCATATATAAAAATCACTTATATTTCCATATTCATAATTATGAAGTGGAAATTTAAATATAAAAACAGTGTCATTTATAATAACATGAAAGATATCAAATAAATATATCAAAATATGCTTAGGATCAGTATGATGAAAGCTGGAAACCAAAGGGACAAAGAAATCAAAGCAGACTTGAATCAACAGAGATATAAGATATTCATAGATTGGAATATGCAATATTGCTGGATGTCAATTATACCCAAACAGGTTTAGAGATTCAGTGCAATCCTGATAAACATTGCAGTATGAATTTTTTGTAGAAATAAGCAAGGTAATTTTAAAATTATATGAAAAAGCAAAGAACTAGAATAGCCAAACAATTTTGAAGGAAAAAAAAATGGCCAAATTTGGAAATCAGGGAACCTGCTTTCATAATTTACAAAGTAATAGAAACAAAGACAGTATGATATTGACAAAAGAACAGACACATAAATCAATGGAACAGAAAAAAGGTTTCAGAAACAAATCTAAACGTGTATGGTCAATTGACATTTGACAGACGTGGAAAGTAATCAGGTAGGTAAGGGGTAATATTTTCTGAACATGTAGTGCTGGAACAATTGAGTGTCCTAATGCAAAACAGTGAACCTCAGCTCACATCTAATACCTTATAAGAAAATTAACTCAAAATAAATTTTAGACTCATATATAAAGCCTCAAACCCTAAAACTATTAGAAGAGGAAAATTACATTTTTGTGAACTTGAATTAGGCAAAAATTTCTTACATACAACACCAAAAGCATTATCAATATTTTAAAAATTGATAAATTGAACTTTAACATAATTAAAACTCTGCTAGAAAAAAACCCTGAAAAGGGAATAAAAAGACAAGCAAAGGCAGAAAAACATCTCTCTAAAAAGCGACTTGTATCTAGAATATATTAAGAACTCAAAACTCAACAATAAGAAAACGAAAACTAGATTAAAAAGTGGGCCAATGATTTGGAGATATACTTGATTAAAGAGGATATATGAATAGCAAACAAGTGCATAAAAACATGCTTGAAATAACCAGCCATTTGAGAAATACAAATTAAAACCATGAGTGACTACTACATGGTTATTAGAGTGACAAACAAAACAGAAAAAGAAACAACTGCTGGTGAGGAAGGGATGTGATATGGTTTGGATCTGTGTCCCCACCCAAATCTTATGTTGAATTGTAATCTCTAGCGTTGGAGGTGGGGTCTGGTGGAAGGAGATTAGATCATGGGGGCAGATTTCCCCCTTGGCACTGTGTCGTGATAAGAGTGAGTTCTCGTGAGATCTGGCGGTTGAAAACTGTGTGGTGCCCTCCCTCACTTCCTCTCTTCCTCCTGCTCTGGCCAAGTGAAGTATGGACTACCCCTTTGCCTTCTGCCATGAATTGTAAGTTTCCTGAGGCATCCCCAGAAGCTGAGCAGATGCCAGAATCATGCTTCCTGGCCAGCCTGTGGAATGGTGAGCCAATTAAACCTCTTTTCTTTACAAATTACTCAGTCTCAGGCTATTTCTTTATAGCAGTGAGAGAATGGACAGGATGCAACTGGAATTTTCATGCATCATCACTGGAAATGCAAAATGTTATGGGCATTTTGGAAAACAGTTAAGCAGTTTGTTATGGTAAATGTAAATTCACCACATGCCCTAGCCATCCTATCCCTAGGTATTTAAACAAGGGAAGTGAAAACTTGTGTTTACCCAAAAACCTGTAAGGAATATTTTACACCAGGTTTATTCATTATCACAAAAAACTAGCAACAACTCAAATATGCTTCAGCTGCTGAAGAGGTAAACAACTATTCCTCAGCCCTAATAAAAGAAAAAACTCGATCACACATTCACAGTTGTCAATTTCTTACTGTGTGTTAGCTGGCCAAACTTTTGTCAGGTTTTTCTCCTCCCCACAGGCCCTACACGTGTTTGCCCACAAGTTTGCCTAAATGCCTCAAAGGACAGACTTGCGAAAAACATCCTGCCTTAACCTGACCACAGACCACATTGCACCATTTCCTGCTGAAACGCCTAGACTTTGCCCCCTGCTCTCTCCCACACCACTAACTTTTTTTTTTTTTTTTTAAGACAGAGTCTCTGTCGCCCACGCTGGAGTGCAGGAGCATGATCTCGGCTCACTGTAAGCTTCCACCTCCCGGGTTCATGCCATTCTCCTGCCTCAGCCTCCCGAGTAGCTGGGACCACAGATGCCCACCACCATGCCCGGCTAATTTTTTGTATTTTGTTTAGTAGAGACGGGGTTTCAGCCGGTTAGCCAGGATGGTCTCAATCTCCTGACCTCGTGATCCACCCGCCTCAGCCTCCCAAATTGCTGGGATTATAGGCATAAGCCACCGCACCTGGCCTACTAACATATTTTTGAAATCAGTGTTATTCCTATTGCAACAGTCCTTTTGAATAAAGTTTCTCCCTATCTAAGTCCAGACTTGTTTTTCTTTGACAAATGATACATACTATAATACAGATGACTTGAAAATGCATTATTGCTAAGTGAATGAAGTCAGATTCTACATTTACCTACTGCAAGATTCCATCGATGTGACATTCTGGAAAAGCAAAAGTGCAAGATCAGAAAACAGATGAGTGGCTGCCAAGGGCTAGGGGTAGAGGAAGAGACATTCTACAAAGGGACATGAGGGAATTTCGAGTGGGTGGGTATGGCTCTATATCTTGACTTTTATGGTAGTTACATGAGTATATATGTTTACCATAGAAATCTACACCAAAAGAGTGAATTTTACTGAATATAAATTATAATACTTTAAAAGTCCCTGCCAACTTTCGTCCGTTTAATATACATCTACAAGAATAACAGGGAGCTTCAGCTTAAATTCTAGACAGGGGGAAAGATGGGTAAGATTGGATGATCTTAAGCAGTAAATATCGTTTGGATTTTGGCTCATATAAAAATATCAACCTTTACTCTTTCTGGTTCTACACTAATGCAAAATTGTCTTAAAGGTTCAGAATACTAAGACTTCCGTAATTCTTTTTCATTGCTACTAGGGTAATGTGTAACTCTCCCCTTAAAACTTCCCCCAAATCTCCCATTTGCCTCTCTTAATAATCTTCTAAATGTGCCTGCTTTCTCTTCTTTTTTACATCTCTAGCCTCTCCTACTAATACTGAGACAGCCAGGTGGGAAGGGGTCCCTGGAGAAACTCCAATTAGCCTGCCCACTGAGGTGGAGCCTTGGGAAGTTCACAAGGTTTGCAGCAGAGAGAAGCCTGAGCCTGGCCCCTGTTTTTCATTTGAAGAACCTGGGATTCAAACTGTCAGGTGGGAAGCGCTCCGGCGGAAGGAGTCTGGCCTTGCAAGAGTACCTGTTTCCCCCTTTTTTTCCCTTTTTCACCCAATAAAACTCTGCTTCACACACCCTTTAAACCATCTGCGAGCCTGAATTTCCGTGGCCGTGGGACAAAGAATCCCATTTTTAGCTGAAATAAGGAAAAGTCCTGCAGCAATATTTCCACATGCATCTTGTTCCACTTCTCTCTTGCTCACTTATTTCTCTTCTACCTTTCTTACAGTGTGTCCTGACTCCCGCAAATTCATACCACTCTTAAGGTACACACTGAACACAATAACTCTTCAGACTTCTAGTTGGAAAAACAACATTAGGAATTATCTCTCAGAAGAACAGAGAAATAAAGCATTATTACTGATCAAATTTTAACTCAGTTTCAGGATCTGAAAAACTTAAATCACAGGATGCATTTTAAAAAACAAGTTTCACAACTGTACCAGGTAACAAATATTTAGTTTCGGTTCTGTAAACATTCTTTAGAATATAACATTTGGCTTAGTTAGTAAGAATATAACTTAGTAGGAATGTAACTTAGCCAAAAGTTACATTTGTAACATCTAAAAAATGTTAGAACGTACTGCTCCGGGAGACAAATTTAAGAAGACCGATTTGAGTAATAATAAAACTCCCATCACCTGCAAAGCCGGCTCTGCGTGAATTACTCTTTCTCCATTGTAATCCCCGTCTTGATAAATCGGCTCTATCTAGCAGGCAAAGTGAACCCACTGGACGGTTACAACAGTACCATGAATGCTAAGAGCTAGGAGCAACATGTTACAAAAACAGTGGCACCCCTTAAAAACAAGTTTCCCCAAGAAAGGTGGGAGGAAAATAGGGGCTCAGGACAGTTGCAAATAGATGCCTATCTTCCAAATAAAATGCCAAGTCTTCTTGAGGTCACAGCATCCACAAGTTTCCAACTAGGCTGGAAAAACAAGTTGGATCAGAGAGAGGTTGGGGGAGGGCCCGTGGGTGGCCCTGAAGCAGGCCACTAGGACGCCCTGTTTCCCTCTCTCCGCCCTTCCAAAAGCCCTTAAGCCACAGACAGCCGTGGCCCGTCTAGGGGGCACTCCCCTCTCAGGTCCCCCAAAGTCCTGCAAACTCTGACGACAAAGGCAAGTCAGAGTCCCGTGACATGTGGGGAGGCATCGCACAGATTTTTCTTTTCATGGCCTGGTCAGAGGGAGTGCTCACCCAACCGAGAAGGCCCTGGCGGGGTCACACTGGCTAAATAAAAAGCGCCTTCTTCTGCTTTTTTCGGAGCTCCAGGTGACGGCTCCTCCTTCACTCCAGGGCGGAGCTCTGCAGAAAAGGCGGGGAGGCACGGAGGGAGGTGTATTGGGGCTGCGGGATTCGCGGCTACATGGGCTTCTAGGCTCTCTCGCGCCCACCCTGCCCCGAGCTACGGAGCCCCTTCCGGTCCCGCGGACTCCAAGCCTCAAGTTTCCGCCACACCCTCCAGAGAAGCGTCCCCGCCGCAGCCCCGGGGAGCGGGAGGCGCGAGGCGAGACGCGCAGCTGCGCCCAGCACTGGCCCCACCTCCCACGCGCCCGCGGGAGATTTGCTTGGGGCTGGATCCCCCGCCTACCGTTTCCCCGCAGCCGCCGGCGCTTGTGGCGCTTGTGACCCGAGCAGGAAGCCCAGAGAGAAACCAGAAAGACAGGAAGGGGATTCCTGGACTTCCTTTCCACATCCGGCAGGAACGCGACCCTCCTCCAGCTAGGAGCGCTTGTCCGGGTCTGGTGGATCCCTTACCCTGTGATAAGGACCCAGAGGATGCCCTTGTCCCCGGGATTAGGGGGAACCCAATGGAGGCCTCGACCCAGGGCCGATTGCCGCCCTGGGCCACAGGAGCTTTTTAGGCAGTGAAACTATTCTATGTGTAATGGTGGATATGTTATAGGAGGCAGAAACGAATTATTTGGGTAGACAGGGTAAAGCCAGTCCCTGGTAGAAAACTTGGCTTTTAACAAAAAGCAGCTCAAAAATAGCTCCCTTGCTAACCTCATGCAGTTCAAAGAAATCACTTTTCTAACAAGAGGCCTGAAAGAGCAGACAGTAAAACACAGAAAAGACAGCTGGGACACAGAAGGACTGGGGTGGACAGCCGGGAGTCTCCCGGGTAATCACCAAGCTTCACCCTTACACGATGGGCCCCACTAAAACAGTGGGCCTTAATAAGCACATTCCTTTCTCTTTAGGCGCACCAAGATGCCTGCAGCTGCAAGAAGATGTATGGGAACAGACACAGAAACTTTCCCTACCAGATAAGCAGGACAAAGAAACACACACTAAGAGTTGGCCTGTGTGGTCACGGAGTGGGTTAAGAGATGATAAAAAAATCTGCTCTGTACAGATAGCACACCTGGTCCCAACTAAACCCTTGGGCCCTAGAAAGATAAGACATCCCCTCCTCACAAGCCCCTCCTCAAGAGCCCATTTATAAAAACTCTGACATTTTTATTACAACTTGGCAATCTTCTCAGGATCCCTCTCTAACAGAGACCTGTTCTTTCCTTTTGCCTATTAAACTCCTGCTCCAAACTCACTCTGTCTGTGTATGTGTCCGAGACCTCGATCTCCTTGGCCATGAGACTAAGAATCTTGGTATTTACCCCAGACAATGAGGCTGCTTCAGATATATCTCATACATTTGTCAAACCCACAGAATGTACAACAGAAAGAGGGAACCCTAAACGATGGACTTACTTACAATGTATCAATATTTGTTCATCAAGACAAATTGTACAACACTAATGGGCGATGTTAATAATAAGGGAAATTGTGAGGGAGGAAGAAGTGATAAATGAGAAATCTACACTTGCCACTCAATTTTTCCACAACCCTAAAACTATTCTAAAATAACATGTATTAATTATTTTTAAAAAGCAGATGACTTTTTGTCAGTTATGATTGTTTTTAGCTATGACATAGAAAGCTATAATCATCCTTCAATTTAACTTATAATTTGTTGATATATATATATCATATATATGTATGTGTATATATATATCATATATATGTATGTGTATATATATCATATATATGTATGTGTATATATATATCATATATATGTATGTGTATATATATATGTGTATACACACACACATACTTTGCACCACAGGATACAGTAAGATTAGAATTTTCTTACATGATAATGAAACAACCTCAATCACATTTCAGAAGTAGTGCCTTAATAAGTCCTTCCACCTTTTGACTCTCTCTGAGGAAGTATGGAAAAGGAGATATGATGTTAATATCTAAGTTTATTGCTTGTGTAACAAATATTTTGCTATGTATGCATACGGATAATAAAAATAATAATACTATATAGCTATAACTATCCTAATATAACCCTTATAAAGAAAAGTGTCTATGAAAAATGAGTGAGTTTGAGTGCATCACGGTGGTTTAAATTTTTTTTTTCTTTATTTTTTCAAACTCTAAAAGACAGGCATAAAAGGATCTGATTGCAGGGCCTTAAATCTGACTAGGTTTCTCAAATGTGTCATCACAGTAAATGAAATGTAAGCCCATGTCTATTATATATGAAAAAAAGTTAATACATAAGCACAAGACTATTAATTTCTGGAATTGCATTCAGAATTCTCCTGTCCTCAGAAGAAAGGAAATGTTCTGCCTCATGCATTATTGTCCTTTGTATATAAAGGACAATAAATAAAGGTTATGTAAATAAGTACACAGCCAGGATTCTTTTAGGACACACACATAGAATGTAAGTTATTTGGCTTTTGAATAAAATGATTACTTGCAAAGTCCGTTGCAGTTAGAAATGCTTACTGAAGCTGACTCAAATCTTTCCTCCTTATTATTACCTAGTTAAATAAACAAATGGCAAACATTTGTGTGGAGAGTCATATATTACGTGAAGTGCTAGATGGTGGCATGTTAATAAAAGACCCTACTAGTAAAAAATGTAGAGTTTTTAAAATTGAAATGAAAAAACCTTTATTGGATTTTTTAGATCTGCCTATAGTAACATCCCCAGTTCCCCTGCTAACATCATCATCATAGCAGTTACAATATATCTATCTCTTATTTTGCCTTAGAGTGGTATTACTCAAAGTGTATATCATGGATCAGTGGCAGTTCATGAACTATGTGTTATCAGTCCATGGTGAGGTAAACACAGACTTTATTAGTCTGTTTTCACACTGCTGATAAAGACACACCCAAGCCTGGGCAATTTACAGATAAAGAGGTTTAATTGGACTTACAGTTCCATGTGGCTGGGGAAGCCTCACAATCATGGCAGAAGGCAAGGAGGAGCAAGTCATGTCTTACATGGATGGCAGCAAGCAGAGAGAGCTTGTGCAGGAAAATTTCCCCTTATAATAAACATTAAACCTCATGAGACTTACTCACTATCACAAGAACAGCTCGGGAAAGACCTGCCCCATGATGCAATTACCTCTCACTGGGTGCCTCCCACAACACATGGGAATTCAAGATGAGATTTGGGTGGTGACACAGCCAAACCATATCACAGACATTGAGAGTAAGCATTTAAAAACTCATATAGCAATTTGACATTTCCTTAATAACCAAGTGGGTGAATCCACCTTGTTGGACAGGAAATAGACAAGTGTGGTACCATCAGACTCAGTGGTGGGTCACTTCTGACATGAGTGTGTATGAGTCACGAGAAACTGTACAACATTAAAAAGTTTGGGATCTTAAGGTTATTTTCTCAACTACAATCCAACTGTGCATAAAAATCTGAAATTCACATATTACCTTCTTGCAAAATAATAACAAATAATTGTGAAATTTACAGGATAACTTGTTGGAAATAGTTATTGATGATTTATTGAAAATAAAATTTGAAAACACGGCATCATTTGCATTATTTGGGGTAAGATTTAAAAACAAATAACCTTAACTTGCAGAAATTATCTTAAAATTTCTTTCTCTGTTCTCTTGAATATAGATCTTTGAAATCAGTTCTACTTTTAATGGTAAATAGAAATACTTGAGGTACTCTTTCTCTTCAGTGAACAGAATCTTGTCATAAATGCAACCTCGTAAGCTCATTTCTCACATTACAACTTTACATATTAATATAAATAAAATTTATTCACAGTGTGGGTGTAGGCATTTAATATAGGAAATACAATTTCATACTTAAACTTGAGATTAGTTACAGTTTTTTTTTCCTTTCTTCCATTTTGTTTCTTAATTGACAAATAGTAACTACATATTCATAAAGTATGTAGTGATGTTTTGATAGATATGATGTACAACAATTCTATTAGGGTAATTAGCATATCTATCATCTCAAACATTTACCATTTCTTTATGTTGGAAACATTTAATATCTTCTTTCTAGCTTTCTGAAACAATATAACATATTATTGTTAACTGTAGTAATCCTACAGTGCTATGGAATGCTAGGAGGTATTCCACTTATCTCGTGCACAATGGAGAAACAGAAAATGTTTTTTTTTCTATCACATCATCAGGCTGAACATTTTCTAAACTTTTATCCTCTGTTTCCCTTTTAAAACTGAATATTTTAACAGCACCCAAGTCACCTCTTAAGTGCTTCAATGCTTAGAAGTTTCTTTTGCCAGATACCCTAAATCATCTTCCTCAAGTTCGAAGTTCCACAAATCTGTAGGTTGCAATAAGTCTACATGGTTTCCAGGAGGTGAAGCCTGAACCCAACTGGCAGCACACAAAGCCTAGAATATCCTCTTTCCTGGTACCACCCTGTGCCACTGGACTCACGGTGTGAGATGAGTGACTGCACAACCACATTCAACAAAGGAGGAGGTACAACTGGGCAGAGACAACATCACAACCAGAGAAGATTACAAAATCATTCAAGAGGATAATGAGATAAAGTACAGTTACCTACTCTCCATTATTCTTTGCTGAGAAAAGTGAGGGTATGGCATCAGCAGAAAATTATGTTTATTCTTAAATAAATCCCAATAGGATGGGGTTGATAGGCAGTAGAATGAGATAAAAATCTGCATTCATTAAAAATCTTTGTGCATAAGGAAAAGAACAGCAATGGCAAGGGAGAAAAGAGAGCCTTCTCTTTTTCTTAAATAAGACAGGAAACTGCATTCTTTTCCTTGCTGTAGTGGCAGCAGACTTACTGGTATTCATAAAACATAATTTCTGCAATGCAGTCTGTTGATAAGGCTGCTCCATGATGGGAGGACAGACATGAGGCCAAGTGTTCATGACAGAACTAGGTCTTCTCTCAAAGCCTCTAATGTGTGCTATTTCTCATGAGGAACCTGACACTATAAGACACTTCAGTTAAAGCTTCTGAAATATTGCAATGGCATAATTGACAGGTTTTTTGGTGTGGTGACTTTCTCGTACACGTAAACTCTTTGAGAAAAGTTGGGGATAAAAGGACAGGGGAGCGTTTGGTTTAGAGCCACAATGTTCCAGACACCAGCCACGGATCCCTCTGCCCTGTGTCACTACACGTTCTTTTCTGAGAAACATTCAATTGCTGAGTGTTACACACTGTGGTTGAAGAAAATGATCCACTCACCACCATCCACTCTCTCTCATCCTCTGTGTGAAGCTCCCAATAGCAGAGGCTGAAGACAGAAAGGTCGTCTCTGTTTCCTTGCACCAGGTACATTACTTGGTGATCTGGTGAATGGCATGGGCAAAGTAGCCCACGTTGCCGGAGGTGACCCCTGCCACAGAAATGCGGCCGTCCTTTGTCATATAGATGGAGAACTCCTTGGTTAGCCACTCCACCTGTTTAGGCTTTAGCCCTGTGAAACAAAACATGCCAGTTTGGGCAGTGATATGTGGCCAGTTGTGGGTGGAACCCTTCTTCTTGAGGTTGGAGACAAGCTGAGTCCGCATGCTAATGATGTGGTCGGCCACGCCTTTCACTTCTTGCAACCATTGTTTTCATGAATCTGGGGTGTTCAGAATGGTAGAAGCAATCTGGGCCCCATTGTGGGGACGGTTGGCATACATGGGACGGATCAAGATCTTCAACTGTGACTCTACACTTTTGGTTTCATCTCATCTTTGCATACTACAGTGAAGGCTCCTACACGTTCACCATATAAGCCCATGTTCTTGGCATATGATTGGCAGAGACAAACATTAATGCCCTGTTCAATGAAGTGGTGCACGGCCCGGGCATCCTTATCACCATCACCACTGGTAAAGCCTTGGTAGGCCATGTCAAAGAAGGCAAAGAGACTCTTCTTCTTCACCATTATTGCTGTATCCTTCCACTGCTCCAGACGTGGGTCCACTCCCATGGGATTGTGGGTGCAGGCATGCAGAAGAACAACATTTTGCTCTGGTATTTTTGAAAGGCCCTCCACAGCGCCTGTGAAGTCAAAACCGCAACTCTTGCGGTCATAAAGCCGATAACCTTGTAGCTGCATGCCAGTGTCCCTGAAGATGGGCGTGTGATTTCCCCAGCTTGGTTTGGGCAGAAAGACATCTCAGCTGAACTTAAAAAATATTTGCAGAAAGCTGGCTCCAATCCTTAAGGCTCCAGTTCCAGAAATGGTCTGCACAGTGACAAACCGGCCACTTTTCAAGACTTCACTGTTCTCACCAAGGGCTAGTTCTGCAGATGCCTTGCAAAATTCAGCCAGTCCCCCAATGGACAGGTATTCCTTGTCCAAACTTTTTGTGGCAATCTGGGCCTCTGCCTTGGGGACGCTAGGCAGCACGTCCAAGGCTTTCCGTTATCATCCCAGTAGGCACCAACTCCCAGATTCATCTTTTTGCTATTGGTGTCCCTCTTAAAGTTTTCAATGACTCCCAGGATGATATCTGGAGGTCCCATTTCCACATGGGTCCATCAGGAGCTGGCTCTGGCAGAGGCCACAGCTGCGAGGCCCAGGTGGAAGGTGGCAGCGATCCCAGAGAGGACGCGGCCAGAGTGCAGCAGGGCCATGGTGGACAGTAGAAGGGCAGTGGGCAGCCACAGGACTGAGCAGAGGGCTCTCTGTAGAGTTTTAATTGCGAGAGACGATTTGTGAGGCTGATCTTAAGCTGTAGCCAATCTGGTCTGCTTTGCATGTCTTTCTGTATGGTCCATAGCAAATTTGCTGAGGACCTCCATCTTGTTTAACATCCTTGGGAGCAAGACCTGTAACCACTTGGCAAGGTTTTGTGTAGCCTCTGTGTAGCTTGGATTCAATCCTGGCTTAGGGAATGAGTCTTACCTGGTTTGATATCTGCATGACCTTTTGCTATTTGTTGATTCCATTTCTCTCCACGACCTGCCTTGGATTTTCCTTTCTCTGAGCCTTTAGTAAAGTTTGAAAGCCAGAAATATTGGCCACTTGGTGTGGCTAAATTCAGATAATAAGGGAGTTAAGAGGAATTTCTTAAGGAGTGCTCAGCTTAACTAAAAGTGGATATCCAAGTTAGAGTCATATTTAAAAGGTTTCCCTTTTCTTGGACCTTGTTTTGCTGAGAAAAGGTTTTTCTTGGTCAACTGCATTACTTTTTCTTCATTTTGCTTTGCCACTTTTTTAATGCACGCACAAGAGAGGAGAGACCTCTTTTTTTTCTCATGGACTCCAGAAATTAAAAGCACCCAGAGGCCAATAATCCAATTAGGAGATTGGCCAATGAAAGATCTTACGGGGACCGGGTTATCTTCTACCTGTCTGTGTAATTCTATATGTGTTGTGTGTGTGATGTTTACATAAAAAAAAGAGCTCTAATTAATTTTGCCTAAAGGAAGTCAAGCACTTGGATCAAATATTTTATGAAAGAGAAGACAAAAAGCTGTGGTACCTTTCAGTTCACATGACTTTAATCTTGGAGACAAAAACAGCCTTAAAGATTGTTGGTAAAAAGCAGATGTCATCAAAATGTAAATAGGTGGACTAAATTATGCAGGTCAGATACTAGGTTGGCAAAATATTTTAAGGTCATAAACTGCTTTTTTGGATTTTGAGAACTTTTCAATTTGCTGGCTTCACAATTGGCAAGGCCTAGGGACACATGGAACTAAACACTCGCTTAATTATGCTGGAAGGAGTCACACCTTGGCTGCACCTAGCACATAATCAAAACAACTTACCAGGTTTTACATTACAGTTAAAAATTGCTAAAAGTTACCATTATGACATGTAATTGAGACTATTGGAAATAGATTTACATGCAAGGTGCGTAAGAACAGTGAAATGTGTTTTTAATAAAGATTATAAGAAATCATAAAAATGTAAATTCCTGCCTAGGGTTGAAGATTTGTTTTAAATTAGATAAGATAAAGCTAAAAGTTCAAACAACTGGTGGAAGGATTGTAAAAATTAATCTTGCAACAAATTCTCTGTGTGAACATATTGACTAACTTCAAAAAGTATTATATGATTTTTCTGTAAATTGAGCATTCAAATAAAAGCACAGCAAGGTATCCTTAAGGCACTAATCTGCTCTTCAGGAAAATTTGTATGAAAGCGCTGTACAAGGTTTTTTCTTTAAAAAAATTTCTTAGTCGTTATTTCAGCAAAATAAATAACTTATGGTAATCCGGAATTCTATTTCATAACAGCAAGTATTTTAAGCCTCTAATATATTTAATAGGCTTTCCAAAATCAAACTTCAGTTTCAAAATTGTCTTTTCTGACACCTGGCTTTTCAGATACTTCAGAGGGCCCCTGGAGTGTTCAGAAAAGAAAGGTAAACAGGATTATGTGACATGTTTAGGTACATGGGATTGCCAAAATGGTATTCAGTCTTCTTTAGGTCATATTTTGGTGAATAATACTAATATATGTTCCAAAATTGTATTCAGTCTTCTTTAGGTCATATTTTGGTGAATAATACTAATATATGTTCCAAAATTGTATGGAATTTCTAAAATTCTAATGTCTAAAGTATATCCTATCAATCATAATTAAAGTTGTTAACTTATTGTAAACCACAGAGATAACAAAACTTTGTCAATTGTGTTTCTAACTGTAACTACCCTGGACATATTGTTATTCACAGACAACTGTTGTTTTAATCTTTTTCAAAAGATGGTTTATAATAAGCTAGAGAACTTTTATGAGTGCTCTCAGATACAGGTTTCTCATACCTTTGGGGATTGTGACATTGGAATAAAGGAAAAATGTACAGAACTCATGAAGAGCTAAAATGTTCATGAATATCAAGCAAAATAAGGGTTAACTGAGTGAACTCAAAAAAATGAAGCAATCTTTTTCACTTTTGCTTGGATATTGCTGATCCTTGTTTTGTTTTTTAGAGTCAAGAAAACATCTTTTGAACTATTTATAGCCTTTAATCACTGAGTAGAGTATACCCCTGTGAACAAAATTTGGAGTATATTTGCTTCTCTCTGCCTGGTTCCTGTAGAATTTGGAAATTATCTGTGAGTATTCTTAACTTACAGCAATATACTTGTTTGCATCAGTGCAATAAAAATCCATTTTCTTTTGCAACAGGATGCAATTGGAGTAACTGGTTGTTTTACCAAGGCTTTGACTGGAAGGGTATGCTTCTCTTTAAGGAGTCAAGCTCAACTTGCAGAGCCAATAAAAGTCCCTTGGGGAAGGCCGGGCATGGTGGCTCACACCTGTAATCCCAGCACTCTGGGAGGCCAAGGTGGGCGGATCACCTGAGGTTGGGAGTTTGAGACCAGCCTGACAAACATGGAGAAACCCCATCTCCACTAAAAATACAAAACTGGCCATGTATGGTGGCACATGCCTGTAGTCCCAGCTGCTCGGGAGACTGAGGCAAGAGAATTGCTTAAAGCCGGGAGGCAGCGGTTGCGGTGAGCCAAGATTGTGCCATTGCACTCCAGCCTGGACAACAAGAGTGAGACTCTCTCAAAAAAAAAAAAAAAAAAAGTCCCTTGAGGAAACTGGTCTCATAGCCTTGTCTATGCAGTTCCTATACAGGGTTCATGACCTGTGATCAGTAAAGAATGTCACTTTCTAACAGGCCCAGGAGCTCCAAGTTTATCTTGGAACCTTAAGACAAGAGGATTACCCAACTCACAGGTATTTGAGGATACAAATACATGTCTGGGCTTGGCTTTAAAAGATCTTATTTGAGATTACTTGTGGAACAGCATTCCATCAAAGCCAATCAAAAGGCCTATGTAGAAATAATTATTTTTGCTGCACTTTATGCAAATAATCAGGCCAAGTATAAGACTAAATTCAATTTTGCAAACAACTCAGTCCTATCATGATTTGTGTTTTTAACAAAAATGAGGACTGGAGAGAGAGAAATTATGTTTCAAAATTTAGCATACATTTGTCTTAAAATTCTAAACTCATTAGTTGTTTTTCAGTTTTTGCCTACATTTTCAGACTAACCCTGCTTGTTCCTGTGAACCAACCAGTGATCTCTGTGTGCAGCTCAGAAAGAACAAACGGGATAGGTAATGTAGAAATCTGGATCAATATTCTAGTTCTGAGCAGTTATCCTGCAAATCCTACCAGGTGATGGGAATAAATAGGTTGCCCATCACTCAGAGGGTTTTTTTGTGGGGGAGGTGGGGGAAAGTAAGACCAAGGGAGCTAACCAAAGCCAAGCACCAGGCACCCAAATCCTAGGAAGCATAACTATAGCCACCAGTTATCTAGGCATGTCACTGGACATCCTTTTCTCTCCCTTGTTGGAAGAGGACTGAATTCCACAGCTTCACTTCAGCATTTGGTTTATGAATAAGGAGTCCATGCAACCCACTCCAAGATGCATTTTTGTCCCAATCTCAATTCCAAGTCAAAGGCCTAGGAAAGAAAACTGGATCTGAGGGATCCAGAGGCAGATGATAACGGAAGTTAAAAGACATAGTGCAGGTGAGTGTGGCTGATTCCTGCCAATTAAGCCAAGCTTCCAGTTTCATGGATAAAGGCTATGCTAGTATCCATGGCATAAATGAGGTCTAGGGAATCCAAAGGCTACTGACAGAAGGGGAGATAGGGCATACATGGGTGAGAATGGATACTCCCACCTCTTAGGCCCCCCCTGTTAACATGGGTGAAAGCCACTTTAACACCCATGGCCACTGGTCATGGTCACCAAGACTCAGGGATACAAGGATGGAGGAAAGAAAGAGGAACACCTCACTTTTCCTCCCTCATGTATCCTGTGTATTTGCTAGGAAGAGAAAGGAATCAGAGGCACTGGCACTGGCTCCCCTCTTTCTAGATGAGTAGCCATTCATCTTCAGTCTGTACCCCTTTCAAATGCATCTTGAATCCCTGGGACTCCTTTGAAAAAACACCTTCCTTTTTCCTCCTCTGTCGTCTCTTTAATGATAAGTAATTGTGTCTCCGTACTATGGGACACTCCCCTCAGATGCATCCTCCAAACTGGGAAGAGTTAATTTCCCAAACCTTAGACTGGTCGGCTTCAGATTGGGCTCAGGAGAAGGAGGCCCAGAAGCATGACATGCCTGCACAAAAGTAAGTTTCCTTACCAGTCGAGCTTTTGTCCCCCACCCCCTCCGTCTCCCTGTGTGAACTGGTAAAAGGCCTCAGGATTTTTTAGCTGTCTTCACCCACCCCCTTGTTTCGTTTTGATACATGTTTTCTATTAACCTGGTTTGTTTCTTCTCTCCTTCAGGCAATCGAACTCCAAATAGTCATGCAACTGGAGCCTCGGACAATGGCGCCTTCTGCCAGGGACCGTTACAGAGGCCTTTGAGGGAGATCTGACTGCCATTTCCCCCAAAACAGCGCCCCTGTCGGCAGGAGGCAGTTAAGATTGGTCTTCTTTATCCTTATCCTTATTCTAACAGCAGTTAGATGTACTTCAGAGGGGGGAATGAGACAGCCACCTCAAAAGGGGTCTCCTGAGAACCTCTGACCATCCTGGGCACTGGGAGGATGGGGTGGAGCCGTGGGACGTTAGCACTGTTTACAAGGGGGAGTAGCCTAGCCTCTCCTGTTCCTGGGTGATAACCAAGGATTCAATCTGCAAGGTGGGAAACTTCATAGCAGGACTGTCACTTTGCTGAGAGTCCCTGTTTCCCACTTTTTTTTCTTTTTCACCCAATAAACTCTGCCCTACTCACCCTACAATGAGTCCTCATGCCTAAATTATCTTAGTCATGTGACAAGAACCTGGATTTTCCTACAACACAGAGATCTTTCACTTCCTTAGTTAAATTTATTCCTAGGTTTTTGTGTGTGTGTAGCTATTGCAAATGGGATTGCCTTCTTGATTTTGTTTTCAGCTAGTTCATTTTGTGTGTATAGAAATATTACAGATTTTTTCTGTCTTAACTTTGTATCTTGAAAATTTACTAAGTTCTTGTATCCCTTCTGAGAGTTTTTTGGTGGACTTTCCAGTTTTCTATATATAAGATTATGTCATCGGAAAACAGGAACAATTTGACTTCCTCCTTTCTAATTTAGATTTTCTGTATTTTTCCCTCTTGTCTAATTGCTTGGGCTGGGCTTCTAGTACTATGCTGAATAAGAGTGATGACAGTAGCCATCCATGTTTTGTTCCAGATCTTTGGGAAAAAGCTTTCAGCTGTCATAACCAAAATAGATCTGAGGAATGAGCATTCCTTACCTTGGGAACAGCAGGAGCAAAGGGCCTAAGGAAGGGGAACCTGGCATGTGCTAGGAATGGAAAGAAGTTCTTGTGGATCTAATATGATCAACATGGCATAGTGGAGGCAGAAGTGGAGAAGGATGAGTGGTGAAGGTTGAGGTTGAGGACATGTAAAGATGCTAGATTGTATTGGACCTTGTAAAACAGTGAGAAGGATTTGGGTATCATTTTTTTTCTCTAACTGCAATAAGGAGCTATTGAAGGACTTCAAGCAGAGAAAAGATACTTTTGCATTTTTATATTTTAGAAGATACCTCTGACTGCTAGGTGGAACAGGTTTGCAGAAGGGTAACTGTGGAAGCGACAACAAGATCTGTTAATCTACACATCTGTACCTGTGTAAATACAGAAGTGAAGTGAGCCAAGAATAAAATCTTAATTTTGCATTTAGAGGAAAACACAGGAAAAGTCAGCAAATGAGAAACTGTGGCCCTTGAAGTGGGAAGAACAGTAGAATAATGTGTTTTAGGAAGATATAAGGGAAAGACACTGGACAGGGGCTACTTTGTTTATAGGATTACTTTTCAGTGGTTTCAATTGTAGAGGAAAAATACCCATATTCCTCAATTACACTTATTATTTTCTAATAATGAGTCATAAAGAATGCTAGTAGTATGCAAGTAGCTAATACAATAACCTTATTGTATTTGAATCTCTGTAGGCTATTCTCAAAGAAAAATTGCATTGGACAAAGTTAAATAGGCAAGGAAGACTTTATTCAAAACTGTTGCAATAGGTGTCAAGCCTGTTCCAATAAGAAAGAGAGACTGTATTCAAATCTGTTGAACAAAAAGCAGGAGAGATTGTAAAGGCTGGAGTATGCTAGTGAAAAAGTTCTGGAGAATGTTAGTGGGGAAGGTGGGTCAACATGATTAGGCCATCTGTATTTGCTAACTGGCACATATGGAAGTTAGAGTACTACCCTCCCACGGAGATGGGAAGATAAGGGAACTATTTTTCTTGATGATTATTTTTCAAAGAAATGGCTCCCAGGTCTTTGAGAAAGATATTCCTGGGTTGCAAAACCGATAAAAGGCTAGAGAAAAATTTAAATCTCAAATAAGAAGACAGAATTTATAGTGGGAAGTTTTCTAAAGTAAACAATCTAAGAAAAGAGAAGTAAAGGAGCGATACGTCAGGGAGAAATCTGTCTAAAGTTTAGTCAAGTTGAGGGGAACATCAAGGCAGTCCCGTTCATCCTATACATGTATAAAATCTTGTTCAGAGGTACCTTGACATTAACTCACCCTCAAAATTCTTGCAAAACTCATAACAGAATATTTTATTTACGTTTGCAAAGTCTAAGCAATATGGATAACATTTTGTGTTGAAAGCAGCTAAAAGGCTCTTAGCAAAGCAACACAATAAACACTGGTTTAATCTGCTTGAATTTAGCCAGACCACTCAACTAAGAGCAGAGCTACCTTTTTAAGAATTAAGCCCAGCCTTAGGCAAAACTGTGAAGTAGACACTATTTTGCTTTAGTTTTTCACCTCCCTGTGTCCTGGTATAACAACCCCCAATGGTACTGTAGATTTTGAAAGAAGCCTGAATTTGGGAGTTGAGAAACAGTTCAGTCTTCCTGTTTACTCATCTACAAAGTAAAGAAAAGAATACCTACTTAGCAAATACAAGTATTGGTACCTCCAATGAAATAATGTGGATTTAAACATTTCATCAATTAGTTTCTGACTTCAGTACACAGGTGTAAAGGACAGAAAAAGAAAGGCATTGCAGCGCCCTCTTCTGGGAACTGTTGGTAAACTAACTCAGATAGTTGAAATGGATTTTCTAGGTGAATACAAAAGTTTCACTCCAGGAATAACTGCTCCACTTTTTAAAATATACAGATACATTGAAGTGTGCAAACAAACATCAAATTCAAACTCTTGAAGAGAAACACCAATGTTCATCCTTTCCCTCAACCCCTATCCACACATCCATGCAGGCAGCCCAGGGGACCTCAGATTGAAAATCAGAAAATAACTTATCAAGAAGCCATGTCACTTATAGCATTAGTTCTAAAACTTTAATTCATCTATGTATTACCTGGAGATCTTTTAAAACTGCAGATTCATATTCACTGGGTCCAGGATTCTACATTTCTAACAATCTCCCAGGTGAGAACTACACTGATGGTGGCATGACTGAAATCACCTTTGAAAAATTATAACAGTGAGAATGTAACCACCCAACAGGTTCACCTTGCCCAAGGCCTAGACAGAGCCAATATATCAAGACAGGGAAATTGCAATAGAGAAAGAGTAACTCATGCAGAGGCAGCTGTGTGGGAGTCCAAAGTTTTATTCAAAACTCAATCAGTCTCTTAGAGCATTCAGGGAGCAGTTTTTAAGAACAACTTGGTAGGTGGGGGGAATCCAGTGATACAGGACATAGAAATAAATTATTTAGGCAGATAGTAAGGACAACAGAGTCATAGGCAGAATTTTCCATTTTAACAAAAAGCAGCCCAAAAAATCATTTCTTTTCTAACAAAGAGCAGCCTGAGAAATCGAGCTGCAGACATACATGAGCAAGCTGGAAGCTTGCACAGATGAATGCCAGCAGCTGTGCCAATAGAAAAGGGCTACCTGAGGGCCAGGCATGTTCAACATGGAGGGTCCATCTTCTTTTCTTGTCATCACATGTACAGTAAAGGAACAGGCAACAAGGCACAGGCCAGGTAGAGAACCCATCTGCATAATAAAAGATTAGGGAGGACAGTTGGCATGAGGTTCTAAGATGGCCGAATAAGAACAGCTCCAGTCCACAGCTTCCAGTGTGAGCAATGCAGAAGATGGGCGATTTCTGCATTTCCAACTTAGGTAATGGGTTCATCTCACTGGGGCTTGTTGGACAGTGGGTGCAGCCCACAGAGCAGGGCGGGGCATCACCTCACCCAGGAAGCGCAAGGGGTCAGGGAATTCCCTTTCCTAGCCAAGGGAAGCCGTGACAGATGGTACCTGGAAAATCGGGGCACTCCCACCCTAATACTGCACTTTTCCAATGGTCTAAGCAAATGGCACACCAGGAGATTATATCCCGCGCATGGCTCGGAGGGTCCCATGCCCAAGAAGCCTCGCTCGCTGATAGCACAGCAGTCTGAGATCGAACTGCAAGGCGGCAGTGAGGCTGGGGAAGGGGCGTATGCAATTGCTGAGGCTTGAGTAGATAAACAAAGCGGCCGGGAAGTTTGAACTGGGTGGAGCCCACCGCAGCTCAAGGAGGCCTGCCTGCCTCTGTCAATTCCATCTCTAAGGGCAGGGCATAGCTGAACAAAAGGCAGCAGAAACTTCTGCAGACTTCAAAGCTGTCTGACAGATTTGAAGACAGCAGTGGTTCTCCCAGCACAGAGTTTGAGATCTGAGAATGGACAGACTGCCTCCTCTAGTGGGTCCCTGACCCCCAAGTACCCTAACTGGGAGACACCTCCAAGTAGGGGCCAACTGACACCTCATACATCCAGGTGTCCCTCTGAGACGCAGCTTCCAGAAGAAGGATCAGGCAGCAACATTTGCTGTTCTGCAATATTTGCTGTTCAGCAGCCCCTGCTGGTGACACCCAGGCAAACAGGATCTGCAGTGGACCTCCAGCAAACTCCAACAGACCTGCAACTGAGGGTCATGACTGTTAGAAGGCTAGCAAACAGAAAGGACATCCACACCAAAACCCCATCTGTGTGTCACCATCATCAAAGACCAAAGGTAGAAAAAAATCACAAAGATGGGGAGAAACAAGAGCAGAAAAGCCGAAAATTCTAAAAATCAGAGTGCCTCTTCTCCTCCAAAGGGATGCAATTCCTCTCCAGCAATAGAACAAAGCTGGACGGAGAATTACTTTGACGAGTTGAGAGAAGAAGTCTTCAGACGATTGGTAATAACAAACTTCTCCAAGCTAAAGGAGGATGTTCGAACCCATTGCAAGGAAGCTAAAAACCTTGAAAAAAGATTAGATGAATGGCTAACTAGAATAAACAGTGTAAAGAAGACCTTAAACGACCTGATGGAGCTGAAAACCATAGCACGAGAACTATATGATGCATGCACCAGCTTCAGTAACCGATTTGATCAAGTGGAAGAAAGGGTATCAGGGATTGAAGATCAAATGAATGAAATGAAACAAAAAGAGAAGTTTAGAGAAAAAAGATTTAAAAAAAAATGAACAAAGCCTCCAAGAAATATGGGACTATGTGAAAAGACCAAATCTATGTCCGACTGGTGTACCTGAAAGTGATGGGGAGAATGGAACCAAGTTGGAAAACACTCTTCAGGATATTATCCAGGAGAACTTCCCCAACATAGCAAGGGAGGCCAACATTCAAATTCAGGAAATACAGAGAATACCACAAAGATGCTCCTCGAGAAGAGCAACTCCAAGACACATAATTGTCAGATTCACCAAAGTTGAAATGGAGGAAAAAATGTAAGGGCAGCCAGAGAGAAAGGTCGGGTTACCCACAAAGGAAAGACCATCAGGCTAACAGCGGATCTCTCAGCAGAAACTCTACAAGCCAGAAGAGAGTGGGGGCCAGTATTCAACGTTCTTAAAGAAAAGAATTTCATATCAACCCAGAATTTCAATTCCAGCGAAACTAAGCTTCATAAGTGAAGGAGAAATAAAATCCTTTACAGACAAACAAATGCTGAAAGATTTTGTCACCACCAGGCCTGCCTTACAAGAGCTCCTGAAAGAAGCACTAACCATGGAAAGAAACAACCGGTACAAGCCACTGCAAAAACATGCCAAATTGTAAAGACCATCGATGCTAGGAAGAAACTGCATCAACTAACGAGCAAAATAACCAGCTAACATCATAATGACAGGATCAATTTCACACATAACAATATCAACCTTAAACGTAAATGGGCTAAGTGCTCCAATTAAAAGACACAGACTGGCAAATTGGATAAAGAGTCAAGACCCACCAGTGTGCTGTATTCAGGTGATCCATCTCAAGTGCAGAGACACACATAGGCTCAAAACAAAGGGATGGAGGAAGACCTACCAATCAAATGGAAAAAAAAAAAAAGCAGGGGTTGCAATCCTAGTCTCTGATAAAGCATACTTCAAACCAACAAAGGTCAGAAGAGACAAAGAAGGCCATTACATAATGGTAAAGGGATCAATTCAACAAGAAGAGCTAACTACGATAAATATATATGCACCCAATACAGGAGCAACCAGATTCATAAAGCAAGTCCTGAGTGACCTACAAAGAGACCTAGACTCCCACGCAATAATAATGGGAGACTTTAACACCCCACTGTCAACATTAGACAGATCAATGAGACAGAAAGTTAACAAGGATATCCAGGAATTGAACTCAGCTCTGCACCAAGCAGAACTAATAGACATCTACAGAACTCTCCACCCCAAATCAACAGAATATACATTCTTCTCAGCACCACATCACACTTATTCCAAAATTGGCCACATAGTTGGAAGTAAAGCACCCCTCAGCAAATGTAAAAGAACAGAAATTATAACAAACTGTCTCTCAGACCACAGTGCAATCAAACTAGAACTCAGGATTAAGAAACTCACTCAAAACCGCTCAACTACATGGAAACTGAACGACCTGCGCCTGAATGACTACAGAGTACATAACGACATGAAGGCAGAAATAAAGATGTTCTTTGAAACCAATGAGAACAAAGACACAACATACCAGAATCTCTGGGACACATTTAAAGCAATGTGTTGAGGGAAATTTATGGCACTAAATTCCCACAAGAGAAAGCAGGAAAGATCTAAAACCGACACCCTAACATCACAATTAAAAGAACTAGAGAAGCAAGAGCAAACACATTCAAAAGCTAGCAAAAGGCAAGAAATAACTAAGATCAGAGCAGAACTGAAGGAGATAGAGACACAACAAAACCCTTCAAAAAATCAATGAATCCAGGAGCTGGTTTTTGAAAGGATCAGCAAAATTGATATACAGCTAGCAAGACTAATAAAGAAGAAAAGAGAGAAGAATCAAATAGATGCAATAAAAAATGATAAAGGGGATATCACCACCAAGCCCATAGAAATACAAACTACCATCAGAGAATACTATAAACACCTCTATGCAAATAAACTAGAAAATCTAGAAGAAATGGATAAATTCCTGGACACATACACCCTCCCAAGACTAAACCAGAAAGAAGTTGAATCCATGAATAGACCAATAACAGGCTTTGAAATTGAGGCAATAATTAATAGCCTACCAACCAAAAAAACTCCAGGACCAGACGGATTCACAGCCACATTCTACCAGAGGTAAAAGAGGAGTTGGTACCATTCCTTCTGGAACTATTCCAATCAACAGAAAAAGAGAGAATCCTCCCTAACTCATTTTAGGAGGCCAGCATCATCCTGATACCAAAGCCTGGCAGAGACACAACAAAAAAAGAGAATTTTACACCAACATCCCTGATGAACATTGATGCAAAAATCCTCTATAAAATACTGGCACACCAAATCCAGCAGCACATCAAAAAGCTTATCCACCATGATCAAGTGGGCTTCATCCCTGGGATGCAGAGCTGGTGCAACATATGCAAATCAATAAATGTAATCCAGCATATAAACAGAACCAAAGACAAAAACCACATGATTATCTCAATAGATGCAGAAAAGGCCTTTGACAAAATTCAACAGCCCTTCATGATAAAAACTCTCAATAAACTAGGTATTGATGGGATGTACCTCAAAATAATAAGAGCTATTTATGACAAACCCACAGCCAATATCATACTGAATGGGCAAAAACTGGAAGCATTCCCTTTGAAAACGGGCACAAGACAGGGATGCCCTCTCTCACCACTTCTATTCAACATAGTGTTGGAAGTTCTGGCCAGGGCAATCAGGCAGGAGAAAGAAATAAAGGGTATTCAATTAGGAAAAGAGGAAGTCAAATTGTACTGGTTTGCAGATGACATGATTGTATATTTAGAAAACCCCATTGTCTCAGCCCAAAATCTCCTTAAGCTGATAAGCAACTTCAGCAAAGTCTCAGGATACAAAATCAATGTGCAAAAATCACAAGCATTCCTATACACCAATAACAAACAGAGACAAACAGAGAGCCAAATCATGAGTGAACTCCCATTCACAATTGCTTCAAAGAATAAAATACCCAGGAATCCAACTTACAAGGAATGTGAAGGACCTCTTCAAGGAGAACTACAAACCACTGCTCAAGGAAATAAAAGAGGATGCAAACAAATGGAAGAACATTCCATGCTCAGGGATAGGAAGAATCAATATTGTGAAAATGGCCATACTGCCCAAGGTAATTTATAGATTTAATGCCATCCCCATCAAGCTACCAATGACTTTTTTCACAGAATTGGAAAAAACTACTTTAAAGTTCATATGGAACCAAGAAAGAGCCCGCATTGCCAAGACAATCCTAACCCAAAAGAACAAAGCTGCAGGCATCACGCTACCTGACTTCAAACTATACTACAAGGCTACAGTAACCAAAACAGCATGGTACTGGTACCAACACAGAGATATAGACCAATGGAACAGAACAGAGCCCTCAGAAATAATACCACACATCTACAACCATCTGATCTTTGACAAACCTGACAAAAACAAGAAATGGTTGCCTATTTAATAAATGGTGCTGGGAAAACTGGCTAGCCATATATAGAAAGCTGAAACTGGATCCCTTCCTTACACCTTATACAAAAATTAATTCAAGATGGATTAAAGACTTAATTGTTAGACCTAAAACAATAAAATCCCTAGAAGAAAACCTAGGCAATACCATTCAGGACATAGGCATGGGCAAGGACTTCATGACTAAAACACCAAAAGCAATGGCAACAAAAGCCAAAATTGACAAATGGGATCTAATTAAACTAAAGAGCTTCTGCACAGCAAAAGAAACTACCATCAGAGTGAACAGGCAACCTACGGAATGGGAGAAAAGTTTTATAATCTACCCATCTGACAAAGGGCTAATATCCAGAATCTACAAAGAACTTAAACAAATTTACAAGAAAAAATCAAACGACCCCATCAAAAACTGGGCAAAGGATATGAACAGACACTTCTCAAAAGAAGACATTTATGCAGCCAACAGACACATGAAAAAAATGCTCATCATCACTGGCCATCAGAGAAATGCAAATCAAAACCACAATGAAATACCATGTCAAGCCAGTTAGAATGGCGATCATTAAAAAGTCAGGAAACAACAGGTGCTGGAGAGGATGTGGAGAAATAGGAACAACTTGTACACTGTTGGTGGGACTGTAAACTAGTTCAACCATTGTGGAAGACAGTGTGGTGATTCCTCAGTGATCTAGAACTAGAATGCCATCCCATTACTGGGCATATACCCAAAGGATTATAAATCATGCTGCTATAAAGACACAGGCACACGTATGTTTATTGCGGCACTATTCACAACAGCAAAGACTTGGAACCAACCCAAATGTCCATCAATGATAGACCAGATTAAGAAAATGTGGCACATATTCACCTTGGAATACTATGCAGCCATAAAAAAGGATGAGTTCATGTCCTTTGTAGGGACATGGATGAAGCTGGAAACCATCATTCTGAGCAAACTATTGCAAGGACAGAAAATCAAACATCACATGTGCTCACTCATAGGTTGGAATTGAACAATGAGAACACTTGGACACAGGGTGGGGAACATCATACACCAGGGCCTGTTGTGGGGTGGGGGAAGTGGGGAGGGATAGCGTTAGGAGATATACCTAATGTAAATGACGAGTAAACAGGTGCAGCACACCAACATGGCACATGTATACATATGTAACAAACCTGCATGTTGTGTGCATGTACCCTAGAACTTAAAGTATAATAAATAAGCATATAAAATTAAAAAAAAAAGAGCTTACTTGTCTCTAAGACTGACATTCTCCCATTACAGGTTAAAAAAACAGCAAAGTCTGAGATTTCCTAAAAGTCACTTTCTATTATTGGAGCAGAATTATACCAGGTGCTCAAATTACTTGACAGTGGAAACAGTCTTCTGGCTTTGAACTCAGAAGACAGGAAGTGTTTATCCATCGAAGAACATTTTCATTATGTGTCTATCATGGGAGCACACACTTATTTCTTAAAGATCACCGATAATTATGAAGTGAGATGTAAGTGTGTGTGAGTTTCACAATCCACTCTTTAGTGATTCAGTGAAAATGTTATTAACTATATGACTATTTGATAACTAACAGTCATTTTATTGGTACTAGGGTATTTGGTTCTGCCATACATCTTATCTAAATTTTTAGGATACACAGAGTCTGCCACAATTATGGAAGTGTCTCCTGGGTCATTTGCATTGAATAATTCAATGTATTTATAGCATTATTCTCAAGCTTTAGTATATAAGGCTTTAGTGCATATAAAGATCTCAAACTACAGTATATATGAGAATAACTTGAAAACTTGTTAATAATGCAGATTCTTGCCACATAAACCCCTTTTTCTTCCCAAAGTACAGTTAGCTAGAATGGAGAATGTGCTAAAAATTATTTCAGGTGGTTCATGGACCACATTTAAAGAAACATTCATCAAGTAAATGAAAAGTGTTGGAATATCTTAGAAAGGTCAATAGAGTGACTAGAAGTCTGATGATGTAATTAGGGGATTAAAATTGTGGTTTAGTGCACTCAAGTATAACTTCAAGTTCTGAAGCATGACTGTGACTACTGGGAACCTACAATGGCCATACCAAAAACAACTGATTGAGGTAAGCCGTTCTCTTCAAACAGATGCTTGCAAAAGCCTATAAGGTGCAAAAGTATAAACTAGTTAGAAATATCAACCAAAGAAGAGGCTTCACTTGTCCATACATGGCATGAAACATATTGATTGATCATTTTGCTTGTTACAGAGTATGAAGAGCAACAACCAATCACCTGCACAATTTTCTTCTATCACAACAGATCCTTGTTATACAATTATTAATGTGTGTATATATTGTATATACATATGTAATATATATTATTACAATGTGCCTATAAACATATATGTTCTATCTCTCTCTATATATATACACACATACATAAAACCCTCATGAAAATTCAGACCTATAATTTTTTTCTATTTATGCTAGTGAATCCATTTGATGATCTAATTATGCAAATTACACTTTACAGCAAAGCATATCAGAATTTATGAATATCTTATCATGAGAAAATATAGAGAGAGAATTGTCAAAACACCCACACACATACATACACAATATAATATGAAAGCTAAAAAATTCAAAGAATTAATGAGTATATGTGATCCTAAGATTTATAATGTAGTAATAGTAGAGGTAATAATTGAGCAGCTCAAGGAACAATAAAGACAAGTTTTTGACTAGATTACCTATTTTTGACATTGAACTTTGCCAGGTCAGCAGTGGGCACTGGGGTGGGTGGACAGGAAAATACAGTAAAATAAAAACAATGTAACTGTTGAAAATGAAGAGCCACAATAGAGCCCAGAACGTGGCCACAAAAAGAAGTGATTAAGAGGATAATTTCATGCAAGAAGGTAAAGATACAAAAGTCAGCAAGTGTTAATCATGAGCTAAGAGAATCTACTTTAGGCTTAAAAATGAAAAAAGGAAGGGATGACATTAGCAAGAGAGCAGAATAGGAAATTATGGGACTCTCTTCCCCACAGGCCCATTGCTGTGGCAACTTTAGAGACTACTGGAGAAGCTGAAGCACCAGCCCATTATAAAACCAAGAAAGGATTCCCCCCCAGAAAAAGGATAGAAAAAATTTGTGACATTTGACACGCCCATTCATGTCCCTCCTTTATGCATTATACTGTGAAGCAACTGGGAGGAACCACCCCATACAGCGGATTCTCTCTCCTGATGGAAACAAAAAAGTGGACCATGCATCTAATGCTCTGGCTTGTCTGAGGGCTGCCTGAGGAACTGGTTTCTGTCTTCCCTGACTCACAGTGCTGGTAGGACTGGTAGTAGAGTGTGGAAGGCACTGAAGGCAAAGGCAAGCAGCATGTTAGAGTTGCAGTTTTATAGGACAACACCAAGAAAAGTAAGACATGAGAAAAGGTTTCAAAGATCCCAGAACCTCAAACTGGGTTGATTGGTAAAGCTAAGAGAGGTGGTTGTTTTTCCAAAGGCCCAAAACCCAGAAAAAAAGTATATATATCTCACAAGGCATACAAAGAAACAGAGAAACATGGCCCAATCAAAGGACCAAAATAAAACCTGTCCTAAAACTAAAGCAACACAGATCTAAGAGCTGCTTGACAAAGAATTTTTTAAATTGTCATAAATACACTCAATGAGCTCAAAAAGGGCACAGGTATGCAGCTAAAGGAAATAAGAAAAATGGTGCATCAACATGATGAGGTTATTAACAAATATACAAAACACTATAACAAAGAACCAAATGGAAATTATGGAGTGAAAAATACAATAACTGAACTGAAAAGCTTATTAGAGGGGTTCAATAGCAGACTTGATCAAAAAGAAGAATCAAAGGTAAATTCATTGGCAAATAGAGTAACATGTACTATCTTAATTTTGGTGCATAGATTTTAAACGATAAAATTGCACAACAAATAAGTACAATTGCTTGTTAACTGGTATACAGTATATAAATATGTAACTTGTGACATCAATAACATAAAGTGTTGCGGGGGGGCAAAGCTGCAAAGTAGTACAGTGTTTGTGTATGACTGAAGTTGTTAACAGTTTAAAATAGACTACTATAACTTTAAGATGCTTTACATAATTACCATGGTGACCACAAAGAAAATATCTATAGAAGACAGGAAAAAAGAAAATGCAAAAAGAATCAAAGTATGTCACTCCGAAAAATCAGTGTAATACAAAGGAAGGCAGAGAAAGTGAGGGATAAAAAACTCACAGGACATGCAAAAAAAATTGACAGTGCTTGCTTCAGCAGTACATAAACTAAAGTCGGAACAAGACAGAGAAGACTTGTGTGGCCCTTGAGCAAGGATGACATGCAAATTTGTGAAGTGTCTTATTTCTTAACAAAAAGCAATTAAGAAAATTACAAAGTAAATCTTAATATCAGGACATATATAGGCTAAAACTGAAAAAATGGAAAAAAACATATTCTGGGCAAATAATAACCAAAATAGAGCAAGAGTGGCTATACTAATAGCAAACAAATAGACTTTAAATGAAAAACTTATAGAAGACAAAGAAGGACAACATATAATGAAAAACATTCAATTCACCATGAATATATTACAATTATGAATACTTATGCACCAAACCTAATAGCTCCTAAATATATAAATCAAGCTTTGAAAGAATTGAAGGGAGAAAAATACAGAAACACAATTGTAGTATACTTCAATAAGTTACATTTAATAGTTGACAGAAGAACCAGACAGAAGATTAATAAGGAAATAGAAAACTTGAACAACAGTATAAACCAATCGGACCCAACAGATATATACAGAACATTCCAACCAACAGCACCAGGGTATGCATTCGTTTTGAGTGCACATGGAACATTCTCCAGGATACATCACATGTTAGGTCACAAAACATGTCTTAACAAATTCAAAAAACATTTAAATCATAGAAAGTATCTTTTCCAATCACCATATAGTGAACTAGAAATCACTAACACAAGAGAAACTGAAAAATCTACAAATATTTAGAAATTAAACAACTCTTAAATGACCAGTGGGGTCACAAAACAAGTCACAATGGAAATTAGGAAATACACTGAGACAAATGAGAGTGAAAACACAACATACCAAAACTTGTGGGATGGAGCAAAAGCAATGATAAAGAAATTTTCATGATCTAACTTTACACCTTAGGAAACCAAAAAATAAGAACAAACTAAACTCAAATTTAGCAGAAGGGAAATAATAAAGATTAGAGCAGCGATAAACAAAATAAAAACTAAAAATAATGGACAAAAACCAATAAAATTCATAAACCCTTAGCTAGATTAAAAAAAAGAGAAGATGCAAATAAATAAAATCAGAAGTGAAAAAAGAGATATTACAATTGATACCACAGAAATAAAAAGGATCATGAGAATACTGTGAACGATGGCATGCCAACAAATTGAATAACCTAAAAGAAATGTACAAATTCCTAGAAACATACAATCTAGCAAGACTGAATCATGTAGATACAAAAAATCTGAAAAGATCAATAAATAGTATGAAGATTGAATTAGTAATCAAAAATCCCCCTAAAAAGAAATCCCAGATGGCTTCACTGGAGAATTCTACTAAACATTTACAAAAGAATTAACACCAGTTTTCCTGAAACTCTTTCATAGAATTCAAGAGGAGGGAATGCTTCTAAGTTCCTTATATCAGGCCAAAATTGCCCTAATACCAAAGTGAGGCAAAGACACTGCAAGAAAAGAAAACTACAGACCAATATCTCCGATGAATGTGAATGCAAAAATCCTCAACAAAATACTAGCAAACCAAATTAAATAGCATATTAAAAGAATCATATATGATAACCAAATGGGATTTACTCCAGGAATGCAAGGAGAGTTTAGCATATGAAAATCAATCTCTGGGTGCAATGGCTCATGCCTGTGATCCCAGCACTTTGTGAGGCGGAGGTGGGTGGATTGCTTGAGCTCAAGAGTTCAAGACCAGCCTGGGCAACATGGCAAAACCCCATCTCTATAAAAAAATATGAAAACTAGCCAGGCGTGGTGGTACATACTTGTAGTCCCAGCTACTCGGGAGCCTGAGGTGAGAGGATTGCTTGAGCTCAGGAGATTAAGACTGTAGTGAGTCAAGATAGCGCCATTCCACTCCAGCCTGGGTGACAGAGTGAGACCCTGTCTCATTAAAAAAAAAAAAAAGTAAGAAAAAAAGAAAAAAACAGTGTAATATAACACATTAACAGAATAAAGGACAAAAATCACGATTATCTCAATCAGTGGAGAAATATCATTTGACAAGATTAAATACTCTTTCATGTTAAAACACTTAATAAAATGGGAAGAGAAGGCCAGTCCATGAACACAATTAAGACCATTTATAAAGAGGCCACAGATAACATCATACACAAGGATAAAAGACTAAAAGCTTTTTCTCTAATATCAGAAACAAGGCAAAGATGCTCACTCTTACTACTTCTATTCAACATAGAACTGAAAATTATAGCCAGAACAATTAAGCAATAAAAAGAAATAAAAGGCATCCATATGGGAAAAGAAGAAGTAAATAATCTCTGTTTACAGAGGACAAAATTGTATACATAGAAAACTCTAATGATTCCATACACAATAAAAATCTGTTAGAACTAATAAATGAATTAAGCAAAGTTGCAAGATACAAAACCAACACACAGAAATCAGTTGCATTTCTATACATGAATAATGAACAATCCAAAAAGGAAATTAAGAAAACAAATCCATTTACAATTTCACTCAAAACAATAAAAAGCTTAGGAATAAACCTAACCAAGGAGATGAGAAGCTTGTACACTGCAAACCATAAAACGTTGCTGAATGAAATTAAAGCAGACACTAATAAATGAAAGATATCCTGTGTTCATGGATTAGATAACTTAATATTGTTACATTGTTCATAATGTCCGAAGTGACCTACAGAGTCAATGCAATCCTTATCAAAATCCTTATGGGATCTTTTGGAGAAATAGAAAAATGTATCCTGAAATTCATTTGGTATATCAAAGGACTCCGAATAGTCAAAACAATTTTGAAAAAGAACAAAGTTGGAAGACTTACATTTCCTGATTTCAAAACATATTACAAATCTATGATAATCAAAGTAGTGTGGTACTAGCACAAAAACAAATAGACCAGTTGAATAGAATACACAGCCTATAAATTAAATTTTCATGCATGTGGTCAAATGATCTTTGACAAGGACGCCAAGACCACTCAGTGGGGAAAAACAGTCTCTTCAACAACTGATATTGAAAAAACTGGATATCTACATGCAAAAGAATGAAGTTGGGCCTTTATTTTACACCATTAACTCAAAATATATTAATGACTTAAACATAAAACCTAAATTTATAAAATTCCTATAAGAAAACATATAGGGAAAGCTTCATGACACTGGACTTGACAATGATTTATTGGATATGACACTAAAAACACAGGTAATGAAAGCAAAAATAGATAAATGAGACTATATGAATCTTAAAAACTTTTGTGCAACAAAGGACACAATCAACAGAGTGAAAAGAGGCCAGGTGCAGTGGCTCAGGCCTGTAATCCCAGCACTTTGGGAGGCCAAGGTGGGCAGATCACCTGAAGTCAGGAGTTGGAGACCAGCCTGGCCAACATGGTGAAACCCTGCCTCTACTAAAGATACAAAAAATTAGCCAGGTGTGGTGGCATGTGCTTGTAATCCCAGCTACTTGGGATGCTGAGGCAGGAGAATCGCTTGAATCCGGGAAGCAGAGGTTGCAGTGAGCCAAGATGGCGCCATTACACTCCAACCTGGATGACAGGGTGAGACTCCGTCCAAGAAAACAGAGCGAAAAGGCAATGTGTGGAATAGAAGAAAAGATTTTCCTTTCTAAAATTTGATAAGAGATTAATATCCAGAATATACAAAGAACTCTTATGTCTCATAAGCAAAAATCAAATTGCCTGATTAAAAAATGGGCAAAGAAATTGAATAGATGTTTCTTCAAAGATAACATGTAAGTGGCCAACAGGAATATAAAAAGTTGCTCAACTTCACTAATCATCAGGAAAATGTAAGTCAAAACCACAATGAGAAAAAAACTTCCAGTTTCCGGTTCTGCCTATAAGGTGCTTGGAAGTTGCCACTTCAGATTAAATACGAGGAAAAGTTGAACAGACTGACAAATCAACAACTCTTCTAGGATATGTAACAGCACTGAAGAAACAGCAAATGGCTGCACTCAGGTTTGAAGAGGCAGACGGGAAAATACAGGAAGAGAAACTATCATGAGAGCAAGAGCTGGGAGAGGAAAACACGGACTATAATGGATGAGGTGCTGGAGGCACAGTGCAGGCAACTTTGAGAGTTAAAAACTCCAGGGGGACCCAGTCATATGAGGATCCCACAATTTTGTGAGATTTACCTCTGGGAACTTGATCAGGTTCTCACAGAAAATATTAGAGAAAAACCCTCTCATGCTTCCAGTAGGGGGGAGAAAGGAATAATTTTAAAATATGCCAGAGCACTGTGTTCTTCTTCTTTCTTCTTTCTTCTCCTTCTTCATTTTTTTTTTTTTTTCTTACACTGTGTTCTTCTTAAAAAGGTTCTGCCCTCAGGAGACAATAGTAAACCAGGACCTACATTGCTGGGGCATTATTAAGAGTCTAACTGACCTAGAAGAAGCGTTATACAACTCTAGTCAGCTCTAGCCTTCCACATGGGAGAAGAGAAATATCCAACTTCAGACCACTCTAGCCATCCTTTCACGCCTAAGTGGGATGGAAAAGAAAATAGAAACATTTGTGAAGCTCGCAGTCCAGAGGCCTCACTACAAATCTGAGATCTGGTCTTACTTCCCTCTCCCCACACCTCACCGCAATACTAAAGATCAAATTGCAGCGGTTCCTTTTTTCTTAGTATATTATCAGGCTATCAAGGGGGAAAAAAAAGCCATTTTAAAAGGCAAAAAATCAATGAAAGGACAGAGCAAGCATCAGAACCAGGCATAGAAGGGATGTTAGAATTAAAAACAAGATGAGGTATCACTTCAAACCTATTAGGATGGCTACTGTTAAACAAAATGAAATAAAACAGAAAATAAGTGTTGGTAAGGATGCGGAGAAATTGGAAACCTTATGCATTGTTGGTGGGATTGTAAAGTGCTGCCACCACTATGAAAAATAGTGTGATGATTCCTCAGAACACTAAAAATAGAATTACCATATGACCCAGTAATCCCCCTTCTAGGTATATTAAAAGAAAGAAGGAAGGAAAGAAAAGAAAAGAAAGAGAGAAAGAAAGAAAGAGAGAAAGAAAGAAAGAAGGAAAGAAAGAGAAAGAAAGAAAGAAGGAAAGAAAGACAGAGAGAAAGAGAGAAAGAAAGAAAGAGAAAGAAAGAGAAAGAAAGAAGGAAAGAAAGAGAGAGAAAGAAAGAAAAAGAAAGAAAGGAAGGAAAGAAAGAAAGAAAGAGAAAGAAAGAAAGAAGGAAAGAAAGAGAGAGAGAAAGAGAGAGAGAAAGAAAAAGAAAGAAAGAAAGAAAAAAAGAAAGAGAAAGAAAGAGAGAGACAGGAGAGAGAGAAAGAAAGGAAGAAAGAAAGAGTCTCTGCTACGGTTTGAATGTGCCCCCTCCAAATTCATGTTGAAACTATCTGCATTGTGGTGGTATTAAGAGGTGAGGCCTTTGGGGAAGTGTTTGAGTCATGAGGGTTCCAGCCTCATAAATGGATTAGTGCCTTTTATAAGGGATGGAGGGAACTAGCTTTAGGCCCTTTTGCTCTTCTGCCTTTTGCCATGTGAAGACTCAGCATTCATGCTTTTTGCATTTTTCACCCCCTCCACCATGTGAGGATGCAGCAGGAATGTCCTTGCCAGACAGCAAGTGCCAGCACATTGATCGTGGACTTTCTAGCCTCCAGAACTGTAAAAATTAAATTTCTATTCTTTATAAATTACCCAGTCTTGGTATTTTGTTATACCAGCACAAATGGACTAAACCAGTCTCAAGGAGATATTTTTACACCCATGTTCGCAGCAGTACTAGTTACAGAAGCCAGAAAGTAGAAGCATGTCAAGTGTCCACTAGCAGGTGAGGGACTAAGATGTGGTATATTCATACAGTGGAATATTATTCAGCCTTAAAAAGGAAGGAAATTCTGAAGCATGTTGCAACATGGATGAACCTTGAGAACATTATGCCAAGTGAAATAAGCCAGTTATAAAAAAGACAAATAATGGGCCGGGTGCTGTGGCTCACACCTGTAATCCCAGCACTTTGGGAAGCCGAGGTGGGCAGATCACCTGAGGTCAGGAGTTCGAGACCAGCCTGACTAACATGGTGAAACCCTGTCTCTACTAAAATTACAAAAATTAGCTGGGTGTAGTGGTGGCGCCTGTAATCCCAGCTACTTGGGAGGCTGAGGCAGGAGAATCGCTTGAACCCAAGAGGCAGAGGTTGCAGTGAGCCTAGATTGTACCACTGCACTCCAGCCTGGGCGACAGAGCAAGACTGTCTCAAAAAAAAAAAAAAAAAACACAGATAATGTATGATTCCACTTACATGAAGTACCTAGGGAAGTCAAATTCATAGAGGAAAAAAAGTAAAGCGGTGATTTCCAGGAGCTGAGAGGAGCAAGGCATGAGGGGTTATTGTTTAAAGGGTACACTGATTCAGTTTTGTAAGATGAAAAAAGTTCTGAAGATCTGTTTTATAACAATGTCAATAACTTAACATTAGTGAACTCTACATTTAGAAACGATTATGCTGGCACATTTTATGTTGTGTGTTTTTTTTAACCATAGTAAAAAAATACACAAGAAAAGTTGTGTCATTGGGGGAGCCCTAGTGTTCAGTGATGACAAATAAAAGAAGAGAAGCATATTCTCTGAGAAGACTGAGAATGTAAGGACAGTGTTTTCAATGAAATATCCTCTCTCTCTCCATCCACAGAATTGGAAGATGGTCAATCATATCGGAAGAGTGCAGTAAGACAATGAAGATGGGAGAGTGAGTGAAAGCCTCTAAGGATTAAAGACTGTGTGGCACTATCACTCCATTTATCTTCTGCCTCATCTGTTATTTACCGCCTGTGTGCACCGTAATTAGCCCATTCAAATTCAGAATTATAAACAAAATGTTTCCTGCTAAATTTAAACAGTTAAAAAGTGCTTATTGCCGCCTAAGAAA
Source organism: Gorilla gorilla gorilla (assembly GCF_029281585.2). Taxonomy (NCBI): domain Eukaryota; kingdom Metazoa; phylum Chordata; class Mammalia; order Primates; family Hominidae; genus Gorilla; species Gorilla gorilla. The sequence continues at coordinate 25,034,046 of NC_073234.2, read as the reverse complement.
AATGTAAGCTATTAACAGGATTAGGCGTGATTTCTGAGTTAAGACAGATGTGTTCTAACCATGGAAGGGACTCACCGTTTGGCTGTGGCTTTTCTATTTGCTTGGACTTCTCACTCATCAGAGTCCAGATGTACCAGTTAAGCTTCATTTAAGTCTCAGTTCTTCTTTCTTTCTTCTGTGTTCCTATAGATTTTACATATAAATACATTTATAATGTATTTGCAATGTGGTAATATAAATGTATGTCTATTTTTGCTAGGAAATGAAAATTTTCCCTTGAACTGTGACTGTTTTTGTAATGCCAGAGAACGACACAAATGTATATTGAAGGAAGAATGGATATGTGGTGTATTTATTGTGCTTATCCTATGCTTCCTATTTGTACTGGAGTGTAGCTCTGGAAAACCTCCTATATTTGTTTTCTAGGGCTTCCATAACGAAATGCCACAGACTGGGTGGCTTAAATAAAAATAATTAAATAAAAAATAATTTTTTTTCAGAGTTCTAGAGTCTAGAAATCTGAGATCAGGGTGTTGGTTAATTTCTTTTCTTTCTTTTTTGTTTTGATGGAGTCTCTCTCTGTCACCCATGCTGGAGTGCAGTGGCACAATCTCGGCTCACAGCAACCTCCGCCTCACAGGTTCAAGTGACTCTGCCTCAGCATCCCGAGTAGCTGGGACTATACAAGCATGTGCCACCACGCCCGGCTAATTTTTGTATTTTTAGTAGAGACAGGGTTTCACCATATTGGCCAGGCTGGTCTTGAACTCCCAAAGTCATGATCCACCCACCTCGGCCTCCCAAAGTGCTGGGATTACAGGCACGAGCCAGGAGTTGATTTCTTTTAAGGCCTCTCTGCTTGGCTTGCAGATGGTCATCTTCTCTCTTTGTCTTCACCTGGTCTTACCTCTGTATGTACCTATGTCTTAATCTCTTCTTATGAGGAGTCCAGTCATATTTGATTAGGGCTCACCTTTAACTTATTTACCTCTTTAAGGACTCCATCTTCTAAGGGCTAAGATGTCAATATATGAATTCTGGGGACAAGAGTAGGAACACAATTCAGCCCATAACACCTCCTAACAAATTTTCCACATTTAATCTAGGCGAATGGTTATATTTGTCCTCAAAAGATAATTTTGTGTGTGTGTGGTTGGGCATTATAACTGAATTTACCATTACTAATGCAAGAAAATCATACAGCAAAATATATGATTTTAAAATACCAACTGAACCTACTGATCAAGACTTGAAATATAAACTCTTTCCAATAATAAATGTACTTTCTATAACCTGTTCAATAATACATTATACTAGTATTCAGAACATTGTCAAAATTGTGATGAAAAAAGATATTGTATGAAAGTTTTTGATGTTCAAAGTTCAGAAATTTCCACTGCAAACAAAATTAGGTCAGTTGCACAGGAAATATTTACCACAAAAGTCTCTACCGAAAGATACTTTTATAAACTGTCATCAATCAGCATGTCAGCTATCAGTGCAGCTATAAGCATAAGCCTGAAGTCCATTCACTAAGATGGGGATACATATTGTTAAAGCTCACTTTTGTAATCTAAGAATTGTGTTTATTTTTAGAATAGCACAGTTCTCCCATCATTTTCGTGTTATCAAATACAAATACAAAGGTTAGGGACGGGGGATAAAGCAGCTGCTGGAAGTCAAATTCTCAGAGTATAAAGTAACATGATCTCCTCATTATGAGAGTCATGTGAGACTCCAATTCAGTCATTCAGTTACTGTTCAGAAAACATCTACTATGTTACGCTCCACATTATTTGTTGGGAGGGTTATACCAAAATGTTAAATATAAAATACAAATGCATAATAGAAACCTAGCAACGACAAAGGTAAAATACAAGCTGTGTCTTCAGAAAAAAAGGAAGTGGTAAATTCTTGCTGATTTTGCAAAGATGGTTGTGGTGTTCCGGATGGTGGTAAAAGTAAGAGAGCTTCTCTGAAGCAAATAACATTCTAAAACAAGTGGTCAAGGAGCTTGGATTTTGAACGCCATGAAAAGAAAAAAATTACATGAAATAGGTCTCATCTAGCAATAAATATTTATAATAAAAGCAGACAGAACATGCCTGCAAATACTCTGCACCAACTTCAGATTAGATGTTACCTCTGGTAAAAAGTAAAGGGAAAAATGCCATTAGTTGTGTCTGTTTTATTTGTTCATTTTTTAACCTGATATGAAGAAAAGGTGGGCAAAAGTGATAGTAAAAACCACTTATTCATCCATAGCTTTGTTCTTTTGCCTTAGGACTGTCTTGGCAATGAGGGCTCTTTTTCGGTACCAGTACCATGTTATTTTGGTTACTGGAGTCTTGTAGTACAGTTTGAAGTCGGGTAGCGTGATGCCTCCAGCTTCATTCTTTTGGCCTAGGATTGACTTGGCAATGCGGGCTCTTTTTTGGTTCCATATGAACTTTAAAGTAGTTTTTCCCAATTTTGTGAAGAAAGTCATTGGTAGCTTGATGGGGATGGCATTGAATCTGTAAATTACCTTGGTCAGTATGGCCATTTTCTTTTTTTTTTTTTTTTTTGAGGCGAAGTCTCGCTCTGTGGCCCAGGCGGGAGTGCAGTGGCGCAATCTCGGCTCACTGCAAGCTCCGCCTCCCGGGTTCACGCCATTCTCCTGAGTATGGCCATTTTCACAATATTGATTATTCCTATCCATGAGCATGGAATGTTCTTCCATTTGTTTGTGTCCTCTTTTATTTCGTTGAGCAGTGGTTTGTAGTTCTCCTTGAAGAGGTCCTTCACATTCCTTGTAAGTTGGATTCCTAGGTATTTTATTCTCTTTGAAGCAATTGTGAATGGAGTTCACTCATGATTTGGCTCTCTGTCTGTTATTGGTGTATAGGAATGCTTGTGATTTTTGCACATTGATTTTGTATCCTGAGACTTTGCTGAAGTTGCTTATCAGCTTAAGGAGATTTTGGGCTGAGACAATGGGGTTTTCTAAATATACAATCATGTCATCTGCAAACCAGTACAATTTGACTTCCTCTTTTCCTAATTGAATACCCTTTATTTCTTTCTCCTGCCTGATTGCCCTGGCCAGAACTTCCAACACTATGTTGAATAGGAGTGGTGAGAGAGGGCATCCCTGTCTTGTGCCAGTTTTCAAAGGGAATGCTTCCAGTTTTTGCCCATTCAGTATGATATCGGCTGTGGGTTTGTCATAAATAGCTCTTATTATTTTGAGGTACATCCCATCAATACCTAGTTTATTGAGAGTTTTTATCATGAAGGGCTGTTGAATTTTGTCAAAGGCCTTTTCTGCATCTATTGAGATAATCATGTGGTTTTTGTCTTTGGTTCTGTTTATATGCTGGATTACGTTTATCGATTTGTGTATGTTGGACCAGCCTTGCATCCCAGGGATGAAGCCCACTTGATCATGGTGGATAAGCTTTTTGATGTGCTGCTGGATTTGGTGTGCCAGTATTTTATAGAGGATTTTTGCATCGATGTTCATCAGGGATATTGGTCTAAAATTCTCTTTTTTTGTTGTGTCTCTGCCAGGCTTTGGTATCAGGATGATGCTGGCCTCCTAAAATGAGTTAGGGAGGATTCTCTCTTTTTCTATTGATTGGAATAGTTCCAGAAGGAATGGTACCAACTCCTCTTTGTACCTCTGGTAGAATGTGACTGTGAATCTGTCTGGTCCTGGACTTTTTTCGATTGGTAGGCTATTAATTATTGCCTCCATTTCAGAGCCTGTTATCGGTCTATTCATGGATTCAACTTCTTTCTGGTTTAGTCTTGGGAGGGTGTATGTGTCCAGTAATTTATCCATTTCTTCTAGATTTTTTAGTTTATTTACATAGAGGTGTTTATAGTATTCTCTGATGGTAGTTTGTATTTCTGTGGGCTCGGTGGTGATATCCCCTTTATCATTTTTTTATTGAGTCTATTTGATTCTTCTCTCTTTTCTTCTTTATTAGTCTTGCTAGCTGTCTATCAATTTTGTTGATCTTTTCAAAAAACCAGCTCCTGGATTCATTGATGTTTTGAAGGGTTTTTTTTCTCTATCTCCTTCAGTTCTGCTCTGATCTTAGTTATTTCTTGCCTTCTGCTAGCTTTTGAATGTGTTTGCTGTTGCTTCTCTAGTTCTTTTAATTGTGATGTTAGGGTGTCGGTTTTAGATCTTTCCTGCTTTCTCTTGTGGGCATTTAGTGCTATAAGTTTCCTTCTACACACTGCTTTAAATGTGTCCCAGAGATTCTGGTATGTTGTGTCTTTGTTCTCATTGGTTTCAAAGAACATCTTTATTTCTGCCTTCATTTCGTTGTGTACCCAGTAGTCATTCAGGAGCAGGTCGTTCAGTTTCCATGTAGTTGAGCGAGTTTCTTAATCCTGAGTTCTAGTTTGATTGCACTGTGGTCTGAGAGACAGTTTGTTATAATTTCTGTTCTTTTACATTTGCTAAAGAGTGCTTTACTTCCAACTATGTGGTCAATTTTGGAATAAGTGTGATGTGGTGCTGAGAAGAATGTATATTCTGTTGATTTCAGGTGGACAGTTCTGTAGATGTCTATTAGTTCTGCTTGGTGCAGAGCTGAGTTCAATTCCTGGATATCCTTGTTAACTTTTTGTCTCATTGATCTGTCTAATGTTGACAGTGGGGTGTTAAAGTCTCCCATTATTATTGTGTGGGAGTCTAAGTCTCTTTGTAGGTCTCTAAGGGCTTGCTTTATGAATCTGGGTGCTCCTGTTTTTGGGTGCATATATATTTAGGATAGTTAGCTCTTCTTGTTGAATTAATCCCTTTACCATTATTTAATGGCCTTCTTTGTCTCTTTTGATCTTTGTTGTTTTAAAGTCTGTTTTATCAGAGACTAGGATTGCAACCCCTGCTTTTTTCTGTTTTCCATTTGATTGGTAAATCTTCCTCCATCCCTTTATTTTGAGCCTACGTGTGTCTCTGCACGTAAATGGATCTCCTGAATACAGCACAATGATGGGTCTTGACTCTTTAGTCAATTTACCAGTCTGTGTCTTTTAATTGGAGCATTTAGCCCATTTCCATTTAAGGTTAATATTGTTATGTGTGAAATTGATCCTGTCATTATGATGTTAGCTGGTTATTTTGCTTGTTAGTTGATGCAGTTTCTTCCTAGCATCGATGGTCTTTACAACTTGGCATGTTTTTGCAGTGGCTGGTCCTGGTTGTTCCTTTCCATGTTTATGGCTTCCTTCAGGAGCTCTTGTAAGGCAGGCCTGGTGGTGACAAAATCTTTCAGCATTTGTTTGTCTGTAAAGGATTTTATTTCTCCTTCACTTATGAAGCTTAGTTTGGCTGGATATGAAATTCAGGGTTGATATGAAATTCTTTTCTTTAAGAATGTTGAATATTGGCCCCCACTCTCTTCTGGCTTATAGAGTTTCTGCTGAGAGATCCGCTGTTAGTCTGATGGGCTTCCCTTTGTGGGTAACCCGACCTTTCTCTCTGGCTGCCCTTAACATTTTTTCCTTCATTTCAACTTTGATGAATCTGAAAATTATGTGTCTTAGAGTTGCTCTTCTTAATGAGTATCTTTGTGGTATTCTCTGTATTTCCTGTATTTGAATGTTGGCCTGCCTTGCTATGTTGGGGAAGTTCTGGATAATATCCTGAAGAGTGTTTTCCAACTTGGTTCCATTCTTCCCATCACTTTCAGGTACACCAATCAGACATAGATTTGGTCTTTTCACATAGTCCCACATTTCTTGGAGGCTTTGTTCATTTCTTTTTACTCTTTTTTTCTCTAAACTTCTCTTCTGGCTTCATTTCATTCATTTGATCTTCAATCCCTGATACCCTTTCTTCCACTTGATCAAATTGGCTACTGAATCTTGTGCATGCATCATGTAGTTCTCGTGCCATGGTTTTCAGCTCCATCAGGTCGTTTAAGGTCTTCTCTACACTGTTTATTCTAGTTAGCCATTTGTCTAATCTTTTTTCAAGGTTTTTAGCTTCTTTGCGATGGGTTCGAACTCGTCCTTTAGCTCGGAGAAGTTTGTTATTACCAATCGCCTGAAGCCATCTTCTCTCAACTCATCAAAGTCATTCTCCATGCAGCTTTGTTCTGTTGCTGGTGAGGAGCTGCATCACTTTTGAGGAGAAGAAGCACTCTGATTTTTAGAATTTTTGGCTTTTCTGTTCTGGTTTCTCCCCATCTTTGTGATTTTATCTACCATTGGTCTTTGATGATGGTAACACACAGATGGTGTTTTGGTTTGGATGTCCTTTCTGTTTGTTCGTTTTCCTTCTTACAGTCAGGACCGTCAGCTGCAGGTCTGCTGGAGTTTGCTGGAGGTGCACTCCAGTCCCTGTTTGCCTGGGTATCACCAGTGGAGACTGCAGAACAGCAAATATTGCAGTACGGCAAATGTTGCTGCCTGATCCTTCCTCTGGAAGCTTCATCTCAGAGGGCCACCTGGCTGTATGAGATGTCAGTCAGCCCCTACTGGGAGGTGTCTCCCAGTTAGGCTACTCGGGCTCAGGGACCCACTAGAGGAGGCAGTCTGTCCGTTCTCAGATCTCAAACTGCATGCTCAGAGAACCACTACTCTCTTCCACGCTGTCAGACAGGGATGTTTAAGTCTGCAGAAGTTTCTTCTGCATTTTATTCAGCTATGCCCTGCCCTCAGAGGTGGAGTCGACAGAGGCAGGCAGGCCTCCTTGAGCTGCGGTGGGCTCCACCCAGTTTGAGCTTCCTGACAGCTTTGTTTACCTGCTCAAGCCTCAGCAATGGTGGATGCCCCTCCCGTAGCCTCGCTGCCACCTTGCAGTTTGATCTCAGACTGCTGTGCTAGCAGTGAGCAAGGCTCCGTGGGCATGGGACCCTCCGAGCCATGCATGGGATATAATCTCCTGGTGTGCCATTTGCTAAGACCATTGGAAAAGTGCAGTATTAGGGTGGGAGTGTCCTGATTTTCCAGGTACCGTCTGTCATGGCTTCCCTTGGCTAGGAAAGGGAATTCCCCAATCCCTTGAGCTTCCTTGGTGAGGCAGTGCCCCACCCTGCACCATGGGCTGTCCCCACTGTCTGCCAAGCCCCAGTGAGATGAACCCAGTACCTCAGTTGGAAATGCAGAAATCACCAATCTTCTGTGTCGCTCACACTGGGAGCTGTAGACTGGAGCTGTTCCTATTCGGCCATCTTGGAACCCAATCCACCTAAGGTCTTGCTCTAAGGTTCTATGCCTGAAAATCTTTGAAAGAGGTGAAGGACCTCTTCAAGGAGAACTACAAACCACTGCTCAATGAAATAAAAGAGGACACAAATAAATGGAAGATCATTCCATGCTTATGGATAGGAAGAATCAGTATTGTGAATATGGCCATACTGTCCAAGGTAATTTATAGATTCAGTGCCATCCCCATCAAGCTACCAATGACTTTCTTCACAGAATTGGAAAAAACTACTTTAAAGTTCATATGGAACCAAAAAAGGGCCCACATTGCCAAGCCAATCCTAAGTCAAAAGAACAAAGCTGGAGGCATCATGCTACCTGACTTCAAACTATACTACAAGGCAACAGCAACCAAAACAACATGGTACTGGTACCAAAACAGAGATATAGACCAATGGAACAGGACAGAGCCCCCAGAAATAATACCACATATCTACAACCATCTGATCTTTGACAAATCTGACAAAAACGAGAAATGGGGAAAGGATTCCCTATTTAATAAATGGTGCTGGGAAAACTGGCTAGCCATATATAGAAAGCTGAAACTGGATCCCTTCCTTACACCTTATAAAAAATTAATTCAAGATGGATTAAAAACCTAAATGTTAGATCTAAAACCATAAAAACCCTAGAAGAAAACCTAGGCAATACCATTCAGGCCATAGGCATGGGAAGGACTTCATGACTAAAACACCAAAAACAATGGCAACAAAGGCCAAAATTGACCAATGGGATCTAACTAAATTAAAGAGCTTCTGCACAGCAAAAGAAACTACCATCAGAGTGAACAGACAACCTATAGACTGGGAGAAAATTTTTACAATCTACCCATCTGACAAAGGGCTAATATCCAGAATCTACAAAGAACTTAAATAAATTTACAAGAAAAAATCAACCAACCCCATCAAAAAATGGGCAAAGGAAATGAACAGACACTTCTCAAAAGAAAACATTTATGCAGCCAACAGACACATGAAAAAATGCTCATCATCACTGGCAATCAGAGAAATGCAAATCTAAACCACAATGAGATACCATCTCACACCAGTTAGAATGACAATCATTAAAAAGTCAGGAAAAAACAGGTGCTGGAGAGGATGTGGAGAAATAGGAACACTTTTACACTGTTGGTGGGACTGTAAACTAGTTCAACCATTGTGGAAGACAGTGTGACGATTCCTCAAGGGACTAGAACTAGAATTTGACCCAGCCATCCCATTACTGGGTATATACCCAAAGGATTATAAATCATGCTGCTATAAAGACACATGCACACATATATTTATTGTGGCACTATTCACAATAGCAAAGACTCGTGAACCATCCCAAATGTCTGTCAATGATAGACTGGATTAAGAATATATGGCACATATGCACCATGGAATACTATGCAGCCATAAAAAAGGATGAGTTCATGTCCTTTGTAGGGACACGGATGAAGCTGGAAACCATCATTCTGAGCAAACTATTGCAAGGACAGAAAACCAAATACCGCATGTTCTCACTCATAGATTGGAATTGAACAATGAGAACATTTGGACACAGGGAGGGGAACACCACACACCGGGGCCTGTCGTGGGGTGGGGGGAGGGGGGAGGGATAGCATTAGGAGATATACCTAATGTAAATGATGAGTTAACGGGTGCAGCACACCGACATGGCACATGTATACATATGTAACAAACCTGTACGTTGTGCACTTAAAGTATAATAATAATTTAAAAAAAGGTAAAAGGAAAAAAAAAGTAGACACATACTATAATCACCTTGAAAAAAAAAGAAAGTCTTTGAAAGAGATAAAAAATTCCAGATACTCCACTTCCTACAATTCTGGCAGTTTCCAAATACTTTTACTTATATGGAAATGCTATCATATCCAAGAGTGCCTTTAGAGCTAAGCTAACAGTAGGCTAGTGATCTTTAGCACATTGCTTTTTCTGTTGTGTTATTCAGGGGGCTTTCTCACATTTATGTTTCCATTTTTCACATTTCACAACTTTCTTTGGAGCACAGATATTTCAGGAAGATTTTAGAGCCTTTGAATAGCATTATGGACTTTTTTGCATTAATTTTTACTTTTACAAAATTGTGCTAAATATTATTTCTGTTAATTAGTGAGTTTTGTGGGGGCCCCTTAAATTGGAACCCCAGGCTATGCCTCATTTGCTTCACTCTGGTCCTGGCCCTGAGAGAGGAACACAAAAGGGATGGTTAGAAAAACAAGAACAAATGAGCCTCCCAGAATTTTCTCAAACAACAGGCCAGTTAATTAAGGAAAGTAGATATTACATAGCTAGGTATAATGAACATGCAGTCAGTGGATTGTCTCAGTAATTTATGGAGATAACCACCAACAAAAAGTGTATGTGGGTGGGGACAAAAGAGAGACAACAAAGTACTGCAGGCAGAAAGCTTCCTTTTGCTGATTTTGCCTCACAGAATTGAGAGTTTGTTCTTACACACAAGTTTAATGCCACCTTCCTCTGTCTGCCATGGACCAACAAGTGATATATGCTGAGTTAAACTTACCCACAGACTCAGGCCCAGAAAGTTCTTCACCTTCATCTCTTCCTCGGGGTAAGTGGCTTTAATTTTCCTTTCGGCATTTGTATATCTTCCAGAATTAGATCTTCCTGTTACATTTATGGCTTTAAATCATTGCTTTAAAGATGAGCAGTAGTTTTATATTAATGTTTAACGGGTGTTGCATGGCTTGCCTGTAGATAATCACAACTTTGGGAAAAAAATTTTAAACCTCATACATTTATTTTTTTCAATCAAGTTAGCATGAAAAGCAAACATCACTTGTCTTACTGAGCCTTGGTTAAAAGACTCTGAACACTTTAGGCTACGCTGGGCACACTGCCTATTGGTTACCCCTGCTCTACAGGGATTGAAGGAAAGAAAGAAAGAAAAGAAAAGAAAGAAAGAAAGAAAGAAAGAAAGAAAGAAAGAAAGAAAGAAAGAAAGAAAGAAAGAAAGAAAGGAAGAGAAAGAAAAGAAGAAAGAAAGAGAGAGAGAAAGAAAGGAGAGAAAGAAAAAGAAAGAAAGAGAGAGAAAGAAAGGAAAGGAAAGAAAGAAAAAGAAAGAAAAAGAAAAAGAGAAGGAGGAAGGAAGGAAGGAAGGAAGGATGGAAGGAAGGAAGGAAGGAAAAATATTTTACATGTATGAACTAAGGAATATTTAAGACACATTGCAAACTTGCTGTAATAACAACCTACGTTATTCCAAATTCCTCTACAAAATATCAGTACTATGATTAAGTCCCAGTGCATTTTCATCCATAATATTCCTTTCAGAATACAACGTGTAGGCCAGTTGCAGTGGCTCATGCCTGTAATCCCAGCACTTTGGTAGGCTAAGGTGATTTGCTTGAGTCCAGGAGTTTAAGGCCAGCCTGGGCAATGTGGCAAAACCTCATCTCTACAAACAATACAAAAAAATAGCCAAGTGTGGTGGCACGTGCCTGTGGTCCTAGCTACTCGGGAGGCTGAGGTGAGAGGATTGCTTGAGCCCAAGAGATCAAGGCTGCAGTGAGCTGTAATTGTGCCACTGTACTCCAGCCTGGGTGACACAGCAAGACTATCTCAAAAAAAAATATATATATATATATACTTTTTATACATATATTTTATATATTATATATATATATATATAAAGTGTAGGCTTAATGAGTAACATACTTCCCTCTCTCAAGAGAGGGGAACACTTTCTGGAAAAAAAAATCATATTCAAGATCAAAGATTTGAATATCATTACTACCTGACAGTTTCTAGTTTGAAAAGTATCACAGCTTAGAAAGAGACAAGCCACAAAATACTCGAGCATATCAGTAACGAACCTACTTACCATTTGTTGAAACTGGCACTTTCCTGTGTCTCTGAAGAGTTAGGATTCTGAGTGAAAGAAGCGGGGAACACCAATGTGAGGTAACACATGATGGATAGCATGGCCTGTGGATGGATGGGAAGAAACTAGAAACTGAGGCAGAAAATCAGCATGAAATTATTATGACACATTATTATTTTCTGATATCTAACTGAATTTACTATCATTGATAATATTACAATTGTTTACCAATCTGATATGCATTCCATATCATGCCAAGCATTTGACTTGTGCTGTTTTAAGACTGTTTAAGTTTTAAACTATTGAATTCTCAAAGTTTTAAGTCAAGAAGAAAGTCTTAGAGCCGTCAATTAAGTTTCACTATAATTTTCACATAAGAGTAGAGGAAATCAGAGGGTTCTAATAACTATAGGGAGGATTTGGTTGAGTAACTTTCGGGGAGGGTAGCATATCAAACAGAATAATCAAGGAAGGCCTCCCTGAGAAGATGACATTGAGTCAAAACCTGACAGAAGTGAGGGACAAAGACATAAGCCCCTGAGAGAGGAGCCTTCTAGGAAGGTGACCAACAAGTGCAAACACATCAAAATGAAAACACGCCTGTGATATTGTAGGAGGCATCTGCGTGGAGAGTGTGCGTATGGAGGCCAGATGGGGTGAGGGCAAATGTAAAACCACTATTGGACTCTGGCTAAACTGTTGAGGCTGTGGTCACTCTGTAGCGTGGTGATTGTGTCTAAGGCAGTCAACAAAACCAGAAAGAGAGATGTGAGTGATAACATACAACAGAAGTGGGGGCCAGCTTAAATAGGGACATATGAGCCATTCTACAGACTGATTTGCCTGATGAAAAAGCCATTGGAAGGTTTAGAACAATGAAATGAGATGATTTCACATACTTTTTAACCTCAAATGGAGAACAGCCATAGGTAGGTATTTCCAGATAGCTAACATCCGCCGGACCCCTGTAGTGATTCGTTGTAACTTCATTAATTCTAATGTCATGTGGTGCCACAGAAACACAGTACAGGAGTACATTCCTCCCAGACACAGTACACTCCACTCAACTCCTTACATTTTAGCATGAATGAATAACGATTTTTAAAAGTCACCAAGTTGCCTTTCACCTATAGTTAAAAAAAAAAAAAACTTTTAGAAAAAAAGAACTGCTGTTCATTGAACAGTTACCATGTGCCAGACACTGTGCCCAGCATTTAGAAAAATTGTTTCATATAATCCTCTCCAAAATATTATGACATAGATAATATTCCACATTTCACAGATGAGGAAATCTGTGGGTTATGAAGGTTGAACGTATTTTCCAAAATAACATGTTCACATTCAGATTTGCTAGATCGGAAAGACTGTTCTTAATCAGTTAGCCTTTAGTAATGAAAATTACTAAATTCATGTTAGTAATAGAATTAGGCTGGGCGCAGTGGCTCACGCATGTAATCCCAGCACTTTGGGAGGCCAAGGCAGGTGGATCACCTGAGGTTGGGAGTTCGAGACCAGCCTGACCAACATGGAGAAACCCGTCTCTACTAAAAAAAAAAAAAAAATACAAAATTATCCAGGCGTGGTGGCGCATGCCTGTAATCCCAGCTACTCGGGAGGTTGAGGCAAGAGAATTGCTTGAACCTGGGAGGTGGAGGTTGCGGTGAGCTGAGATTGCACCATGAGCCTGGGCAACGAGAGTGAAACTCCGTCTCAAAAATAAATAAATAAATAAATAAATAGAATTAAGTTAACACTTAAAATAGTGACTATACAGAGCTTTCTCCACTAGACAAACAAACTTAGAGTTTCAAGGAAGAAAAGGGTGGGGAAGAGAAGAGACAGAAAGGTGAAATAATGTACATATATAAAACTGGAAGGAAAGCCATCCCAGTGCTGTCTTGGGCTTATTGACTGCATGTAGACATTCTTGTATCACACCAGCTCTCATTAGAAGTTCTAGGCCAATATTACCAAGCTTGGTTTCCTCACATTCAGATATATCCCTGGGGCCTTGGAGTCTCCTCTAGGTATCTACTCCTCCCTGCCCCCCTCCACTGATACAGCATGTCCTAAATAGTACCAGACGATAATCCATGTTACAACCCTGACTCCAGTGTATTATGGTTCCTCCCATAATCTTTGATCACATCTAACGCTACTAAATTCTATCTCCTCAGGGCCGTTTTAGAGAGAGCTGATTCACTTATATCAGTGTGAGCATCCTAATGTGAGAGATTATCAGGTCTGCAAACTGGACTGCAGAACTTAATCCTCAAGGATACTGTACCATTAAAAGTAGAAATGGCTTCATGGCCGTTCTGAAACATATATAGAGACTAAAGGATAATATTATAGTATATCTGATGCTAAATTTTTTAACATGTAACTCATAGCAAGTAATCACTTACGTGGAATAATATTAGAAAAAATAAAAAGGAATAGACAATACAAATAAATCAATAGCTTCAGATAAATTAGAAAGCCTTTATTCATAAAAGCTCCTAGCTCTAATAATAGAATTTATAAAGTAATTTATAATTATAATATATCTAATATGTTAAAAACCAAATGAGAGCAGAGGGAGACTTACAATTAAATCAGAGATAGGGGAGCTATTTAGGCACAACTTCTAGCAGTGTAACTGAGCAATATACTACCAGAATAATTCCTTATTAGAGTTGATTTAATTTTGGAAGCTATATCCCAGTGTTTCTCCAAAATATTTTTATAAATCTCTCTTTATTTTTTTTCTATTAATTCATGTTTTCAAAGATACAGAGCAAAATACATTGACAAAGTTGCGATTAATTTATAACATTTCATCAATATAATCATAACTTTTGAAGAACATGGGAGATCCATTATATAGTAATTGATATAATTACAGAGAAAAGCAGAGATATCTGACACTTGGTTTAGACTATGCGATGTTGTAGTCATAAGCGCATGTTATGTTATACTAGTGATAATATTGAAAAAGGTATGCAGTCACAAAACCTTATCCCTTGATGGCTTGGGATCCCAAGTTGGCTTTGACCCAACTTGGAGATGATTGTTCTAGACAACAGCAAAGCAGAGGATTCCATGTCCAAGAACAGAATTTCTGTATACCACCAGCACCTAACATGGTACTTGGCACAAAATAGAGCCTCAAAAAATATCTTGACTAAATGAAGGTCTTCCTTCTTGGACAAAATGCTTTGACTTACTTCATACATTAAGACATGCACTTAATTTTTGTATAGCACTTGGCAATTTTCAAAACATCTTTCTACCTATCTCATTTGGTTCTTACACCAATCCTTTGTATACACACATGCATAAGCGTTCGTATTTTATCAGTGAGCAAACTCTGTTGGATCTGAGAACCCATCTTGCAGGACTCTACTTTTAGAATGATGGATAGAGGTTGTTCCCTGCCCCCATCCCCCAAGATGAATCTAATTGTCCCTATGTTATCCCAAGTACATTTTTGTGCCAGATGTACTCCACTGAGTTAACCGAGGTTTTTTGTTTCGTTTGTTTGTTTGTTTGTTTTTGTGTTTTTCTTTTTAACTTTTCAGATGTCTGTCAGGGTTCACCTTGGCATCAATTTGCCCTGAAACTTAGCTGTGCTGGGATTATTCTCCTTGTCTTGGTTGTTACTGGGTTGAGTGTTTCAGGTAAGTGGGGCACCATCATTTGTTTCATAATACTTACTCTACTTCCATTATGTATCTTAGAGCATCTCAACATAATTTGGCTACCCCAATCTTAGTGTAAAATCAATGAATAAAAAGTCATGAAACAATGCTTCTAACAGTCAGTCCATATCCACTTTGGATACCAGCCTTTCATATTTGTCTTCCTAATTGCCCTGAGAGTCATCACGGGGTATTATATATGTGGCCCAAGAACTTTTGAAAAAGATCACAATTGATGATAACAAAGAAAAGAAAAATTTCCAGTTATTTATGGTTTATAATGTACTTACTAAAATTCCAGATTGCAGTAGACAATCTCTCCCTTGGAACAGGCACAATTAGACTCATTTTGAAGATGATAAAGTTCAGGTGAGACTGTAGGCAATTTAAGAGCTTAAGTAATCCCCTTAGATTGACTTACCTAGTAGACACAGGCAACCTAATGCCTGTGTGAGTCCACCTGTTTTGTTTTTCCTTATTTGTTTCTGTATGCTTCCTGTAGGTGAGATCTTTTTTTTTTTTACCACTTTGCTAATACTTTTTTCTGTCCATATTCAAGCGTGTTGAGATTATCTAGTTTCCTAAAGTAACAAATATAATATATCCACTCCACCACACATTTCAGCATTTAATACTCTTGTTTTTCCTTATGTACTAGTGACATCCTTAATACAGAAATCATCAATAGAAAAATGCAGTGTGGACATTCAACAGAGCAGGAATAAAACAACAGGTAATTGTGTGGCTTGAATTTCCTAAGAATAACTGTTAATATTTGGTAGATTTCATGTGTTACCTTAGGCACAATTCATAACAATCCATATGTTAAGATATTCTTATCATTCTGCTTTTCTGGATTAGAAAATTGAGACATAAAAAGATTCAACAACTTGCTGAGGGTCACATAAGCACCAAGTGATGAGGCTGGGAATTATACGTAAGTGGTCTGACTTATGAGCCTAAGGTTTTAACCAGCAAGGCATGCTGCCTCATGAGGAGCCTCTGCTAGGATACTCCACTGTTGATAGGAAATATGTGAAATATCTGATTATTTTAGTGAGCTGTTAAGTTTGGTCTGTTTGTCTGAAGTTAATTGATAGAACTTAAACATAGAATGAATTCTTTACTATTTATTGTATTTCCTCACCACACAGCCACACTAGTCTTGTTCCAGTGTGCATTAATAAAAAAAGGTGACTATTGTTGAGTGACTATAGTGGAATATGATCTGTGTGCACATTCTCACAGAATGGAAGTTTTAAGAAAACCTGAAAGTCCTTCTGGAAAATTCTATCCAATAGATCACATTAAGTAGGTAAATACATCATTTAGCAATTGGAAATTTTCTTATAATTTTTTCTCCATGGTATTTCTCATTAATTTAGTGAAAATAATTATTTGCTATGCATTTTGTGCATCATTTAATGTCAGCACTTTTTACATGAGTTTTATATTGTTGCCTGTGCAGTGATACAGGCACTGGTGATGAATTTAAGGAAACTGAGAAATAGTGGGAAATATTTCATCTGACTGGCTGGACTTAAGTTATTCTGTCTCTCACTGTCTTAAAATGTAAGATGTGGCAGTTTAAATTATTCTGATGGTGTTTTCCTGTTTTAATATTTTATGATTCCATTTATGCTCAAGATAACTGGTCACTAATTCCCAATTCTTGGTACCAGAATGAACAGTAGGTCTCAAAAATCTCAACTTTATAACAAATTCATTGTTCTCACAGTGATAATCAAAAACTTTGAGCATTTATAATGACCTGTGTGTGTGTGATTGGTTGTGGTGTGTCAGGGATAGGTTAGAAATATAACATTTATTTCTTATTTCTGTTTTTTACTTTAGAGAGACCGGGTCTCTTAAACTGCCCAATATATTGGCAGCAACTCCGAGAGAAATGCTTGTTATTTTCTCACACTGTCAACCCTTGGAATAACAGTCTAGCTGATTGTTCCACCAAAGAATCCAGCTTGCTGCTTATTCGAGATAAGGATGAATTGGTAAATCATTAAATGAAATACCTTAATAAAACTTAACACTTTCTTTAAACCATATTAATATGTCTGTGCATTAGCCCAGGGGTTTTATGCAATGGAAGTGATGACTTTGACTTCACAATTTGAATGACTAAGTGGATATGTAAACAAATAATTAAATATAAGGTGATGAATACAATAATAGAAATAAAAACATAGACAGAAATATCACAAAGAAGGAATAATTAATGCTGACGACGAGTTAGGAAAGACTTCAGAGATGAGGTGATGCTTGAACTAGGTTTTAGGGGATCAAACCAGGAATAGATAAGCAGATTCAATATTCTTCTGTTCCATTTATAGACACACACACAGAACCTGATACGTGACAAAGCAATTCTGTTTTGGATTGGATTAAATTTTTCATTATCAGAAAAGAACTGGAAGTGGATAAACGGCTCTTATTTAAATTCTAATGAGTGAGTATTAGATGAGCTAACTTTAATATTCAATTTATATCAGGTTTACACTGCAAGGTAGTAACACTGAAGATTGAGTTTTATAGTTTTAATTTGGTTTAAAAACTCTCAAGAAGTTCTGAATAGGCTAAGAACATGGATGATTTCAAAGTTGGTTGGAAAGTTCTATATATGAAAAGATATCAGCTCTTTATGAGAAAATATATTTTTATCTGCAATGGAGTTTTAGGGGACAAGAAATAGACTAACTTATTTGAAACGGGCACATTAAATTAAAAATAGTGATTATCTGGAGACCACTGGCACACAGAATGTCTTACGTTGTATTTTTCAAACTGTGGGAAAATACACATTAGTAGGTAAAGAGACCAATTTAGTGGGTCACAGCTGGCATTAAAAGAAAAGAAAAAATAGTAAATATCAGAGTGTGGAACCCAGACACCCACGTTGTGACAAAAATTGCAGTATATTTGAACCACTGGTGTGAGAGACAGAGGTACTTGAGACGATGTGATGAAAACATGTCTAACCCACAAAAGAGCTATTTGCGGTTTTCTCTTCAGTGTGACATGCTTTTGTCTTGTGTAAGATGGTCAAAATTACCATCAACGTACTATGAGGGGTGATGCGACACAGGCAAATTTCATATTTTAGCAGAATTCGTGGATAATTTTGCAGAAAAAGGCAGGGTGTTTTCTTCCCTCACGAGCAAAAAGGTATAGGCCTTCAACCACATGTCTGTAAAGAACTTTTAATGAGTTTTTCAAAAGAGATAATATAAACAGTTATATTTAACGAGTCTGTAAATGATTTAGTCAAATTGGCAGAATTTACATTTAAAATTTATTTTCCGTCACTCAAAAAACAAGAGGTTAAAATCTAAAACATAGGAGAATGTTTGTCTAAATTATACTAAGATAATTTATTAAGTATGGAAAGTATTAAACACTGAAAGAAATGTTGGCTCAATCAGCAAAGTTTTGACATTATATGAGCCACATTCTAAAATATTTTATAAAGTGTAAGATTTTAAAATAAAGATGATTTAAAATAAGTGTTCTGGACTAGAATAAATTTATGAAAAGCCAAACATACACATTATATTTAAAAACATCTCTCTTGATTTTTATATTGCTTTCTGGGGGTTATTTTCAATATTTTATTTACAAATAAATCAAAGTAGGTTTGCTATTAATTTATTTTTATCTTTCCACACATGGTATTGGTAAATTAGCATTTATTAAGTATAGTTTGTGTGTGTGTTTCTTAATGGGGTCATAATGCAAAATGTTTATTTTATTGTGGTTCACAGTAAAAAATAAAATTTGAAAACATTGAAATGTGAACATAAATATGTGTAAAGTGGATGGAGTAAATTCAGTTGAACTTTTCATTTTATTCTGAGGAGAAAGATGATGCTTTAAGATAATAGTGATCAGGTAAACCTGGAAGGTATCACGTTATAGTAGAAAAAGCACCAGTTAGACTCTGCTTTTATTTGCAAGGCAAGGAAAGAAAGGAAAGAATCATAATTTTTTTACAGGATTATTTTGGGGGCTACAGGAGACAATGTTCAAGAGCTAGCCAGATGTCTCATCAAGGCCTGGAAAACCACTGAGGGCCTTTTGGAAAAGGAATTGTTGACTTGGCCAGATTGGCATTTAAAAAATTACCCTGATAATTGAAGAAACAATTAAAAGGGTGGAAGAGATAAAATATAGGGAACTTTTGCAATAGCCCAGTTGAAAGAAGTTCTTGGTTTGACTAGAAGGTTGGGCAGTAGGAAGAAATCAGACAAGCAGCCCCAAGAGGCTACATGAGAAAATGGAACAAAGGACTAAAGAAAAGCTGTGATGGAGCCCAGCACGCTGCCACCACCTCATCCGTTTGAGACAAATAGGAGAGTCTTGAACTCACACCATCCTTGCAACTCAACCCCAATACAGCCTGTCCCTTTGTTTGAATTATATCATCACCTCCTACCTGCAGTGAGCCACGGGACTCATGCCTGTTTGAAACTAATATTATGTTGCTGCAGACACCTGTTCACCTCTGTTTGGAATGAGAATGAAAGGAACCTGACTACATAACCATGAACTGAGCCACTTTTTCTCACTGCTTCCAAATTCTGTAGACCCTGAATATCCATCATGCCTCTAGATATTTATCATATTTACTCAGCACATATTTTTGAAGTATTGCCACATTTTCATATTTCATCTCCATGCCTCCCCTAAATATTAGGTGGCTATAGCCTAAATATTTAATAAAACTGTGGCTCAGTAAAGTTAGGAAACATTTTTAATGTGACCTGGTAGTAGAACAATAAGAAGACTGAATCCCCAGTTTCCAAAGTTTCTTTCTTTTTTTAATGTAATTGTGAAGTTTCTTGTTAGAGGGATTCTTTTCCAATGAAGATGAACTTGGAAGTTCCAGAGGTTTACATTAGCTCTATCTTAAAAGTTCATACCATTATATTTGTGACCGTGTGCCTTCTTTGTTTAATAGTTTATCATTCTACTGCTTCCTGAGAGTCCTAGGAAATAATGGCTAAGTGAGAATAGCCCTGAGAAAATCATAAATGCTAAGACAGAATTTTCTTTTGCTCCACAGCTTAGAAATTAGAGGTGATGCTAAAGAAAACAGCTGTATTTCCATCTCACAGACATCTGTGTATTCTGAGTACTGTAGTACAGAAATCAGATGGATCTGCCAAAAAGAACTAACACCTGTGAGAAATAAAGTGTATCCTGACTCTTGACTATGAATCCCATCTCAATTTATTTGCTTCCCATTACTGATCTCTGTACTTGTAGCTGCACATACTATTGGTACTACCTAATAGTGCCACATTTAGTGGCACAAAGTGAACAATTCTGAGAATTGTACAACTGTTATGAATCTTACAGAAGTTCATGTTTATCATATTCATTCTATTAAATGAGGAAACAGAGACATAGAGAAAAACGTGCATCGTTTTAAAGAAACAGTGATATTCTATGGTGAAGGAGTGAAGGATGTCCCCGAATATGCCAGATTGGTATATTGATTGTTTTGTGTTTAAAACAGTGGAGAAATTGTAGATTCAGGAAGGGAGAGCTGACCTGTCTCTTCCCGCATGCGGCAAGCCGTAAAGATTCCTCTGGGAGGGCTATCCGAGTCATACAAGGGCAAGAAAATAGCTCTTATCGCCAGAGACCTGGAATTGGATGCTGCAATGAACCTGAATAAAGACACTTAATAAACACCTATCTTTCACCTATTTTAAAGCCCCCCGCAACCAATATATCTCCTAGTGACTCCTCTAGAAAATTTATTGTCCCTAGCCAGCTTTTCTTCATCCTGTCATTTCTTTTCAAATTTATCATTCTTGGTCTAAAAAGCATAAAAGCATCTTGCTTAGGCCACTTCTATGGATTTCACTCTCTTGCGAGTTCCTCATGTACATGCAAAACGAATAAAATGTGTATACTTTTATTTTGTTCATCTGCCCGGTGCCAGTTTAGTTTCTAGATCCAATAGAAGAGCCGGCTACGAGCTAACAAGGGGCTTTAGAGGTGATCTGTGGCTCCCCTTCAATGGAAAGAACCCCAGACCTGCTGAAGAGAATTAGATTCTAATCCTGACGTGTATGTGTGGACTTCATTGATCCCTTCCATGTAATGGCTCATCTCCAGGAAAATTTTAGTAAATAATTGCTAAATCCCTGTGCATCCATCATAGTCTATCATTTTTTAAACCAGTACACAATTGAGTTGTGGCAGAACATTGATTAAAGTTCATTCTTTGAACTCTGACACCAGAATCCCATAATTAAAGGAGTTTGGGAAGGGACCTTAACTCTTCTTGCCATTCCATCATTCTTCCCATTTTCATTTTAATATTACATCATTTTCTTCCATATTGTCTTCTACCCACGGCTCACACACACAAGCTATAGAAAATATGTAATTAAATCTTTAGTTATTCTGATGGAAGATAAGTTATACCTTTTAACTGTGAAGTTAAAGTTAAAAAACAGAAGTATTTATTATCATAGATCTCTTGAATGTCCACCTTTCTTAAAAATATGCCAAATTATGCACGGAAATCAAATAAATGAAAATGGTGAATGTACCTGATAAGAAGACTTATCGTAATAAAATTCTGAAAAATAGACATCTGCTTACCCTAATAATTCATCACCAAATTGAATTATATAAATTCAAGTGCATATGACATGGCTAAAATAATGGCTCAATTCCTATATCCCATACATGAGGAGTTATAATACTTGTTAAAACAATAACTTTTGAAGAGATCAAAAATCAAAGCAAAATTCATTTTGTGCCAATTACTTAGAAAATAGATTACTTAGGGAAACATTTTAGGCAAATGTGTCATTACAAAATAATATACAATGAAAGTGAGGTTTGGAAGTATTTGATACTTTCGGGGAAGGACACGTAATGACACCAGTAGAGTAGAAATCTGATGAAAATTGTCCCATGATGGAAAACGCACATTCCCACCTTTTTGGAATGATGTCGATAGCAATCTTCTAAAGTGATTCAGGATAAGGCTATATCCACCCAGTTAGTCCAGAATTCACTCCAAACATTGACCTTTTCCTCCCTCTGTACTTGTTAGATCTGAAATCAAGCAGCCTTAAAGCACACATCCGAAAGAAAATTTTGCGGAAAACTTAACCCCGAGAAGTTAGGTTATCTGTCACTGTAATGTGCTATTGCAAAATCAGATAATTAAATAAATTTACTATGTATTGGATATTATAATTCTGAGGTTATCCCCGAATCTCAAACCATGAAGGCACATTTCCATGAGGAAGGCATGTCTAACCATATTTCAGGCAGGTTAAAAAATATCAGGTTTGAGGGGAAATTTTTGGTTATAGTATTTGAGTCAATGTTTATGACATAAACTGCAACTCCAAGGCATGGTGAAAATATGATACTTAGTAAGGCATTAAAGATCTACTGTCTACCTACTATCAAAAAGATAAGAGATAGCAAGTGTTGGTGAGGGTGTGGAGAAAAGAAAAATCTTATATGCTGTTGGTGGAGATAAAAATTGGTATGGCCATTATGGAAAAAAATAAGCTTTCTCAAAAACTAAAAATAGAACATCATACAATCCAGCAGTGCCACTTCTGGGTACATATCCAAGGGAAATTAAATCAACACCTCATAGAAATATCTGCATATTACAGCACTATTCACAATAGCCAAGATATGGTATCATTCTGGGTGTCTGTCCATCAGTAGATGAATGAACAAAGAAAAGGTGGTATGCATTATATATATATAGCATTATATATATATATATATAAATACAGTGTATGTATATAACATAATGAAATAATTTGCAGCTACAAAAAAAGAAGAAAATTCTGGCACTTACAGCAACATGAATAACTTAGAGGGCATTATGCTAAGTGAAATGAGCCAGATGCACAAATACTATATGATTTCACTTATATGTGGAATCTAAAAAAGTCCAACTCATAGAAGCAGAGCGTAGAAGAGGGGCTGCTAGGGGCTGGACGGTTGGGGAAATGGGGCATGTTAGTCAAAAGGTATGAAATTTCGGTCCTAAGATGAATAAATTCTGGAGATCTAATGTACAATGTGTTGAGTGTAGTTAATAATACTGTACTGTGTACTTGAAATTTGGTAAAAGAGCAGATTTTAAGAACATATCTCCTCACACTCACACACACATACACACACAAATGATATGGGTGGTGATGCATGTGTTGATAGTGCTAATCATCACATAATGTATATCTACATTAAATCATCACATTGTACACCTTAAATATATACAATTTTTGTCAATTAAGTCTTTTAAAATTAAAAAGAAAAAAGATCTGCCATCTATGTTTCTGACGTTGCCTTCCACTATGCACCTCTGTGAAGCCCTTGCTCCAGGCACACGGACCATTGTCCAAACAACACTGAACTCCTTCACTCTTTGCCTAGAAAAATCCTAGCAGTTATCGAAGGCTCGAATTAAACGTTAATTCCTTTGATGAAATTTACCCCAAATCTTTTTGCTCTTCATGATTTGTCATCTATTTCTTCCCACTTTTCCAAAATATGATTGAATTCTTTGCTGTGTTACAATTAGTTGCTTTTATGTTTATAAAGCTAGTTCCACTTTTCTCATGGCTGGAGTTGGACAATCACCAAGACAGAATAATTAAAGGGAAAAAAAAAGATCATCTCTGACTTCATTTTAATATAGTGGCTTAGAAATTACTTTTGGCAGAGTAATCTGTTTATATTATGGTAGAAAGATCTCAAGGCAGGGCCAATGAGATTCCTTCTGTGTATTTTCTGTGCTACATGCTTGGATTTGAAGTCTATCTCTGCTTTACCTCCCTGCCCCACCCATTCCACAGACTTCTTCAATACACATGGCATGGGTTAAAAAGTAGGCATAGTAGAAAAACATTTCTGGTAGGGAAATTAAAAATCTAAATATTCTTAATGCATCCATCTAGTTTTGTTTGTTTGTTTGTTTAACCAGTCTTTCCAATCCACTTATGTTTAGGCAGCCACCAATCAATTCTTCCCTTCATAATGCAGAAATGGATAAGAAAAAGTAACTTTTGCCTTCTATATCAAGCAGCTTGGAAAAGGGAAAATTCAAAAAAATACAAATTAAAAAAATTCTAAAAGTAATTTTGGATTTTAAACACCTATAGAGTCACGAAGCAACTAACTTATCTTGGTCTGGTGGAGATAGACTTTAATCTACTCCTTGGTGGTAATTCAAGTTTACTTCTACAACTGTTTGTGACGAGCTTCACCTGCTACCTTAGAGGCTTATTGGTTCATTTTGTTTTGTTTTTGTTTTTGCCTTTGATGATGCTCTTGTTTCCTCCCAACTGAGCAAAACAGAACAAATAAAAAACAGTTCTGTACCAATCAGAACAAGTTTATCAACTTTTCCCCTTCAGAACATCTTACTTCCTACACAATAAATAAAACTGAATAAGTATTTATTTATTTTCTTATTTTGTTATTGTTGCTACTAGTACTACTATTATTAGGCCCTCTCCATGGGAATATGAGCCCAGGAGGGCAAGGACCTTCTTAGTATTGTGAATCAACAAACGGTTCTGTTACATAGTAGATGCTCAAAAATATTTCTTATGAACAAATAAATTATTATATAATCAATTTTCTGTAATACCTGGGCTCAGAAGGTGGTTTTTCCAAAAGTACTATTTTTCAAATAATAAAGCAAGCACACAGAATAATTTTTCAACATTTACAAGGTAACCCACTAATAGGGCTGGAACCCAAGTCTGATTTCCCAGGTCTGGGAAGCCAACTGCACTCTGTATCTCAACACAATCTACCAGGGCCCTTTCAAAATAAACATGGGGACACTGTAAAACTAGAGTTTACTTCTGATTTGTCCTTTGCACTTCATGAAAAATTTTCAGTATTCTACTTTAGGAAGCAAGTAACTGCTACACAAGTAAACATTTCCAGGCAAAAATAGTCAAACAGGCATAATCACTAAACGTAATTCCAATTTTGACTGAAATTGAACCCCAGATAGCTTGTTTTGCTCACAGGTTTATGTTCAGATATTTTTATTCATCAGTAGTGATTTTCAGGCTCAAGACACAAACAGTAATGTCCAATTATTACTACTTTATTTCAGTTTTTTTTTTGGTGTTAAAATGAAGAGTACAGGATGACTTAAATTGTTGGTTAACTTATAGGTTAAGTGATTTTGCCTAAATGGCAATGGAGGACTGGATTCCTGTACAGAATGCAAGCACCTCAATAACAATTATTTTTGCCTGATTCTTCACTGTTGTATCCCAAGGACATAGAGAAATGCCTACCACATGGTAGGCACTCAGTGGCTATTGGATAAATGATGGTGTAAAAAAAAGTATAAATTTTCCAAGACAATTTAAACTCTCTAGGAAACTGTAGCCAGTTAATAGAACCATTTTTCAGGAGACATTATAAGGAGTGAGAATGCCTTTGTTCACATTGTTCTGATTAAACACCCTTATTTTCTACTTTGCCTGTTGAAAACTATGAATATTTTTAAGACTCAAATTACGTTTGTCTCCTATGAGGTTGCACTGCAGTAAATACTATTTGCTATGAAATCTTATTGCAATTTCAATCTATGTCATACACTTTGTATTACACATATTTTCTTTTTTCTTTTTTGAGACGGAGTCTCTCTGTCACCCAGGATGGAGTACAGTGGCGCCACCTTGGCTCACTGCAATCTCTGCCTCCTGAGTTCAAGCAATTCTCCTGCCTCAGCCTCCCGAGTAGCTGGGGTTATAGGCGTGCATCACCACGCCGGGGTAACTTTTCTGTGTTTCTAGTAGAGATGGGATTTCACCATGTTGGCCAGGCTGGTCTCGACTCCTGACCTCAGGTGATCCGCCTGCCTCGGCCTCCCAAAGTGCTGGGATTACAGGCGTGAGCCACCGAGCCTGGCCTGTGTTACACATATTTTCAATTTTCTGTCTCAATTTTGTTATTATGCTAAGAAAAGTGTAGGTCTTTAGGGCCATTTTGGTTTTTTTTTTTTAACATTTATTTGAAAATTTTCACACTACTTAGCACTTGCTTAGCGCATAATTGAGCTGCTTCTGGTTTCTCAATATTCTTTCCTAAATTAGGATTCACTGCAGTTATCAGCTAAACACAGACAAAAACAACCCAAAGGAATACTTTCTAAGAAAAAAAAATCTTTTAACCAATCAAATCAGAACAAATGAATTACTCGAAATCATTCCAAATATAATTAATGGAATTATATAATGCTAAAATAGGGTTCTAATAGAATAAATACATATAATTATAATTGTAGTTTGCTGCCTATGTCAGTTAGGATTTTCTTCATTACAAATTACTCCAAAGTTTAGTGGCTTAAAACAAAAGGCTTTAGTTTTGCTCTGGAGATTACAAGTTAGCTGGAACTTTCTATTGATCTGGTATTTGCTCATCTGATTTGTTCTGGGCTCACTCATGCGTCTATGGGCAGCTGACTGGCCAGCTGAGGGCTGGCTGGTCTACGATGACCTCAGTTACATCTGGGACAGTTAGTTCACTGTCCACTTGGCTGCTAGATCCATGTGTTTCCAATTCTCCATCAGGTTATCCCAGGCTGTTCACATAGTGGCTGGGCAGAGTTCCAAAAGGTAGAGGGGCCTTCACTTGCAACTAAACACTATCACCCCCCACATCCTATTAGACAAATAAGTCAAAAGGCCAGCTCAGATTCAAGGGGTGGGATAAATAGACTTCTCATCCTGATGAGAGGAGGTGTGAAGTCACATTACACAGGGCGTAGGTGCAAGGGAGGTGTAGAGAAGCAGAACTCATGCTAATTTTTAACTCAAATGACATATAACCTTTAAAATTATTTCTTTTTATACCAGACTTCACAAAGTATCTGTGGAGAAGTTTCTGATATTAATTGGGGTGTTGGTACTAAATAGCCTTGAAGGTATTTTCCAACATTAGGATTCAACAATTCTGTGATTTCACCCACAAAAACTAGAAAGGATGAAGGAGGGAAATTTCGATCAATAAAATACATGGCTGAAATTCTGTGAATCAGGAGATTTTCCAGAAAATGTTGTTTGAAGTTGGACTAGAGTTAATCCTTCCAGCTGCTTTTGTTACAAGATAAGTTGTTGAATCATGTAATGTGACAATGGCTGTGCAAACAGCAACTAAAATTTTGGATAGGATGTAAACAGCCAACCGCAACACGGACAAACTACCAGCACAATTGTTTTAGTCCTTGGAATAGACCACAAAGCCAGGGACCCAGAACTAAACCCAGACCATTAAAACATCCCAATGTATTGCTGGGTCTGTTTCAAAGAGCTGGATGGCTTTTTCTTTTAGCTTAGTCATGGTTATTTACTTGACTGTATTTATGAGGTGTAGAAAGAACCATTTTGCTATAGCATAAGCACTCGCTCGGGAATTCCTTAAAAGGAAATCAAGGATAATACCAAACTTGGCTGATGGATTTTAAATGGTTTGTTGAGTCTTTAAAGCAGAAGTGATGTTCACATAAGAAACAGTATCCTAGAAGAGCACAGCCCCATTGGTAATATAAGTAGCCTTCATTTTAACAGGAGTGAGTCAATCATTGGTACCTTAAGTTGGTCAGATTTTCTAAGTAGAGCGAAATAATTTCTGCAAAGCAGGCTGGAGTGTTTCTGAAAAAACAGAAGACAGACTACTATAGTAATGATAGTGTTGAAATTAGTACATGTGTCTGATGAGCTATGTCTAGCTGATAAGGATATAATGACCTCAATGGAAGCATTTCATTGAGTAGGGTTAAGATCCACTTTTTACAAGATTAAAGGTTGGCGTTAATAATGTAAAGGTAATTTAAGTACCAGATAAGACCTCTAAAAGAGAATTGACTTTCTGAAATATTTAAGTAATGCTTGTCAACTTTTTTCAATATTATTTTCTAAAGAGCCTTTTTAGACGTTTTGTTTCTAATTGCCATACCCAAGAAATTTTAATACCATATAGATGCATACCTGTTCATGTACCACGTGTAGAACCATGATTATACATAAAAACGGTAAGACATTTTTAATTCATAAGAACAGATTTTTGCCTCTGTGGGGGTGATACCACTCCTGCTGAGAATGCATGTTTTAAAGAGACAGCTGTTAAATCCATGACAGCAGGGTTGGATGGAGGATGACAGAGCCAATAATCAGTTAATTGAAAGTGGTAGAAATGGTCTGAAGAAAATGCACAAGAGAATTTTGTTTCTCTTTGAGCAACTGAAGACCATAGGTGCCAACAGTAGAAAGATGGAGAGGAAGCATGTTGAGAAATTGGTCTCTTGTCAATATGATATGCTACAGTACAGTAGTAGGCAAGGTTAAAGAAGAGCAAACAGAAAGGAATAGGATGAAGAAGAATCACAAAATTGATTTTGTTTGTTCATGCTGCGTGGCAGTTTTCTACTCTCTAGAGCTTTCTGATTTTAGAAGACAGTTAAGTATCCTCAGTTGAAAGTCTCCCAATTCAACGGACACTCAGCAATTAAAAGAAGATGATATGCAGTGGTCAAAAGAAAATGAGGTCTGTCTTTTTAAGAAACATGAATCCAAGGATCAACCTCTTGGAATTTTACTGCTATGCTGGTTGTTACTGTACCTGCAAAGTTCCTTTCTGTAGAAGGGTAAGGGTGGATTTTTTTAAATGGGGTTTCTTTCAGAAGACTACACTTCCATGTTCAAGGTCATGAGTAGTTATTTTAGAAATGATTTTTGTACCTGTTTAATGATAAGACTGATGATATCTAGTCATATCCATTCACCATAGGGAAGTATCCCAAATTCATGAAGTGGCCTGGAATTAAGCCCTAAGAAACAATCTATGTATGTCATCAAGGCTTATGGCAATATCTTAGGCCTTGGAAGTTATAAAGTCTGAGAGCATTGCCAATTTTTGGTTTTGAATTCCATTTGTTATCTCTATTTTTTACTAAAGATTGCAAATAGGAACAATGAAGTTTTTGAGTAGAAAGTAAAGCCTTACCAAGGTATTTAATAACATTCTCAGTGAAAGGTAGTCCTCAAAATAAGCAATGACCAAGCATACTACAACGTGCCTATTATTTGTATAAATGTTGATCTTTGTTTCTTTTTACCTGGGAGGCTCACATGAGGACAATGAACTCAGTTATATGAACTGATATAAATTCCAGTAGAGTTTCATGTTCCAAGATTGAATTTGAATCTGTAATCGTATAGCCTGTTTGATAATTTCAAGTTTTTGTTTTTAAATGCAAACCATTATAAAACAAAATTAAATCAGAATTACTCAAGGAAATCTATGTTAAGCCTATGTAAAGCCTAGAAAATATTTTCATACAGATTAAATCATTGAGAGGTTTTTTTTTCTTTAGTAGAGGAAGGAGTCCTGGAGTCAGCATGTTACAGTGGTGGATACTGATAGGTGAAGACGAGAGAAATAGTATGGGAACTTTAACTGCAAGTTTATTAATTTATTTCATAAGGTATAAGAAGAGTGCCCCAACCGGGCACAGTGGCTCATGCCTGTAATCCTAGCACTTTGGGAGGCCAAGGCGGGTGGATCATCTGAGGTCAGGAGTTCACACCAGCCTGGCCAACATGGCGAAAACCCCATCTCTACTAAAAATACGAAAAAAAAAAAAATTAGCCGGGCATGGTGGCAGGTGCTTGTAATCCCAGCTACTGGGGAGGCTGAGGGAGGAGAATCACTTGAACCCGGGAGGCGGAGGTTGCAGTGAGCCGAGATTGCACCATTGCATTCCAGCCTGGGTGACAGGAGTGACTCCATCTCAAAAAAAAAAAAAAAAAAAAAAAAAAAAGAATGCCACTAATTGACAAGAGTTTATAAATCTAGGCTGTAAAAAGCAAAATATTTTTGTAAACAATTATACCAGTCTATGCTTAAATATGAATATGCATCTTTCAATTTGAAAAGTATACAATCATTGAAACACATTTACATTGTATCTTTCAACATTTGTAATCAACCTAAGAAGACAGCACTTTCTTCTAGATTAACCAGCTTTTAAATTTTGACTTACACTTGTTAAACGAAAGTATTCTCACAGTGGCTGTAAAATGATCAAATTTTGAATACAAACAAAGTACATTATTTTTATTACTCTTTCCTCATTTCTTTGAATAAAACAAAGGAAAAAATATGTTACTTGGGGGCCTTTCCAAGAAACCTGAAAATTTGATTGTACATAAAAAGACTTCACAACCATTCTATTCTTTCTAATTTGGGGCCTAAATTTCAGAAAGGCAAAATTGAGTATGGTCAAAAGAAACAAGATATAAACACAATACTGTGTTTTATAGATATACCACCACAAGGGCAAAGATTATCAGGAACTTTTAACATTCCCAAAGACAAGTTGTTTGTTAAAATACATCAAGAGCAAAGTTATCAGAATAGATTGCTAGAAAAAAATGGGTATCTGTTATCTGAACACAGAAAATTTGCTCATTTTACAGAAAAAAAGGACAAATCTAATTTTACTAATGTGTACTATTTATGTGAACATTTACAGTAAAGAATTTAACATGTTTCTATGCATGCGTTTTCACATATAAAGATATATATATGCAAACAGATGATAAATTTAACTAAAGCCTTAAAAATATAATAATTAACTGATAAGTATGTTAAATAGAGCAATGTCTATATGATATTGAATTTGTCATCCTAGTAAAGTATTAAGATGTCCTTAAATAACAGATACTAATTAGTATCTTGTATACATATTCATGTTTCTCTGTAAATAATGAACCAAAACTGTTCAATCATTTATATTAATTCCCAGGTTCAACCATGCTGATAATTCTTTATATAAATTTTCCTGTTAGATTGCTGGTATGATTTCTGTCTTCTAAATGGATCCTGACCAATACGAACACCAAATTAGTTTCATTACTCATTGAGCATGCCTGCATTTGGCAGTGCCAATATATTTTCTCAGGATTTGAATGGAAAGAATATACTGTATTACCGAGTTTACTCAATATTCAAAAATAATCAAAACCTACAAACCCCAAGCCTGTTTGAACAACAAATTAAATATACATGTCTTCAGGCTAAATTTTTCACTCCCACTTCAAACCAAGTATAAACTGAATTTTAACACAATACATAAGCAGGACATCTTCAACATTGCTTTGTTTAATTCTCCAGGGATTATCTAGATAACTATTATCAAGCTCTACAAAATATAATAATACTTAACCTAACCCCCTACAAACAAATAATCTTCTGAATAGAGTCTAAAAACTTACCTACATAGATATGGTTTCTTACCTTTAAATTCTTGATAACATAGCAGCAGTTTTCCTGGTGGGCACTGATGTGGGCAGACCTGTAACATCACAAAATAAATAGCCCTCATTCTTGACTCTCTCAAGACAGAGCTGTGGCTGTGATATCTTGGAAGAAACAAAAATCACAGAATGCAAGGTTATTTTTACGTCCTTTCTCACATTAGTATTAAGTGATTTTGGCCAAAGAGCAAGTTTTCGTGAACTGATTAGTCCATCTATTTATTATCATCATGTTAATACTAAATATTTACAATCGATAAGGTGCATTTTGGGCACTCAGTGGGTTGCAAGGTATGACCACAGTTAGGTACAACAATACATAACATAGTTCTTGCCCACTTACAATCTGTAATCTATTTCAATACAAATAGTTTATGAGAAAAAAAAGTTTAAATTACAGTTTTCTTTTCATACCCCAAAGAACCCCTTTCTACTTGCAACGTGAGTTCAACCATGGGCATAGACTACTTTTTTCGTTTGCTTTTTTTTTTAACTTTAATTTTAGGTTCAGGGGTGCATGTGCAGGTTTGTTATATAAGTAAACTCATGTCACAGGGGTTTATTGTACAGATTATTTCATCATCCAGATCTTAAGCCTGGCACTCAATAGTTGTTTTTTCTGTTCTTCTTCCTCCTCCCACACTCTACCCTTAAAGAAGCTCCAGTGTCTGTTGTTCCCTTTGTGTCCATGAGTTCTTATCATTTAGCTCCCACTTACAGGTGAGAACATGCTGTATTTGGTTTTCCGTTCCTGCGTTAGTTTGCTAAGGATAATGGCCTCCTACAAAAGACATGATCTCATTCTTTCTTATGGCTGCATTGTATTCCATGGTGTATA
Source organism: Gorilla gorilla gorilla (assembly GCF_029281585.2). NCBI lineage: Eukaryota > Metazoa > Chordata > Mammalia > Primates > Hominidae > Gorilla > Gorilla gorilla. Next base: position 25,002,109 of record NC_073234.2, on the reverse strand, counting down.
TGTACCACATTTTATTTATCCCATCTGTCGTTAATGGAAATTTAGGTTAATTTCATGTCTCTGCTATTATAAATAGTGCTGCAATGAACATTCGTGTGCATGTGTCTTTATGGTAGAATGATTTATATTCCTCTGGGAATATACCCAGTAATGAAATTGCTGGGTCGAATGGTAGCTCTGTTTTTAGCTACGTCATACTGCTTTCCACAATGGTTGAACTAATTTACATTCCTGCCAACAGCGCATAAGTGTTCCCTTTTCTCTGCAACCTCACCAGCATCTGTTAGTTTTTGACTTTTTAATAATAGACTCTTATGTTCACTAAATTCTAAGAAGCCAGAACTGGTAATGAACTCAGAGACTAACTATTGGCAACTAACACAACTAAGGAAAACAGGCTTGAGAGGTAAAGTAATATATAGAATCACAGAGGCATTGAAAATTTCGGAATTAGAATACAAATATTTGATTATTAGGGCAAGCCACATTACATATACAACCTAAGAAACCAACATTCTTAGTGGTTAAGAAGTACAGTCCCTGAAGCCAGCCTGATGAGTTCTCATCCTGAATCTGCCACTTATTAGCTACCTGACCTTGAACAACTTAACTAATCCCTCTATGCGTCAGTTTCCTCATTTGTAAAATGGGTACAATAGCAATCGTAATTACCACTTAGGACTGATAGTGAGCTTCAACTGAGGTTCACATGTAAAGCACTTAGAAGTGTCTAGAACATGGTAAGTGTGACTTTAATTATTACAGAACTTTGTTTTAGGAAACATCTTGAAAGACATCTTTCCCAACCTTTTACCACAGTCAGTAATTTTTTTTTTATTATACTTTAAGTTTTAGGGTACATGTGCACATTGTGCAGGTTAGTTACATATGTATATATGTGCCATGCTGGTGCACTGAACCCACTAACTCGTCATCTAGCATTAGGTATATCTCCCAATGCTATCCCTCCCCCCTCCCCCCACCCCACAACAGTCCCCAGAGTGTGATATTCCCCTTCCTGTGTCCATGTGATCTCATTGTTCAATTCCCACCTATGAGTGAGAATATGTGGTGTTTGGTTTTTTGTTCTTGCAATAGTTTACTGAGAATGATGTTTTCCAATTTCATCCATGTCCCTACAAAGGACATGAACTCATCATTTTTTATGGCTGCATAGTATTCCACGGTGTATATGTGCCACATTTTCTTAATCCAGTCTATCATTGTTGGACATTTGGGTTGGTTCCAAGTCTTTGCTATTGTGAATAATGCCACAATAAACATACGTGTGTATGTGTCTTTATAGCAGCATGATTTATAGTCCTTTGGGCATATACCCAGTAATGGGATGGCTGGGTCAAATGGTATTTCCAGTTCTAGATCCCTGAGGAATCGCCACACTGACTTCCACAATGGTTGAACTAGTTTACAGTCCCACCAGCAGTGTAAAAGTGTTCCTATTTCTTCACATCCTCTCCAGCACCTGTTGTTTCCTGACTTTTTAATGATTACCATTCTAACTGGTGTGAGATGGTATCTCATTGTGGTTTTGATTTGCATTTCTCTGATGGCCAGTGATGATGAGCATTTTTTCATGTGTTTTTTGGCTGCATAAATGTCTTCTTTTGAGAAGTGTCTGTTCATATCCTTCGCCCACTTTTTGATGGGGTTGTTTGTTTTTTTCTTGTAAATCTGTTTGAGTTCATTGTAGATTCTGGATATTAGCCCTTTGTCAGATGAGTAGGTTGCAAAAATTTTCTCCCATTTTGTAGGTTTCCTGTTCACTCTGATGGTAGTTTCTTTTGCTGTGCAGAAGCTCTTTAGTTTAATTAGATCCCATTTGTCAATTTTGTCTTTTGTTGCCATTGCTTTTGGTGTTTTGGACATGAAGTCCTTGCCCATGCCTATGTCCTGAATGGTAATGCCTAGGTTTTCTTCTAGGGTTTTTATGGTTTTAGGTCTAACATTTAAGTCTTTAATCCATCTTGAATTGATTTTTGTATAAGGTGTAAGGAAGGGATCCAGCTTCAGCTTTCTACATATGGCTAGCCAGTTTTCCCAGCACCATTTATTAAATAGGGAATCCTTTCCCCATTGCTTGTTTTTGTCAGGTTTGTCAAAGATCAGATAGTTGTAGATATGCGGCGTTATTTCTGAGGGCTCTGTTCTGTTCCATTGATCTATATCTCTGTTTTGGTACCAGTACCATGCTGTTTCAGTTACTGTAGCCTTGTAGTATAGTTTGAAGTCAGGTAGTGTGATGCCTCCAGCTTTGTTCTTTTGGCTTAGGATTGACTTGGCGATGCGGGCTCTTTTTTGGTTCCATATGAACTTTAAAGTAGTTTTTTCCAATTCTGTGAAGAAAGGCATTGGTAGCTTGATGGGGATGGCATTGAATCTGTAAATTACCTTGGGCAGTATGGCCATTTTCACGATATTGATTCTTCCTACCCATGAACATGGAATGTTCTTCCATTTGTTTGTATCCTCTTTTATTTCCTTGAGCAGTGGTTTGTAGTTCTCCTTGAAGAGGTCCTTCACATCCCTTGTAAGTTGGATTCCTAGGTATTTTATTCTCTTTGAAGCAATTGTGAATGGGAGTTCACTCATGATTCGGCTTTCTGTTTGTCTGTTGCTGGTGTATAAGAATGCTTGTGATTTTTGTACATTGATTTTGTATCCTGAGACTTTGCTGAAGTTGCATATCAGCTTAAGGAGATTTTGGGCTGAGACAATGCGGTTTTCTAGATATACAATCATGTCGTCTGCAAACAGGGACAATTTGACTTCCTCTTTTCCTAATTGAATAACTTTTATTTCCTTCTCCTGCCTAATTGCCCTGGCCAGAACTTCCAACACTATGTTGAATAGGAGTGGTGAGAGAGGGCATCCCTGTCTTGTGCCAGTTTTCGAAGGGAATGCTTCCAGTTTTTGCCCATTCAGTATGATATTGGCTGTGGGTTTGTCATAGATAGCTCTTATTATTTTGAAATACGTCCCATCAATACCTAATTTATTGAGAGTTTTTAGCATGAAGGGTTGTTGAATTTTGTCAAAGGCTTTTTCTGCATCTATTGAGATAATCATGTGATTTTTGTCTTTGGCTCTGTTTATATGCTGGATTACATTTATTGATTTGCGTATATTGAACCAGCCTTGCATCCCAGGGATGAAGCCCACTTGATCATGGTGGATAAGCTTTTTGATGTGCTGCTGGATTCGGTTTGCCAGTATTTTATTGAGGATTTTTGCATCAGTGTTCATCAAGCATATTGGTCTAAAATTCTCTTTTTTTGTTGTGTCTCTGCCTGGCTTTGGTATCAGAATGATGCTGGCCTCATAAAATGAGTTAGGGAGGATTCCCTCTTTTTCTATTGATTGGAATAGTTTCAGAAGGAATGCTACCAGTTCCTCCTTGTACCTCTGGTAGAATTCAGCTGTGAATCCATCTGGTCCTGGACTCTTTTTGGTTGGTAAGCTATTGATTATTGCCACAATTTCAGATCCTGTTATTGGTCTATTCAGAGATTCAACTTCTTCCTGGTTTAGTCTTGGGAGAGTGTATGTGTCGAGGAATTTATTCATTTCTTCTAGATTTTCTAGTTTATTTGCGTAGAGGTGTTTGTAGTATTCTATGATGCTGGTTTGTATTTCTCTGGGATTGGTGGTGATATCCCCTTTATCATTTTTTATTGCGTCTATTAGATTCTTCTCTCTTTTTTTCTTTATTAGTCTTGCTAGCAGTCTATCAATTTTGTTGACCCTTTCAAAAAACCAGCTCCTGGATTCATTAATTTTTTGAAGGGCTTTTTGTGTCTCTATTTCCTTCAGTTCTGCTCTGATTTTAGAACTTTAAAATTGTGTAGCATCGCTTTTCTGACATCATTCTTTTTCCTACCTTTTAATCTTTGCATGTCTTTTAAAATCAGATTACCTGATACACAATATATCCTTTGGTGGGATTTCGATGGAGTTGCATTAAAAGTATAGATGAATTTGGGAAGAATTGAAGTCTTTATTAAGTATTTCTACCCATGGATCCATGTATTTCTTCATTGATTTAGGTCTTCTGTGATTTTGTTTACAGCATTTTGTACATTTTCAGAATACAGATCTTATATAGACTTAATCATTTCATTTTTTCAGAGAGAGAACAAATGCAATTATTTTAAAATGTTGATTTTCTGTTAGTTATTGTTAGTATATACAAATTAAATTGAGTTTTGTATTTTGAACCTGTGCTACTTCTGGAATGTGTGTGTGTGTGTGTGTGTGTGTGTGTGTGTGTGTGTGTGCGCGCGTTTATGTAGTCCTTGGAATACACCATAACCAAGTGGGTTCTTCCTGGGAATGCAAGACTGCTTCAATACTTGAAGATCAGTCAATGTAATCTGCCATAGTAATAATCTAACAAGAAAATCAACATGATCACATCAATTGATATAGAAAAAAAATTTACAGAATTCAACATATTTTCCTATTACAGATTTTCTGCAAACTAGGAATAGAAGCAAGCTTCTTAACCTGATGTATGGCACCTTTAAAAAGCTTACAGCAAACATCTTACTTAGTGATGAAAAACTGATTGCCTTCCCCATAAGATTGAGAACCAGGCAAGGATGTTTACTCTCATCACTCCTATCCAACATGGTACTGGAAGTCCTAGCTAATAGAATAAGGGAAGAAAATGACACAAAATAAAGGTAGTAAGATTAGAAAGAAAGAAATTGTCTCTATTCACAAACAAGGTGATTTCTTTTCCTTTTTCTTTTATTTTTTAAGAGACAGGGTCCTTCTCTGTCACCCAGGCTTAAGTGCGATCATGGCTCATTGTATCCTCAAACTCCTGGGCACACACAAATAGTCCTCCTGCCTCAGCCTCCCAAGTAGCTAGGACTACCGGTGCATGCTGCCAAGCCCAGATAATTTTTTTTATTTTTTGGAGACACAGGTAGTCTCATTCTGGTTTCAGCTCTGGAAGGGGCGAAGAACAAGTCCCCAGAGCCCATCCTGTCCTTCGTGGATGACATACTGAGGGCTCAGGAAGACGCTCCCTCACAGCCTGCCCCAGGTTCCAGGCTGAGCCACCTGAGCAGCTGCTTTGGAAAGCCTCTTGTGCCATAGCCATGCTTAGGAAAAAGCATATCTTCCATTCAATTCACCAAGAAACACCAAGAAATAACTGGATACAAAGAATAAAAAATACTCTGCCACACTGGCAGGGCAGGAGGGTGAAAATTGTGCCCCCTCCAAAGGTAATGTCTATAAAAGGATAACTAAGGCCAGCGCCAAAGTCCACCTACAGAAGGCGGGTCTGTCTCAACCCCAGCTGTCAGTCACTGTGAACCTTTAGAACTGGGGCTGAAGCTTCTTCCAGTTGCTTGCTCAGATGTCAGTGAGACCGCTCCACAACAGATAAGGGGAGCTGTGTGTCAGGGAAGTCCCAGCCACTAGGACAAGCTGCACTCCAGGCAGACGTTTCTGTTCTTGTGCAAAGAACAGCGCAATCCATTCAAGTTCACAGGGGCAGGTGGCACTTGAAAATGTCAGGGTCAACTTGCAGGGCAGAAGTTAGCAGGGAAGTCTTCCTGGGGGAGTGGGAGAGCCCAGCAGAGTTTAGGAGGGAGGAGCGACATCGGGGCAATCCTCTGAGTCTCTCTTTCCTCCTCAGGAACTGTCCAGGAAGACCCTGCAGTCTCTCTGCAGGCTCATGGGAGCTCCCAGAACTGAGACAACACACGGATCCAGGACTGCTTCGAAGTCAGTGGGATGCGGCCCTTGAAAGTCCATGTATTGGGTTCCTAGGGCTCTTGTGAAAACATGCCACACCTGGCTGGTTTTAAACAACAGGAGTTTATTCTGTCAGTTGAGAAGGCTAGAAGTGCAAAATCAAGGTATTGACGGGATGAGTTCCAACTAGAGGCTGTGAGGCAGATCAACTCCATGGCTCTCTCCTGGCTTCTGCTGGTTTCTGGCAACAGTTCACTTCCCATGCCTGGTAGACACATCACTCTAACCTCTGCCTCACTTTTTCACGGGCATATTCGCGTGTGTGTGTGTGTGTGTGTGTGTGTGTGGATGTGTGTGTTAAGGACAGCAATCATTAGACCAGATGGGGCCCACTCTAATCCACTGTGAGCTTCTCTTACTTTGGTAACATCTGCAAAGACCCTATTTCCAAACAAGGTCACATGCCATATTCTGGGACTGTCTTCTGAGAGATGTCTCCCCCAGGATCCTTCCAGGTGGAAGGATGCCCTTTGACCTGCAAAGCCAGGCAGAAAACCAGGATCAGGGCAGGACAAGAGGATGCTAGCCTGTGATGGCTCCCACTCAGGTGGGGTGTGAGAAGTGCCTGTGGCCTGGGACACACCAACTTGCTCCCATTACCTCATCTGAGATGGATTGCACAGTGTATGTCCAGGGCCCATCCCGGCACACTGTGCCTTTGCAATGCTGTCTCTGCGCTTTGGAAATTCACTCAGCCCACTGCGTGGGGTGGTCTGAGGTGGGCCACAACCATTTCTCAACCATCCCTGAGTACCTGACCAGTATCCCTCGGGGGTGCCGACTGGCTACATCTGGAGCATGAGGAGCGTGTTTACCTGGTGAGTAAGGATGCAAGCATACAACGTCCTGGCCGATCCTCTGCACAAGCAATGCCTTTGCTCCAACGGGATGGGCAACGTTGGATTAGGCCTGAGGCAGATTTGATCTCGGAAGATACATTCGAGTCTATGTGTTTTGTGCATTTATTTTTGTTTCCTTGAATTAACATGGAGTCCATTTCAACTTTCACTTAGTCTCCTTCTCTCTCTTCCCCCACTTCTCTCTCTCTCTCTCTTTCTTTGTATGTGGAAGAATAGTAACTCTGTGTTCCATAATGTCTAAATACTCAAATTTAGAGTTGACAGCCATACAGCAAATTATTCAAGTTGCTGTCAAAAAAAAATCCCTGCGTTTTCTAGGATTAAAACTGTGAATAGAGTACTGGAAGAAAAAAAAGTCATAGACTCAGATGCAAAATGACAACATTTAATGGGATGATAAGGAAATAAGACTTGACAAGAAACCATAGCCCACTGCAGACTGTTCACGATGTCAGATGGTTCATGATTTTTTTCCAGGTTTGATACAGAAGAATCGGTTTGTTACAAGAAATGCTTTTCCACCTGGGATTTAAAACATCATTTAAACAATAAACACGTTTGTATGTACATATAAATAGATATTTAGATATAAAAACATGCATATATAGGCACATAGACATGTACATACATATACACACATATGTACAAATATATATGCCTAAATTTTTACTGACCTGTCAACTTACAAAACAAAAATGAGAGATTTATAAAAGGTACATATATAGCTGTGAATTCTTTAAAGCTATTTTTAAAGAAATTAATATAATCTTAATGATTATCACATTACTCATGCAGTACACAGCTACACAAGTCTAATGAAGTACCAGACACTTCTCTTTCTTCAACTATTGTCCTATCTTAGTTAGGTTTTCATTTTCTTACTAGATGTGTTTTCAATGGTTTATGATGTAATAAAATTTCTTTACCTCTTCCAGTAATTGCTTTGTCTCTCTCGGAAACTGAACTATTGTCGATGTTGTAAAAAGCTAGGGCATATTCTTCTGAAAAAATAAACGGAACATGTATTTTTATTAAATAGATGATATAAGCACATTAGATCTAATCTTTCCAATAATTTTGAAATAGAGACAATTACTTTCCCATTTTATACATCCAGAAATATGCTAATAATATTTAAGACACTTGATGAAATATATTCTATTAGTAAATGATAGAGACAGAATTCAAACACTCCACAAACTTCACACAGCATTCAACAATAATTAAATAGAACCAACCTTCCAGGGAACAGTTGTATGGTCTCTACAACATCTTAGTGTATGTTTTAGAAATTAATCTATCAAATTTTTAAGTTAACATTTCAGAATATTCCCCACTCCTCTTTTTAAGTCAAAGTCCACAGAAGTAGCTTGGAACAGTCAGTCTTAGCATGAACAACAATGACAATAACAAAAAGACCTGGAAGCTTAGTGTGGCTTGTATTTCAAGTTCAAGTGGAGCCCTGTCAGGTCATATTGCAAGGATTCTGGTGTTGAAAAACTCTGGTAACTGGAAAATGGGTTCAGTCAGAAGACACATCATGGGATAAAGAAACCAGTATACAAAGTAATGCCATCTATTGTTTACTCTGTGAAGACGGAGGTTGATTTTGGAAAGTTTAGTAGCTCAGGGAATGTTAGATATAAATACCACATTCAATAACCTTAGGGCATGGCTGTTGCTTGCCTACCTTTTTCGTAATAATCGTAGACCATGACTGGGGCTGGCTGAATGTTGAACACAAGGTTGCTCTGCTCAACAGAAAAAGGGAAACTGTCTGCTCGACCAAAAACCTATCATGACACAAATTATAATTACATTGTAGCAGGTCTGAGAAAAGATAATCACTGAGAAAATTATCCGCAGAACTTTATGATCTACAGAATTAAATAGATCTAGGGTATGATTAACTTACATATTGGAAAAATAATGAGTTGTTAACCTTAAATCATATAAAATTTCAAGTTCCTTTGCTTACATTGAGGTGAGAGGAATTTAGCTGGAAGTCTTAGAGGAATGTAGGCATTTATGTGAGTGGTAACAATACACATAGAAAGGATGTCTCTAAAGCGCATGCCACAGTTTGGCGTTTCCTCAGTAAAATAAAAATAGAACTACCCTAGGATCCAGCAATCCCATTTCTGGGTATGCATCCAAAGAAAATGAGATGAATATTTTGAAGAGACAGCTGCAGTCCCATGCTAATTCTTTCATTAATCACAATAGCCAACATAAGGAATCAACCTAAGTGTTCGAAACAGATGAATGGATAATGAAACTGAGGCATATACACATACAAATTATTCGGCCTTAAAAAAGGAAAGAATTTCTGCCATTTGTAACAACACTGAAGAACTTGGAGGACATTATGTGGAATGAAACAAACCAGATACACACAAAAAACACTGCAGGATCTCACCTGTAAGTTAAATCTAAAGTTGAGTTCATAGATGCAGAAAGTAGAATGGCAGTTATCAGGGATGGGAAAATGGGGAGATGCTGGTCAAAGGATAGAAAGCTTCAGCTGTGCAGGATGAATACATTCTACAAATCTCGGGTACAGCAGTGGCCTACAGTTAATGCCGTACTGTAGATGTAATATTCCCTAAGGGAGTAGATCTTAAGTGCTTTGTCACAAAAAAAGAAGAGGTAACTGTGTGAAAAGAGGGATGTGTTAGTCAGCTAATTCACATATAGTCACGCTAGATGATAACAATCAGCTCACTATATATATCAAAACGTCAACCACATACCTTCAATACACAACTGTAATTTCAAAAAATTATGGCAAACTTTGTAACAGTTTAGTCAAATTATAAAATAATTACATATCTACTCTGTGACCAGACTGTGTTTGATAGGGAGATGATGTTTCTAAAATGGAAAGCTATCTAGTCACATAGCCAGGGCATATATGAAATAGCCTTGCAACTTGCAAGGAGAAGATGATCAGTGGGATAAAACACTGGTAATCCTTAACGTCCCTTATTATTTCCTTTTACAAATCCTATCATACATATCTATAAGAAATTGAAGCATCCAATTATCCTTGGAAGGAAAAAAGAAAAACTTTTTCTTTTTTTTATTATACTTTAAGTTTTAGGGCACATGTGCATATCGCGCAGGTTAGTTACATATGTATACATGTGCCATGCTGGTGCGCTGAACCCACTAACTCGACATCTAGCATTAGGTATATCTCCTGATGCTATCCCTCCCCCCACCCCACAACAGTCCCCAGAGTGTGATATTCCCCTTCCTGTGTCCATGTGAACTCATTGTTCAATTCTCACCTATGAGTGAGAATATGTGGTGTATGGTTTTTTGTTCTTGCAATAGTTTACCCAGCCATCCCATTACTGGGTATATACCCAAAGGACTATAAATCATGCTGCTATAAAGACACATGCACACGTATGTTTATTGCGGAATTATTCACAATAGCAAAGACTTGGAACCAACCCAAATGTCCAACAATGATAGAAAATGTGGCACATATACACCATGGAATACTATGCAGCCATAAAAAATGATGAGTTCATGTCCTTTGTAGGGACATGGATGAAATTGGAAATCATCATTCTCAGTAAACTCTGGCAAGGAAAAAAGAAAAACTTTAAAGAAAAAAAAATATAGCTAAACTTACATTTTCCAAGTAGAAAAGAACATGGTCATTCTTGACTTCAGTCTTCATCACTTGGCCCTTGTTTTCAAGCTTTGAAGAAATTGTTAGGGAAGGATAGAGAATAGATATTAGAATAAATGACAGCGCCACTGCAGAACTGAATGTCCACTCTTTTCTACGTCACGTTTTGTTTTATGGAACATTCCTTGGTGCCATGATGTTTTCATAAACACAGGTAGCAACTAAAGAAAAATATATGATGAACCATGGGAAATACTGACTGCTAATTGGTACAAATTAAGTACACCAGCTCTCCAGTGTTAGCGCAAAAATACAAAGGTGAATGTTGAAGAAGAATTCTGTAGTTTTGTTTTGCAAAACTACGGCTAAACAAGTATTTATTTTATCTTTATACTCTATGTAGCTGTCTTTGTGCTGAAAGATTAGGCTTCTATTATTTACCTCTTCAATGGATGACATGGTTGGAGTAAATCCTGATAGCATTTTTACATCTATAACCACCATACTGGATTTATTGCAAATTCCAGTGTATCTGAAAATTTTAAGAAAACACTCGTTTAGATATCAATTTTAAAAGGTGACTTATCTCATAATGAGCGTGCCAGGTGGATAAATACTAATTGGCTAGAAATCTGGAGGACAGGTAAAAGCTGAAGAGAAAATATCGGAAGAAAGTCATTTTCAAGCATCTGTGAATAGGCACGACCAGAATGATAATGAAAGAGATGATACATAGCAAGAGAAATTGGAGCAAATAATGAATTATCTGGACATGAAATCTTCCCCAAACCCTGCTTTTAAGCTTACCTGCAGTCTCAAAGTTTGAACTGATAAACAGAGCTTCTAAATCTTTTACATATACTTAGGTTAGTGTTAGAGCTGCATAACACTTAGAGGACATCTTTGCTTAAAAGGTGGTATATAAGCATAATTATAGAGTAGATATGTCCCCAGGAGAACTTCTAGCTCAGTTTCCCGCTTCTGGATAAGACTATTGGGGTGTGAAGTTAAGAGTTCCATAGTTCATCAGGGCATGGTTGCTCACACCTGTAATCCCAGCACTTTTGCAGGCCAAGGTGGGTGGATCACTTGAGGGTCAGAGTTCAAGACCAGCCTGGCCAATATGGCAAAACTCTGACTCTACTAAAAATAGAAAAATTAGCCAGATGTGGTGGTGCACACCTCTAATCCCAGCTACTCAGGAGGCTGAGCCATAAGAATCCCTTGAACCCAGGAGCTGGAAATTGCAGTGAGCTGAGATTGTGCCACTGTGCCACTGTAGCCACTGTACTGCAACCTGGGTGACAAAGTAAGACTCTGTCTCAAAAAAAAAAAAAAAAAAAAAAAAACCAAAAAAGAAAAAGAGTTCCCCAATTCATTGAGTTCTTAGCCCTGGAGCTCAAGCGATCTTTATTTAGAAATTCTAAAAAATATCTCCCAAACTAATTTTACTCAATGTTTTCCACATATTAACTAAGGCTAAGAGCCTTTAGCATCTATCAATCATGCTTGAATTCAAGAGGATCATTTCCTTTTTCTATTCTGAAAAGTAAAAATCTAAAATGTTACTCTTTACAGTTACAAAATAAACATTGGTGGGCTTGCTACTATATGACCATGCATGCTTGTCTTGAGAAAGAAATATAGAATCTCTGTTTTTCAAAACTAGGAGTACTTCCATTCAACAGAATAAAAAGTATCATTGAAACATCAGTGCAGTGAAAGCTTTCAAATCCTGCTCACATACACTGCATGTTTTCTTGCCTCATTTTAGCTCTGATTTAGCTGAAGATGTACTAAATTGTGGTGTCCGGACAGAGGGCTAAAAAGTGACTGTGCTGTAGAATTGTCACCACCAACATGAGAACTCATCATATTACCATGATTTATATTTTGTTATTTCACTACTGTTTGAACATTTAAAATATTTTACCATCTTGTTCACATGGGAGTTACTATCAAAATATGACACTTACTTGAGGGTCACTGTGAGGTCAAAAACAGTCGAAGAGTAGTTCTTTACTATTTCCAAGGAAAGAGAAAATCCAGATGCCTTCTTAGGTAGAACATTGTACTTAAGGGTGGCCTAGAAAGGATAGCAAATTAGAAGAAAACCCATCCTGTATTAAGAATTATACAGTCTGACTATAGTCAGTAGTAATGTAATTTTACATTTTAAAATAACTAAGAGTATACTTCGATCATTTGTAACACAATGGATAAATGCTTGAGGTGATGCATACCCCACTTGCCCTGATGTGATTCTTACACATTGCATGCCTGTATCATGCATCCGGTAAAAATTTACACCTACTATGTACCCAAAAAAATTAAAAATAAAACATTTTTAAAAAGAAAGAACCTATTGTTTATTTCTATTACTCATGCAGTTTACATCTTTATCATCAGGTAATCAGGTTAAATTCTTTAGTTTTCAGAATAATGTAATTTAATGAAGACAGAATACTTTCTAATAGCAATATTCCTCAAGAAACTTCTTAGACAGCTGAGTACCTTTTCATAAAGTAACTTGCAATTTTGGCTATTGATCATGTAAATACACAAAACGGTCAAATAACACTTCACGTAGAAATGAAGAGACAGTCCGACTCTTTTACTGGCAAACACTCATCACCCCCTTAGGCAGATTTCTGTTAGCTGGATAAATGTACAACCCTGTCCTTCCACTTCTACTGTGTATTGTCCAGGTGCCTGTGTTACTTCTGAACGTTGGACCAGTAGGCGGTTATGACCGTTAACCTGGAAAATCTCACTGGATCCTTCACTGCTAAAGGTGACAGTGTTTTGATTCTTAAGAGGAGAGCCCCTCTTCCACCCCTGGCTCTTAGGATCCCCATCGCAGGGCGGGGAGGCACCCACCGCGAGGCGGAGACTGAGAGCCAGACCCTCCCACCCCCGGCTCTTAGGACTCGCATCGCAAGGAGGGGAGGCACGCCACGCGAGGCGAGGCGGGGACTGAGAGCCAGCACCCCTTCCCCCACCGGCTTAGGACCCCCATTGCGGATCCTAAGATCCATAGGACCCACCTGGAGGACTGTGGGTATTAGGTGTCCAAGAAGAAAGTTCAGATCTGCCGACGGCAGGTACCTTACCTGGGATTTACTATCCGACAGGGGTCCGAACACAGCCCGGGATCAGACAGAAAGCAGGTCATTTGCAATCTACCCGAGCCAGCCCCTCTTCGCCCAAGGGCTCGTAGGATCCCTAACGCTGCAGGGGGAGGCTCCCCCCGCGTGGCGGGAACTGAGAGCCAGCCCCACTTCCCCCCTGGCTCTTCGGACCCCCATCGCAGTGGGGGGAGGCAACCCCGTGAGGCGGGAACTGAGAGCCAGCCCCTCTTCCCCCACTGGCTTTTGGGACCCGCATCGCAGGGGGGAGGCACCACCCGCGAGCCAGGCACTGAGAGACAGCCCCTCTTCACCCCTGGCTCTTAGGATCCCCATCGCAGGGGGGGGAGGAACCCCCTGCGAGGCGGAGACTGACAGCCATCCCCTCCCACCCCCGGCTCTTAGGACTCCCATCGCAGTGGGGGAAGGCACCCCCCGCGAGGCGGGGGCTGAGAGCCAGCCATTCTTGCCCCCCTGGTTCTTAGGACACCCTTCGGAGGGGGGGTGGCACCCCCCGCGAGGCGGGGACTGAGAGCCAGCCCCTCTTCCCCCCTTGTCTCTTAGGACTGCCATCGCAGCGGGGGAGGCACTCCTTACGAGGTGGGGACTGAGAGCCAGCCCCTCCCACCCCCGGCTCTTAGGACCCCCATCGCAGGGGGGGTGGCAGCCCCCGCGAGGCGGGGACTGAGAGCCAGCCCCTCTTCTCCCCCTGGCTCTTAGGACCCCCATCGCAGGGGGGGAGGCACCACCCGAGAGACGGGGACTCAGAGCCAGCCCCTCTTCCCCCCCTGGCTCTTAGGATCCCCATCGCAAGGGGGGAAGGCACCCCCCGAGAGTCGGGGACTGAGAGTCAGCCCCTGTTCCCCCCTGACTCTTAGAACCCCCATCGCAGGGGGGGAAGGCACCCCCCGCGAGGTGGGGACCGAGAGCTAGACCCGCTTCCCCCACTTGGCTCTTGGCACCCCCATCGCAGGGGGGGGAGGCACCCCCCGCGAGGCGGGGACTAAGAGCGAGCCCCTCTTCCCCCCCTGGCTTAGGACTCACATCGCGGATCCCAAGATCCTTAGGACCCACCTGGAGGACTGTGGGTATTAGGTGCCCAAAAAGAAAGCTCAGATCTTCCGTCTGCAGGTACCTTACTTGGGATTTACTATCCGACATGTATCCGAACGCAGCTCGGGATCAGAAAGAAAGCAGGTCATTGGCAATCTACCAGAGTCAGCCCCTCTTCCCCCCCTTGCTCTTAGGACCCCCATCGCAGCGGGGCAGGCACACATCGCAAGGCGGGAACGGAGAGCCAGCCCCACTTCCCCCCTGGCTCTTGGGACCCACATCGCTGTGCGGGGAGGCACCCCACGCGAAGCGACGACTGAGATCCTGCCCCTCTTCCCCCCAAGGCTCTTCGGACCCCCATCGCAGGGGGGGGAGGCACCCCCTGGGAGGTGGGGACTGAGAGCCAGCCCCTCTTCCCCCCCTGGCTCTTAGGTCCCGCATTGCGGGGGGGGGAAGCACTCCCCACGAGGCGGGGACTGAGAACCAGCGCCTCTCCCCCCACGGCTCTTGGGACCCCCATCGCAGGGGTGGGAGGCACTCCCAGCGAGGCGGGAACTGAGAGCCAGCCCCTCTTCCCCCACTGGCTTTTGGGACCCGCATCGCAGTGGGGGAGGCACCACCAGCGAGCCAGGGACTGAGAGACAGCCCCTCTTCACCCCTGGCTCTTAGGATCCCCATCGCAGGGCGGGGGAGGAACCCCCTGCGAGGCGGAGACTGACAGCCATCCCCTCCCACCCCCGGCTCTTAGGACTCCCATCGCAGTGGGGGGAGGCACCCCACGCGAGGCGGGAACTGAGAGCCAGCCATTCTTGCCCCCCTGTTTCTTAGGACACCCTTCGGAGGGGGGGTGGCACCCCCCGCGAGGCGGGGACTGAGAGCCAGCCCCTCTTCCCCCCTTGTCTCTCAGGACTGCCATCGCAGCGGGGGAGGCACTCCTTACGAGGTGGGGACTGAGAGCCAGCCCCTCCCACCCCCGACTCTTAGGACCCCCATCGCAGGGGGGGAGGCAACCCCCGCGAGGAGGGGACTGAGAACCAGCCCCTCTTCCCCCCCGGCTCTTAGGACCCCCATCGCAGGAGGGGGCGGCACCCACCGCGAGGCGGCGACTGAGATCCAGACCCTCTTCCCCCAACTGGCTCTTAGGACCCCCATCGCAGGGGGGTGAGGCACCCCCGCGAGGCGGGGACTG
This sequence comes from Gorilla gorilla gorilla, assembly GCF_029281585.2. Taxonomy (NCBI): domain Eukaryota; kingdom Metazoa; phylum Chordata; class Mammalia; order Primates; family Hominidae; genus Gorilla; species Gorilla gorilla. The sequence goes on along the minus strand of NC_073234.2, from coordinate 24,986,443 downwards.
AGAGCCAGCCCCTCTTCCCCCACTGGCTTTTGGGACCCGCATCGCAGGGGGGGAGGCACCACCCGCGAGCCGGGCACTGAGAGACAGCCCCTCTTCACCCCTGGCTCTTAGGATCCCCATCGCAGGGGGGGGGAGGAACCCCCCACGAGGCGGAGACTGACAGCCATCCCCTCCCACCCCCGGCTCTTAGGACTCCCATCGCAGTGGGGGGAGGCACCCCCCGCGAGGCGGGGACTGAGAGCCAGCCATTCTTGCCCCCCTGGTTCTTAGGACACCCTTCGCAGGGGGGTAGCACCCCCCGTGAGGCGGGGACTGACAGCCGGCCCCTGCTCCCCCCTGACTCTTAAGACCCCCTTCGCAGGGGGGGGAAGGCACCCCTCGCGAGGCGGGGACTGAGAGCAAACCCCTCTTCCCCCCCTGGTTCTTAGGACCCCCATCGCAGGGGGGGAAGGCACCCCCCGCGGGGTGGGGACCGAGAACTAGACCCGCTTCCCCCACTTGGCTCTTGGGACCCCCATCGCAGGGGGGAGGCACCTCCCGCGAGGCGGGGCCAGAGAGCCATCTCCTCTTCCCCCCTTGGCTCTTAGGATCCCCATCGCAGGGGGGGGAGGCACCGCATGCGAGGCGGGGAGTGAGAGCCAGCCCCTGTTCCCCCTCTGGCTCTTGGGACCCCCATCGCAGGGTGGGGAGGCACCTCCCACGAGACGGGGACTGAGAGCCAGCCCCTCTCCCCTCCCCCCGGCTATTAGGACCTCCATCGCAGTGGGAGAGTTACCCCCGCGAGTCGGGGACTGAGAGCCAGCCCCTTTTCCCCCCCCTGGCTCTTGGGTCCCCAATCGCAGGGGGGGGAGTTACCCCCCGCGAGGTAGGAACTGAGAGCCAGCCCCTCTTCCCACCCTGGCTAGGACCCCCATCGCGGATCCTAAGATCCTTAGGACCCACCTGGAGGACTGTAGGTATTAGGTGTCCAAGAAGAAAGCTCAAATCTGCCGGTGGGAGGTACCTGACTTGGGATTTACTATCCGACAGGGGTCCGAAGGCAGCCCGGGAAAAGAAAGAAAGCAGGTCGTTTGCAATCTACCGGAGCCTAAGGGCAAAAGGCAGGTGAGAGAATTCTTAGGAGCTGTGGGGTTTTGTAGACTGTGGATCCCAAACTTTGCATTATTAGCCAAGCCTTTGTATGGAATACTGAACCGGATAATGTCCAGCAATTAGAAACACTGGCTTGGAAAGATAAAACCACATAATCTCTTAGCTGCCATCATTTTCGGAAATGCTACATCAATTTCCATCTCTATACATAAGCACATGCAGTTTGTTGTGCCATGGAAACTCCTTGCCATAAACATTTGGTACAAATGATCTTCTTATCTATGACCCATATTTGAGGGAACAGCCCATTAATCCTGTTCTTATGCAAAGGTAGTTATTACTAAAGGAGGGAGTTGGATAATCATATTTGGCCTAATTGACAATAATAAGTCAACATTGGGGGGTGAGAACTAATAAGGGAGTTATGATAATGCTGCAGCTGCTTTGATTTTCAAGAAGCCCTTTACTTCTCCATGGTGCTTCCAATCAAGGATGATTGTCAAAGGATTGCAGTAGAAATTCTCACTGCCTTGGTTAAATAGAGGAGTTGCATTCTTAGAAATAGAAGCTTCAACCATGAACCAAGGAGAACAGGAACCACATGCTATCTTACGGAAGTGATTTCGGATTTAGATTACTACAAGGTCTTTGGAGCACTAAAAATTAGATTCCTGCTCTGGAAACTAAAATTAAGCAACAGTCTAGTGAATGTAGCATAACTATAGAAGATGGGGAAAGGAGGTGGATTAAAAGTGATGATGTCTTAAGGATGAAGTACAGTTTGGAGGGAGGAAAAGGCACTAACAGAGAAACCATCTGCACAGCTTCTGTAAGCTTAAGAAGCTTCTTCGTAACTGCGCTCAGTTGATAGATTGATCTGAGACCACAAAAGAATGCTTAGTTCTAACAGGTTTCTAAACTACATGAAATGAAATTTGTCAGGTATCCTGTTGTAAAGACTGAAGTCCAGGTCATGATTCGTTGTCTTTTGACAGTTTTCACTGTTGATCGCCTTGGTTCTCAGATTGTCGCTAGCTAGATTGTAGTCTTCTGCTGAAATACTGTCTTAGACTACCATCACCATGTTCCCACCATGTATTTAGTTCCCTAACTGCACATCAGTATCTATGAAATAACTTCTCTGAATTTCCCATTAGGGAAAGTGAGGCAGCGTCACTTTCCCTAATGGGTAGCAACACTTCCCCCTTTACCATCCCTGTGTAAATAAAGAACAATATCTGGAAAAATTGGAAGGGGTCCTGGAACACATCCCCAGTCAACTTATTTCTCTGCTCTACACACAAACTGCTCCTCTATGACGAACTGTAATTCAAGTGCCTTCATAATATGGCACCGAGCCTCCTTTCCAAGTCGTTTATCAACATGCCTTTTTTTTTTCTTTTTTGAGATGGAGTCTCGCTCTGTCACCCAGGCTGGATGGAGTGCAATGGCGCAATCTCGGCTCACTGCAAGCTCCACCTCCCGGGTTCACGCCACTCTCCTGCCTCAGCCTCCCGAATAGCTGGGACTACAGGCGCCCGCCACCATGCCTGGCCAATTTTTTGTGTGTTTAGTAGAGATGGGGTTTCACCGTGTTAGCCAGGATGGTCTCGATCTCCTGACCTCGTGATCCATCCGCCTTGGCCTCCCAAAGTGCTGGGATTACAGGCGTGAGCCACTGCGCCCAGCCCTTCAACGTGACTTTCTATATTTGTTATAAGTTTCAGCAAAGCTGGGTTACGACTATTCCCTAAATCCTCTTGATTCTCTACCCACATGCCTTCACTAACATTTTTTCTCTGCCTACAGTATCTTCTAGGCCTAATTTATACATTTGGTCATCTCTGTCCCCTAAGGAATGTCTCGATTTCACCTACCCCGTGACATCTGTATCAGGCATGGCCAATGCTTCCCCCTTAGATCCCTTTTTCTGGTTCTTTCCAACCACCCCCAGCTCCATTGTGTTTTACTTCTAACAGCTTTCACCTGTGAACTTTTTGAGAGGCCTGTTTTGGAGCCTCCTGGCAAGTTCCTAGGGTTTTACTCCTATGTTGGGTGATGCCCAGAGCCAATAACTGCCTGATGCTGGAGTACAAAAGCCCAGCTTTGGTTCCTAAAGTGGAACAAACTGTGAAGTGTAATTTATGCTCTGGAGCTTCCTGCCAGTCAGTCTGAAGACTTTGCCCAAAATCAGTTGATTGCACCCATGCTTGGCCTCCTCCCCTCCCCTGTCCTGCTTCTCTCCACTCTCTTATTGGTTTCCCCCGGCAGCACTTCCTTAACAATTCAGTTGTCCGTTTTTCCCTCTCTCAGAATCTGATTCTGGAGAAGTTGATCTAAGATAATACCTCTCCTGGTAACTCCAGATACAAAGCAGCCATAATGCTTTCATTCACTGGTTATGTAATTCACTCATTCAGTCATTATAAAGTATTATTGTGGCTTGGCTCACTGGTTCATGCCTGTAATGTCAGCACTTTAGCAGGCCAAGGCAAGAGAATTGCTTGAGGTCAGGAGTTTGAGCAAAGCCTGGGCAACATAGCAAAACCCCCTCTCCACAAAAAATAAAAAAATTAGCTGGGCATGATGGTGCTGCCAGTAGTCCAAGCTACTTGGGGGGCTGGGGCAAGAGGATCGCTTGAGCCCAGAAGTTAAGGCTGGTGAGTTATAATCGCACCACAGCACTCCAGTCTGGGCAACAGAGCAAGACTCCATCTCTAAAATACATAAATAAATAAAATATTCACTCTACATAACATTACTCATTCACTCAATACATAATTTAATAATGGTATAATATTACTAGCCTACTATCTGCCATATCCTATTCTTCCAGATGTCAGGAAAGTGTTTATTTAGCACAGGGCTGGCACTTAGTAAACATTCAGTAGGCAGTAGACTTTTAAATTAGATTCCTTTACATTTCTCTCAGCCACGGAGCTCTGGCTGAAACAGCTTCCCAGTACTGAGACCAGGCATTTTTCTTTCCTTGCTAGGCTAAGGTCTAAGAAAAACTCTGCTCCACGTTGACGTCATCTTTTTTTTTCTCCTCTTCTGAACCTAATTATCTCTGAGACAGTGATTCAAGGAAGAAAGGAGAGGTAAACGCTATCTGGAGGCCTGACTCTTCCATCCTGGTTCCCACACCTCTCTCTTTGGAACTCACTTCTCCAAACTCTTTGCCAGGTCTGTCTCTTCTAAGCACAAATGTTAGTAAGTCCCAAACCCATTTTACTAATATTAGTAGATCGAGAGCCCATCTTTATAACTTTGGCCTCAATAAGACTAGTGATAGTGTCACTCTATTTACGAGGGGAAAGGTAGTTGCCACGATGCTCTTCGGTATAGGGGCAATTAAAATGACTACAGATTGGTGGCAGTTTATGGATTTGCACAAGAAGAGAGAACTCACAGAACTAGCATTATTTTACCCTCTGTCTTTACAGAGATGTATTTGGCTGTTTTGTTAGCCATTCTGGGGACAAGAAAAAATGAAAAAAGAAAAACATGACTACAGAGGTAGAGGAATTATTACAAGAAGGGTAATTAAAAAACATGATTTACAATTCAATCCTGAGAGAGGGGTATGTACTGAAAAAGCTGTAACACATGAAGGAAAGGGGAAGAAAGGTACCTAACAAATTTTTGAGTAACTCCTATGTGTTAAACACTCTACAGTGGTCTTTTGCTTTTATTATCTCATTTAATCTGTACAACACTATAAGGATACAGCTACTGGATACTGATGCTTACAGAAATTAAATAAGTCACAGCTAAAAAGTGGAAAACCAGGGATTCAAATCCAGGTCCAAATGACTGTGCTTTAGTGAAGCTCATCCGGTAGCAAGAGATATCCAGCATAAGTGAAGGGAGGTTCACTGAAGGGAGGTTCACAAACTGAGAGTAAGAATTGAAACTATCTGGGAAAGGCCAAAAACAGAAGCAGACTAGAGCTGCAAGGCAACTCGGACTTCAAGACAGCTCCAGGAATGTCACCAGCAAACACACACCCACGGGGTTCACTCTCCTGCTCAGCCAGGTGCCGGATACAGCCACAATCTCACTCCCTCAGCGCACTCGGTTTCTGCTTATCCCAAACTTTCACTTACACGTGGCCTCATCAGCCCCTGGACCTTTCAGCTTCAGCTCCCACTGCCAAGTAAAAAGTCTTCATGTCTCCTCATTCTGAATCCCAAGACAAAAAGCTGACCAGCAGCTCCTCTCAAGACAGAGCACTGGTCAGCCTGAGACTGGTCAGGCTCCCAGCCTCATCTACTCAGCTCGGGCCTTGCACTTGCTGCTCCCCTTGGCCTGGAGAAGGAGTCCTCCTCAATATCCAGGCTTTGGCTCACCTCCTCAGAGAAGCCTCTCCGGCTGTCTGGCCGCTGGACAGTGGTCAAACACCACCCCCACTCCTCACCCCCTAGCTTGCTCTAAGTCACTTTTTAAAAATCACATTACTCTGTATTTAATTTATTCATAGCTCTTAGCACCATCTGAAGCTATTTATTCTTCCTCACTGGAATATACGTTCCATAAATAGAGGAACCTTGTCTGTCTTGCTCTTCTCTGGCTCCAGGACTCAGAACTAGGTGCTTCAACACCTCATAGGCATTCAACAAAAATCTGATGAACGAATGAGTAGCCAGCCAGACATCGGGGCTGTAAGTAAAGGTTTCTCTTCCGAGGCTGGGTAACGGAGGTCCCATGACTCGAATACCTATCTAGTTAAATGGCCAGTTCTTTAATGGTTTCAAACCGTTTTCAGATAACCCCACAAAAACCCTGTGTGGTATTTTTATAAGCTCTATTTTATAGAGAAAGAAACTGAGACTCAGTAAACTTATATGACTTGCCCAAGGTCACTCAGCAAGTGCTTGAACTCAGGATTTGAACCACATCTGCCAGACCCCCAAGCCACCTGAAACTTTCTATCTCCTCACTTTTCCTCCCACCAGGGTAAGTGGGATAAAAAAGACAGACTTGGTGACCAAACTCTAGAATGACAACACTAAACAATACAGAAGAAACGTTAAGTATTATTTCACTTCCCCATCAGTGGTAATTATGGATCTCATTATTCCAGAAGCAGCACAGGCTAAATCATAGAGGTTTAGATAAATCTGAGTATAACGGATTCACTAAGCCCTATTAAAAACATTTGCAGTGACTTGTTCAGCCCTCTTCAGGTTGGCTGTGTGGAGGACAACCATCACCTCCAAGTGCCAAGGCACACACCAGGACAGCAAAGCTCATGCTCATAAACGAGGTTAGAGTTGTGAAAGCACTTCAGGAACATATTAGTTCTTAACGTGTTCATTTTCTTCAGTCCCCAATTATCACTCATTACTGAGTACAGACTATTGTTGTGGGCTCAGTTGTGTCCTCCCCACGTTGATCTTGGACATCCCAAGCCTCTGGGACTGTGAGAAAACACATTTCTGTGTCTAAGCCACCCAGTTTATGGTATTTCGTCATGGCAGCCGGGGCTGACCAAGACAACTATGTGGCAGGTACTATCTACCGTATGGCCCTAAAACGTTTTAACTTCACACACCTGGAAAGCACCACAGCCCCAAGAGAAAAGCTTTTCCGCACTGCTGTTAAGCCAGGGCCACACACTGCAGTGCTGCGGTGCTCCACCAGCTGGAGGATGGCCTGGCCCATAATACCCGCATTCCCACCTTGCTCTGGCCCTGTGTCCCCTCCAACGTGCATCCTGAGCTGGCACCCTGTGTGGAACCCAACCAGCTGCTTATCACCACTGTTATGACACTTCCGTCAACAATCTGGTCAACTGCACTCATCCCTGGCCTCCGTACTGTACCCTGCTCCGCCTCGATTCCCGCCCCGGGGGAAGCCAGACTCACGCAGCTAACTTTATCGGCTCTGGGCTCTGATTGCCAAGTTTAGGATCCCAGCTGTATCCTTGCTAAAGTTAGTATCGCTGGGGCTCAGTTTCTGTAAGAGACAGGTGGGTTACAAGCGCTCACTCACTGTTGCAGTGTCTTATCTACATAACATAATCCACGAAAAGCTCAACACAGCTAGGCCAAACCTAAGACCCAGACACGCGGCTGCCGTTAACGCCCACTCCTGCGCACCGCCCAGTTCCACCGCAGGCACAACCTTCCTAGGCCTACCCGTCCCCACACACGGGTTCCCGCTTGTCAATCACGCTGGCCCGGCCCTCCACTTCCGGAATGTTTTCCCGCTCCGGACGGGCCACCCACCTTTGCAAACAGGGGTCCGGCGCCGGAACAGACGCCCAGTTTGCGATTTCACCAGTCTGCCCTTCCTCGTCCCGCTGCTCCTCGTCCTAAGGAGCTCTGCTGCCACACAGCACTGCGCTCACCTTCTTCGCCGGCAGAATTGCTACGCTGAAAGCCAGGCCCCGGGAATCAGGGAAAACGCCACTGAATTTGAAACTGGCGGGTCCCCTCAGTGAAAGGCTGCCGGAACAACCCCCGCCGCTGCGCATGCGCACTCCGGGACGCGCGCGAACACGCAGCAGCCAGAATCTACAGGGGCGTGGTTTGCGCGCGCGGGAACTGGGATCTCAACCCCAGGGCTAGGTGCCTCCTCCCGCTGCTTTCCGCCAGCTGCGGGGTGTGAGATTAATCCCTGCCGATTAGCGCCAGGTGTACTAAGCGCTGGATGGTTCCCTGACCAGATGAAACATCAGCCGATGTTCTAATGCCCGTCCCCTGGGCGCTGTCCCCGAGAGGGAAAACCTGTTTTCTGACCCCGGCTCTAGTCGGCCTCTGGAGGTTTGCAGCTGGGTTATTTTACCTCTGAAACGGACGACACCTGCCCCGCGCACCCCAGCGGCTCCTCCACACGGAGAGATGGTGTCAGTCAAAGGCCGTCTAGATGACGAGTTCATGAAATTGTTCCTGGCCCGTGCCGGGCACGACCTTGCAGAGAGCCCAGAAGATGAAACCCCAGCCCTGCCAGGAGCTCACCTGCTAATTAGGAGGACAACGAATCACCTCACCTCCCTAGACTTTGCTTCTCCTTTACTCAGTGAGGGATTGGACTAGCTGGTCCTTAAGGACTTTTCAGAAAGTCTGGTTCTGGGAGATGACCAATGGGATCATCTTATGCTATGAGCTTTCCTGGAATGACAGGTAATTGGTGCGCCTTCCCAGCAGGGTCAGGGAGAGTTGCTGGGACTTGAAGGAAAGGCTTTTGGGGAGAGGAGCCAGTGTTACAAACTATCGAAAAGCTTGGAGGTGGGACATTTACAAAAGGTGATTCCAGGGTGAGTTTTTTTGTCACCTGCTTCCGACTTCGGCAGTTTGGAGAGGGCGAGTAAGTAATACCTTTCAGGGTCTTGGGATGTGGCCCAGCAAAATCCTTAGAGGGTCTTTGAAGTCTTAAGTTTTAAGTTTAGAATTAATGGGCAGAGTATTTAAATAGCCATTTCTCCAAAGATGTATACAAATGGCCCACAGGCCCATAAAAATGTTGCATTCCACCCTATAACATGTTTTTGCATAAAAAAGTTTTAAAATAACTGTTGTCTGGTAAATTGACATCTCTGGAATAGAACGTACGCTAGGTTTTTTACCCTACTGCTTCAAACCCCATCCCACACACACACTCCTAGGGTATGAATCATCCAGTTTAAGAAGCACCCTTGGAGAAACAAAATGCTGTAAACAAAATCACAGAAGACCTAAATCAATGAAGAAATACATGGATCCATGGGTAGAAATACTTAATAAAGACTTCAATTCTTCCCAAATTGTGCTTCCCAAATGTGCTGGGATTATAGGCATGAGACACCATACCCAGTGATAAGAACTTATGATTTATTTATTTATTTATTTATTTATTTATTTATTTATTTATTTATTTTTGAGACAGTCTTGCTCTGTCATCCATGCTGGAATGCAGTGGCGGAATCTCAGTTCACTGCAACGTCTGCCTCCTGGGTTCAAGTGATTCTCCTGCTTCAGCTGGGATTACATGTGTGTGCCACTACATCAGGCTAATTTTTTTTTTTTTTTTTTTTTTTTTTTTAGTAGAAATGGGGTTTTGCCATGTTGGCTAGGCTGGTCATGAATTCCTGGCCTCAAATGAGCCTCCCGCCTTAGCCTCCCAAAGTGCTGGGATTACAGGCATGAGCCACTGTGCCCAAGCCAAGAACTCTTTTAAAAAAAAAACAAAATTGCAATACCATTATCATACCAACCATCGCACACTACTATTCTTTAGTACTACCAACTACCCTACTGTCTCCAAATTTCCAGTAATTTCATTTTTTTGTTAGTTTGTTTGAATCAAAATCCAAATAAAGTCTCTCCTTATGATTGTTTGATTTGCCTGTTAGTATTTCTGGATCTATAGGTTTCTCCTTTCATCAATTGTTTCTCCTTTGCAATTTATTTATTGAAGAAACAAGACTGTTTCCCTGTATTTCAGATCTTGCTAAATGTATCCTCATTATGGCGTTTCTCATAGTTTGGATTTTGCTAATTGTATCCTTGTGGTGTTTAACTTGTTCTTCACTTTGTTCTATTTACTGTAAATCAGTGGTACGATCTAAAAACTTGGTCAGAGGCAGGTTGGATTTGTGGGGCAGGGCAAAAATACTTTGCTAGATTCTTCCATCAGGAGGTGTGTACTGTCCGGCCATATATATATATATATATATTTGGTGATGTTGCCAGCCACTGATCGATTATGGACTGAACAATGGTGGTATTATGATATCATTCCTGCTCATTTTTGAGCTGTCATACTTCTATAAAGAGATACTGCTACCCTGAGAACAGCCTTGTAGAAGAAAAAAAATAAAATGAAAAAGTAAATATAAAAAGAGATACTTCTCTTTATAAATTATTGTGTTACCCACTTGTACAATTTATATAGAAAAGGCCAGGTAGTTGCTTTATTTATTTGTTTAGATAGGGTCTCTCTCACTCTGTCACCCACGTTGGTGTGCAGTGACGCAATCACAGCTAACCACACCCTCAACCTTCCTGGCTCAAGGGGTCCTCCCACCTTTGCCTCCCAAGTAGCCGGGACCACAGACACACAGCATCAGGCATGGCTCATTTTAAAAATGTTTTTTAGAGACGGGGGTCTCCATATGTTGCCCAGGCTGGTCTCGAACTCCTATGCTCAAGTGATCTTTCTGTCTCTGCTTTCCAAAGTGCTGAGATTACAGTCCTGAGCCACCCTGCCTGGCTCACTCTTGTTTTTAATAAAGAATCATTATGAATGCATAGATTTAAACATATTTGATGTAGTTTAGTCCTTTGCAATTATTATACTTATTAATGTACAAAATGTTCTATCTTTGGTCAGAAGGAGTTCCTTCAGATTGGCTCTTGAGGCATGTTGATATCATCCTAATGATCTTTGATAGATTCCTTGCTATCTAGAGTGACAATATGTTCCAGTCTTGTCTTAAGCATTTCTAGCCCAGACCTGGAATCATCAATTTCTCTAAGAAGCCTTGGTTTCCTTTAGTGGGTAAGGGTATTTGAGGACCACAATCTTGGTGCTAAGGGTCGATGTTACAGTTTTCAAAGTTTTATTTTTTTAATTGACAGCTTTAATTGAGGTAGAATTTACCTACTAAAATTCACCCCTTTTAAGTGTACAATTCAGTGATTTTTAATATATTTAGTCTATTTACAGAATTGTGCAACCATCACTAAAATCTACTTTTGAAACATTGCATCATCCCAGAAAGAAAAGTTGTGCCTATCAGAGTCACTCTTCATTCTCATCCCCAGTCCTAGGCAACCACTAATCTATATCAGGCAATTCTGGACATTTCATATAAATTGAATCAGTCAATGTGTGTTATTCTGCATCTGGCTTCTTTCACAAAGCATTGTGTTGTTGAGGTTAATCAATGTGGTAGCGTGCATCAGAATTTTCCTTTTATTGCTGAATAGTATTCCGTTATACACCACACTTTTTTTTTTTTTTTTAAATCTCTTCACCGGATGATGGGCATTTGTGTTGTCTCCGCCTTTTGGTTCTTGTGAATGGTGCTGCCATGAACATTCACATACAAGTCAGTGTGTGGGCATACACTTTCATTTTCCCTGGACAGGTACACAGAAGTGAAGTTGCTGGGTTTAAGGCAATTCATCTAACATTTTGAGAAACTGTCATACTGTTTTCCCAAAAAATAGCTGCACTATTTTACATTCCCACCAGCAATCTATGTGGGTTTTGATTTTTCCACATCCTCTCCAGCACTTGATATTATTTTTCTGATTGGTTATAGTCCTTCTAGCAGGTGTGAAGTGACTTCTCATTGTGAATTGAATTGCATTTTCCTAGCAATTAACGGCATTGAGCAGTTTTTAATGTGCTTTTTGGACTTTAATACATCTTTTTTGGATGGTTCTTTGCCCATTTTAAATAGGATTGTCTCTCTCTTTTTTCTTGGAGACAGAGTCTCTCTCTGTCACTCAGGATGGAATGCAATGGCACGATCTCAGCTCACTGCAACCTCCGCCTCCTGGGTTCAAGCGATTCTCATGCCTCAGCCACCCAAGTAGCTGGGATTACAGGCATGCACCACCACACCTGGCTAATTTTTTGTATTTTTAGTAGAGATGGGGTGTCGCCATGTTGGCCAGGCTGGTCTCGAACTCCTGTCCTCAAGTGATCTGCCCACCTTGGCCTCCCGAAGTGCTGGGATTACAGGCATGAGCCACCACGCCTGGCCTGGATTATGTTTTAATATTGAGTTGTAAGAGTTCTGGATGTGTCACTTACTAGAGATGTGATTTATAAATATTTTATCATTCTGTGGGTTGGGAGAAACCTTTCTTGTGTCTTTTGATGTGCCAGGGTTTTTAATTTGGCTGATGTCCAATTTGCCATTTTTTCCTTTTCTCACTTGTGGTTTTGGTGTTGTATCTAAGGCATCATTGCCTAACACAAGATCACAAAGATTTACTTCTATGTTTTCTTCTAAGAGTTTTATAGTTTTAGTCCTTACATTTAGGTACATGACTCATTTTAAGTTAATTTTTGTGTGTGGTGGTAGTTAGGGACTCAATGTTTTTGCACATGGATATCCCATTGTCCCACCACCGTTTGTTGAAACAACTATTCCTGGCTGGGTGTAGTGGCTCACACCTGTAATCCCAGTATTTTAGAAGCTGAGGTAGGAGGATCACTTGAGTCCGGGAGTTTGAGACCAGCCTGGGCTACATAGTGAGATACTCATCTCTTAAAAACCAAAAAATAAAGGAAGAAAAAGAAAAGACTATTTCTTTCCAAATGATTTTTCTTGGTACCTTTGTCAAATCAATGGATTGTAAATGTAAGGGTTTATTTCTGGGCTTTCAATTTTTTTAATTAGTTAATTAATTTTTTGGAGGCAGTGTCTTACTATGTTGCCCAGACTGGTTTTGAACTCCTGAGCTCAAGTCATCCTCCCCTCTCAGCCTCCCAAGTAGCTGGGACTATAGGTGTGTGCCACCATGCCCAGCTAATTTTTAGTTTTATTTTTGTAGAGATAGGGTCTTGTTATGTTGCCCAGGCTGATCTCAACTCCTGGCTCCAAGGGATTCTCCCTCATTGGCCCCCCAAAGTATTGGGATATCAGGTGTTAGCCACCATCCTTGGCTTTTTATTTACTTATTTTTTTTCTTTACTCACACGATCTCTCTCTCTGTTGCCTGACCTGGAGTGTGGTAGCCAATCATAGCTCACTGAAGGCTAAAATTCCTAGGCTCAGGTGATCCTACCATCTCAACTTCCTGAGTAGCTAGGATTACAGGTGTGCACCGCCATGCCTGGCTAATTAAAAGCAAAATTTTTAAATTGATTTTGGTACATTGATACAAAAAAATGTTTTGTATGTAGACACAGGTCTCACTGTGTTGCCTAGGCTAGTCTTGAGCTCCAGGCCTCAAGGGATCCCCTTGTCTCGGTCTCCCAAAGTGCTGAGATTACAGGTGAGAGTACTTGCCTGAGCTTTCAATTACATACCATTGACCTATACATCTGTCCTTATGCTGGTACCATACTCTCGATTACTTTGTAAGTTTTGAAGTTAGGATGGTAAGTCCTCCCACCTTGTTCTTTGTCAGGATTGTTTTGCTTATTCCGTGTCCTTTGCATTTCCATGTGAATTTTAGGATTCACTTGCCAATTTCTGCAGAAAAGGCAGCTGGGATTTTGGCAGGAATTGGGTTGAACCTGTAGACCAATTTTGAGAGTGTTGATATCTTAGTAACATTTAGTTTTCAGATCTATGAACAAGTAACATCTTTCATTTATTTAGGTCTTCTTTAATTTCTTTCAACAATGTTTTGAAGTTCTTAGTGTACAAGTTTTCCTGTTGTTACATTTATTTCTAAGTATTTTATTCTTTTTGATGCTATTGTGAATGGAATAATTTTCTTAATTAATTTCATTTTTGGACTGTTCATTGCTAGTATATAGAAATACAATTGATTTTTCTATGCCGATTTTGTGAACCTGCTGAACTAGTTCTAGGGTTTTTTTTTTAGGGGATTCCTTAGGATTTTCTGTATACAAGATCATGTCATTTGTGAGTAAGACAGTTTTACTTCTTTTCTAGTCTGGATTCTGTTGTATATGGATCGCCTAATTGCCTGGGCCAAAACCTCATTACAAAACTGAATAGACCTGCTGAACATGGCCATCCTTGTCTTATTCCGAGTCTTAGGGGGAAAGCATTCAGCCTTGCACCATTAAATGTGTTAACTGTAAGGTTTTCACAGATGCTTTGTATTATGTTGATGAAGTTCCTTCCTGTTTCTAGTTTGTTGAGATTTTTTTTTTTCCATGCGTGGGTAGATAATTTTACTCTCATTTACAGAAAAGGAAATGGTTATTCAAGCAGCCTGCCTCCAGACCAAGCCCTGGATTATGGTGCTCTCTACAGCACTCTCTTCCATTTAATTTTCCCTCTGCGCCTCCTCTAAATTCTCTTTCAGCTCACTGGGGAATGTTGGTGTTCTCCAGGATTCTCAGCACTTTGCTTGGGTGCTTCTCTGCTGAAGTGGGAGAATGGATTCAGCCATCACCTGCAAGCTGATGACTCCACATTCCCTGTTTTCTGCCCTGAGCTCTGGTGAATCCTCATGCTCCCAAGACTTGGATCCACTTGGATACGGTCAGGAAATCTCAAACCCATCCTGTCCTAGAATGCCCCGTTATCCCTCTCCACTCAAGTGGTCTTCTCTGCCTCTATTTTCAACATTGTATGCTTCTGCCATTTGCCCTGTTCCAGCCTGAAACCTGGGCGTGATCCAGCACTTTTCCCTTTCCTTGACCCCTCCTCTCACCTTTTCTAATCAGTGGCCAAGTCTGACATATTTTTTCTCCTCACCTCCACTGCTACTGATACAGGAGGTAAAGAAATTATTTAGGCAGATAGTGAGGGGAACAGAGTCCTTGGCAGAGCTTCCCTTCTAACAAAAAGCAGCCCAACAAATTTTTTTTCTAACAAAGAGCAGCCTGAAAAATTGAGCTGCAAACGTAGATAAGCAAGCTGGAAGCTTGCACAGGGGAATGCTGGCAGCTGTGCCAATAGAAAAGGGCTACCTGGGGGCCGGGCATGTCCAACATGGAGGGCCCATCTTCCCTTTTCTGTCACCACGTGTGCAGTAATAGAGAAATGGGCAACATGGCGCTGCTCAGGCAGAGAACCCACCTGCATAATACAAGATTAGGGAGGGGGCGACTAGAATTTCGCACCCTATGCAAACGACACACCTGGTCTAAGCAGTTTTTCACGCCCTATGCAAATGGCATGCTTGGTCTGACTAATCTTTCATGTCCTATGTAAATCAGACACCACCTCCTCACCAGCTCATCTATAAAACCCTCTGCATTTGGCCGTGGACCGGCAATCCATTTCTCTGTGACCCCTCTCTGCAGCAGAGAGCTTTTCTTCTGCCTGTTGAACTTCCACTCTTAACCTCACTCTTTGTGAGTCCGCATCCTTGTTCTCCATGGCTGTGAGACCACAAACTTCAGGTGATACTCCAGACAATGAGGCCGTTTCATTACTGCCTTGCTCCTGCCTCCAGTCTCATTCCCCTCAAATTCACCCTCCACTTTACCAACAGAGCAATTTCTCTGGATTACAGATCCTCTCATCCTTAGCCCTTTAGTGGTTCCCTATTCCCATAGCACAGCAATTAAGGCCTTTCCTCATCTGTTCATTTCATACACTAGGAACTTCCACTAAAGACTGAAGTCACTGAATGCACTTTCTGATGCCACTTTTAATAGCCTCATGCTGCTTTCATCATTTGATGTTAGAAACAATGTTACCCAGAAACAATGTTACCCACTTGACTCTACTTTCTTCTGCATGTCGTGTTTTCTCTGCCTCAATGCTTCTTGTGTACTCTGTTGTCTTTTTAAAATATTAAACTTATTTCACTAGAGACAGGGGTCTCACTATGTTGCCCAGGTTGGTCTCGAACTCCTGGGCTCAAGTGATCCCCTCAGCTCGACCTCCCAAAGTGGTGAGCTTACAGGCACAAGCCACCACTCCTGGCCCTGTTGTCTTTTTTTGAAAAGTTCTTTCTCCTCCCACACCATTCCCTCTATTCCTTTACATCCTGAAGAGCCCTACTCAGTAGGCCCTCTTCTTTGAACCTCCTCCTAGCTGGTGCATAACTATGCCCTCCTCTGTATTATTTCAGAACATTGTGTATGCCTATAATATCACATATGTTATCCTATGTTATAAGTATTTGTCATGTTTTTCTCTAGATTTATACTAATCTTAAATACTCTTATAATTGCCAGCATATAGAAAATGCCTAAAGAATATTTGTTGAATCCACCTGAATTAGGATTTGTCTATAAGCCTCCTTGCTTTTAATAAACAATTTTCTAATTTGTCAAACAGTTTAAATGCATTTTGAAGAGAACATACTTAAAAAATAACATTTTAAATGTGACAAAGTAACATATGCTTATTTTAGACTATACAGAACATATTGAAAAGCCCTTCGAAGAACAGAAAAATGATTTTTAAATGTACAATCTGGGTACTGTTAGTCCAAACTGCACTGTTTTGTAAGCCCCCTGCCGTTTCACAGACCTTGGCAGAGCAAAACATTCCATGGGGGTTCCACCGTGAGAAATGTCCTGCCCCACGACCTGACCACAAGGCACGGGAATGTCCTTATCATACCCTGCCGAGCAAAGGCCCAACTGAAGGAACATCTTTGTCAAGCAGCAAACCACGCCACCCAGACCCTTCCCACCCATACCTATAAGTACCCTAGCCTGTAAGCAGTGGTGGGCTCTGGCGTTAAGCTGGTGCCCCACCTCAGCAGGTTGCTCTGGCAATAAACTTGTGTTGCTGTCGAGCTGCCAGCACTCCCTGTGTCTTTTTTTAACCCTCGCCTTCCCTTCAAAAACTAACAGATATGTTACCATTTTGATGTATGTCCTTTCAGTTTTATCTGTGCATTCATATGTGAGTGTATGTACACATACATATGTGTATAGTTGTGTGTATATATGTAGTATGCACATAAGTGTATAATCTGGATATATCCAACTCCGTCATCCATATCATTGGCTGTGTCTACAACAATAGTATACATACTTTTTGTAACCCGTCTTACTTTTTTTGTTGTTAATTATTGTGGATACATATCAGTTGTACCTATTTATTTGGTACATGTGATATTTTGATGCAAGCATACAAAATGTAATAATCAAACCAGAGTACTTGGGATGTCCATCACCTGAAGCGTTGATCATTTCTTTGTATTAGGAACATTCCAATTCCACTCTTTCAGTTATTTTGAAATATACAATAAATTATTAAGTACAATCACCCTATTGTGCTACTGAACACTAGGTCATAATCCTTCTAACTGTATTTTTATACCCATTATCCATTTCCTTAACTTGTCTTTTTTAACTTAATGTAGTGTGAACATTTCCCCATCATCAAATATCATTTTATAAAATTATTTTAAATAACTGCATTTATAAAATAGCCACATTTTATAAAATTATTTTAAATAACCTCACTCGTGAATACTGGGGTAGCTGGGGATACATTTTTAGGCTCATTGTTATTTTCCCTCAAAACGTGGAAGTTATTATTCCATTGTCTCATCTACTGTTGCTGATGAGATGTCTGCTGTTGGCTTGGCAATCTTTTCTTTGCAGCAAATCTTTCTTTTTTTCTTTTAACCTTTTGGCATTTCCTCATTTTTTAAATTTTTTCTTTTATCCTAATGTGTCTAGGGGTTTATCTACTATCTAATAAATAAATATGTATTTTTAATCCTGTGAAAGACTTGATGTGCCTTTTCAACCCGAGGGTTGATATCTTTTTTAATTCTGAAAAATTCTCAGCCATTGTCACTTCAATGATTACCTCTTGCCCAACTACTCAATTTTTTTTTTAATTCCCCTTAAGCACATATTGGAGTAAAACTCTGTTTTACTTTGCTCATCTTTCTACATATCTGTGCTGTAAATTGGTCACTCTGTCTTCCAATTCACTCATTCACTCTTCAGCTGTGCCTAGTCTGCTGTGAAACCTATCTAGAGAGTTGTTTAAATCAATCTCTGTTTTTCTGTTTTGGACCCATTTACAAAAATACAGCTCCATGTTTCTTTTATGTAAAATGCTGTATTTACCTTAAAGTTCTTCTTTTAACTTAAACAATTCTTTTCGACAGTTTAACACACAGAAAAGTTTATGAAACAATACGTACACCTCAATGACTTGTCACAAAGGAGTATCTATGTCATCATCATCTAGGTTAGAAAAACAAAAAAGGACACTGCCAGCACTCCAGAACCCACCATTGCGATGCTCCCTAGTCTCTATTCCCTCCCAAGGTGAGGATTAAGCTGACGTTTATTATATAAAAATCACTTGGTTGCTTTTCTTTAAAGTTTTTATTTTGAAATGATTGTAGATTCACAGAGAGTCACAAAAGTAGTAGACAGAGTCCCTTGGATGCTTTACCCGGCTTTCCCTAACAGAACAGCTATCTTACAGAACAGCAGGACACCATCAAAACCAGGGCATGGGCATTGTCTGACTATTGTTAGACTACAGACCTTATGCAGTTTTCACAGTGTTTGCATGCACTCCTTTGTGTGTGTGTGTTCTATGCAAGGTGATCTCATGTGTAGTATCCTGTAACCACTTGCACCACTGTCCTTGCCAAAGAACTGTTTCATCACTGAGAGGAACTCACTTGTGCTACCTCTTTTTAGTCACATCCTCGTACCTTGTCCCTGTCTCCTGGCAACCACCAATCTGTCCTCCATCTCTATAGTTTTGTTAGTTGGAGTGGAACAGGAATTAAAAGAAATTAAAGAATGTGTAAGCAAAAACTCAGTTGTATGTAAGAAAACCCAATTCCCCCTGAGGAAGAGAAAGAGCTGGAGTCCTCTAAAAATTAACTGCCTGTTTTTCTGTGGCTAGTGAGCCTTATCTCTCCCTTTCCCAGGCATTGTGAAGACCCTGTTCTCTAGCTGTGCAGCTCCAAGGTCACTAGACAGATAAACTCAAGTTGTAAAACATGTTTTTCCTTGAAAAGAAATAATGTAATGCAAGTCTCAATTGAATAACTGTCTTTGTTTCTTGCTTCTGTAATATGCTTCCCCCTGCACAAATCTTCCCCCACCCATGAAATGCTTAAAAGGTAACTTGACTCTTTGTTCGGGGCTCAGTCCTTTGGATGTTAATCCGACTGGGCCAATGCACCTAAATAATAATAATAAATCCTCCTCAACCCCTCGGTCTCTCTGATTCCTAAATTATCCCACAACAGGAGAATGTTTTATACATGGAAGCTTATAAGTGTAAAACCTTTTAGAAGATTGGCTTTTTTCATAAGAGAAAGTTTTTTCTTTCGTCAACAAAAGCCAAAAGCCAAAAGCCAATCTTCAACAGAAGATTGGCTTTTTTCACCAAGTTTCACGCTCTAACAAAACCTCCAAGTTTTTGCCTGTATCAATAATTTCTTGCTTTTTATTCCTGGGTAGTAGTCTCTTATATGGATATGGTAGAATTTGTTGAGTCTTTCACCATTGAAAGATATTTGGGTGGTTTCCAGTTTGAGGCTATTTTGAATAAAACTTTTAAGAACATTCATGTACAGGTTTCTGTGCACCTGCTTTCATTCTTCAGGTTAAATCCTGAAGAGTGAAATTGCTGATTCACATAGGACATGTACCTTTGGTTTTATAAGAAACTGCCAAACTCTTTTCCAGAGTGGCTATACCTTGTTCAAGTGATGCCAGGGATGTGTGAGTTGTCTGGTTTCTAAGCAATCTTGCCAGGATTTGGTGTCATCATTGAGCTTCTCCTTTCTAACAGACATAGCGATACTTCATTGTTTTAATTTGCATTTCTCTAATGGTTACTGATGCTGATCATATTCACTTGTGCTTCTTTGCTCTTCATGTTCTTTCTTTGACAAAATGTCTTTTCATGTCTTTTGCCCACTTTTACACCGGATTTTTTTTTTTTAAAAATGTGTTGAATTTTGAAGGTTCTTCATAGATTCTACATACAAGCCCTTTGTCAGCTATATGGTTTGCAGATGTTTTCACTCAGCCTGTAGCATGTCTTTTCTTCCTCTTAATAAGATCCTTCACAGAGCAAAAGTCCTAAATATTGAGGAAGTTCATTTTGTCAGTATTTTCTTCTACAAATTGTTATATTGGTGTCATGTCTAACAACTTAGTCTTGAATATTTCTCCTATGGTTTCTTCTAAAAGTTTCATAGTGTTACATTTTTTATTTAAATCTGTGCTCCGTTTGAATTAATGTTTATATAAAGGTAGGAGCTTTAGGTTGAGGTTCAATTTTTTGCTTATGAAAGTTCAGTTGTTTCAGTAGCTTTTGTTGAAAGATTGTCCTTTCTCTATTGAGTTGTCTTTGCAGCTTTGTTAGAAATCAATTTTCCATGTCAGTGTGGATCTATTCCTGGATACAGTCTGTCCCATTGATCTCTGTGTCTATCCCTTTGCTGGAATCACACCATCTTGACTACTTTAGCATTGGAGCAGAACTTTAAAACTGTGTAGCATCGCTTTTCTGACATCATTCTTTTTTCTACCTTTTAATCTTTGCATGTCTTTTAAAATCAGATTACCTGATATACAACATATCCTTTGGTGGGATTTCGATGGAGTTGTAATAAAAGTATAGATCAATTTGGGAAGAATTGAAGTCTTTATTAAGTATTTCTACCCATGGATCCATGTATTTCTTCATTGATTTAGGTCTTCTGTGATTTTGTTTACAGCATTTTGTACAATTTTCAGAATACAGATCTTATATAGACTTAATCATTTCATTTTTTCAGAGAGAGAACAAATGCAATTATTTTTAAATGTTGATTTTCTGTTAGTTATTGTTAGTATATACAAATTAAATTGAGTTTTGTAATTTGAACTTGTGCTACTTCTGGAGTGTGTGTGTGTGTGTGTGTGTGTGTGTGTGTGTGTGTGCGTGTGCGTGTGTGTGTGCGTGCACGTTTATGTAGTCCTTGGAATACACCATAACCAAGTGGGTTCTTCTTGGGAATGCAAGACTGCTTCAATACTTGAAGATCAGTCAATGTAATCTGCCATAGTAATAATCTAACAAGAAAATCAACATGATCACATCAATTGATATAGAAAAAAAATTTACGGAATTCAACATATTTTCCTATTACAGATTTTCTGCAAACTAGGAATAGAAGCAAGCTTCTTAACCTGATGTATGGCACCTTCAAAAAGCCTACAGCAAACATCTTACTTAGTGATGAAAAACTGATTGCCTTCCCCATAAGATTGAGAACCAGGCAAGGATGTTTACTCTCATCACTCCTATCCAACATGGTACTGGAAGTCCTAGCCAATAGAATAAGGGAAGAAAATGACACAAAATAAAGGTAGTAAGATTAGAAAGAAAGGAATTGTCTCTATTCACAAACAAGGTGATTTCTTTTCCTTTTTCTTCTTTTTTTTTTTTTTTAAGAGACAGGGTCCTTCTCTGTCACCCAGGCTTAAGTGCGATCATGGCTCATTGTATCCTCAAACTCCTGGGCACACACAAATAGTCCTCCTGCTTCAGCCTCCCAAGTAGCTAGGACTACCGGTGCATGCTGCCAAGCCCAGATAATTTTTTTTATTTTTTGGAGACACAGGTAGTCTCATTCTGGTTTCAGCTCTGGAAGGGGCGAAGAACAAGTCCCCAGAGCCCATCCTGTCCCTTGTGGATGACATACTGAGGGCTCAGGAAGACGCTCCCTCACAGCCTGCCCCAGTTTCCAGGCTGAGCCACCTGAGCAGCTGCTTCGGAAAGCCTCTTGTGCCATAGCTATGCTTAGGAAAAAGCATATCTTCCATTCAATTCACCAAGAAACACCAAGAAATAACTGGATACAAAGAATAAAAAATACTCTGCCACACTGGCAGGGCAGGAGGGTGAAAATTGTGCCCCCTCCAAAGGTAATGTCTATAAAAGGATAACTAAGGCCAGCGCCAAAGTCCACCTACAGAAGGCGGGTCTGTCTCAACCCCAGCTGTCAGTCACTGTGAACCTTTAGAACTGGGGCTGAAGCTTCTTCCAGTTGCTTACTCAGATGTCAGTGAGACCGCTCCACAACAGATAAGGGGAGCTGTGTGTCAGGGAAGTCCCAGCCACTAGGACAAGCTGCACTCCAGGCAGACGTTTCTGTTCTTGTGCAAAGAACAGCGCAATCCATTCAAGTTCACAGGGGCAGGTGGCACTTGAAAATGTCAGGGTCAACTTGCAGGGCAGAAGTTAGCAGGGAAGTCTTCCTGGGGGAGTGGGAGAGCCCAGCAGAGTTTAGGAGGAGGGAGGGGCAACATCGGGGCAATCCTCTGAGTCTCTCTTTCCTCCTCAGGAACTGTCCAGGAAGACCCTGCAGTCTCTCTGCAGGCTCATGGGAGCTCCCAGAACTGAGACAACACACGGATCCAGGCCTGCTTCGAAGTCAGTGGGATGCGGCCCTTGAAAGTCCATGTATTGGGTTCCTAGGGCTCTCGTGAAAACATGCCACACCTGGCTGGTTTTAAACAACAGGAGTTTATTCTGTCAGTTGAGAAGGCTAGAAGTGCAAAATCAAGGTATTGACAGGATGAGTTCCAACTAGAGGCTGTGAGGCAGATCAACTCCATGGCTCTCTCCTGGCTTCTGCTGGTTTCTGGCAACCGTTCACTTCCCATGCCTGGTAGACACATCACTCTAACCTCTGCCTCACTTTTTCACGGGCACATTCGCGTGTGTGTGTGTGTGTGTGTGTGTGTGTGTGGATGTGTGTGTTAAGGACAGCAATCATTAGAGTAGATGGGGCCCACTCTAATCCACTGTGAGCTTCTCTTACTTTGGTAACATCTGCAAAGACCCTATTTCCAAACAAGGTCACATTCCATGTTCTGGGACTGTCTTCTGAGAGATGTCTCCCCCAGGATCCTTCCAGGTGGAAGGATGCCCTTTGACCTGCAAAGCCAGGCAGAAAACCAGGATCAGGGCAGGACAAGAGGATGCTAGCCTGTGATGGCTCCCACTCAGGTGGGATGTGAGAAGTGCCTGTGGCCTGGGACACACCAACTTGCTCCCATTACCTCATCTGAGATGGATTGCACAGTGTATGTCCAGGGCCCATCCCGGCACACTGTTCCTTTGCAATGCTGTCTCTGCGCTTTGGAAATTCACTCAGCCCACTGCGTGGGGTGGTCTGAGGCGGGCCACAACCATTTCTCAACCATCCCTGAGTACCTGACCAGTATCCCTCGGGGGTGCCGACTGGCTACATCTGGAGCATGAGGAGCGTGTTTACCTGGTGAGTAAGGATGCAAGCATAGGACGTCCTGGCCAATCCTCTGCACAAGCAATGCCTTTGCTCCAATGGGATGGGCAACGTTGGATTAGGCCTGAGGCAGATTTGATCTCGGAAGATACATTCGAGTCTATGTGTTTTGTGCATTTATTTTTGTTTCCTTGAATTAACATGGAGTCCATTTCAACTTTCACTTAGTCTCCTTCTCTCTCTTCCCCCACTTCTCTCTCTCTCTCTCTTTCTTTGTATGTGGAAGAATTGTAACTCTGTGTTCCATAATGTCTAAATACTCAAATTTAGAGTTGACAGCCATACAGCAAATTATTCAAGTTGCTGTCAAAAAAAAATCCATGCGTTTTCTAGGATTAAAACTGTGACTAGAGTACTGGAAGAAAAAAAAGTCATAGACTCAGATGCAAAATGACAACATTTAATGGGATGATAAGGAAATAAGACTTGACAAGAAACCATAGCCCACTGCAGACTGTTCACGATGTCAGATGGTTCATGATTTTTTTCCAGGTTTGATACAGAAGAATCGGTTTGTTACAAGAAATGCTTTTCCACCTGGGATTTAAAACATCGTTTAAACAATAAACACGTTTGTATGTACATATAAATAGATATTTAGATATAAAAACATGCATATATAGGCACATAGACATGTACATACATATACACACATATGTACAAATATATATGCCTAAATTTTTACTGACCTGTCAACTTACAAAACAAAAATGAGAGATTTATAAAAGGTACATATATAGCTGTGAATTCTTTAAAGCTATTTTTAAAGAAATTAATATAATCTTAATGATTATCACATTACTCATGCAGTACACAGCTACACAAGTCTAATGAAGTACCAGACACTTTTCTTTCTTCAACTATTGTCCTATCTTAGTTAGGTTTTCATTTTCTTACTAGATGTGTTTTCAATGGTTTATGACGTAATAAAATTTCTTTACCTCTTCCAGTAATTGCTTTGTCTCACTCGGAAACTGAACTACTGTCGATGTTGTAAAAAGCTAGGGCATATTCTTCTGAAAAAATAAAGGGAACATGTATTTTTATTAAATAGAGGATATAAGCACATTAGATCTAATCTTTCCAATAATTTTGAAATAGAGACAATTACTTTCCCATTTTATACATCCAGAAATATGCTAATAATATTTAAGACACTTGATGAAATATATTCTATTAGTAAATGATAGAGACAGAATTCAAACACTCCACAAACTTCACAGAGCATTCAACAAGAAATAAATAGTACCAACCTTCCAGGGAACAGTTGTATGGTCTCTACAACATCTTAGTATATGTTTTAGAAATTAATCTATCAAATTTTTAAGTTAACATTTCAGAATATTCCCCACTCCTCTTTTTAAGTCAAAGTCCACAGAAGTAGCTTGGAACAGTCAGTCTTAGCATGAACAACAATGACAATAACAAAAAGACCTGGAAGCTTAGTGTGGCTTGTATTTCAAGTTCAAGTGGAGCCCTGTCAGGTTATATTGCAAGGATTCTGGTGTTGAAAAACTCTGGTAACTGGAAAATGGGTTCAGTCAGAAGACACATCATGGGATAAAGAAACCAGTATACAAAGTAATGCCATCTATTGTTTACTCTGTGAAGACGGAGGTTGATTTTGGAAAGTTTAGTAGCTCAGGGAATGTTAGATATAAATACCACATTCAATAACCTTAGGGCATGGCTGTTGCTTGCCTACCTTTTTCGTAATAATCGTAGACCATGACTGGGGCTGGCTGAATGTTGAACACAAGGTTGCTCTGCTCAACAGAAAAAGGGAAACTGTCTGCTCGACCAAAAAACCTATCATGACACAAATTATAATTACATTGTAGCAGGTCTGAGAAAAGATAATCACTGAGAAAATTATCCGCAGAACTTTATGATCTACAGAATTAAATAGATCTAGGGTATGATTAACCTACATATTGGCAAAATAATGAGTTGTTAACCTTAAATCATATAAAATTTCAAGTTCCTTTGCTTACATTGAGGTGAGAGGAATTTAGCTGGAAGTCTTAGAGGAATGTAGGCATTTATGTGAGTGGTAACAATACACATAGAAAGGATGTCTCTAAAGCGCATGCCACAGTTTGGCGTTTCCTCAGTAAAATAAAAATAGAACTACCCTAGGATCCAGCAATCCCATTTCTGGGTATGCATCCAAAGAAAATGAGATGAATATTTTGAAGAGACAGCTGCAGTC
This sequence comes from Gorilla gorilla gorilla, assembly GCF_029281585.2. Taxonomy (NCBI): domain Eukaryota; kingdom Metazoa; phylum Chordata; class Mammalia; order Primates; family Hominidae; genus Gorilla; species Gorilla gorilla. Next base: position 24,961,291 of record NC_073234.2, on the reverse strand, counting down.
CCATGCTAATTCTTTCATTAATCACAATAGCCAACATAAGGAATCAACCTAAGTGTTCGAAACAGATGAATGGATAATGAAACTGAGGCATATACACATACAAATTATTCAGCCTTTAAAAAAGAAAGAATTTCTGCCATTTGTAACAACATTGAAGAACTTGGAGGACATTATGTGGAATGAAACAAACCAGATACACACAAAAAACACTGCAGGATCTCACCTGTAAGTTAAATCTAAAGTTGAGTTCATAGATGCAGAGAGTAGAATGGCAGTTATCAGGGATGGGAAAATGGGGAGATGCTGGTCAAAGGATAGAAAGCTTCAGCTGTGCAGGATGAATACATTCTACAAATCTCGGGTACAGCAGTGGCCTACAGTTAACAGTGCTGTACTGTAGATGTAATATTCCCTAAGGGAGTAGATCTTAAGTGCTTTGTCACAAAAAAAGGAGGTAACTGTGTGAAGAGAGGGATGTGTTAGTCAGCTAATTCACATATAGTCACACTAGATGGTAACAATCAGCTCACTATGTATATCAAAACGTCAACCACATACCTTCAATACACAACTGTAATTTCAAAAAATTATGGCAAACTTTGTAAGAGTTTAGTCAAATTATAAAATAATTACACATCTACTCTGTGACCAGACTGTGTTTGATAGGGAGATGATGTTTCTAAAATGGAAAGCTATCTAGTCACATAGCCAGGGCATATATGAAATAGCCTTGCAACTAGCAAGGAGAAGATGATCAGTGGGATAAAACACTGGTAATCCTTAACGTCCCTTATTTTTTCCTTTTACAAATCCTATCATACATATCTATAAGAAATTGAAGCATCCAATTATCCTTGGAAGGAAAAAAGAAAAACTTTAAAGAAAAAAAATATGGCTAAACTTACATTTTCCAAGTAGAAAAGAACATGGTCATTCTTGACTTCAGTCTTCATCACTTGGCCCTTGTTTTCAAGCTTTGAAGAAATTGTTAGGGAAGGATAGAGAATAGATATTAGAATAAATGACAGCGCCACTGCAGAACAGAATGTCCACTCTTTTCTACGTCACGTTTTGTTTTATGGAACATTCCTTGGTGCCATGATGTTTTCATAAACACAGGTAGCAACTAAAGAAAAATATATGATGAACCATGGGAAATACTGACTGCTAATTGGTACAAATTAAGTACACCAGCTCTCCAGTGTTAGCGCAAAAATACAAAGGTGAATGTTGAAGAAGAATTCTATAGTTTTGTTTTGCTAAACTACGGCTAAACAAGTATTTATTTTATCTTTATACTCTATGTAGCTGTCTTTGTGCTGAAAGATTAGGCTTCTATTATTTACCTCTTCAATGGATGACATGGTTGGAGTAAATCCTGATAGCATATTTACATCTATAACCACCATACTGGATTTATTGCGAATTCCAGTGTATCTGAAAATTTTAAGAAAACACTCGTTTAGATATCAATTTTAAAAAGTGACTTATCTCATAATGAGCATGCCAGGTGGATAAATACTAATTGGCTAGAAATCTGGAGGACAGGTAAAAGCTGAAGAGAAAATATCGGAAGAAAGTCATTTTCAAGCATCTGTGAATAGGCACGACCAGAATGATAATGAAAGAGATGATACATAGCAAGAGAAATTGGAGCAAATAATGAATTATCTGGACATGAAATCTTCCCCAAACCCTGCTTTTAAGCTTACCTGCAGTCTCAAAGTTTGAACTGATAAACAGAGCTTCTAAATCTTTTACATATACTTCGGTTAGTGTTAGAGTTGCATAACACTTAGAGGACATCTTTGCTTAAAAGGTGGTATATAAGCATAATTATAGAGTAGATATGTCCCCAGGAGAACTTCTAGCTCAGTTTCCTGCTTCTGGATAAGACTATTGGGGTGTGAAGTTAAGAGTTCCATAGTTCATCAGGGCATGGTTGCTCACACCTGTAATCCCAGCACTTTTGGAGGCCAAGGTGGGTAGATCACTTGAGGGTCAGAGTTCAAGACCAGCCTGGCCAATATGGCAAAACTCTGACTCTACTAAAAATAGAAAAATTAGCCAGATGTGGTGGTGCACGCCTCTAATCCCAGCTACTCAGGAGGCTGAGCCATAAGAATCCCTTGAACCCAAGGGGTGGAAGTTGCAGTGAGCTGAGATTGTGCCACTGTGCCACTGTACTGCAACCTGGGTGACAAAGTAAGACTCTGTCTCAAAAACAAAAACAAAAACAAAAAAGAAAAAGTTCCCCAATTCATTGAGTTCTTAGCCCTGGAGCTCAAGCGATTTTTATTTAGAAATTCTAAAAAATATCTCCCAAACTAATTTTACTCAATGTTTTCCACATATTAACTGAGGCTAAAAGCCTTTAGCATCTATCAATCATGCTTGAATTCAAGAGGATCATTTCCTTTTTCTATTCTGAAAAGTAAAAATCTAAAATGTTACTCTTTACAGTTACAAAATAAACATTTGTGGGCTTGCTACTATATGACCATGCATGCTTGTCTTGAGAAAGAAATATAGAATCTCTGTTTTTCAAAACTAGGAGTACTTCCATACAACAGAATAAAAAGTATCATTGAAACATCAGTGCAGTGAAAGCTTTCAAATCCTGCTCACATACACTGCATGTTTTCTTGCTTCTTTTTAGCTCTGATTTAGCTGAAGATGTACTAAATTGTGGTGTCCGGACAGAGGGCTAAAAAGTGACTGTGCTGTAGAATTGTCACCACCAACATGAGAACTCATCATATTATCATGATTTGTATTTTGTTATTTCACTACTGTTTGAACTTTTAAAATATTTTACCATCTTGTTCACATGGGAGTTACTATCAAAATATGACACTTACTTGAGGGTTACTGTGAGGTCAAAAACAGTCAAAGAGTAGTTCTTTACTATTTCCAAGGAAAGAGAAAATCCAGATGTCTTCTTAGGTAGAACATTGTACTTAAGGGTGGCCTAGAAAGGATAGCAAATTATAAGAAAACCTATCCTGTATTAAGAATTATACAGTCTGACTATAGTCAGTAGTAATGTAATTTTACATTTTTAAATAACCAAGAGTGTACTTCGATCATTTGTAACACAATGGATAAATGCTTGAGGTGATGCATACCCCACTTGCCCTGATGTGATTCTTACACATTGCATGCCTGTATCATGCACCCGGTAAATATTTACACCTACTATGTACCCACAAAAATTAAAACATTTTTAAAAAGAAAGAACCTATTGTTTATTTCTATTACTCATGCAGTTTACATCTTTATCATCAGGGAATCAGGTTAAATTCTTTAGTTTTCAGAATAATGTAATTTAATGAAGATAGAATACTTTCTAATAGCAATATTCCTCAAGAAACTTCTCTTAGACAGCTGAGTAGCTTTTCATAAAGTAACTTGCAATTTTGGCTATTGATCATGTAAATACACAAAACGGTCAAATAACACTTCACGTAGAAATGAACAGACAGTCTGACTCTTTTACTGGCAAACACTCATCACCCTCTTAGGCAGATTTCTGTTACCTGGATAAACGTACAACCGTGTCCTTCCACATCTACTGTGTATTGTCCAAGTGCCTGTGTTAGTTCTGAACGTTGGACCAGTAGGCGGTTATGACCGTTAACCTGGAAAATCTCACTGGATCCTTCACTGCTAAAGGTGACAGTGTTTTGATTCTTAGAGGAGAGCCCCTCTTCCCCCCTGGCTCTTAGGAACCCCATCGCAGGGCGGGGACGCACCCACCGCGAGGCGGAGACTGAGAGCCAGTCCCTCCCACCCCCGGCTCTTAGGACCCCCATCGCAGGGTGGGGAGGCACCTCCCGCGAGGCGGGGACTGAGAGCCAGCCCCTGTTCCGCCCCTGGCTCTTAGGACCCCCATCGCAAGGGGGGGAGACACCCCAAGCGAGGCGGGGACTGAGAGTCTGCCCCTCTTCCACCCGTGGCTCTTAGGACAACCATCGCAGGGGTGGGAGGCACGCCGCGGGAGGCGGGGACTGAGAGCCAGCCCCTTTTCATCCCCAGGCTCTTAAGACACCCATCGCGGGGGGGTGGAGGCAACCAACGCGAGGCGGCGACCGAGAGGCAGCCCCTCTTCCCCCGCTGGCTCTTAGGAATCCCATCGCAGGAGTCGGAGGCACCCCCCGCGAGGCGGGGACTGAGAGAGAGCTCCTCTTCCCCCCCCCAGGATCTTAGGACCCCCATCGCGGGGGGGGGAGGCAGCCCCGCGAGGTGGCGACTGAGAGTCAGCCCCTCTTCCCCCCCATGGCTCTTAGGACCCCCAATGCAGGCGCGTGGCACCCCACGCGAGGCGGGGACTGAGAGCCAGCACCTCTTCCCCCACCTGTGTCTTAGAATTGCCATCGCAGTGGGGGGAGGCACCCCCCGCGAGGCGGCGACTGAGACCAAGCCCCTTTTCCCCCCCTGGCTCTTAGGACACCCAACGCAGAGGGGGGAGGCACCCCCTGCGAGGCAGGAACTGAGAGCCAGACCCACTTCCCCCTGGCTCTTGGGATCCCCATCGAAGGGAGGGGAGGCACCCCACGCGAGGCGGGTACTGAGAGCCAGCTCCTCTTCCCCCCCCCAGTCTCTTAGGACTGCCATCGCAGGGGGGTAGAGGTACCCGCCGCGAGGCAGGGACTGAGAGCCAGCCCCACTTCATCTCTCGCTCTTAGGCCCCCATCGCAGGGGGGGGAGGCACCCCATGCGAGGCGGGGATTGAGAGCCAGCCCCACTTCCCCCCTGGCTCTTGGGACCACCATCGCAGTGGGGGGAGGTACACACCGCGAGGCGGGGACAGAGGGTCAGCCCCTCTTCCCCCTCTGGCTTTTGGGACCCCCATCCCGGGGGAGAAGGCAACCCCCGCGAGGCGGGGACTGAGAGCCAGCCCGTCTTCGCCCCCTGACTCTTAGGACACCCATCGCAGTGGGGGGAGGCACCCCCCGCGAGTCGGGGACTGAGAGCCAGCTCCTCTTCCCCCCTTGGCTCTTGGGACCCCCATCGCAGGGGCGGGAGGCACCCCCCGCAAGGCGGGGACTGAGAACCAGCCCGTCTACCCCCCTGGCTCTTAGGACCGCATTCGCAGGGGGCGGAGGCACCCCCCACGAGGCGGGGACAGAGAGTCAGCCCCTCGCACCCCCGGCTCTTGTGACTCCCATCGCAGGGGGGGGCGGCACCCCCCGCAAGGCGGGGACTGAGAGCCAGCCCCTCTTCCCCCGCTGGCCCTTGGGACCCCCATCGCACGGGGGGAGGCACCACCCGGAAGGCAGGGACTGAGAGCCAGCCCCTCTTCCACCCTGGTTCTGGGGACCCCCATCGCAAGGGGGGGAGGCACCCCCCCAGAGGCGGGGACCAAGAGCTTTCCCCTCTTCCCCCGCTGGCTCTTAGGACCCCCATCGCAGGGGGGGAATGCACCCCCTGTGAGGCGGGGACTGAGAGCCAGCCCCTCTTCCCCCATTGGCTCTTAGGAACCCCATCGCAGTGGGGGAAGGCACCCCCCGCGAGGCGGGGACTGAGAGCCAGCCGCTCTTCCCCCACTGGCTCTTAGGACCCCCATCGCAGGCGGGGAGGCACCCCCCACGAGGCGGGGACTGAGAGCAAGCCCCTCTTCCACCCCTGGCTATTAGGACCCCCATGGCAGGGAGGGGGAGGCACCCGCCGCGAGGCTGCGATTGAGAGCCAGCCCCTCTTTCCCCCCTGGCTCTTCGGACCCCCATCGCAGTAGGGGGTGGCATGCCCCATGAGGCGGGGACTGAGAGCCAGCCCCTCTACCCCCACTGGCTTTTGGGACCCCCATCGCAGGGGGCGGAGGCACCCTCTGCGAGGCGGGGACTGAGAGCCAACCCCTCTTTAACCCCTGGCTCTTAGGACACCCATCGCAAGGGGGGGGCACCCCCCGCGAGGCGGGGACTGAGAGCCAGCCCCTCTTCCCCCCTGGCCCTTGGGACCCCCATCGCAGGGGGGGAGGCACCCCCCTCGAAGATGGGACTGAGAGCCAGCCCCCCTACCCCCCTGGCTCTTGGGAACCCCATCGAAGAGGGGGGAGGCACCCCCCGCGAGGCGGGGACTGAGAGCCAGCCCCTCTTCCCCCCTGGCCCTTGGGACCCCCATCGCAGGGGGGGGAGGCACCCCTCTCGAAGAGGGGACTGAGAGCCAGCCCCCTACCCCCCCCGGCTCTTGGGAACCCCATCGAAGAAGGGGGAGGCACCCCCCGCGAGGCGGGGACTGAGAGCCAGCCCCTCTTCCCCCACTGGCTCTTGGGAACCCCATCGCAGTGGGGGAGGCACCACCCGCGAGGTGGGGACTGAGAGCCAGCCTCTCTTCCAGCCCTGGCTAGGACCCCCATCACGGATCCGAAGATCCTTAGGACCCACCTGGAGGACTGTGGGTACTAGGTGTCCAGGAAGAAAGCTCAGATCTGCCGACGGCAGGTACCTTACTTGGGATTCACTGTCCGACAGGGGTCCGAACGCAGCCCGGGATCACAAAGAAAGCATGTCCTTTGCAATCTCCGGGAGCCTAAGGGCAGAAGGCAGGTGACAGAATTCTTAGGAGCTGTGGGGTTTTGGAGACTGTGGATCCCAAACTTTGCAGTACTAGCCAAGCCTTTGTATGAGGTCACAAAAGGGGCAGGGACCGGGAAGCTTTGGAAAGGGGATGCCAACAACAGCGAGGCTTTCATGAGTTAAAGGAAAAACTTCTGGCAGCCCCAGCCCTGGGGCTACCCGATCTCACAAAGCCTTTCCCATTGTATGTGTCAGAGGAAGAAAAGATGGCAGCTGGACTTTTAACCCAAAGTGTGGGGACCTGGCTGAGGCCGGTGGCCTACGTCTCTAAACAACTAGACAGGGTTTTTAAAGGATGGTCCCCTTGTTGGAGGGCCTTGGCAGCAACTTCCCTGCTAGTACTAGAAGCAAATAAGCTGACTCTTGGGCAAAAGCTGAACATAAAGGCCCCCCATGCTGTGGTGACTGAGAGCCAGCCCCTCTTCCCCCCCTGGCTCTTAGGATCCACGGTGGACTCACAGCCTGTTTACCATATTGTGAGTAATATCATCTCCCCCTCTGGAGATTATGAACTGTTTCACAGACGGGTGGATACCCTCGGTGTACAGAGGGTGTACACCCATCTGTATTGGGAGTAATATCATCCTCTTCCTCCCTGAATATTAAGGATAGTATCACAGGGGTGTTTCTACTCCCTGCGATATCGCGTGTCATATCCTCCTCTCCCACCTTGCAATTAGAAACAATATCAGTGGGGGTGTGTCCACCTTCTGTCATATTGAAAGTAATATCATTTTCTTCCCTCCAGGACCGTGGGAACAATATCCCAGGGGGGTTTCCCCCTTCTGCCATATATGTAGTCACATCACCCACTCCGCTTTGGAATATTATTAAGGACCATCTAACAAGAGGGTGTATACGTCCTGCGATATTGGGAGTAATATCAACTTCTCGGCCTCTGAATATGAGGAAGAATATCACAGGATGGGTGTACGCCTCGTGCTCTATTATGCGGAGTCATATCTCTCTATTATGGGGAGTAATATCATTCTCTCCCTTTCAGGATGTTAATAACAATTTCACAGGCTGGGTGAACAGAGCCGGCGATGCTGAAATTATTATCATCCTCTCCCCCTCTTCCCCTCCCGGCTCTTAGGACCCCCATCGCAGGGGGCGGAGGCACCCCCTGCGAGGCAGGGACTGAGAGCCAACCCCTCTTCAACCCCTGGCTCTTAGGACACCCGTCGCAAGGGGGGGGCACCCCCCGCGAGGCGGGGACTGAGAGCCAGCCCCTCTTCCCCCCTGGCCCTTGGGACCCCCATCGCAGGGGGGGGAGGCACCCCCCTCGAAGAGGGGACTGAGAGCCACCCCAATTCCCCCCTGGCTCTTGGGAACCCCATCGCAGTGGGGTGAGGCACCCCCCGCGAGACGGGGACTGAGAGCCAGCCCCTCTTCCCCCCCCAGGCACTTGGGACCCCCATCGCAGGGGGGTGAGGCACCCTCTGCGAGGCGGGGACTGAGAGCCAACCCTCTTTCCCCCTGGCTCTTAGGACCCCCATCACAGTGGGGGGAGGCACCCCCCGCGAGGCGGGGACTGAGTGCCAGCCCCTCTTCCCTAGCCTCTTCTTCAGGGCTGAGAGAATTTTGAGCGCTAGCCGTCTCTCGATCGCTGGCTAATAAAGAACTCCTGAATTAGTCTCAAAGTGTGGCGTTCCTCTATTACCCGCTTGGTTACAACAGCTTTATATTAATAACTATAATAAAGTTGATCGCACATAGGATGGAGGAGGCACCTGCCTGGTAAGACGAGACAATGGTCGGATTCACTGAGGCTCCTGCGTGTCCCAGATTTCCTGCTGGGGGAGGGTGTGCTGCTCAGCGGTTCCCACACCTGCTTCTATGGGAGAAGCAAGAAGAAGTCAGAAGGGTGGGCGAAGGAGTCAGAAGCTTCTATTATTGGTTCGGGGAGATGCTGTGTCGGGGGCATCAATTATATGGGGAACCAACCAGTTGCCAACTCCTGACCCTTGGAGTTGACCCCACACCGCTTAAACCTCTGCGCTGGTTCCCCGGGGGCCCACAGTGAGGTCTGTAACTCAGGGAGAGGCGCTGGAGCGGGGTGTGGGAAAACGGTGTGCAGGACGGGCTCCATGCACTTTGAAATTATAAACTGCCTTATGAGACAGGGGTACGGTGTGTGTGCATTTTCCTGGGAGAGTCCATAGTTTTTACCACATTGTGTAAAGCAACGCTGTGCAGTAGAAATATTACGCCATACACAATACATATGTACAGTTTTAGTTGTCAAAGAAACTGAAAGAAGATCTTGATGAACACGGATGGCATAGATGTGAGGAAAGCACCATTATTAAAGAATATTTATGCATTTATGTAATGCATTAAAAGGTAACAAAATGGATAGGTAACAGGTAACACAGGTAACACAACAGCAAAGACCTAGAGTCAATTGCAGTCATCCACTGGGGAACTGAGGAGTTAGGGTTTCTCATTACAAAACTCTCTGATGGAAGACTATTACTTATCAACTATTTATTGTCTTTCCACTAAACAAGAAGTGATCGTCATCTTTTCAGATGAGCGCCACAGACTTTGCAAAAGATAACTGCCAATTAACCTTTGTGCCTGGATTTTCTCATTCCTAAAAATAGATAGTATTACATGACTCCAAAGTTTGTTGTGAAGTGAATTGGGGTGGTGTATCCTAAAGTAAAAAAAATGTTGACCACACAGGAGGGGGTGGTTAGTGTTAAGACTCTCTGTTTTTCTGTCTATATATATATATATTAAAAGTGTAGTTTAGGTTTACATAAAGACAAAGTATCATGAAAAGGGGTCTTACAATTGGTAGTACTAAAAAAATGTTTAAACTCCAAGATCTTCAATTTTAATATATAAAAATAATAAAACATACTGATAAATAACAAAAGTTCTATAGTCAGACAACATAGGTCCAAGTTTGGGCTTGATCTCAACTAGCGTTTCAATGCTGAAAAAAATGTCATGTGGTCTTTCCAACTTCATTTCCTTACCTAACATTGGAGATAATAAATTCACTGTTATTAAGTGTTAAATGAGATTATTCTTAAGAAGGTGTTAGAATGGTTCTAACATACATAGGTATTATGAGCTAGTATTTGTAGTACCATTGTAGCATAAGGAAATACCATCTGCTGAGAGAGGCACAATAATGATTATCTTCATGATAATAGTTTAAGAGCTACCAGATACAGAATGAAGGGGCCATAAAATGATAATGTTATGAATGATTTTGATGCTTACGCCAGACTCCATTCTAGGATAGCTCCTGCCTGAAAAGAACTGGGATTCATTTCTTTGGAATCACAGGACACTGAGTCTGGCAAAAAGAAAACAAAAGAAAAATATGGAAATCACATATGTGATTTTAAAATAGAAAGAAACAGGAGAGGCTGGGCATGGTGGCTCATGCCTGTAATCCCAGCACCTTGGGAGGCCAAGGCGGGCAGATCACCTCAGGTCAGGAGTTTGAGACCAGCCTGGCCAACATGGTGAAACCCCGTCTCTACTAAAAGTACAAAAATTAGCCGGGCGTGGTGGCAGGTGCCTGTAATCCCAGCTACACAGGAGGCTGAGGCAGGAGAATTGCTCAAACCCCAGAGGCGGACGTTGCAGTGAGCCAAAATTGTGCCACTGCACTCCAGCCTGGGTGACAGAGAAAGACTCAGTTGAAAAAAAAAAACAGAAGAAATTAGTGATATATTTCATTTACTCCAATGTATCCAAAATATGGTCATTTTAGCATGTAATCAATATAGATTTTAATGAGATAGTCTATGTTCTTTTTTCCTAAGTCTTCGAAATTCGGTGTGTATTTACACTGACAGCACGTCTCAATTTAGACTAGCCACATTTCCAGTGCTGAGTGGCTGCATGTACCTGGTGGCTACCATACTGGACAGCACAGGTCTAAGGATTTCATTCCTGGTTCAAGACGAGACTCCTAGCCTTGGTTTTGGGTGTTTTTCACAAACTGGCCTCTCTTTATCATTCTTTTTCCTGGTACTTCCTCAAGGATGACCGTGTCCCCACCACTCAAGACCACCTGCCGTTTCACTACGTACCTTTGTTCAAGCTGTTCCTTTTACCTGGGATGCTCTCTTGTTTCGTTTTGTTTTGTTTTTTTGAGACAGGGTCTCACTGTGTTGCCCAGGCTGGAGTACAGTGACATGATCATGGCTCACTGCAGCCTCCACTGACCTCCTGGAGCTCAGATGATCCTCTCACCTCATCGCTCCCTAGCAGCTGGGACTACAGACCTGCACCACCACACCCAGCTAATTTAAAATATATATATTTGTTGGTAGAGACAGTAGTCTATGTTGACCAGGCTGGTCTTGATTCTTCCACCATGGCCTCCCAAACTTCTAGGATTATAGGTGTGAGCCACTGCTCCCTACCTGGAATGCTGTCTCTGCACCTTCTCCCTGGGCCTGGTAGAGAGGCACACAATCTGCTGAGAGGTTTTTCCTGACTTCCCTAGCCCTAAAAGGGAATTTGTCCCTCCTTAGCATTGTACTCATGGCTGGATTAGAGTTTAACTGTTTTTGAGGCTGTCTCCCTGGCTATTGCGTAGTGTCTTATTCACCTTTGTTGTGATAATGGTCTGCACTGAATATATGATCAGTAGATGCTTGCAGACAGAATGAATAAACCACTGATCAGCCTCTCAATGCTTGAATGGACTTGCTACTTCCTTGTTTAGATTCGTGTCTGTACAATCCTCTCACGTGGATAGTACAGTAAACACAGACACCCTCAGATGTGGTAACAAGGAATTCATCTTAAAACGTGCTCAGAAAGTCTTACATCTTTATCCTCCTCCTGATCTTACAGGTGGGAGAACTGAGGCACAGGACTGAGTTAAGATGGCCAGCAAATTTGCATCAGTATAAATACAAAGAAGGGGAGGGGAGGAACATTCTTGAAAGGTGTGGGTAGTCTCACACGGTTGGGTTCCTCAGATGGTTGGAGATCAGTTGGCTGTGCCTTGGTTATCTGACAGGAGGGAAGAGAAGTGGGAGGTGAGGAGTAGCTCCTGGGTCCTCAAGAGTATTCAAGGCAGGTTCAGGTCTGAGAAGCCGAGGATATCCTTCCTGGAAGCCTGAGTTAGGAGGAGGAACTCACTGCTGGAGAAAAAGTTGAAAAGGAAAGAGACATCTCAGATCATGGGAAGTGCTGGCCTGAGGAGGCAAGGAGAGAACCATCAGGGTAGAAGAAGGGGCTGAGGAAGCCGGCAGGGGGAGCAGAGGAGTAGGTGCCAGCATGGTGAAGAGGTGCAGTGCATTATGTATGATACACACATTATTATTATTGGGAATAACCGTGTATCAGAGTGCAGTTCTCAGCCTGGAGAATGGGAAATGGAAAGGACCAGAGATTCAGAGAAGGCAGTTTACCCAAGGTCACACAGCCCTTTAAGGCCAAGTACAGCCTCCAAGGCATTTCTTGCCACACTCACCCAGGCCCACCCACACCTCAGTTGCAATGGAGGGCCCAGGAGAGCAGGTCTAGGGCACAGTGCCAGGCCAGATGAATGTCCCTCATGCCCTTTTCAAACAACAGACTATGATTAGGCCTAATTAGAGGGGCCTGGTCTCTTAATATTCTTCCTGGCATGTCTCTTGCCAATCAAATCAGTGCCATCTGCAGTGTGATTCCTGCTTTAGTGGCATCGGGGGAAGAGTTAGTTCAACCCAATATAAATAGACTGTGCCCTCACCTTGCAATTCGAGTATTTTTCCCTCCTGTCCTGCACCCCAACATGCACCTCCTTCCTTCTGGCTCCCTAAGCTCTAGCCTGGGTGAGCAGGGCCTGGACACTGCTATACCTAGAGTCACTAGCCACTGCCCAGTCTGTCTAGGACGCAGGCCTCGAATTCCTCAGGGTTAGAGTGGGAAGAACCCATGTGTGCACATTTGCTTTTCCAACCTGGGCACCATTTGGCAGTTGATTCGGGCAATTCTCTCACCACCACCACCCTGCCCATGTACCCGTTTCCAGCCTCTGTTTCCCTCTTCAGCCAGGGATCCTTTCTTGTGTTTCCAAGGTGGAGAGCTGAACTGAGATCATGTATGGACAGGGTGCTCGGCAGGTACCCATCACCTTAATACCAATTCCCCAGTCCCTGGTCCTGCCGTCTCCCTCCCTCATTCATTCAGCAGGCATCAGCAGAATCCCATCTCCTATGAGCTCCTGACCTCCTACCAAATGCTCTGCTGCCACCCACCCCCACCTGATCAGAGGGCCACCCCCTGTACTGGGAAGTCCTCTCTCCAGTCCCTGCAACACAACCTCTGGGAGCAGCCCCTTTGGGGATTCTTGGTCCTGGAGGACCCAGCTGTCTTCCCTGGGTGGAAGGGGCCAAGGGGAGAGCCCAACTTGGAAGCTTTCGCTCCTGACAGCCGGAGAGCTCACTCCCTTCCACCCCACCTAGCCTCCTGGTTTCCTGTGGTGGCTGTGCTCTCCCAACTCATGCTCTTCCTCCCACGAAGTAGAGAGGGCGGGGGGCGGGGAGTGGGGAGGTTAGTCCTTCACGGTTTCCTGCAGCCAGAAAATATTTACCCAACAGTGCCTGTGTGCAAGGCACTGAGCAAATCACTATAGATCCAGTGATGAATAAGGCAGCGTCCTTGTCCAACTGGTGTATACACTCTGGCAGGAGAGACAGACCTAAATAACCAACTAATGATCAGTTATTTAATTACAGTTATGATAAGGCCTATTTATAGTATTTTGTAATCACTAATCTTCATGTATCATGGAGCTTGCTCCACCATTGATCTGAATGCGTTAACTCATTAATCCTTGCCACATTTTATGAGCAGGCGCTGCTGTTATCCATGTTATAGATGAGGAAACTGAGGCACAGAAAGACAGAGTTTGTTTACATTTGGTCATTTTTGCTTCACCTTGTTTTGCTGAATTTTAAAGTAAATTAGAGTTATCATGCCACTCCTAAATATGTTACGTATGGAGCTCCAAAAAATAAATAAGGATATCCAATTATGTAACTGCAATGTCATTATCAGAGCAAACACAAATTAACAATAGCTTGGCCAGGTGCAGTAGCTCACACCTGTAATCCCAGCACTTTGGGAGGCCGAGGTGGGCGGATCACTTGAGGTCAGGAGTTCAAGATCAGCCTGGACAACATGGTGAAACCCCACCTCTACTAAAAATACAAAAATTAGCTGGGCATGGTTGTGCGTGCCTGTAATCCCAGCTACTCGGGAGGCTGAGGCAGGAGAATTGCTTGAACCCGGGAGACAGAGGTGGCAATGGGCCGAGATCATGCCACTGGACTCCAGCCTGGGCGACACAGTGAGACTCCATCTCAAAAAGTAAATAAATAAATAAATAACAATAGTTTGTATTGTGATATAATTTAATTATCAAACCTCTATCCCCATATATACTTTGTGGTTGTTTTTCAAACCAGGATTCAATCAAAGACCATACTTTGCAGCTATTTGTTATGCTTCTCAAGTCTCTTTTAATCTAACAGATCTATCAAGTTTTTTGTATTTTTTGTGACATTAATTTTTTGAAGAGATCAGGCCAGTTGTGGTGTAGAATTTCCCTAATTCTGAATTTATCAGATTGTTTTCTTTGGCTGTCGTTTAATTTGTTGTCTCATTCTGTGTCTTCTGTAACTAAAAGTTAGATCTATATTTATATTGTATCACATCCAGAGGCACATCATTATTAGTGATGTTAAGTTTGATCACTGGATTAAAGGTGGTGATAGCCATACTTCCCCGTTAATGTTGTTGCTTTTTTCTTCTTTGCACCAACAATTAACATTCAAAATATTACACTGGGATCATGCCAATGTAATGGCATGATCATCAATTTTTACCTAAAAGTCTTAACATGCATCGATGATCTTTACCTGATCAACCATTTCATTAAGAACTACAAAGTGGTGATTTTCTAATTCTATCACACCTTCTACCTTTATTAGCTGGCACTGCCATACTGTATAGTCCAATATACCAGAGTATACTCAATATGTCAAATGTTTCTGGACAGTCGCAGTAGTTCCCCTCTTTGACTATTATATATGGCATTGAAATTAATAATGTGTATATATGACTTTGTACTTGGGCAGGTATATCTTCTGGAAATATTTCTTGAAGTGGGATTATTAGGTCAAGTTAAGTTTTTAACCAAGCCTATTACCAAGTCATATTATTTTGGATTTAGATTCTACAATTTCTCTTTTAATTTATTCATTGTGTTCATGGTATTTACCTTGACTCCTGAAGTTCTGACATTATAGTAATTTTATCAGTTGCTTAAGGCTGAAATCAGATCATTTTAATTATTATCCAAAACACAGCATAGATATATTCTAACTCTGCTACTCAGTAGCTGTATGAGTTTGGACAAGTTACTCATCTCTCTGTGCCTCATTTCCCTCATCTATAAAATGGACGTTAAAAATAGCATCTACCTCAAGGGGTTGTTGGAAACATTAAAGGAGTTATTATATGAAAAAGCATTTAAAAGTGAGTACAGAGTATATGTTCAATAAATGTTAACTAAAGTTACTAGTGTTACTAGTATATTGTATATAATTGTATAGAAAAAAAGAAGCAGAGAGGTAAAGATTAACTTTCAAGTTGAAGTGTTAATGTGGAGGTAATAAATTTAAAATTAATCCTTTAGTTAATAAATAACATATTCTATATTTCTCCAAGTCAACTCTGAGGTATAACATCCTGCTCCCTAAGAAGTCATCTGGATTTTCCCTTTCTGTGAATACAACCAATGCTTTCTGCAGAGGATTATTTGATGCAAAATTTGACCTTATTGTTTCAGCCAGGTAAGAACTCTTTTTTTGGTAAATATAGATATTGCTCTACCTCTAATTCTGGTAGCCTAGTGTCTTTCTCTGCCTCCAAGTGAAACCACATTCCAATTATTTTATGTGAAAGATTGGCCTGTCTTGATCTTCTTGGAAAATATATTTCATCTTGTTTAAATTGCCTAAATTTTAGAAGATTATGGTAGCTGAAAAATAAACCTGGCTTCGAAAAAATATGGAATAGAAGGAAGAGAAGGAAATTGTAAGGGAAAATGTTTCTATAAATTCCTCCTCAAGAGATACATTTTCTTAGTTTCTAGTTTGTAAATCAACAGATTGCAAACTCTTACTTTAGAAACATAAAATTCTAACACAAGGTTATCAGACCTAGGTTCAACTCTCTGGGTCCACTTAGGAATGAATTAAGATGCACGTGTGTCATTTCGGAACAGCACTAACTTCAGTTTATTATTAAATTATTCCAATGTCAGAACAATAAACTCTATATAGGGTATGATAAAATAAACATTTTTTGCATGAAAATACATTTTATTTTTTCTTTTCCTAAATAATGATCAAAGTTTATCTGAATTTTAAATTTTGTACTTTAAAAAAAAAGTTATTATGGAAAGCGCAACTCTTCCAACATGGCAATCATAGATGTGAAGATGCTTTCAGGATTTGTACCTGATAGATCATCAGTTACGAAGGTAAAGATTTAAATGTTGTTAATTGAAATAACTTCAGAATAGATATAATGTGTTGAGCCCTGTGCTATAGTATACATTGGCCACAAGTTTATTTAAAAAAGGAATACATTTTCTATTCTTAAGGAGTAAAATTTGAATCTTAAATTTTACTTTAATGTGTATCTAAAAGTAAAACATTGAGGTTCTCAAATTAATTTATATTCTTCTATTGTCAAAACAGTGAATCACTAAAAAACAGGTAGATGAGTTAGTGTTTAGTTATTATTATATTCTTTCTATTATTCTATTTATTTAAAATTAGAAACTAATATTATACAGATAGATGTCTCAAAAATGTTGAATGAATAAATCTCAAAGATAAATATTTGTTGTTGAAGCTTTATAGAAATATTATAAGTATTTATAAAGATGCAGGAAAACCTCCAAGTTGAAATCAAATATTTATCTTTGGATAACTAGATATTTGTAATCCTAGTTCCCTGAATTTTCAGTACACTTTTTTTCCTTATTTTTAGCTTCAGGAAGATGGCAAAGTACAACTAGTAGAAATCAAAACCACCCATGTCTTTTTCTACCTGGAGAATGTGAGTTTACTGTCATAACTTGGTTTGTGTGTTGGTGTATATGCTTGAGGCACAATGTGGTTTTACTTTTGTCTTTGTTTTTTTATGTTTAAGAAAGTTTTCCTAAGGGCATAAGTATCAAAATAGTATTGCTAAAATAATTCTGAATATTTGAAATGGAGAAAAGTTGAGGGAATACATCTCAATATGCATAACAGTATTAATTTATTCTCAGGTTACTAAAAAAGAAATTCAATTCTCATTCTCCGTCAAACAAGATGCACTCGTATCCAACATCAAGCCAGCATCTGTTCAGCTCTATGATTATTATGAAACTGGTAAGAACTGTATTTAGTAACTGCGGTTTTTGTCATCAAGTAATTGCGGTTTTTGCCATTACGTTCAAGGCGAAAACCACAATTACTTTTGCACCAACCTAAATAGTTAAACCAATTTTCATTTTCTCGACTGGTGTTATAGTTCCTATTTTTGAAGTCTTCTTCCCTTATTTGGTGTTTTGTAACTTTTCATACTACCCAATACAAAAAGCGTCAGAATTTCAAGAGCAAAATTTGAGGGTTTTTTTTTACCTAAATGGACAAAACTGGCCTGATTTTTCTTAACCAGTCTTCTCACTAGAATGTTCATTTAAATTATTGGAAAATAAATGTGAAGTAGGATATCTAGCTGAATATAGATTCAGGCAAAATAAAGTTAATGGCTATGAAGGTTGGCATAGTTTATGCATTAGTGTGAATTACAGGATACAGAAATTATGTGTTTATTATGTGAATAGAGAAAGAGACATATACTATTAGAGATGGTAAAGATAGGCTTACAAAAATATTCTTAGAAAACATATTTTTGAAGCCACAACCATTTATTATTTCTCACAATTCTATGGATCAGCCAACCTGATTGGATTAGGGTGACTGGTTTGGGCTGATTCAGCTCTTCCCTCTTTGAATTACACCTGTAATTCACCTGGTGAGTTGGCCAGCTGGATGTTCTAGGAGGCCTCATTCCTATGTCTAGCATTGGACTGGCTCTTGATTGGAGGCTGGCTGACTGCCAGCTGAATCAGCTTATTCTTGCCTCTCATCCTTCAACAGGCTAGTCTGGGCATGTATTTGTCTAGTTAGCTACCACCTATCTATCCATATATTGCTTAGCGCAGTGAAATTTTTAAATAAAAAAATTTATAATCAGAGTTACTTGGTCAGGTAACTTTTGGTTTCTGGATTTTGGTTTTTGTTTTTTTTTTTTTTCAACCAAGTTCTTATGGTGTTATTAATGTTTTAACCAAGGCTCAGGAAAGGTAAATTCTTACTGATAACACCAAACAAGTAAGTAGCAGAATAAGATCTCTAAATGAGGTCTTCTGTTTTGAAATTGAAGCTTATCTGAACACTGTGCTTTTCTTAGATAAAAATTATGTCTATGAATACATTGAAACATAGGTCTAATAACTTTACCAATTAAAAAATTAAAATGACAAGTTAATTATTTTCAAGTCGGATTACCTCAGCCAATAAATGACTCACAGACTTTTCGAGATAACAAAAACCTGTTTTATACATGCCATCTTGATAAATATTTCAGCCAAAAAAGGGAGTGAATCGATAGTGATACAAACTATTAAGTGTTAAGTGTAAATCAACAGTGGTTTACAAACTTTGAACACCTATATGTTTGATAAGTACATCTTTACTTCTTTACAAAAACCTGGATGGTTGAACTAAGTCTTCAGTGTCCCTCCAGCTCTTGTGATAATATAGACACTTTATTCCAGAAAAGAAAGCCCTAACCTCTGTTAGGTTTTAATATGTATCATATACAAAACATCATACCTGAAACACTTAGGAATGATCATATGGGTATGTATGCAATGTGATATAAATCAGAAGAATAAAATACAGTATATTTGGAAGTTGTTAAGAAAAGAAACTGTTATAGTAGCATAGATTTAGGGGAATTTATTTCTAAACAGATAAGAAATAAAGATGCTTTCTTCTTGAACAATGTTATAAAACTTTCTGTAACAATTACTATCTTTCAGATGAATTTGCAGTTGCAGAATACAGCACACCATGTGGTCCGATGTCTTTTGAAACCTCCTCATTCTAGGATGAGGAAAATGAGATGGAAAAGAAGATACTTTGTAACTGAGATATCTATCAAGTTTGTTCCTGGAAGCATTAAAGCTGCACTTCCCAAAAGCTTCAACCAGCAGAGACCAGGGCCAGTAGACAAATGCTCCCACCTCTGCCTTTGGTCAAGAATTGTGGGAGGCATTCCAGATGCTTCTCATGAAGTCACCTTGAAATCCATCCCGGTTTTCAGGAAGCAGCCTCTACAACAAATCCTTAAATTAGCTTTTGTCCTTTTTTGTCACAGTCTCCCTGCTCTCTCACTCCTGTTTCCTGGGATCCCCAATGAAATGAATTATCTGCATCCAAGCCCTTACCTCAAATTCTACTTTCAGGGCAACCCAAGCAGAGAAAGCCTACCCCATCAATCACTGAATAACTATAGAAAATACTTTGTTAGATAATGAGTATTCTAATGTGTTGATATTTTAGTTCTGGTGTGTGTTTCTGAATAATTTCTCTGGGAAATGTGGAAAAGTAAGACTTCATGTTATTTAAACATAAATATGTTTATTTTCCTTGGCAACTATTGTTGAGTAAAACCTGACCAGAATCCATGTTTCTTTTTTTAAAAAAAAGAACCTATGTATTTTTAACTTTCATTTTAAAACTGGATTTTCTTTCTCCAGATAAGCTTAGGATGAAACAAATACCCCCCATCTCCTCCCCAACACAATCACTTAGAGTATCATTTCTGAAGATATATTTGTAAAGTTTTCTTGGCTATAAAATATTATATACTTGATTTAATTATAAGATCAAATATTCATTAGTACGTTATTATTAAACACATATATTTTAGAAAATTATTTTTATACATTTACCTAAAGTGTTTACTTATATGTAACTGTTAAAAGAATAAATTTATGTTGTTTTGAGCCACAAAGTATGAGATAATTTGTTACTGCAGCAATGGAAAACTAATGCACTATCTCATAAATATCTCAAACATAACGAACTTCAACATTTCAAATGTCGTTTGTCATTTCTAACTGCTCCCCAATGCAATCAATCTCACTTTATACCTGGTCACTCAGTCATCTCAGTAATGATATTCACATCCACCCAGATCCTATGGTGCAGGTGCAAGACCTGTGTCTTTTGCTTATTTCTCCCTGACTAACAGACTTTACATCCATCAGTAATACCTATCATTTATACCTCCAAAATATATGTTCTAAAAGAGAGCTTTAAAAACTTTTTTTTCATTTGCTTAGATCTCTCCTTTAGTAGCTTTCCATTGTACATCAGAGAGCAATGAAGTTTTACCATAGTGTACAAGGTATTAAATGAAAATGCCCCTGCTTATGTGTCCAATATTATTTTATCCCACTTTCCTACTTTAATCACAGTGACTTCTTTCAGTTCTGGCTGTATTCAAGTATCCAAACCACACAATATCTAGAAAAGGCAAAACTATGGAGACAGTAAAAAGATCTGTGGTTGCTAGGGGTTGTAGGGAGGGAAAGATGATTAGGTGAAACACAGAAGGTTTTTAGGACAGTGAAAATACGCTGCATGACACTATATATAATGTATGTTGGATACATGTCATTATACATTTGCCAAAACTCATAGAATGTACAACACCAAGAGTGAACCCTAATGTGAACTATGGTCTTCAGTGATAATGATGTATTAAATAACTTCATCAATTGTTAACAAATGGATCACTCTGGTGCAGAATATTGTTAGTGGGGGAACCTGTCCATATGGGAACAGAGGGTGCACATGAGAGCTCTCTCACTTTCTGCTCAATTTTTCTATGAAACTAAAACTACTCTAAAAAATAAAGTATATTTAAAAAAGATATTAAGGGTATCTTCATTATTGCTGCAATAATGGCGATTTTAAAACCCAACTCCAAACTCAGTGGCTTCCAACAAGAAATATTTATTTCTCCCTCTCATTGATCTATGGATCAGATGTGGCTACGCTGGGCTTATTTGGGCTTGGCTAACCTTGTGCCTAGAATGATGATTGGTTTTAAGTCTGATACATGTGCCTGTCATCCCATGACAAGTAACTACTACAAAGGCCCTGAGTACAGAGCCTTGATTTGTTCGGTGTTAGAGGTGGGTAGATATGTCGGTCATTGAGTAGCGGGCGTGCATATCATAGAGGAATGCTCATTAAATAAATAAATAAATCTTAAACAACAATTTTGTTGTTGTTGTTATGAAGCATGCCTATAGCTCCCAAATTCAATTTCTAAAAATTGTGCCCTCCCAAACATTTATTCTTTGGTCAGCTTTGTAATGTATTTTTTTTCCTTAATCCTCATTGGCATCACCACTGACCTTTCCATGATTTTTCAATAAAAGAAGGGGTGATTCCAAAGATTAACCCACGTTATAGAAAAATTTACTACAAAAAAATGATTGAATATATTTCCAAGCTTTGATATGCTATTTCATCCTGTCTGGTGTAGCTGTTGACAGCTGTACCATTGGCAATCTCCATTTGTCAGTTAAACAGAAAGGCATCCATTATGGCAGGGTGTAAGGACAAATAAAAATTTTAAATAGTTTTAATTCTCTCTGTTGAAAATGAAGAGACAATCCTCCCTCCCTTTTTTTAATTTCCTTAGAAAACTTGTTACTTTAAGTCTTTTCTCCTCTTTGAAATGTATCCAAACCTTCCTGAACACTGGGTAGGATTCGTCAGCATTATGAAGAATGTGGGAGTCATTTCTTTGAAACATCAACATCAAAGGAGATAGCACACTTATCTGCAATTTCTGCAGGAGGGTAGGAGGCCAGCTTCGATGGGCACCTTGCTCCAAGTTAAACTACCTCTTATCATGAAGATAAGAGGAGCTTGTTTTTTTATTTAGATAAATCCCATTAACTAACACACATGGTCACTCCCATGACCAAGTGAATCTAGGATGAATTATGTGTGATAAATGGTGCAGTCAAGTCCCCTTACTTGAAGGCTAGTTAGTGCTTAGGAACATGTAGGTAACGGGCTGCATCAGCTCAGCAATACAAAAGGCTGAGGTTCCTTTCTGTGTTTGCGAACTCTTACCAGATTGACTGTGATGCACGTCACATTCTGGCTTAATGATTATTCCATAATAAAAGTGTTTTCCTTCTCCGTTACCTTCATGGAGAGGGCTTCTGGGTTGGGAGATTTTACTTTCATTATATTTCCCCAACAAGGGACACCTGTAGAAATGAAGCTGTCACACTTCACTTTTCAAGGTTACCTTTGGGTGTAAAAGAGAAAAAACTTGGAAAAAATAAGCCAACTAGGGCAAAGTAATTGAACAAATGGAGGAGTTTGCCTCAGACTAAAATAGAAATAAAGCATATATTGGTGCAAAAGACCAAAAATAAAGAGAAGCACATTTCAAACTCCTATTTTTTTAATTGAACATAGATAACAAAATTAAACATAAAATTAAAGAGATACAATTTAAATGAGTAAGAATTCCTGAAACAAAATTCCATTATGCTTTCTTCTTATTCTTGGAAAATTCTTCTTATCTTAATTTCTCTTCCCAATTATATTCTTACTAATAGTTTTAATTTTATCAACATGTTTTGATTCTGAAGATTTAGAAAAGATCTAAACTAGTTTTAAAGGAAAAGCTAAAATTTTTTCAAAAATAAAGACCCATTAAGATTGTGATTGAATAAACTACATATTTTAGTCTCAGTCCAGATCGAATCAAGTAAAAACTTGACCTTCTGGGAGGCAGCTTAGAGCCACAAAGAGGCACACAGAGATACATTTTTAAGCGCTGATCATTTCCAATAAGCAGGGTTACGCTATTTTGCTCAAATCTCATAATAATAATTTTTTTATTTTCCAAAAACATTTCATTGAATTTTCGTTTGAACATGCCCTTCAGGAAGTACATTTCTCATAGAGATATGCTTTTCTCAGCACTGTCCCATTTGCTTTCATGAACATTTACCGTTAACTTTTTCAACATGCTTCTATCCTGTTTAGAAAAAAAATAGGAAATCATTATCTAAAGAAAAAGGAGATAAGGATGAGCTTGTCTCTTTTTTATTTTAAGAGCTTTCTACTTCTATTTCACTCCGAGACCCAAACATTTTGCGCCATTTTCTCTGTCTCTTAGTTTGTATGCGACAATCTCTCCCTCTCTCTCTCAAACTCTCCCCACTAGGTTCTCCATGCCACCCCCTGTGCCATAACTTTAATCCATGAAGCAGGAGTATCACTGCATGTTGAATAAGAGGAATACTTTTTGGTGAAATATGCTTTCCTAAAAAGTTCCAGTTTTCAGCAAATTTTTCTGTATCATCAGGTAAACCTGCCATTTGTGATGAATTTCTCAAGAAGTTTTTACAAAACTATAAAATGGAAGAAGACATGAAAATGCTATCGGAAATGCTGGCAAACAGCGAAAAAGAAATGGGAAGAAAAAACGATATGCCTCAGCCCACTTCACCAGGTTAGTCTTTCTCTAAAAGGGATTTTACAAAACAATTGGGATGGAGAAAAGGGATAGAGATGGGATATGAGTGACAACACATTTTATTCTTGATTTCCTGTACTTGCTATTTTTGGTTCCTAGCCTCTATCAACTGAATTTTTTGTGCATATATCCCCTTTTTTATGTGTATATTCCTATACACACGAGACACTGGGGCCTGTGCTAATCTCAAATATCACTAATACTGAGTCAGGAAAAACAGACACCTGCCATTGTCCCCACCGGGGTTGATTTGTTTGAAGGACCAAATTTAAAGCCAAATAATCAGGAGGTGGAAAAGAATTCCTTGGTTTCTGAGGGCGACCTGGATGGAGTGTGTGAGTTGAGAACAGACAGGATACTAAGGAAAACTTGCCACGGTGCTAGAAAAGACGTAAGGCAACAGCAACTGGTGAGTCAGTCATCTCCCAAAATGGGACCCACCTATACGGCAGCAGAGAGGCCTCCTTGAAATAACTGCGCCCAACTTGGTAACATTAGGAAGTAAAAGCTAGCGGTTCCACATACTTGAAATTTCCCTAAGTTCCAATCTGGAGAGTACACAAACAAGAAAATGTTATTGTAATATAAAATGGACAACGAAGTCATACAATTTTGGAATTTAATTAACATTAAATTAAATTAAATATAATTGAATGATGCATGTTATTTATATTTTAATTAAGGTAATCTTAAAAAGAAGAAAAGATTTCTCAAAATGTTACATGAAGTAATGGAAGACGTGAAGAGTTGTGTGAGTACTATTTTTTCACAATTTGGCTCCATAATCGCGGAATAACTCTCTTTTTCCAATACCTTTATTTATTTCTTTGCAATGCTTGTTTGGCTTAACAAGGAGCTGTGGCCCGCGATTCGGATTGGCAGTGAAACTTGTAAGGCCACAGGCTTCACCCTATCCAGGTTTGTTTCCTTTAAGAAAGTGCATAGGGCCGGGCGCAGTGGCTCACGCTTGTAATCCCAGCGCTTTGGTAGGCGGAGGCAGGCGGATCACGAGGTCAGGAGATCGAGACCATGGTGAAACCCCGTCTCTACTAAATAGAAAATACAAAAAATTAGCCGGGCGTGGTGGCGGGCGCCTGTAGTCCCAGCTACTCGGAGAGGCTGAGGCAGAATGGCGTGAACCCGGGAGGCGGAGCTTGCAGTGAGCCGAGATTGCGCCACTGCACTCCAGCCTGGGGGACAGAGCGAGACTCCGTCTCAAAAAAAAAAACAAAAAACAAAAAGAAAGTGCATAGGGCGAGAACCCTGCTCTGAGGGGTGGGGTCACGGGCTCGCTGGGTCTCTGAGGTCTCATGGGTCCTCTCTGCAGGCCACTGGCTCTCTGAGGAGCCTTTCCTGAGAAGGCAGGCCTGGGTCCACAGCCATGGCACTCCATTGCCTGGGAAGCCGCCGCGCAACTCACATTAGTAAAGATGGCCTCCAGGGGGATCGCCACAAGGTGGAGGCCTGAGGCAGGGTCGCCCCCGTCTCCAGGGGCAGATCATCTGGCTTCCTTCTTCCATTCCTGCGTGCAGAGTTAGTACCCACCCAGGGACCTGCTGTTAGTTACCCCCTCCCTCCCCACTTGAAAAAAAAGAAAAAGGGAAAAGAAGAAAAAGAAAAGAAAACACACCGTTCAGGTAAAAACAGCCTTTTCAGAACAGCCTAGCAAAGGTCTCCCAGGATGACATTCTGATCTCCCCAGGTCAGGCAGCACCTGGGACACGTGGTCAGGATGGATGAGGCTGAGTTGTCTCAGACCTTCTCAGCTCAGGACAGCCCTCAGGTCAGGGCCCCTTAAGGTTTTCTGCTTTGTTAGTCACATTGCCTGCTGACTTTCATCCCAGGCACATGCTGCTAGCCCTCATTCTCCTGTGTCTAAGCCTGATAAACTAAAAATAAAATTCTAAGCCCCCCTTCCTCAACACCACCACCAGCAGCCATCTGCAGGGAGCCCTACTCTCGGCCAAGGGCATTCCAAAGTTAACCTGAAAACTAGTTCAGGCGGTGATGGGAAGGGGGATCAGACATGCCTGATTATTCTCTCCTCCCTTTTGGAATTCAGGCACAGCTGACCAGCATTAACGTTAAAACAGATCGTAAGGCTGACAAAACAGACTCTTTGTAGCAATAAGAAACCAAATTTTAGTATAGCATCAAATGGCAGATAGAAGGCCCTGAAAGAAATTGAAGTAGTTTACCCTAAATTGTGTTTCTTTGCTGTGTCTTGAAATAGTCCTGCAAAGCTGTCTCTTGGAGGAGAAATCTACATTCTGAAGAAAATCCACTTCCTTTCTGGGCCTTTTTCCTGATCCAGGAGAGTGTCGGCTCTGGTAAGAAACATTTACAATCTCTTCTTTCTGAAGCCCGCTACCTGGAGGCTTCCCCTGCATAATGGAAACCGTGGTCTCCATAACACCTTATTTTAAACCCAGACGTTCCTTCTATTAATTCTAGATCTTTAGAAAATGTCTTTCTCAATCAATTGCGAATCAAAAAATCATTGAATCTACCTATGACCTGGAAGCATTCTCTGCAGCCCTCACTTCGAGTTGTCCTGCCTATCCTAACTGAACCAATGTGCATCTCCCTTGTATTGATTTCTGTCTTATGTCTCCCTAAAATGTATAAAACCAAGCAGTAGTCCCGCTACCTTGGGCATATGTTCTCAGGACCTCCTGAGGGCTGTGTTACAGGTGTTTGGTCACTCATGTTTGGCTCAGAATAAATATTTTCAAATATTTTACAGAGTTTGCAGCCTCTGTCTCCCAGGTTCAATCCATTCTCCTGCCTCAGCTTCCCAAACAGCTGAGATTACAGGCACGTGCCACCACAACCAGCTAATTTTTGTATTTTTAGTAGAGACGGGGTTTCGCCATATTGACCAGGGTGGTTTTGAACTCCTGACCTCAAGTGATCTGCCTGCCTCAGCCTTCCAAAGTGCTGGGATTACAGACGTGAGCCACAATGTCTGGCCAGAGTTTGATTCTTTTTGTCAAAAAGTGTGCAAATATCTCTTCAAGACTTTGCTTTCAATTCTTTTGGGTATATGCCCAGAAGTAAAATTGCTGGATCATAGGAAAATTCTATTTTTAAGGGTTTTTTAAAATTATTTTTTGTTTTAGACGGAGTCTCCCTCTGTCTCCCAGGCTGGAGAGCAATGGCGCAATCTTGACTCACTGCAACCTCCGCTTCTCAGGTTCAAGCAATTCTCCTGCCTCAGCCTCCCAAGTAGCTGGGACTACAGGTGCCCACCACCAAACCTGGCTAATTTTTGTATTTTTAGTAGAGATGGGGTTTCACCATATTGGCCAGGCTGGTGGTCTTGAACTCCTGTCCTTGTGATCCACCCACCTCGGCCTCCCAAAGTGCTGGGATTACAGGCGTGAACCACTGCGCCCGGCCTCTATTTTTAAGTTTTTGAGAAGTTGTCGTATTGTTTTCCACCGTGGCTGCACCAACAGTGCATTCTCTCTCACCAGCAGTGCACAAGAGGTCCAACTTCTGCACAGCCTCACCAGCACACTTATTTTGGGAGTTTTTTTTTGTTTGTTTAATAGTAGTCATATTAATGGATGTGAGGTGGTATCTCAGTGTGGTTTTGATTTGCATTTTCCTAATTAGTAATGTTAATTAAGCATCTTTTATGAACCTGTTGGCCACTTGTACGTCATATTTAGAGAAATGTTTATTCAAATTATTTACCCAATTTTTAATCGGGTTGTTCATTTTTGTTGTGGATTTTGCTCTTTGGTTTAATTTGCTTTTGTATTTATTTTAGCTTTCATATCTAATATTTTTAATTCCTTAAAATTAATAAAAAAATAAATTTTATTTTCTGATGAGTAAATTCATGATTACAAATTTTCTTTGGAGTATAGCTTTTTCTCCTCTCTGTAGACTTTGGTATAAAATGTTAGTCATTTTTATTGCATTTTAAATATATTAAAACTCAGTTTTGATAATTGTTCTTCCAATTCTTCCAAGGATTATCTATCAATGTATTTCACAGTTTCTATAGCAAGTCATTGTTTGCTTTCTTGCCTGCTTTTTGTTTGCTTGTTTCTGAATTAGGGAATACAATTCTTTGATCATTTTCTTCTATTATGTTGATTATAAGAAGAGAATGTCGACAGTAAAATCAATACTTTATAAAATGTATTAAAGTTGTATTTGTGGCCATAGACATAATCATTTTTGGTAAATACGGACTTTTTATTCAAGTAATATGAGAGTATGTAAACATCTTTTTTTTTTTTTTTTTTTTTTTTTTTTTGAGACAGAGTCTCGCTCTATCGCCCAGGCTGGAGTGCAGTGGCGCGATCTCGGCTCACTGCAAGCTCCGCCTCCCGGGTTCACGCCATTCTCCTGCCTCAGCCTCCCGAGTAGCTGGGACTACAGGCGCCCGCCACCACGCCCGGCTAATTTTTTGTATTTTTAGTAGAGACAGGGTTTCACCTTGTTAGCCAGGATGGTCTTGATCTCCTGACCTCGTGATCCGCCCACCTCGGCCTCCCAAAGTGCTGGGATTATAGGCATGAGCCACCGCGCCCGGCCTGTAAACATCTTTTAAATCAAGTGTCCTGCTCACATTCTGACTTTTTAAAAGTGCTTTCTCAATGCTATAATTTAACACTCAATATCATCTTGTATGTCATTGATATCATACTTCCTAATTTGTTTGTGTACATTTTCCAGGTCTCTTTTTACCTTTGCTCATTCCTGTATTTTTGACCTTCTTGAATTTATCTGTTTTAAATGTGTTTTTAGCCCAATCTGATTGTCTAGATTTTAATAAGAAAATTCTGTTGTATAATAACTGATATAGTTGATGTTATTCCTGGTTTACTTCATGTAAATTATTTATTTACTTTGCTGTAGAAGCATTACAGTATGGTAGTAAAAGTGCAGATTCTGGAACCATGTAACCTTGGCTGAAATTTCAGTTACTACTTATAAGCTGGGAACGTTTTTTAACATCTTTTGCTTCAGTTTTCTCATCTGTAAAATGTGTAGTACCACCCCTGTGAAGTTTTAGTAAGAATTAAATGAATTAACACAGTAAAATACTGTATACATTTTGGCTACCCTTGTTATTTACTGTGGCTTTCTTTTCTATACTTTGCTAACTTGATCAATAAGTCCTATTTTTTCTTTTTCCAATTAGGAGCCTATAATATTTTGAAATATATATTTGCTCCTCAACCCTGTTTCCAAGCATGCAATTCCTAAAATCCTTAGAATCTACAAAGTGATGTCTTTGTGTGTGCTAGTGAGTTGATTGGTGGCTGGCAGCTCCTAGTTAGCTTCAGGGCTGGTCATCAGAAAGACCAAAGTGAGATTAGAGGCTTGGGACTTTCAGCCCCTCCAAACTGCGGAGGGTTGAAGGTTAGGCTGATCACCAATGGCCAATGATTTAATCAATCATTTCTACATAATGGAGCTTCCATAAAAACCCAACAGAGTGGCACTGGGAGGGCTTCCAGAGAGCTGAACACTGCCTCTCAAGCTGGCTCACCCGGAGAGGGTATGGAAGCTCTGTGCCCCTTCCCCATACCTTGCCCTATGCATCTTTTCATCTGTATCTTTTGTAATATTCTTTAAGGTACCTTTAGTATACCTTGACATGTTTTCCTGAGTTTTATGAGCCACTAGACTTGTTTTCCTGAGTTTTATGAGCCACTCTAGCAAATTAATTGGACCCAAGGAGGGGGTCATGGGAATCCGCAGTATATAGCCAGTAGGTCAGAAGCACAGGCCACCACCTGGGGCTTATGATTGGCATAGAAAGGAGGCAGTCTTATGGGACTGAGCCCTCACCTTGTGGGTCTCACACTTTCTCCAGGTAGACAGTGATGGAATTGAATTGAATTGGAGGACACCTAGCTGGTGTCCACTGCATAATTGATTGCTTGCTTGGTGTATGAGGAATCTCCCCCACTCCCACCCCCTCACACACACATTTGGTCACAGAAGTCTATGTGTTTTGTGGAGTGAGAGCAGAAGAAAAACGGTTGTGTTTCTTCCGCTCAGAAAATCCTACAGTGTTTTGTTTTCTAATAATTGTTATGTTGGTTTTCACAGAGTTCAGAAGAATTTATTTGAAACAAAAACTAAAGTTAACCACATCTCAACATACCATTTCCCATTGCTTTCTACCCCATCTCATCAAATGCACGTTTTAAATATTTTTATTTACTCACTCTGCTCTGCTTCCCAAACATGCACCATGTACTGAGACATAAACTTTGGAATACTTTTTCTACCTCTTTCCATCAACCAATATGTAGATTTTGCTTATGGTTATAAGCCAATATAATAACTTTCCTTACTGTATATTTCTCATATTTTAAGAATTCTTAGTTATAACTTATATTGCACATCAACAAACTTGTTACACTATTTAAATTTAAATATATGTATTTCATATATGCATACATACTTAAAATTTGAAGACATATATGTTCACTACCCATCCTGTTTTACCCTATTTCTTCTATCTAGAGGTTTTTGTTATGGCTTATTTATAATTTGGCTAGAGTCCTTATTTTATTTTATTTTTTTGAGACGGAGTCTTGCTCTGTTGCCCAGACTGGAGTGCAGTGGCGCAATCTCGGCTCACTGCAAGCTCCGCCTCCTGGGTTCATGCCATTCTCCTGCCTCAGCCTCCCGAGTAGCTGGGATTACAGGTGCCCACCACCACGCCCGGCTAATTTTTTGTATTTTTAGTAGAGACGGGGTTTCACCGGGTTAGCCAGGATGGTCGCAATCTCCTGACCTCATGATCCGCCCACGTCGGTCTCCCAAAGTGCTGGGATCATAGGCGCCTGGCTAGAGTCCTTCTAAAGAATTTTTATCAAGTGGTATTAATTCATATGTTCATACAGCAATAATTTCCCAAGTTAAGAAATTTGGAAGGTTCCACCAAAGTCCATGGGACATTCTTACATAAGGTAGTTATTTAATGTCACTATGCACTGTAACAAGTCAAATGAAATGCAGGTAAGCATTGGAATAAGAGAGCACTCCCATGTGGAAGTTTCCCTGGGTCTTTTATTCACCCGTTAACCATTTTCGGTCTCCAGATGGAACCACCAATATCCGTTCAAGGAATCTTAGCTTTATAATATCCCAAAGCATAAATTCCCAGAGATATTTTCATGCTCCTCTGGCCACACAATCAAGCCATAACCAGGACTGAAAGGTGTAGAAAAAGGTCAAGAGATAAATGTTAAAAAAATCTAAAGGCAACAGATGAAGGATAAACAGACACGAAATCTGACAAAAGGGATAATGTACTAGTCCATTCTTGCACTGCTATAAAGAAATACCTGAGACTGGGTAATGTATAAAGAAAAGCGATTTAATTGACCCATCGTTCTGCAGACCGTACAGGAAGCATGGGAGCATCTGCTTCTGGCGAGGGGAGGCCTCAAGGAGCTTTTACTCATGGTGGAAGTCAGAGCAGGATCAGGTGTCTTACATGGCAAGAGTAGGACCAAGAGAGGGAGGAGAAGGTGCTACACAATCTTAAACAACCAGATCTCATGAGAACTCACACACTATACAGTGCCGAGGAGGGGATGGTGCTAAATCATTAATGAGAGCTCTGCCCCCCTGATTCAGTCACCTCCCACCAGGCCCCTTCTCCAACATCAGTGATTACAATTCGACATGAGATTTGGATGGGGACATGGGTCCAAACCATATCAGATAATGCTGTGAAAAGTACACTTCCATGGGAGATATCTCCTGTTTGGAGTATGTTCAAATTAATATCCAATGAATGGTTCTAGAAAACCAAATTCAGATTTTTATTACTGGGCAATTTTTGAACATAAAGAAGCAATTTTCATTTATTGGACATAGTATACGACTAAATCTGGCGTGTGCCTCTTTTCTCTAAACATTGACTCCCAGCCGGGTGTGGTGGCTCACGCCTGTAATCCCAGCACTTTGGGAGGCTGAGGTGGGTGGATCAGGAGGTCAAGAGATCGAGACCATCCTGGCCAACATGGTGAAACCCCATCTCTACTAAATATACAAAAAATTTGCCTAGCATGGTGGCAGGCGCCTGTAGTCCCAGCTACTTGGGAGGCTGAGGCAGGAGAATGGCATGAACCCGGGAGGCAGAGCTTGCAGTGAGCTGAGATTGCGCCACTGCACTCCAGTCTGGGCAACAGAGCAAGACTCCGTATCAAAAAAAAAAAATATATATATATATATATATATGTATATATATATATATAGACTCCCAGAAGAAGTGCAACTAAGGCTTTGATTATCCCTGCAGGCTCAAAGGGTATCCAGTGGACTTCGGTTGAAATGTTCACAGTTAGGTTGTTGAAATCAAGCTAGAGGGAGTTCCGTGGCTTATAGTTTAGCCCCAATGCCACTGTGATTCTACCACAGCAGTAAATCTATATTTTGTCCTTATACTACCATATTCTTCACAAGTACATTTACAAGTATATGTAATTTTCTAGAGCTCACACAGCTATTAAGTAAAAAAGAAGTTCAAGCCACCGACAGTTCCTTTAGTCAACATTTCCTTAGTCTACAGTGAGCCCTGAACATGGAGTCACTAGCATTTTCTTGTGTGCAATGTGAATTTCTCTTTTAGCACCTGAACAATGCTTCTTTGCCTGAAAGAATTACACAACCTTGATCACAGTTTTTCTCTAATTCAATTTATATCTAACTCCTGGGGATAAATGATTACTTGCTTTAGTTGGCAACCACTCCGTTTCTGATATGGTTTGGATCTTTGTCCCCACCACATCTCATGTCAAATTGTAATCCCCAGTGTTGGAGGCAGGGCCTAGTGGGAGATGATTTGATCATGGAGGTGGTTTCTCACGAATGGTTTATCACCATCCCCCTTGGTCCTGCTGGATGCTGATCTTGCGACAGTGAGTTCTTGTGAGAGCTGGTTGTTTAGAAGTGTTTAGCACCTCCCCATTCCATTTCTTGTTCCTACTCCCACCATGTGATAAACCACACTCTCTCTTTGCTTTCTGTCATGATTGAAAGCTTCCTGAGGCCTTTCCAGAAGCTGAAGCCACTATGCTTGCTGTACAGCCTATGGAACCATGAGCTAATTAAACCTCTTTTCTTTATAAATTACTCAGTCTCAGGTATTAGGTTGGTGCAAAAGTAATTGCAGGTAGGCATGGTGGCTCATGCCTATGATTCCAACATTTTGGGAGGCCAAGGCAGGTGGATCACCTGAGGTCAGGAGTTTGAGACCAGCCTGACCAACATGGTGAAACCCCATCTCTACTAAAAATACAAAAAATTAGCCGAATGTGGTGACAGGCACCTGTAATCCCAGTTACTTGGGAGGCTGAGGTAGGAGAATGGTTTGAACCCAGGAGGCGGAGGTTGCAGTGAGCTGAGATCCTGGCACTGCACTCCAGCCTGAGCAACAGAGCAAGACTCCATCTCAAAAAAAAAAAAGAATAGTTTTTGCCATTAAAAGTAATGGCAAAAATCGCGATTACTTTTGCACCAACGTAATATTTCTTTATAGCAATGTGATAACAGACTAATACAATTTCTGAAACCACAGAAAGAACACTTTCACCACAATTTTTAGCTTTCTAAGGGAAAACAAATTAAATCAGTATAAGTTCAATCAATGTGAATCAAGTAATTAGGTCAGGTTTGTTTGGCTCACATACACCCATTCTTTCCACACTATAAAGAAATATCTGAGGCTAGGTAATTATTTTTAAAAAAGCTTTAATTGGCTCATGGTTGTGCAGGCTGTACAAGCATGATGCCCGCATCTTCTCAGCTTCTGGAGGGGCCTCAGGGAGCTTTTACTCATGGTGGAAGGCAAAGTGGGAACAGGCACATCACACAGCCAGCGCAGGAGCAAGAGGTTGCAGGGGAAGGTGCTACACACTTTTGAACAACCAGATCTCCCAAGAACTCAGTATGTCCAGGACAGCACCAAACCACAAGGGATCGCCCCCATGACCCAAACACCTCCCACCAGGCCCCATCTTCAACGCTGAGGATTCCATCTTAACATGAGATTTGGAGGGGACATCCAAGCTATATCACTCCTGAAAATCTGATGAAAGCTTCAGACTCTTTGACCATGAAGATTCACGTTCTCATTTTTATGTGAATGCACAAATCTCTAGGGGTTCTTATAATCCCTGAAGCCCGTTTATGAGACAGTCATGTTTATAGAATCCCAGGATAACTGAATTTTCCCTGAAGACTCTAGTGTCCACGTATGGTCATACTTACCCTGCACCTAAAATTTAGAAAGATTTTTTTGTGTGTGTGGTGCCAAATATTAAGTACAATGATATTGAGAGGATAGCCGAAAAATAACTGCTCTCTTCAAACTATGTGATTTTTTCACCTTAGCCTTTGGATTTGAGGAAGAATATATAAGTTTGGCATTGTAGTGGTGACTACAAAATTTTTGATAAATCCCTATGGATTTGTTTTTACTCTGTCAAGTGACAGTTTGTCTTTCTCAGCAAGGGTTTTTGTGTTTGTTATGTTTTGGAGGAATAAGATTAGCCACAGATCCTACAGAGAAATCAGCTAGAGATGGTGTCTCCCCTGACCCCTGAAAACCCTACATGAAAGGGAAATTTGCTGCATTGTGCCTGAGGGTTGCTGGAACGAAGTTCTCCATTTTTGGACAGAATTGAAAGACATTTCAATCCCAGTGATATTAAATGTTATTTTGGTGATCTGTTCAGAAGGCAAAATAAACATTTGTAAAATCCTTTGGTTTGTGTATCTTGTTGTCTGTAAATTTTTCACCCCACTGGGATGAAAAATATTAAACTTCAGTTTGTTCTGAGAAGGAAGTCACTCCTAATTAGGAAATGATACAAAACTCTTACTAAAACTCTCCTCAATTCTAAATAACTCCAGATCTTTCAGAGACTTGTAATCTTCATTAACTTTCCTAAAGGACAAACACACAGAGAGTAAACTATAATGTAAACAAGTTTCATTAAAAAAACAAAAAACAAAACAAACAAACAAACAGTAACTGCAAACTTGGGAAGTAACCATTCTTTCTTACCAGAACAGGATTTCTTTTAGAAAATAGTATATGAGGCTAGGTGCGATGGCTAATGCCTGTAATCCCAGCACTTTGGGAGGCCGAGGTAGGTGGATCACCTGAGGTCAGGAGTTTGAGACCAGCCTGGCCAACATGGTGAAACTCCATCTTCATTAAAAATACAAAAATTAACCAGGCGTGGTGGTGCACGCCTGTGGTCCCAGCTACTCAGGAGGCTGAGGCAGGAGAATCCTTTGAACCCGGGAGCTGGAAATTGCAGTGAGGTGAGATTGTGCCACTGCACTCCAGCCTGAGACTCTGTCTCAAAAAAAAAAAGTTATTTATTTAATCAAATCATATATGGTTATAGTATTACTGAGAGGTAAAATCATTCTTTGCAAGAATTCCCCCACCATCCTCCCATCACCCCCGCAGTTAATCTTAGAACAGAGGAATTGTAAAGTCTTCCTTACTTTCAGCTCCCAAGCCAAGACCTGAAAAAAGCCTAGAGTAATGTTTGGCAAGGAATAAAGGCTCAACAAAATTGTTTATCAATCTCTTTTTCAATTCTTTTTCTAATATGCATATCCCAGCAGCCACTGACTCTGCTCTTTACTCCTGAAGTAACAGTTAGGTGGTTTGGGAGTGGGAGGGAGGGGCAGGCTGACACAATAAAAGTGATGCTGGCCCTGGGGCCCTGGAAGGAGATCAGAGGGGCTTAGGTTACTTCACCCAACTAAGTCCTCTTGCCTCACCAACCTAAAACATGGAGTTAATTCAATCAGCACAGGCTTAATGGTTCTGCAATTTTGAGAAAATTTTAGTGTTTTCTTTGAAATATTTCATATTTTTCTAACTCTTCAGAATAAAAAAATATATATTGATAAGGTTAAAGTTACTGGTAAGAATGAGAGACCCTGTAAGAAATAGTCTCTAATGCAATTTTGTTTCAAAAAGTCTTACTTAAATTGCATTTACTTGTCTGTCTATAGCAGGCTTTTATTCATGTTCGATCAAAAACAGCAATTTGAAATATGTATTTCTTTATTTTTGGATTTCCACTGCAATATATGATTTATTTCTGTTCTGGCCCATGGCAAATTCCTGCACCTGTTTGAGGGAGACCCACTAATCACTTTTTCCACGTATCTAACTCTTCCCAGGTCTTTTCTCTTCTACACTCAAAAGATGAACTTTCAATTTAAAAGCAAAATGTGACATTTTTATCCCTAAGAATACTTTTACCATTTGGTAGGATGTTTTAACTCATTACCATTCTACATTCAGTCCATATCTATCTATGTCAGTAATTCTATTTTGAGGCAGGTTTATTTTATTTTAAACTAAAGTTTTATTATTTTAATGGTTCTGTTTCTGAATTTTTCACACCCCAAAAAGAAGTGCTTACCGTAATGTACCTTGTCCCATGCTCGGGTCTAGTTGGGAGGGGCACATACAACCATGTCTATTGCTTCTTCTCCCAACACCTATCCTTCCCTTTACCTTGGAGCTCCTATATATCATCTGGGGAACTGAAAGATCCCTTTTAGATTTTCAAAAATGGGCACCGTTCTCTCAAAATAATACCATTATTGTTCCTCTTAGTTGTTCCTTAAAAATGTATGAATTTTCTCTTCTTAGTAAACTGCAGACTAACATCTGTCAAATTCACATTTTTTTCTACAAAAAGGCAGGTTCCAAGGAGTGCTATAGTACTATGAATTATTGCTATTATGTGCTCTCATTTTATTGCAAAATCAATCATGAAAATGTAAACGTGTTTACCACTTTCAATGACGTTTAGTTGGCTTTTGATTCTCTGGTCATTCACTGGCTATGGTAAAAGCTACATGGACTCAACATAGATTTTTATGACCTTACAAAATCTTTATTTTTTGTTGTTGTCCCAGGTTTATTGAAAATATTACAGCATTGCAGAAAGAATCAAACAGCCCCCGGAGGCATTTTGAAATTCATCCCAGCTGTAGGCTGAGTGATCTGCAGGCGGGACAGACTGCCAAAGTCCAAAAGCTTCAGCATTTCCTCAGTGTCAGGATCTACTTCAGTGATCTCCTGATCCAGGGCTGAGACCTTGGGAACATAATTGTCTCTCCTTTCTCTCTTCTTCTCCCGCAACTTAATGGAAATACCTCTCAGTGGGCCCCTCTGCATCCACTTCATCAGGTGCTTGACACAGCCTGCTATGTTATTGCGGAGCTGCTTGCTGGGGATAATGGCCATCTCCTCACACACACACTTATTTGTGTGGAAATTGTTACCCAGGCACATGTAGTACTTTTCTATGATGACCCGGGCCACCTTCTTCACAGTTTTGGTGTGAACGTGCCCGATGTTGGCAGGTCCTTGGTCAAAGAAAAATTCTTACTTTAATACTATCTATGGAGTCCTAACTGAGGAGAAAGGGTCAGGCTGGCAGGAGAACAGGAAAGCAAAGAGAAAAAAGCAGATAGGCTATGTGTCTGCCTTTCTTTTTGGTCCAGGACATGTAACCCTCTTGCTCAACTAACTCACAATCTTTCCGTGCTCAGCTTTCACCACACCCTCAGCTGATAGAAAAATGCAAGTTAGCTCACTGCAGCCTTGGCATCATCAGTACTGAACAAAGCGCTCTTCAGCACACAGCACAGGCACCATTTTATAATTAACCCAGCAATATTTTCTCAGGAAATAATAATAAACTAGAAGAATGTAAATGAGAACCGCATTCTTTCTTACATTAAGTAACATTTTTAATGATTATACAGAATATATGTGTGTGTATGTGTGTGTGTATATATATATATATATATATTAATCTATGTCACTAACAAAAGAGAAAGAAGGCCCTGTGATCTGCTGATAAAACTATATAATTGACTCTGTTATGTGATTGCTTGTAAAAAGACTGACTTCACATCATCTGAAGTTATTCTTAACTCATTCTCCTTGAAATATTATTGCTTCGTTCTATATTAAATATATGCATACAATTCAATTTATCCATTCATCTTTTTATATACTTTTAAGAAAGAAAAAGCAAGTGTTGTTTCACATGGGCACATAATTCTTTTCATTTATTTATTCAACAAATAATTATTGAATGCTTGTTATTAGTGGATATACTTCTGAATAATAAGAAACAGTGAAAAACAAGACATCTCTGCCTTATATTCCAGAGAGGAGAGACAGGCAATAAACAAGAAATATAAGTAAGTTCATTTTATAACATGTCATAAAATGACAAATGTTATTTTTAAAAAGGCACAGCAAGGAAGATCAAGAGTATCGTAAGATTGGGGTTAGACTTTGCAATTTTAAATGCTGTGATCAGGGTAGACCTCATTGAGAAGCTGATAGATGAGCAAAGGTTTAAGGCAGTAAGGAAGTTAGCTATC
This sequence comes from Gorilla gorilla gorilla, assembly GCF_029281585.2. Taxonomy (NCBI): domain Eukaryota; kingdom Metazoa; phylum Chordata; class Mammalia; order Primates; family Hominidae; genus Gorilla; species Gorilla gorilla. The sequence continues at coordinate 24,923,594 of NC_073234.2, read as the reverse complement.
AGAACATCTGCAGAAGAACAATACAACAGAAGATAATAAAAGGTGTGAAGGCTTCAAGTCAAGTAGAAAGATTCTCAACTGCCAAAGAAAAGCAAGGAGTTTAGTATGGCTGAGGAGGTGAAGGTAGAAGCCCCATCAGGTTGGGGTTGTGGTAACTGGGGATCCCAGTGTTTGCATGTACAAGTATGGGACATTTCATTCTCCTGAGCAAAACTTCCGTTGATGATTCACTAAGAGCAAGAAAGAAGACTAGTCTGGATGACTTAGAATGAACACACCAGTGTTTCTGTAAATAGAATTATATGATTTGTAATGTGTTTGTGTATACGTGTTTGTGTGTGTGTATGTGGAATCTTTTGCTCAGTTCTATATTCATGGGATTCATTGACACTGATGCAGTTAACACTATTCTATTTCATTGAAAAACACTATAAAGTTTTAATTGTATGAATATGCCACAATTTACATATCCTGTTGTGGGACATTTGAGTTGTTTTCAATTTAGAGCTATTACAAATAATGCAACTGCAAATGTTCTTATACGTGACTTTTTGCACATTTGCTGTCACTCTCCTGGGTATTTATGTAGCGGTAAAAATTGCTGGGACAGAGGCCCTGTGGATGGTGAATTCTAGTAGATAATGATGATTCATTTTCACAATTGGATGAGAGATTCGGTTGCTCCACATCCTCACTAAAACCTGGCATTATGAATCTTAACTTTAACCATTTTGGAGGATATGTAGAGATTTCATTGTGGTATTAATTTGCATTTCTCTGGAGACCAAGTACTTTTTCATATATTTATTAGCTATTTGGATGTTTTGTGTAAGGTGCTAGGTCTTTTTCTAATTTATTTCTGGAAGTCTTCAATATATTCTGGGTATAAGCACTTGTCAATTATATATACAGAAAATATCTTTTTCTTCTCTGTCACTTTTCCTTTCACTCTCCTAATAATGTTTTTAATGAATAAAAATTTTAATTCTAATATAAAAAACAAGACTGGGCTGGTAGAAGATTATTTTGCCACTAGGGCAGTTTTTAATAATGTGTATAGAAGGAAGCGCCATTGCAGTATTGACTAAAGTAGGCTGGTGGAATTACAGCTCAGTCGACAAGCCCACTGGCCTGATCTCTGAATATTAATATAGTGTCATATTAAGTGTGAGTCTTTCTAATAAGACAAAAAGCACATTCATCATGTTCTTTTTATTATTTGTTCTGCGTCTCAGTATCCATGCAGGGAAATACTTGAAGGATGGAAACGTAGTCTGTAATCTCCTGATTTTTCCAGCCTGTTCTCTGCCAGCCCAAGTATTCACAAGGATAGAAAACGTACAGGATTATTCAGCATATTAACATGGTAGATAAATTTTACAACCAATAATCCTGCTTTTTTTGTTTATGAAAAGTATTGCTATTCACATCCCTTATGTGCTAATAGATGCATTAATTTCATTCCACATACGCCAATGATTCCAACTCTGCCTCCCCCAGTGTATACTCAAGTGGCAAGGATACTTTCAGTCTCAACTCACTCAAAGTTGCTCAATGCTTCGTAAACACATTTCTCTTTGAAAATAAAGTTGGTTTAGAAATATGTCCAAAGGTAATAATGTCTTTTGTAGAGTTCCTTTGAAAAGTAGCTTTATTTTGGATCATTTGAAAAATCTGTTATACAATTAATGTATCAAAACTATTCTCAATTACAAAGTCAACTTTTTTCACATATCTCTTCTCTTCTAATCCCTATATTTAATGCTACAATTACAGTCATAACTTAACTTTGACTTGTCTTTTTCATGAAAGTTTTTGTTGTTGTGATGACATCTCCAGGTTTATCACTTTTGATAAACACATACTATTTGTTAGGGCGCTATGACATTTATCTTTGACTTTGACATTTGGCTAAAATCTTTTAGTTACAGTCAGCTTTGCCCTCAGTTTATGTCAGTGTCATTTCTGGGATCCTTGAAATTGTGCATGATCAATAATCTTACGATTGTTGTAAGCAATGTTATAAAACCACTGTCATCATGCTGTAATATAATCAAGGCATAACTTATGAGTTGATTTTAATATACATTTTCTCTTTCAGTTATAATATGTATTTTAGATGTATCTTGGAGTGAAAAACGCCTTGCTTGTCTCTTACAAAAAGATAAATCAAAATATTAATATTTGCACAAATTCTCTTTTGCACAAACTCTCTTAATCAAGGCATCATAAGCCCATTGTAGGTATCATATACCCATCTGTCTTAAAACAATTTCTGGTATAAGAAAAACATGATGTTAGAAATTGATTCTTTTGGCCTGTTCTGAAATTTTCTGTACTCATACATATTGTAGAGGTGACAGAAATGATTACAATTCACATTTAAAATTCCCCTCTTCTCTTTTCCAACTCTTGTCAATGTTGTATTCCCCCTGAGAGTTCCATAAGAATAAAGCAGAAAGCATGGAAAGAAATACCAAAGTAGGGTTGTCTTACTTCATCTAGGTAACAAATATTCAGCACAACTCTTCATCTTAGAATTGCAAAGTGGGAGAGTCATCCTGGGAATATATATTAGTGAGTTTATTGAAATTAAAAATAATGCAACATTTTTTCCTGTTAGAAATAAGTCCAGTCTGACTGGTTATTTTGACAATAAGGACTGGCTTTGCAAATCAGGTTACTGGTGGAGACTTTCTTTAAATGAAATGAGCTAAATGTGCAGGTTATGGTTCTGATCAGATAAAAGCCTTTTATGAGGCTTTATATTGACAAAGTATATTAAAATAAATGATATTTCAAAATTTCCAAACTTTCTGAGTATATTTGGTAAAAGTTGTGTTTTTAAGTAAGAAAGTAATGATTGGTGGCCGTTTATAAGTCCTTTTAAGCCTTTATTGAATACTTTCTAGGAACCGAGAATAAGAATGATCGTAATGGCTGATTTCCAAATCCTGTTGCAATTGACCTGGTTTAGCACTTTGCTTTCAATAAAATTACAGAGGATTTATCAGCTGATAGATAATTAAAAGTAATTTTTAATGGTTATAATGTGACCTTTGGCTTCTAACATGGAAGCCTAAATAATTAGATAACATTGTTATAATAGAACGTCCCCTATTGCTATTTCTCTCTTTATGTGAACAGGTTTTCTTAGTGCTTACATCTATACAATAGAAAACAGAATAGCAATATTCTAGAATTGAAATAGAGCAGGGTAGAACAAATAGAGAACAGATGAAACTTGTTTTAATCCAGCAATAAGCAATATTCATCCAAGAATACACAATCTTAGGGAGCCAGCTGGAATACACGATTTATTTCACTAAAAAATTATTTTTGAACAAAAATGTTCTCATTTTTAATATCTATTAAGATTATAGCAGATATATAATTTTATAAATAGTATATTGATAATAATTTTAATGATAATGCAACCTAGAAAACATCTATTACTAATTAGAACTTTACAGGCTCAGGAATATTTTTATAATAATCTTTGATGATCTTTAGTTGCAGAAACATATAATAGGGCGATCAATAAAATATATTGAAGTATGCAACTCCAGGATAAAATTACCTGAGGAAGTAGAATGAAAATATAAGACCAAAAAGAAACAAGAGTGATATAAAATTTCCTGCTGGTGAAAAAAGTGTTCATGTGTGTTTTACAGGAACGGTGGTGGCCAAAAAAATCACTGCAGTGTCTACATTTCATCGGATACATTTAAAAAGTGGTATTACATTTTATTTTTTAAACATCAGTATTATACTACACTTATCATCTTGATAATGGTGAAACATTTTAGATGTCAAGTATATGTAAGATATTACATGTTTAATAAAATTCTTTTAAGGGATACAAGGAAAATGTTTGAAGATCCCAAGAGTATAGAAGCCTTAGCTGACAGTGCTGAGAAAGTATTGTGTTTACCCTATAATGTCAAATATTTCAAATGTATCAACTAAAATTTTTAATTAAAAATTAAAATGATAAAATTCTGATAATTCTTGAGATTTATTCTTCTATTCCAGAAGTTCAAACTGTGATGACAATTTTTGCTTCATACGTACAAAAAAGGATTTTATGTTTAGTCATTCAGCATTTGGTCAAATACAGGTTTGGTACGTATCTAAAAAGTATGATCATGCCTGGAAAAAGTAATATAGAGACCTCTTAAAAGTCATTTACTGCTTATTATAGGTTAATTTATCCCATATTAAACTGATAGAGAATAAGCACGTTTATGGTAATCTAGGGGTGAGGGTGGGATGTGGGAAGAGCTGGGAAGATGAGTGGAAGTAAGAGAGCGTACAAATGGAGCCAAAATAAAGCAGAAGAGTTTTACAATCACCCAAGCAAGCATTTGTCGACTACAAGGGCTAACACAATGTATTACTACAGTTTATTCCATTTGACTTGGCATTTTTTTTAGCCATAGTTTATCATCATTGGAATTTTAATCGCTTACATATCTACAGTTTTGCAGTCCACCAACGGTTGTCACATACATCATCTTTACTTCTCCATCACTCTTTCAGGTCATATAGAAAAGTGTATGTCAAGATCTGCCTAGCCCCAATTTATAAAGGAACACAGTAAAATATTCCCCGTTCTCAGAAGTGCCTATTTCTCTTCACATCTTATTTTATAGTTGAAATCAGTTCTTTATTCAAAATATCCAAACTTCAATTTTATAAGGCCCTAGTTTTATTAATTTAACAATGGGACCTTTCTTATTTTCAGTGTTCCATAAAAATAAATTCTAACATCTGAATCCCCTTTGGAAAGCAAATAGGATGAGGCATCACTGTTGATAAAATATTTTCTATCACTCAGGATAAAATTAAATAAGAATGTTCATCAGAGAGAGATCATTTTCTTAGAGAATAAAATAAATTAATTGAATTTATATTCTAGATGTTGAATGAATTAAGAAACAGTAATTATATATTACATATGTTGTTATACCCAATGAACTGCCCTTTTTAAAATAATAAATATAAGAATACTTATACAAATCAAAAGTGAATCTTTCAAGCAATGGAGAGGTTGCTCCCAAACTTGTCTTATTTAAAATTCTATGACAGATTTCACTTCCTTGTTTCACTGAAGAGCCAGTTAGGATGAATCTTGGGTGAAGAATGTATGTTGTGCTCCCTAGACTACCAAAACATATTTGGGATATGGATTTACACTAATACCTCTTTTTAAAACTGCAAGAATATTGGTTTATTTCATCAAACCATGTAATTTATTTTGTATTTTCATGAAAATAGTTTTAAAACTGATTAATGACCTGAGCTAGTGGTAGCCTCAAACTACTATTTTTCAGGAATTTAGAAAATTTGGGAAAGTGGATAAATTAATACATATGGTCATGAAAATGATCTGGAATTGATTTTTTTATGCTGGAAGTAGTTAATATGTTACAAAAATAAATGGTTGGCAGTTTACTTTCACTGCCCATCAGATGAAATAAAAACCAGTGAGTTGGAGCAAGAACAGGGTTAAAAGAATCGAGGGCTCAGGCTCCCATTCTGCCCTCTTCCTTTCTGCACCGTGATGGGAAATCAACTGGCCTCAGCCAGTCTTGATCCTGCTTTTCCTGCTCCTTCCCAGTGATGCTTCAGCTGCTGCAGAACCATAAGCATTATTTCCAGAAAATTAAATTGTCCTCCTTTTTTCCCGTTCTATTATCTCTTTGATCTGTATTTTCTAATTCCCTACACAATTTTCTGCTGTCAAAAGGGCCAGGAAGTATCAGCAAGTCATTACTACTCATGTGGAAAGAGACATCCTCCAATTTCAGGAAAGTCACAGACATAAGGCAGCAACATCTATGAAACATTTACCAAAAAAGAATATAGAATTCCTACCCAAAAAGGGATACTTTTTTTATTGATTCATAAAATGGATTGCACGTCGTGACAATTGTGAAATGACTCAGTATCTGTGTTTTCCTCAAATAAGGGATTGCCAAGATGAATGTATGCTCTACAGACAAGCCAGGATTTGTGTGTCAGTTCACTCAATCCTTTGGCACACCTTTAGGAGCTGGCATTAGGTCTTGGGAATCTACAGATTAGCAAAATTCAGACGCCACCCTCAACACCTCACAGTATGGAAAAGTAGAGAGATGGTGCACAGAGAATGAACTATAGAAGAAAAACAGAAGCAGGCATTGCAGGATTCTGTCAGAATACTTCCAAAGAATGCCCACTCTTCATGAGGCCTGATGTAAGAGAGAGGGCCTCACCAAATTCTGCACAGAGAAAGTCACTTTTGAGATATGTGTTATGAAGCAAACAGAAGTTTTCTGGGTAGACAGGGACACCCAGGAAGAGAGAGAAGAGTGTGTACACGTACAGCATCCCCAGATGTAGTGTTTCTGGGTGATTGTGAGAGGCAATTGGTGAGAGGAGAGTGGTATTTTCTTCCGGGTGTATATGGCAATATGTCTGGTGATCAGCCTGGCTCAGCTTGCCTCGTCTCCATCACCAAAGAGCTAAAGAAAGAAAAGAAAAGAAAAGAGCTAAAGAAAGAAAAGGCCCTGCTCCCAAGGTCATACTGAAAAGCAATTCAGCTTCTCCCCATGTACTAAATGTTATATTTTTCCTAGTTTCCTGGAACAAAGAGATCTGTAGTATCATCCATGCAAAACCCAAGACCGCATACAGAGAGGTTCTTAATGCTTTCAATGATGATTTGTTGATTGATTTGCATATTGAAATTTTGAAATTTTTATCCAAAATATATAATAACTCATGGATTGCTTACCCATGGCTATTGACAGCTTTGCTAATATTATGTGGGTGAGTACTTCACAACAGAAGAGAAGCATATCTGGGGTTTAATTTCTGGTTTTCTCAGTTCCTCAGATCTTTTGGGTTGGCCTTTGGAGGATACACTCCTGCTAAAATCTGTCTCTGTTCCATGATTGGTGACAAAAGCAAAGATTATTTAGAAAATGGCCATAATAATGATGTCTTTTTGACCCTTCCATAGTTAATCTGGACTTCTCCCCTCCACAGGTAGTACCTAGTGCTGGTCCCATCACACCTCTGCACTGGAGTTCCTGAAAAGACCTGTGTCATCCTTAATCACCTGAATGAGACGGTGGCACTGAAAGTAACTCTGATGTACAAAATGCAGAAGAGGTCCCTCCTCACAGACCTGGTGACGAAGAGGAACTATTTCTACTGCACTTCCTTCATGGTCAGTACTGATCCTTGAAATAAGGGAGCTGGATAGAGAAAGAGCACATTAGCTGATACCTTTGGTTCTAATCCTTTGAAAATAAAAAATGCATAATGAAAGAAAAATGAGAAGTACAGAGTGAATCTCAATTTAGATTTTAAGAATGGAAGTTCTACTGAATATGCTCACAGCTTACATGATATTTACAAACAGAGTGCCATGCATAAAATTTAACAGTAGTTATAGAAAGGATTTAATCTGATCTTAAACTTCTGAGGTAAATAATATTCATACCATTACAGATAGAAACACTGAGATTTATAAAGTCAAATAACTTATCTAAGATCTCACCAATGGTTGATAGTGGATGTATTGTCCTTTTAATCTTTTACTACTTAAGGTATTAATTGTTTAATCATATGTAGTTACCACAAATAATAACATAAAATTTTTTTTGAGACAAGGTCTCTTTCTGGCACCCAGGCTGGAGTGCAGTGGTGCCATCACGGCTCACTGCAGCCTTGACCTCCCAGGCTCAGGTGATCCTCCCAGCTCAGCCTCCTGAGTAGCTGGGACTATAGATAGGCACCACCATGCCTGGATGATTTTTTGATTTTCTGTAGAGGTGGGGGTCTCACTATGGTTCCCAGGCTGGTCTTGAACTCCTGGGCTCAAGCAATCTGCCCACCTTGGCCTCCTGAAGTGCTGGGACTATAGGCATGAGCCACCGTGCCTGGCCAGATAATATATAATGTTGTTGACCTTTGAAAAATAAAATTTAATAATTATTTTAATATCACCATTTTGCTGTGAAAATGCAAGCATCCCATTTCAGTCATAACTGGCTTGAAGAATTAGCTCATTTTATTGCAATATTTTCTCCTTCAATCATGTTACTGCCATGTTACAACATCATAATAATCTACTTTTAAGACAAGGAGCATTATCCTTGACTTTGTCCCTTACTAATTCTCAGGGACTAACCAGGAAGACAGAAACTCCTAATGGCTGAGAAATTCAGAAGTAAGTCTGGGCAGATTCTTCAGCTCATTTCTGTTTTACAGATTCCAGAATTACCATCTTCCTGGGTGGTCATTGCTGTGGAGGTAGAGGGGGCAACTCTGCATTTCACAAAGAGCAAATCAATATATACAACTACGGCAGAGAACCTAGTCTTTGTCCAGACAGACAAACCCATATACAAACCAGGACAAACAGGTATGAGGAATCAAATGAGCAAGGGGAACTTTGGGAGAGGGGAGGAGCTTCTTTATTACTTTATTCTGCAATCCTGGGAATTCAGGCATGCTATTACTACCCCAGGCTCCGCGGGGTGATTTCACAGGAAAATACCTCTGTTTCAGTGAAATTCCGTGTTGTCTCTATGGATGTCAATTTCCACCCTTTGGATGAAATGGTGAGTCTCGTAATGATGGGTGATGGCTGAGGGAAAATGTAAGGCCTATTCTTTTGGGAAACTTGAGACCAGTTAAAGAGGTATTTTAAGCCCACCACATGAAGATCTCATAAGGGTATCTCTGCTAGAAGAATAAGGGATGTCAGAATCAAGGCACTCCATAAACTGCATTCTTAAAATGAATTCAGCATGCAGTTGAAGCTGTCCTCTTAAAGATTCCAGTTACTTTCATTGAATAAATGTGTGAATTTGATTTCCCTCTTAAACAAATATCATCTGTGAAATAATAATAAACTTATTATTCGGACCTTTTTATCTAAATAGGTTTCCTCAATTGTATGTTATTTAACAATAGGAAAGTCATGACTTCGTGAAAGATGTATGTCCCAAACTAATCATACGAAGTGCTGTGAACCAAATGGGGTATTTCCTCATTTGGAATATAACTTTCTCTGGCCCATATACTCTGTCAGTGCTGGTGTCATGGTTTTCTCCTTCTATATTCTACCATGTGCTCATACTATCTTTTTTTCTTTTCAGTTTCCGGTGGTTTATATTGAGGTAAGTGGTATGTTGTACATTACAACTGGAATGAGGACTCTCTACAAGTTACATTAAATTGCCTCTCTCCCTTCCCTCACCATTTCACCAGAGCTAAACAAATACTGTTTTTCTGTCCACCTTAAATTCTAAGTGGATAACATGTAAATGCAGGAACATTTCTTGAGATGATGCAATTTAGTGACTCATCCAATATTTCTGACCAAAATAAATATACATAATACCAAAAAGAGGCATCAGTATGAAATGTTATCTGTAATATCTCATAGCTAGTAAACTTACTGCCCTTATCTCAGGCTGGAATTCCTATAAAACTTTGCTAATACCTTTGGGCCAATTTACCAACCATCTGTGATACAGCTGCCTATGTCGTTCTTACCCACAAAGCTGCCCTTCTACTCAAAGGTATATATTTCAATTGTTTCTATGAACTCATAATATTTTTACCTATAGGACCCCAGGAAGAACCAAATTTTCCAAAGGCAAAGTCTCAAATTGCAAGGGGGACTCAACCAACTCTCTTTCCCGCTATCAGTGGAGCCCATTCTGGGTTCCCACAAGATCATGCTGCAGAGAGAGTCAGGGAAGAAAATACAGCACTCATTTGAGATGAATGAATATGGTAAGAATGCTCTATGTGTAAGCCATTTATAATATCAGAGTATTTAAGATTAGATAATTTTTACATATAGGTAAGAATCAAAGGTCTAGCATACAATAGTTGAAAATTAGCAAGCTTTTAAATTTACCCATATATTTGCTAAGTGCTTTTTATGTACCACCTCATTTAATTCTCACAATGCCCCTCTGGGACAGATACTATTATTATTCTCATTTTGCAAATGAGCATATCAGTACTGGAAAAGTTAGTAACTTAAAAAAATCACAGAGTCATTAAGGGGTAGGAAAGATTTGAATTGATACTCAAACATAAATTGTTAACCAATACATTGTGTCAGCTACATACACTATGTATGTTTTTTATATTTTATAACTGAAAGTATTTCTGGGGATTATTTTATGGTTGTCTATAACCTACACCTTTACTACTCTAATCAACTATGATTCCTAAACCATATAATTTAGTAATCAACTAAACTATAGTTCAACTAAGTATGGTAGTCAACTAAACTTTAACACAATTGATCTAGTTAGTACTCAACCATAGTTGATTACTAAGTCAGACATTGAAGCCATCTTATTAGTTATCAGTTACGTGGATTTTGTAATGTAAATTAAATATTTTATGCCATGGCTGAGAAGTCCTATCACAAAACATGGTTCCCAAAACTCGTCAGAACTGCCATCAAAATCACAGAATAGTATTATATTGTAGGAATAACACCTTACAAAACTGTGAGAGAAGCTAGAAAAGTAAGAGGCCATCAGGAGGAGTTGACAGGTGAGAGAAAATTACTAGCCAGTTCTGAAGCATGATTAGGGATGTATAAATGTGAGCTTGCAAAGGTCTGGGAAGCGAGGGACCCTCAGCTGCCCAAGTGCACCAACCATGCAGAGGAGCTGACAGAAGAATCTATGGAAGATTATTACCTCTGCACTCTGCATAGCTACCACTTTAGTAGGCTTATAGCCAGCTGTCAGATGATGGGCCTCAGACCTCTGTTAGTCAGCAGGGCTGGCATTTGGGAAGAAGAGCTGGGCCTAGGGAGGGAAAGAATAAGAATACATTGAAACCTATTGGTCCCTCTTTACCACATCTAACTGTGGTGATCTTCAGAGACTAATCATGCTGCCTTCCCTCTATCTGGGAAATCTGGCACAAATTCAGAGAAAGAGAGTCTAGGGAATGTATTATCAACTTAACCAAGTGAACATAGTACAAACTGCTCGTGGTAATGAATGGCTTCTCCTTCTCAGGATTGTCCCTGGGCTCCCTGTTGTAGCTGAAGTCATTTCATGTGACCACATGTTAAAGGTTCTGTCATAGCATCTACTGCTAATACTTGTAAGATCTCTGGCCCACTCTCACCTTTTTTTTTCTTTTTTATCAAAACAGTTTTGCCTAAATTTGAGGTCCAAGTAACAATGCCCAAGGTTATTGGTTTTCTAGATGAAGAATTTGTGATAACAACCTGTGCCTTGTGAGTTGCATTTTTTTCGTCTCATTTCTATTTCCTTACTCTATCTGAGGGGAGGTATTGTAAATAACAGTTACTGAAGTTGGAAGTGTTTTAATTAGGAGAGGAATACCTCTCTTTGTAGCTTGCCTAAGCTCACAGTAGGGAGCAGGTACAGTAGCAGATGACACACATCTGCTAATCATAAAATCATTTACTGGACATTTAAAATGGGCCAGACAATGTTCTAATTGGCTTGTGTGTACTAATATTTTTATTCTGTAAGTAATCCTATAAAAAGGAGAAGCTTGGGGAACTGACCCTACACCTTATCTGCCCCATCATTTGGGCTAAAGCAATAGGTTTCAAACATCAGTGTTCAACAGAATCTATGGGGTGGGGAGTGTGCTTACTTCAAATGCAGATTCTCTGGCCCCATGTCCAAAGATTCCAATCACACATCTGAGGAAAGTCTCAGAACTTTCTCAGAACATGCATGTCAACATGTATCCCAGATCGTTTCAATGCTGGTGGTCCACAAAACACGTTTTGAGAGACAACAAATTAGTTATGGCTTTGTGTCATTTCCTTCTATCATATTAGGCAGAATCAAACTGAGTCATGATACAACATTTTTGTTTTATAGCTACTACTTTTCCATCTAACTTCACATTTATTTTCTTAAAGTACCTATAAATCAAGGAGAACTCAGAAATACACTCTCTACATAGTCTTAATATGTTGCCCTAAGACAATGTAGGAGGTGTTGTCAAAGCTGGAATCATGACCTAGATAATCTGACAGCAGAGAAAGAGGGAAATAGGACCATCTTATAGTAAAACCACAACTAAGAGGGAAGAAAGATCTGAGAAAAACTAAATTGGTAATTTTCCATTTGGAGCTGTTTCAGAAAGATTCTTCCAGTACTTTTTCTTAGAGTTATGGACAATTAAGACACGGTCTTTCAGAAGAAGTGTTTATAAAATGGAAATAATATGGAAGGTAATACAACAGCTTAAGGTGGATATATGAAAGGATCAAATCAGTTGAAGAAACATCAGTATTATTTCTATTAAGTAGCTTTTCGCATGGCCACCTTATTGTTATAGGTACAGATATGGAGAGCCTGTCCCTGGTCTGGTGACACTTAGTGTATGCAGAAGATATTCACTATGCCGTTCCGACTGCCACAACACATGTTCACGAAGTATCTGTGAAGAATTCAGTCAACAGGTATGTGGAAACCACTCTCCTCAGGACGCTAATACCAAGGTTTTCTCTTCTCATGGATTACAATAGTGAATACAATACAACAGAGAATAGTGTTTGAAATACCCATCAAGCAAAATGGTGGAGTGGGGGAAAATTGTAAGATGGTCTGGCGGTGTTGGGGGCTCACTTGAGGGTTGGGCTCGTGGGTGTCTAGTGGTATTTATCTGGTTAGTTTGGTAATGTCCTTCCAACGGCAATCCAAATGCCAGATATAAGGGCATAAAAGGATGTGGAAGGATCCAGAGTTGTCTTTTATCAAACAGAAAACAGAAAAATGTGTGTGGCAGGTGTTAAGAATTTGGCTAGTGGGAGAATCAAATGGAATGTCGTGGAAAGTAAACTGCGCTGGAGGAATGTTAAACCAGTATAAGGCTGAAGAAAGGAAGACTTCCAAGGACAATGGATTAGAGGCCCAAAACACGTCAAGGAAGAAGTGGAATAAGAATAATTAAGGGGAACAGCTGAAAGTAGAATGTGATGTATTAAAAAATAAAAGGCAAAAATTACTGATTCCAGAGGCAGAGTATGTAAAAAGTCCAGGGTGTGGCACTATGAGCAGACACTGTAAGGGTGATGCAGGGCAGGTAAGCTCCCAAATGGGTGTTTAGCCCAAGAGGGTTCTTTTCTTCACCCAGGAAAGAATTCAAGGGCAAGCCAGAGGTGTTAGAGACAGCAACGTTTATTGAAGCAGCAGCGTACAGCAGCAGCAGAGGTACTGTTCCTTGCAGAGCAGGGCTACCCCATAAGCAGTGTGCCCACAGTAGCAGCTCAAAGGGAGTACTGCAGTCATATTTACACCCATTTTAGTTACATGGAAATTAAGAGGCAGATTATGCAGAAATTTCCAGGAAAAAGTGGTAACTTCTGGGTTGTCAGGCCATTGCCATGGAAAGAGGCATTAACTTCAGGTGTTGCCACGGCAATGGTAAACTGACATGGCACACTGGTAGGCACGTCTAATGGAAAGCAGCCACCCTGCATCCCTGTTTTAGTGAGTTCTCAATTTGGTCCGGTGTCTGAGACCTGCTTCCAAAGTTGAGTCCCACCTCTTACCTCAAGGGTATGGAAAAGAAAGTTATCAAAGCTGCAGAGAGCAAATGAATGAGAGGCCAGAGTAACGAATATAATAATGAACACCAAGGCAGACACTGACAAGCAAGATACTATAAGAGGAATCTAGCTGCCCAAATCTGTAATGTATCAGGGAGACTAGTATTAACTTCTGTTTTCAAGTGAGTCATGACATACATCTATATAAAAATAAATTAATATGATTAAATTTATTATGCAATAAAGATTTTCATATAAATAAATTTAAAATGAAAACAAATCTTTATTAAAACATGTACCCCAACATTTAGTTTGAAAACTTGGTTATGGTGAGGATTCATCTATTTAATAAATGTATATATTCCTATTAATATCGTAGATATTGAGAATATACAGTTAAGAACATAACAATCCTGGCTGGGTGCAGTGGCTTACACCTGTAATCCCAGCACTTTGAGAGGCTGAGGTGAGAAAATCGCTTGAGCCCAGGAGTTTGAGACCAACCTGTGCAATATAGTGAGACCCCTGCCCCTATAAAAAATAAAATATCAGCCAGGTGTGGTGGCACATACCTGTCGTCCCAACCACTCGGGAGGCTGAGGTAGGAGGATCACTTGAGCCCAGGAGGTTGAGGCTGCAGTGAGCCATGATCATGGCCACTGCACTCTAGCCTGGGTGACAGAGTGAGACTCTGACTCAAAAAAAGAAAAAAAACAAAACATAGCAATCCTTAGTCAATATTTATAGGAATGAAAGCCTTCTCAGAATATGTTATGTGTGAGTTAAGTTTTGAGGAGCCTAACTGTTGGCTAAGGTAAGAATGGGAAAGAGAGAATTACCATTTGAGGAACAACATATGCATAGAGATAGAATTACAAAATACCATGGCATGTTTGGAAACTCTAGAAAGTTGAATATGGCAGAAATGGAATCAGTTTTCAGAAGAGAGGGGAGAAGCCAAAGGTTGATAATGAATAAATCAATGATGAATGAAGAAACTTTATGTCATTCTTGGGCTTGGGAAAAGATAAGCACCAAAAGGATGGTCAGAACATTTGTTAACATTTATTTTTATGGCCAGTAAAAAAATTCTCATAAATTGACAGCTGACTTTTTAAGTAGCAAATTGGAAGACCTGAGAATTCTCTTTCTTTCTCTTCAGGCAGACACTGAAGGATGTTTCACACAACTTGTAAACACTAAAATATTTCAGCTGAGACAAAGAGTATGACATGACGATACATGTCAAAGCGAAGGTCAAAGAGGAGGGAACCGGTTTGTATTATTTTTAAATATTTATTAATGTGATACATATTTATCAAACTTCCATTCCATGTAAAACACTTTATAGTTTCTGGAGATTATGAAAATAACACGGTCCCTGCCCTCAAGGAATTAGGCACCTAAAAATAGAAATTAAGTGTGTGTGTGCACATAGCCATAATAAAATTTCTGCAAGAAATACAAAAAAGGGCCAAGTGAGTATGAAGAGAGGTAATTAATTCTAGTATACCTTCTAGAGCCCAAAGAAAACCTTATTGCTAAAATAGCATTTCAACTGATTTATGTAGGGTAGGTAATACTTTGAAAGATTAATGATGGAAAGGGAAAAGGTGATAAGCATCAAAAACTATGTTTGATCTCAGAAGAATCTGAAAATAGAGGCTGGTGCTAAGGTGTGGAGAAAAGTAAATCATACACTAAAGAGTTTAAATTTATTCTGAAAAGCTTGGATATCTTTCAATATATTTGAGAAGAATCGTCTAAATAAATTGATATTCTTAAAAGGTAAGTCTAGCAGACCTGAAGAGGATAGGCTAGATGAAAAAATGTGCTACCATGTGGTACGTCAGACGATTAGTCAAAGGTGACCCCAAAGATTCCAAATTTGGGGCCTGGGAAATGGAAATACCATTAACCAAGATAATGAGTCAATGAAAAAGAACTGTTATGATGAGATGTGTTAAAAAAAAATTTTTTTTTTGAGATGGAGTTTCGCTCGTTGCCCAGGCTAGAGTGTAATAACTCGATGTCGGCTCACCGCAACCTCCACCTCCCAGGTTCAAGTGATTCTCCTGCCTCAGTCTCCTGAGTAGCTGGGATTACAGGCATGCGCCACCACGCCCGGCTAATTTTGTACTTTTAGTAGAGACAGGGTTTCTCCATGTTGGTCAGGCTGGTCTCAAACTCCCGACCTCAAGTGATCCGCCCGCCTTGGCCTCCCAAAGTGCTGGGATTACAGGTGTGAGCCACCGCGCCAGGCCAATGTTAAAGGTAATTAACTACAGTTTGGAATATCAAAACGGAAGTGGATGTATTTAGCTGATAATTTTAAAACAGAGCCAGAGTTAAATTAGGACCAGAAATGTAAATCTAAATCCATTCTCGTTGTGTCTATGTCCTCTTAAGAGTGAGTGCGGCCGGGCGCGGTGGCTCACGCCTGTAATCCCAGCACTTTGGGAGGCCAAGGCGGACGGATCACGAGGTCAGGAGATCGAGACCATCCTGGCAAAACACGGTGAAACCCCGTCTCTACTAAAAATACAAAAAAATTAGCCGGGCGTGTTGGCGGGCGCTTGTAGTCCCAGCTACTCGGGAGGCTGAGGCAGGAGAATGGCGTGAACCCGGGAGGCGGAGCTTGCAGTGAGCGGAGATCGCGCCATTGCACTCCAGCCTGGGCGACAGAGTGAGACTCCGTCCCCCCCCCCCCAAAAAAAAGAGTGAGTGCAAATGCTCTGAAAGTGAGCTCAATTTAGCACTGCTAAATTTAGGATAGAGACAGGACAAAGAGGCGTCCAAGGACAGAAACAACTGCATTTAGGAGATAGACAGTAACAAATAAATCAGCATAATTAAATAAGAAGTCAGAGAGCTGGGGCAAAAACAACGAGGATAATTTTTTAGAAGCCCCTGGAAGGAAGAGTTTCAGCGGTACTTAGTGTGGAGTACTACCGAGAGTTCATGTACAGTGAAGTCTGAGATGAGAATTCGATATGGAGGGCAAGTAGGGAATCTTTTAAGACTTTGATAGCACTGTGTTTTTGATAAGAACAAGATACAGAGTACACATCATTGAATGGAAAAGCACCAGGTGTTCACTATCCTTTGGATAGCTCACGCAGGGAAACGACAGGTCTTTCTGGAAATAAAGTTTGTATTAGAAATTCAAGCATATTTTGGGCCAGTGTGATTGTGAAGAATCCAACCATGTACAGAAAGTTGTGGAGGGAGAGCAGGGATGTGAGAGGGAAAAACAAAGATGGAGCAAGATCATAGAGGAGATGAGAAAATAAAGAACATAGGTGGAAAACCAGAGGAATGAGGGACGATGGATACCAATAATGTTTCATGTGAAGGTGAAGCTAATGTCAAGTTGCTGGTCAAATAGCTTGTAAATGTGGGAAGCTGGCAAGAATAAAGAAAAGAGAATGTGGATGGTATTTTGTTATGATGAAGTGAGGCTGAGGAGGAAGTAGGAGGTGAGTTTTTAATACATAGAATGGTTCAACTTCATTTATTTTTCAGGATTGGAATTAACTGGTCATGGATCATATGAAATCACAGATACCTTAAGGATACTGAGATTTACTAAAGTAGATTCACATTACAGAAGTGGACTCCCCTGGTATGGACAGGTAAAAAAAAATGTTTTTAACATAATCACAATTTGGGGCATGAGGTTTTTAAGAAAATGAAGTTTTAAATCACAAAATCAAAATTTATTTAAAAAAATAATATTTCAAATAGGAAAAAAGTACAGCAGATTATAATTTAAAAAGCAAATATAATCACAAAATCCAGAAAAACAAAGCATGTTTTATTAACTTCCTAACACACCTCTGTAATACATTTGTGTAGTTCAGCTGCATACTCTTTGATTGTCTCTTTATAAACAATGATTTTGTAACATAATTTTTATAGGAAGAATTCAAACACATTCTTTCATCTAGATGATTGAATTTTTTATTGCTGGTAGTTTTTAAAGTTGTTTTCCATTTCAAAGTTTCATATAGATATCAATATTGATACATTTTAGAGCCAATAATTTAGTAAACTATCCATTTTCTTTCATATAAGAGATGCAAGATTTCTAGGTATTTTAAATTATATTTTGTAGTAAATAATCTTTGAATTAACAGTTCATGAGCAAATGCTTCAAGCTATATTTTGAATTTTATATCTGATATTTTATACTTGAATTTTATATTTTCTTCATTTATCCTAGTATTTCATATTAAATTATCAAGAAATTAATAACTATATAGATATAGTTTCATATGGCCATTTCAGGTAGAGAGAAGATCATGAGAAAAACTGATGACTTGAAAGGTGAGTATGACATGGTCAGAAATGTAAGATAAAAGGGAGAATGTCTAAGGCTCTGGGTATGAAACAGTTTTTCAAGAGCAAAGAACTAAAAAGCAGCCAGTGTGATGACAGCTAAGGTTAAAGACATGACCGAATTGACTGAATAATTGCAGGCAAGCAAGAACAGTTATTAAGGTCTTTTAAGATATGGTAAGAATTTTGGATTGAGAAGTGACTAATGGTTTTAAGAAAGACAGTAACATGATCAGGTTAGCTCAGGCTGTATAGAATGGTTTAGACAAGAATGAAGCAGCAAGGAAATGCAGAAGATTAAATAGCTACTGGAAACCAGATGGGAAAAAATGTGATTTTAACTAGAATGGTAGCAGCAGATTTGGAGAGAAGCAGATAGAATCAATATATATTTGATGGGAGATGGGGAGAGGAGATAGCACTTGACAATGAGTTTGAGATAAGCAGTGAAAGAGAGAAAATAACTCATTTAAAAAAACCCAATTCCTCAGTATTCCTGCATCAGTTATCTGATAGATGGAAGACCCATATACTGAGAGAACAGTGGAGGTGGAGAAAGTTTGGGAAGGTAGTGTGATGATCCCGCTTTTGGATGTTCTCAATTTGAGTCCCCATGAGATATCCAAATAGAACTATTCAAGATTTTGAGATCTATTGCATAACAGGATAATTATAGTCAGTAATAATATATTGTACATTTCAAAATAATAAATTACAAATGTCTCATCTGAAAAAGTCGTAAGTGACGTGATATATATGTTAGTATATTTAATCATTCCACGTTGTATACATATATCAAAACATCACATTGTACCCAGGAAATGTATATAATTATGATTTGTGAATTTAGAATAATAATGGAAAATAAACTGCCATTTAGCTTTCAAAATAATTTTTAAAAAGAAGTATTAAAAAGAAAAATCATAGTTTAGAGCTCAGAAAACAAGTCTCGTTTTCGGATTCTAAGATCTTCAGTAAATGACAGGGAGTGACCTGGCGGTAAATGTGACGGAGTGGAAGATGTTATTGCCCTATGACACTTTAACCAGCTATGACTTTTATATCTCTAGGTTCTTCTAGTCAATGAAAACCATCAGCCAATCACCAACAAAACTGTAGATGTTCATGTGAATACTAGATACTATTTCAGTGCAACTACTGATGAGCATGGTTTGGTGAACACTTCCATGGACACCACCAACTACATATCACCTTTTCTCACAATTTCAGTAAGTGGAAAGGGGCATCTGGGACCAAAAATATAGAAACTACGGTTGGCCAGAGATAATTTAAAGATATTTGAGAGGCATGTGAACTCTAGGAATTAAAAAAAAGTGATAAAGAGTAAAATGTAGGCCGGGCGCGGTGGCTCATGCCTGTAATCCAAGCACTTTGGGAGGCCGAGGCAGGTGGATCATGAGGTCAGGAGATCGAGACCATCCTGGCTAATGCGGTGAAACCCGTCTCTACTAAAAATACAAAAAAATTAGCCGGGCGTGGTGGTGGGCGCCTGTAGTCCCAGCTACTCCAGAGGCTGAGGTAGGAGAATGGTGTGAACCCGGGAGGTGGAGCTTGCAGTGAGCCGAGATCGCGCCACTGCACTCCAGCCTGGGAGACAGAGCAAGACTCCATCTCAAAAAATAAAATAAAATAAAATAAAAGAGTACAATGTAAATTAAGCAATATGGAGACCTAAATTATAAAAAGAGAAAAGTCTGCCAGAAATCTTTTACTTGTAGGTAAACTCTGTTGACAATATGATTTAGGTTCAAGAGACATTGAATAGATCATCTTGATATTCCTTTGAAAAATTGAATATTTTTATGATTCTAATACAAGTAAGATCTTGCTTGGTTTCTTTGGCATACTACTATTTTGTTTTGTGTTGAATATTCAAATGTTCTTATGCAATTTGCAGCCATAGCGTGTTAAGAGAAAGTAATTGACCTTGTTTGTGAATGAATAACACCTACTAAATCAATACAGCATGAGCTTAAATGATCTCGAGGGGAAGCAGTTTACAGATTATGCTATATTTAAGAAAGCAGCCTTCTTATATGGCTTTATTATATTGCTTTATGTATATATATAAACATATATAATATGCATATTTTTATATATTTTTGCAATCATATATATAATATATAAAACAGCTTATTTATTCTTCCATTAGGTCAAATACAAAGAGAGTAACAATTGTTCTGATAACTGGTGGCTTGATGAATTTCATACGCAAACATCTCATACTGCAAAGCATTTTTTTTCCCCAAGCAAGAATTATATTCACCTCAAACCTATTATTGGTACTTTGACCTGTGGACAAACCCAGGAGATTCAAGCACACTACATCCTGAATAAACAGATTCTCAGGGATGAAAAAGAATTAACCTTCTACTATTTGGTAAGAATAAGAGCCACTGTAGCTCTTTCTGATTGTGTAGACTCCAAAATTGCTGGGTTCCTGTCTAAGTAATGCCATTTACAAGATAACAATAATATATTTTTTGTTGTTTTTGTGCTCAAAGAGAAGTTACTTCCTAACAAATATTAATGCTTTAATTTCTCATTTATGCTCTATTCACCACTGAAACTTTTAGAATTTTTCCTTGCAGAGTTCCAATGGCAACTTATTGAGCAGGAGAGGAAAGAGCCTAGGATAAAATGTTTTTAGTCAAAGAGAAAATGTTTTCTTAGAACTCAGTAGATAAATAAGCAAAAGCTAAGAACCATGAACTCATTCAAAAGGAAATAAAACTTATAAACAATCTTCTGGAAAAATATTCAATTCTAATTATTTTATAAAGCTCATGACTGGTGTGATTGCAAGGAAAAGGTATATTAACAGGCAGACTATAAATTGGAGTGATACTTTTGAGGCCAATATTCCCACGAATGCCCCCAAATTGAAAATGTCCAAGGCTCATAGTTACTCAAATAAGTCATTTTAAGAAGAAAAAGTTAAATATAGGGAATTCTGTATAAGAGCATTAACTATAAATAACATTTTCTTAATTCCATAAAAAAATAGAAAAATTAACAATAAATTTGAATTTCCTAGATTTATTGCTTCCTAGATACACGACCTTGGATACCTTACCTAATTTTATCTGGAAAGAGAAATGTCAATCATCTCACTTTAGTCCTGGAGATAATATTAATACCTACTTCATGGAATTATAGTGTAAATTAAACAATTAAATTAACAGTAAATTACTTAGTTCAGTTCCTGGCATATAGAGAATGCTCAATACATTTAGTTTTTTAAAAATAGAGGCAATAATAGAGAATACTTATTTATACTTTATATCTGCCTTCACTATATATTGCTTTGCATAAGGTAGATGTTTGAAATGTTTGTTGAAAAAATACATAAATTCTGTTTACATATTTACATATATTTATTAGAAGTGATAAATATTAAATAAAATAATAAAACATTATACAATTATATATTTTTTATTTAAAGTATGTAAAGACACATATATGAAGATATTGAAAAGGAAGTTTAGTGATCAAAATAACTTCTAGGTTGGGGTAATAAGATTATGGTTCACCCATATATCATGAATGTTTTAAAGTTAGGTTAAAATGTATTCTTTTAAACAATAATGAATATATTTCCTTCTGCCTTCAGATCAAAGCAAGAGGAAAAATCTCCCAATCAGGAATCCACGTGTTATCCATTGAACAAGGAAACAGTAAATGTTTTCAAGATTTCCTTTTTCTTTCCTCTTTCATCTTGTCAAATTCTGAACAATTTAGCAATTTGGAGCTATTCTCACATTAGAAGAAACAGTCACCAACCTCTTCATCCAAAGATGAAGAAGCTGATGTAATAGGATGACATACTGGGTTCGCTTTAGCCCAGTTAAAATTTTTTCTTCTTTTATAGCATTCCTACATTTTAAATTTTATTCCTAAACTAATATATATTCATTTTATGTCTTTAATGTCTTCAAAAGGCAGAAAATAACGGAAAAAATATGGAAAATAACCACAGAAAAATTGTACTTTGTGTGCTTGTGTATGCATTGCCTATTACTACTGTAACAGATTATCACAAATTTATGGGCTTAAAACAACACTTCTAGTTCTTCGTTTTAGTGCCTTAAAACACCACTTGTATCTTCTAGTTCTGGAGGTCAGAAGTCTCACTAGGCTAAACTCAAGGTGTCAGGACTGCATTCCTGCTGGAGCTTGAGGGGAGACTCTTTCCTTGCCTTTTCCAGCTTCTAGAGACCTCTTGCATTCCTTGCTTGTTGTTCCTTTCTCTATCTTCAAATTCAGCCACATACCATCTTCAAATCTCTCTCACCTTCCTGTCTTCCTCCTAGAAAGACCCTTGTGATTACATTAGGCCCACTTGGATAATCCAGAATAAACTTCACACCTCAAGATCCTTAATTTAATCATTTCTGCAAAGGCCCTTTTGCCATATAAAGTAACATATGCAGAAGTTTTGGAAATTGAGTATCTTCAGGGGCCATTATTCTATTTACCACAATCTTCCCATTGGCCCCAGAGATTCACATTCATCCCTCATGCAAAGTGCATTCACTCTATCCATCATAACATTAACATAAGATTAAAAGCTCACAGTCTCATTAGCTCAAAAGTTCCAAATCTCATCATCTCAGTCATCTAAATTAGGTGTTAATGAGGTCCTGGACATAATCCATCCTAGGGCAAAAAGAGTCTTTAGTCCCAAGAAGTGCTGATATCTGGCTAGGAAAACAGCATAGTTTTAACACCTGGGAATAATCCTCTTTAATTCATTTCTCTATTGTCTGGGCTCAAGGATCCACTCATGAAATCATTTTCCCTTTTTCATGAAGGATGTGTTTGCAGCTGAATTGTTTTATCAGATCTCGTTTCCTGCTTGCATGATTTGAGAGGTCTGACATTCTTCTTTTATTCTATACTCTCTCTGTCCCTTTTAGTTGAAGCTGACAATGTTTCTTTTAGTATAAACTTTTCAAGAACCATGTAGGTCTCCTGTGTGTCACAGAGATTCATTCCGTTAAACAAAAAGCCTTTTCATTGACATTTGATGGATAATTCTATCTCCAATTTTGGCTTTTGTTGAGATGGGTAAGGGTATCTAAGAGTCATGCACTTAATCTTTTCGAAGAGCCCTTTTCTGTGGCTGATTTACTCTGACATTTTAATTTTTCTGCAAATCAAGTCTTTAGCAAAAAGTTGTCCAGTCACATCATAGCTTTTTTTCTAGAGCACAATTTCCTGACAGCGAATGTCTTAATTTTACCGATTTTTGCAATTTAGATAAGCTGAGAAATTTCCGAATTATCAAGTCCTAGTTCATTTTTGATGACTAATACCTCATTCAATTTATTTTTCTCCTCTCCAGTTTTGTTATAAGCAGGAAGAAGGAACCACTTTTCTATAAAAGCTTTAACACTTTTCTGTAAAAGCTCCTCCCTAAATATCTGAATTCATTAATATTTGGTATTTCTTTTTCTTAAATATTTTGTTGAATTTACCAGTGATCTGGACATAGAATTTTCTTTGTGAGAAGATTTTAAATACAAATTTACTTTCTTTAATGAAGTGCAATGTAAGTTTGCTACTACTTTAGTTAATTTTTTGGTTGTGTATGTCATTTAAAATCTTGTCTATTTTTATAAACTGTCTAATTTATTGACATAAAATAGTCCATAATATTGTTTTAAAATATCTGTAATTTCTATAGTGATAGAAGCTCTTTCATTCAAGATACTTATAATTTACGTCTTCTTTTGATCAGTTTGGCTAGAAGTTTCTCAATTGTACTGATCATTTCAAACAACTAGCTTTTGGTTTAATTGATTTTTCTCTGTTTTTTTTTTATTTTTATGTCATTGGTATCCACTGATCTTTATCAATTAAAGGTTGATTTTAATTTAGTCTTCTTTTTATACTTTCTTCATGAGGATGTTGGGGTCATTGATTGAGACCTTTCTTCTTTACTAATACAAGTGTTTATTGTTACACATTTTCCTGTTAATAATGCTGTAGTTGCATCGCTTAATATTTACATGTGAAACTTTCATTTTGAATCAGTTCAAAATATTTTCTACTTTCTTTTTTGATTTCTTCTTCGAACCATGAGTTATTCAGAAGTGTGTTATTTAGTTTCTAAATGGGAGATATTTTAGAGATCTTTCTGTTACTGATTTCTAATTTAATGACATTATGATTGTATGACTTTAATTCTTTTAAATTTATGGAGACATTTTATAGCTCAGAAAATATGGTCTATCTTGATAAATGTTAGAATGTGTATTCTGCTGCTTTTAAGTGGAGCGTTCTCTGAACGTCATTGAGGTCAACTGGGTTAATAGAATTTCTCCATCTTAGATCACACTTTTCTTCTTTATTTCTTTGAATCATAAATATCTTTATTTATTTATTTATTTATTTTGAGACGGAGTCTTGCTCTGTCACCCAGGCTGGAGTGCAGTGGCGCGATCTCGGCTCACTGCAAGCTCCGCCTCCCGGGTCCACGCCATTCTCCTCCCTCTGCCTCCCAAGTCCCTGGGACCACAGGCACCTGCCACCACGCCCAGCTAATTTTTTTGTATTGTTAGTAGAGATGGGGTTTCACCGTGTTAGCCAGGATGGTCTCGATCTCCTGACCTCGTGATCTGCCCGCCTCGGCCTCCCGAAGTGCTGGGATTACAGGCATGAGCCACCGTGCCCGGCGCATAAATATCTGTTAATTTCTGTTATCCTAGGAAGAATGTTTAACATTTCATAAAAAGATAAGTAAAAATATATATTTTTTACAAAAGATAAGTACAGCTGGCCTATTTACTTGTTACCTCTTGTCCCCAAGTTGAATCTCATAAGGAAAAAATAGACTTCTTTTTGTTTGTTTGTTTCAAATTTTGAAACAAAATTGAATATTTATGAGCTATCATTGACTGAAGGAACTTTTATTAACAGAGCTCAAATAAATTTTCAAATAAAAATTGATTTTTAATTAGTCATCTAACTCAACTATTTACAACTTTTCCTTTAAATAATCATGTAAAGTTTGATTAAAATACTCTTTTTTTTTTCGAGATGGAGTCTCACTCTG
The DNA here is from genome assembly GCF_029281585.2 of Gorilla gorilla gorilla. Lineage (NCBI taxonomy): Eukaryota > Metazoa > Chordata > Mammalia > Primates > Hominidae > Gorilla > Gorilla gorilla. Next base: position 24,898,593 of record NC_073234.2, on the reverse strand, counting down.
TCACCCAGGCTGGAGTGCAGTGGTGCGATCTCAGCTCACTGCAAGCTCTGCCTCCCGGGTTCATACCATTCTCCTGTCTCAGCCTCCCGAGTAGCTGGGACTACAGGCGCCCGCCAACACGCCGGATTAATTTTTTTGTATTTTTAGTACAGACAGCGTTTCACCGTGTTAGCCAAGATGGTCTCGATCTCCTGACCTCGTGATCCACCCGCCTCGGCCTCCCAAAGTGCTGGGATTACAGGCGTCAGCCACCGTGCCCGGCCTAAGATACCTTTTTAATTAATCACGAATTTAAGTTTGATTTCAAAATATTAATGTTTGTTTGTAATTTTTTGAGTTCCAGATTAGCCTCTTAATAAATTTCCTGTAACTCTACTTCTAGATGAAAACCTTTTTTTCATAGACTTTCTCCCAGTCTTTTTGAGCCAGAAAGAGGCTTCTAAGGTCATGATAAGGATGCAGTATCCACACTATAAAACGCCGCTCACCATAGGTTCTTCTTCGGTCTGTAACATCTCTTAGGTCTATATAATCTCTTACTGATTGTTTTCTTTCTGCTTGAAATAAAGCACAAAATTTGAATACGTTCATTCAAATATGAAACGTTGACTCTAAATTTCCATTTAATCCCTGATTTTATGTTATTGGACATTGTATTGATTTTTTTAGAGCAGGTAAGGTTGTCTCTAATAACATATGAAAAAGTCACTGCCTCACAAAGCAGTATCTTCAAAGTTTGTTTCTGCAGTAGAGTTTAAATCCTGTATGGATTGGGTCCTAAGGTGGTGGGATGGGAAGAAGAAGTGTCTCTCTCTTTAAGAAAAAATATACTTCATTTTATTTAATGACAGCTATGGAAATGATTGTTTTGACTTTGTCTTTGACGTGTCGGAAACTCAGTGAAAAACTGAAGTACTCTAGTGTAATAACCATTTTATTGCAGCTTCCTAATAAAATTAACTCCTATGTTTAACCCTGCTTCAGAATTCCACATTCATTTGGCTTTCATCTTACTGTTTCAAATTATTTTGACTCTGCTGTTTCTCTGTATTTTCATGAAAGCTGCCCTCAAATCTTTTATAGATACAGGAAGGGTACAATTTTTAAAGAATAATTTTATGTTACAAAGATCAAACTTAGAACATTTATGAAAATAATCAGGTGGAATGTTACATAAGCTCTATGTAGTTCACACAGAGGACAACCACTAAGATGAACACACAGAATTCTATTATAAAAATCAAAGGCTCACAAGGCTTTTTATGTGATTTGTATCTGTATCCCTGCTGTATTATAAATGTCCTGAAGGAAAAGACTGTGTTGCATTCTTTATATTGCCCTTACACACACAAGAATTATAACCAAACATGTCTAGAAGTTATCTTTCTTCTCTCTTGACTCCTTTCTCAATAATATTTTTCAATTTAGAAATAGAGACATGCATTAAATGTCTTTTTCCTACTTAAAGAGAGGAAATGAACAATTAAACCTATATCTTTAAGGGAAAATGTCATTAACTCAGCATATATTTATTGAACACTACTACCTACCTGCACAGTGGTATAAATGCAAGTCTTTTCTTACTTCAGTGTGATCCAAATGTAAATAAAGTCTATAGTTGGAAATGCCTTTTTTAAAAATAAAATCGATAATTCTGTTGCTAATGTATTATTCTGAACTTGTTCTTCTTTTTAAATTCTCCAGTGAAAGGGGTGTTTTCCTTCTCCTTTCGAGTGGAATCAGACTCTGCTCCTAGTGCTCATCTGCTTGTTTACACTGTTTTACCTAATGGAGAAATTGTTGCAGACACTGACAAGCTTGAGATTGACAACTGTTTTGCCAACAAGGTGGGTTGTTTTGTTTAAGACTAGTCCTTTTATTCTTCTCCCATTGTGATGTGTGGAAAAGAAGGAAATTAGGAAATTAGGCATACAGTGCTCCTAGAACATTCCTCCCAACTACTTCTAAAGGCAGGGGGTGATGTCATACTGAGAGGTCTAGTGCTGACATCCAAAACAGGCAACCACAAACACAGTTTTTTAAAAGTCTCTTGTTTTGTTATAAAATTCATATGAATTTCAAAATCAAGTCACCTATAAGCCTTTAATAGTTTCAATTTTAAAATGTTTTGTTACTAATATTTTGATTAAAAATGATGCCTCACAAGGCTGTGCCAATTTTACCCCATCATACACTGGCACACTTCCAGGTACCACTACAGACAGCAGGAGGTTGTCATGAGTTTAAACTCAGCTTAATAATACAGAACAGATGAGAAACAGCCTGGACACTTTAAAAATAATGATAGCACAAAAATTTAACATAGGTTCAGATGGCATATTTTTTATTTAAGGAATACAAAGCTGCCATGTGAAGCTCACTGAGATATAAGTATGCTTTATTCCAACAGAACTTGGTGCTGTTTATCTGATTTTCACTACTCTGGCAGCATAATCCTAACACTAGCAATCAGATAAGAGCCGCCTACTTCAGATGCCTGTTTTCAAATACACCTGGAAGGATTATTTTTTTAACATGGGCTTTGTGGAGATTAAAACAAAATGTGTTTATAGCAAGTGAACATTTCTGCCCTGAGATCTATATTTAGGTTGTCTTGTTCTAAATATACAGTGAAATAAGAAAAATACACAGTGTATTCTGATGTAAACCTTTAATTCCACCTTACTAAAGAGTGCTATTAAACCTGGATGGTGTGTCCAAGAAGCACAGTGTCTGTTCTGTTTGGACTTCTGTGTGTTTCATACCCACTGAGAAGAGACTCCTTCATGCTTCAATACCTTTACTGTTAATGATGCGTAGTTAGTTTGTTGTTAAATCTTGGAATGGCCAAGTTATGCTCCGGCTTTCAGCACATCTTATTCGTTCTAGCAGTGGGGTCTCTTTCTGGTGGGTCAGTATCCTCTTCACACCCTAGAAATGAGAGAAGCATTGTAAAACAGAATTGGCAGAAAAGTAATTTTCTCCCTGGAATCCAGTCTGAAAAACAATTCTGATTTTGCAAAACATATGACAGTCCCTGTGCAACAGTATAAAACTTCACCATAGAAGTAAAAGCCCACGGACATTATATTCAATCACTTCACGTTAAATACATTTAAAATCATCATTGATCAGAATTGAAGATCAGCTGTAAAAAATAATATGAACAAAGATTCATAAGAAGATTCAGAAGAAAGTTGACTACCACAAAAATTAGAAAAACAGATCTATTAAAATTACAAATTAAGCACCCTAAAAGTTAGACATCTTGGCGGGATGATGAGCAAATAAATAGTGCACTGAGGATGTGAGGAAAGACCCCAAGTCAGACATGCATCCCTGCAAAACGATACATTTAAATTTTTTTCAATCTTTGCTGAGACAGAGAAAAATAGTTTTCTATTCAAACTTCATATACTTATTTCTTCACTTAAACACAATAGATTTAGCGTACACATTAAAAATTATGTAATAGTTGGAATCGTTTGTTATACTCAACCAGATATAATTATTCATTAAGAATAACATTGGTAGTAATTAATATAATATATGAGGTACAGACTCCTTTGAAATATGCCTTAAAGTTATGTTTTGGTTTTCATATCAGTAAAACATTTTCTATTTTCTAACATGTCCACTTCTTGTTAATAGTGGTTTTAGTTTATTATAATCCCAAATTACCTGTTCTTTTGACATGGACAGTCACTAACATATTTTAATGAACTTAAATTTTCTAAAAATAAAAGCAAATATATTTCAAAGAGATTCTCCATAAGCAATGTTTTCATAGTATATTGAATTAGAAAGATGAATACTATTGCATCTTGAAGATAAATAATTATTGGCTTTTTTCATATATGTCTTATGATAAGTGATTCCAAACTGCTATATTAAATTCAGTAGACCATAAAGCTGGATTGTCATAGTGAAATTTAGCAACCTAAGCCAGATGTTATTTAGCTAAACATACTGATATTTCATTCCAATACAAATCAGTTTTCAGTGCAAGAATCAAGGAAGTTACCTGATGCTACTACTATATAACTCAGATACTACTCAAGAAATGTCGGTATCAACAGAAGGAACTAACAGATTATCTTGCCAATTAATTTTTTTGGCCAAAGTAGAATCAAATCTTTGGGAAGATTCTGCACAATTTCCTGTTGTTCTTTATTCACCATTTTTTAAATTGTCTGAACCAATGAGCTCTTAGGCTGTATATTAGATATTTTTTTTTTAAATGGACCAGTAAATCCCCAATCATGATGAACAGTTCCACACTGCTTTAGAATTTCAGATGACTGAGACTGCCAACTGGAGGAGACTTCTGTTGGCTGGTCTCAGGGGTGGAATGTGATTTTCACATCACCGTGCAAACTGCACACAGTCATCACACAAACACTGCACAGAGATAGGTCAGTGATAGCAAGGTATGCATCTTTCTTGCACGTGTTTTCAATTCTATGCAGCATTTTATTTCTATATGATTAAGTCAATTTATATTTCACCATTTATATAAGGAATGGAAAACCTGAGTTAACTGGAATCAAATTTCCAGGTTGTTCCAGAGACACTGAATTGGTAGTTCCTAGGCTGTTCATCTCTTAATCCTGTTCTAAGATGAATAAAGAGAAAGGAAGTATAGAAAAGCTACTCTTAGCTTGGAGTAGAAGAAGGGCTGGTTACTGTAATAATTATAAAAGTGGCTGCTTTAATCATATCCTCTTTACAGGTAAATTTGAGATTCTCCTCAGCTCAGAGCCTGCCAGCCTCAAACACCCGCCTGAAGGTGACAGCCACCCCCCTCTCCCTTTGTGCCCTCCGTGCTGTAGACCAGAGTGTGCTGCTAATGAAGCCTGAAGCTGAGCTCTCACCTAAATCTGTGAGTCCCGTTCCAACCTTGGAGATCATGAAATGCTCACGTGATAAGATCATTTTTGGAAGTTAAAAGTTCCAAAAATGTTTGCAAAAAACAAGTTCTTCAGAGTAACAGGCATAGTGTAATTCCACAACAAGCAGAAACTGCATAAAGTACTTTACATATTTTATCTCATTGTATTCTCTGTTATATTCTCATTAAGGGAGCAATCTTGCTTACCAAGACAATCTGTGCCATGCCTGGCACAGAATCTTTTTTTTTTTTTAACTTTTATTTTAAGTTCTGGGGTACATGTGCCAGATGTACAGGTTTGTTACATAGGTAAACATTTGCCATGGTGGTTTGCTGCACAGATCAACCCATCACCTAGGTATTAAGCCCAGCATCCTTTAGCTATTCTTCCTGATGCTCTCTCTCCCCCTGCCCCCACCCCAACAGGCCCCAGTATGTGTTGTTCCCCACCATGTGTTCATGTGTTTTCAGCATTCAGCTCCCACTTATAAGTGAGAACATTCAGTGTTTGATTTTCCGTTCCAGCGTTAGTTTGCTGAGGGTAATGGCTGCCAGCTCCATCCATGTCCCTGCAAAGAACACGATCTCATTTTTTATGGCTGCATAGTATTCCATGGTGTATATGTACCTCATTTTCTTTATCCAGTCTATCACTGATGGGCATTTAGGTTGATTCCATGTCCTTGCTATTGTGAATAGTGCTGCAATGAACATTTATAATAGAATGATTTCTATTCCTTTGGGTATATACCCAGTAATGAGATTGCTGGATCAAATGGTATTTCTGCTTCTAGATCTTTGAGGAATCGCCACACTGTCTTCCACAATGGTTGAACTAATTTGCACTCCCACCAACTTTGTAAAAGTGTGCTTTTTCTCCCCAACCTCGCCAGCATCTGTTGTTTCTTGCCTTTTTAATAACCACCATTCTGACTGGTGTGAGATGGTATCTTATTGTGGTTTTGATTTGCATTTCTCTAATGATCAGTAAAATTGAGCTTTTTTTCATCAGTTTGTTGGCTGAATGAATATCTTCTTTTGAGAAGTGTCTGCTCATGTCCTTTGCCTACTTTTTAAGGGGGTTGTTTGTTTTGTTCTTGTAAATTTGTTTCAGTTCCTTGTAGACACTGGATGTTTGATCTTTGTCAAATGAATAGATTGCAAATATTTTCTCTCATTCTGTAGGTTGACTATTCACTCTGATACTAGGATTATGACCTCTGCTTTTTTTTGTTTCCTATTTGCTTGGTAAATTTTCCACCATTCCTTTATTTTTAGCCTATGTGTGTCTTTACACATGAGGTGGGTCTCTTGAAGATAGCATACTGATAGGTCTTGACTCCATCATCTTGCCTAGCACAGAATCTTATGTACAATAGATGATCAACACATTTTTAATGAGTGAGTAAATGAATAATAATTGTTTGAGATGGGTATTATTACTTTAATATTATGAATGAAGAAAACACAACTAGGAGACATTAAAAATAGGGTTAGCCTTTCTACAGGAAAGTGAACAAAATAACAAGCTGGTAGGTTAAATTGTTCCAAGAATAAACATTCCCTGAGCATATAACCTATTCCACTTGAGAAATAAGGCAACTATAAGAAATTGATGATAAAACCAATACATTTTAAAGGAGGAATTCCATTCTCATTTCTTTTCTTTTAAATCCACTTCCTAACCCACCACTAATATAATTTCAAGAAATTATGCAAAAATTTTATGCCTTTCTTAAAATCCAGACACTCACTCACTGGTTTTGAGTGTGGACAAAAGAGAATTTCCATTCAATGTTGTCTTTAAAAATGTCTCTTGCAATGAAGCAATTTCAGAACAGCGCTATATTATATTGGCTTCATGGTTCACTTATTTATTTAAGAAATATTTGTTGCATCTTGACTATAAGATGGACATGGTTTTGAGACCAGGATTATTAATTATGGACAATCCAGATTTGGTCTTTTACTAGTTTTGATTTATAATCTTGTGAGATATAAAAACAAACAAGCAAGCAACAAAAACATATAAACATATAATAATTCCAGATTTTTATAAATACTATGAAAAGAATAAACAGAGTATTGATATCAAGCATAAAGGTGCTGATAAATTTTTGAAATAATTGAGCAATTTTGAAATGTTTACATTGGAGAATAGTGGAGAGGCCACAGCAAGCTTACAAAAAATGGAAGCAGCATGCCAAAGGTTTTGAGTCAGGGTGAATTTGGAGTGTACTGAAAAGGAAAAGGTCATCACCTAATATGTAGCAGTGAGAGGGGAGGATGATAGAGGCTGCAGGTAGGATGGAAAACGGAAGATCATGGCGAGCTCTGTTTACTTGGTGTGGAGTTTGGAGTTGATAGTAAATGCAATGGTAAATCAATGAGGAAATTTACACAGAAGAGTGGACAATTGAGATGAATCTATTAAAAAGATCATATTTGCTGCTAAGAGTATGGGAGCAAGAATGAAAGCACAAGAACACTTACGAAGTTATTACAGTAGCACAGATGACAAGTGACAGAAGCCACATTAGAAGGTCTGCAGGTGTGTTTAATGGCCTGAACACTGTATAGTAAGGCCACCTGAACCCTAAGCGCATGGCCTTAAACTTGGCTCTGGGCAAAACCAAACTGGAATTGAATTATTTCTCAGTTGTCCCTGCACCTAGATTTTTCTTAAGCTAAACTTGGTCCTAATACAGTAGACTAAAAAGAAAACTTGGTACAGCCTTAGTCATATGAAATGGAAAAAGGAAATGAATCAAGTATTTATGGGGATTATTTTAGGTGAGGGGGCTGTGAGAGGCTTTTATTCTTTCATTATATGCCTCTGCTGTCCACATTTCCTACTTTCTTTTAAAAGTAGGCGTTTTTTGTGTGTGGGAAATAGAGACGGTTTTATTTTTACTCAACCAAAATGAATTTTGAGATTTTGATCAATTCATTTCATCTCTCTATATATTACTTTCTTTTGCACAACAAAAGAATTAGGATCCATGACCTTTGATATTACTCCATGATTCTCTGTGTTGCTTTTCATAATGTAAGCATGCACATGTTAAATAAACACCATAATCTTTTAAATTTCCTAAGGGACATTATCACATTTTAAAATTTGTTAGAAAGAGATTTCCTTTGTTCTCTCCATGTTGCAGGTCTATAACTTGCTACCAGTAAAGAGTCCATTTACGTTTAGAGCTGGAGGTCCTGCGGATGAATATGATGAAGAGTGCAACAACGCAAAAGACGCGACTCACAGCGGAATCACTTCCACACCGAAGCAAGTCCCGGAGGGGGATGACATTTACAGTATCTTCACGGTAATCTTTTTTCCCTAAAAACATAACAAAAACTGATTTCTACGTCTTTGTTTAGATGGAGAAACAATGGACTTCTAAGCTCTAGGATCTTTTCTCCCCTCCCTCTAACAAAATGATAACTAACAGAAAAATATTGAAATCTCAGAGACAGATAACTTTGTGGACACACAGATGTTCACACATGAACTTCTCTACCACCTTAAATAGAAAGTGGTTTACTTGTAGGCCGCAAACCTTAACCAAATGGATCCCAAAGCTGCTTACCACCATCGTATTCCCCTCTCAGTGAGTCTTGGGGATTCCAATATGTAAGAAAACCAAAACAAAATATTTTCCATAATGTGTCTGACACTCTTGGAAAGGTGAGCACCTTGTTGGAGGCCATCATCTCAGTCATTTGCACGATAAACACTTGTTGAATGAGGCGGGGCGCGGTGGCTCACGCCTGTAATCCCAGCACTTTGGGAGGCTGAGGTGGGTGGATCACGAGATCAGGAGATCGAGACCATTCTGGCTAACAAGGTGAAACCCCGTCTCTACTAAAAATACAAAAATATTAACCGGGTGTGGTGGCAGGTGCCTGTAGTCCCAGCTACTCGGGAGGCTGAGGCAGGAGAATGGCGTGAACCCCGGAGGCGGAGCTTGCAGTGAGCCAAGATTGCGCCACTGCACTCCAGCCAGGGTGACAGAGAGAGACTCTGTCTCAAAGAAAAACAACAAAACAAAACAAACAAACAAACAAAAAACACTTGTTGAATGAATACAGGATTGAATACATAAAATGCAAAACTTCAGTCCTCACAGGGCAGTAAAATTCCAGGAAAACTTAAAGTTGTCTTTCATTAAGAAAAGATTAACACAACTTGTATTAGAAATGTTAAGATGTCTTAAAGATGTAATTCTTTAGTATTAACCATAACTGAGCAGAATTATCCAGGTCGTGAAATTAAATCTTATCACTATCAAAAAGCACTAAAAACTTTCATCATACCTTCAGGAAAATATGTCGTTCATCTGCTAGAGGTCTACAGCTTAGCTGAAAGCAATTTAAATCTCTCTCTTCTGGACCTTCTGGAATCATAAATCAGATGGTAGAAGGATGAAAAGAACACTTCTTGGTTTATTAACCAGCTGTTTAATCTCTAAATATTTATTTCTGGTTTATTTCTTTCTGTTGCGTACACAACCCTCACTGACAACTGTGTTCAAGAGTCCCACCGTTTCCCAAACACTCTGAGATAAAATAGCAAATAATATTTATCTGTGACTAACATTGAAGAAGCGGGAAGCTGGAAACAGGTGGACTGTAGACAACCGTGGGCATCTGAATGTGGGTTTTAGATGCAAACATTTGAGACGACTAAAAGAAACTGAGAAAAAAGAGGAAAGGACCACAGGAACGAGTTGAGCACAGATATTCAGGAAAAGCCATATCTTCTGGTAAAACATAAACAAAACAGAGTTTACTAAGATTGTAAAGAACAACCTCCGATATGCAAACCTTCCATTTAAAATGACAAGAAACAAGCAAAAAAATGCTCTTTGTAATAATGCCATAAGGAGAGCTGTTTATATGCATACACAGACATAGATATTTGTTTCATGGGGAAAAAGAAGAGAAGAAAACATCTAAGTCTAAAATATTCAGTTTTATGGATGCAAAAAAAAAGTTAAGGAGCATTAGAGTATACCAGACAATATTTAGAAATAAGAATCAGAAACGGGTTTGAATTCCCACTCTTATTCACTCAATAGCTTAATGAACTTGACCTTCTATGACTCTGTTTTCATATTTATAAATAGCTCTCCTCATTTTGTGTGATTTTCATGATGAGCGTATGAACTATATGTAGCATAATAGTGAAAGTACAATACAAATTCAAGAAACTACTTACAGTCTCAAGATTGGATTGCCGCTATGCTTTAACAATTAATTTTTTTCAGTCCATAGGATTAGATATTTTTACCAACTCAAAAATCCATAAGCCAACTTTGTGTCTACCACGAGGATTGCGTATCAGCATAGTAGGAGGTAAAGGTGTGATTTATTTGTCTGACAGAATAGAAGAAAAATGGTGCTTTATTGGGTTGGTTTAAGATGAAAACCTGTTTTTCTAAGTATTGGATCTTGAGACTGCAGCAACTTCTTGGTAAGTTAGCCCCAAATAATATTTTTTCCTCAAATAGAGGATTTTTAAGCAATTATTATTTTCTCTTTGACATCAAAATCAACTACCTTTTTGTTTTTGCTTTTAATAGTCTTGCCATTTTAGATCTTCCTTGTCCATGATGGATTCAATACCTGAATTAGTCAGAATTAGATTCAATGGCAGTAACAAACAAACTCCCACATCTCAGCGGATAAGCACCTAATGGTTTGGTTTTTGCTCACACAAAATCTACTTGTGAGTTCAGACACTCTCCAGAACAGCCCCGTGCCAAACAGTGAGTCAGAGAGAACCAGTCTGCTTTCCTCTGGTGACTCTGCCATCGCCAACGTGGCTTTCAGGGTCATATCCATGGGGCAGGAGGTTGCACTTGACTCTTAAAGCCAGGAGTAGGAATGGTATACATCACTTCCGCCCATGTTCCTGCCCTGAATGCAAAGGAGGCTGAGAAATGGGAAGGCTCATGTGGATATTAACTGTCTCTGTCATATCTTCTTATGGAAAGAGAAGTGATTTATGTAATATTGAGCAAAAGATAGTAATGCAGCTTTTGGCAGATACGCTACCTCTGCATAGTCTCTTTGTGTGTTTCAAGTATACCTGGAAATGAGGAAATGTTGCAAAAGGCCTAACTCAAAATTCTTTTCTACTGCCATCAGGCCTAGAGAAATTTTTCTCTGCATGCTTGAATGTCTACCAAATTTACTTTTTAATAAAAAATGAGGATGGCCGTAAAAAGTGTTAAAAAAAAAAGAATAAACACATTTTAATACAGCAGATTCACTGCCTGGGAAGGCAAGGAGTAATGTTCTAATTGAAAACAAAGGAGTCATTAAGGATATTTCCTCACCAGAAAAAAAAAAAATCCTGTATAGTGAAAAAAGAACACTGTTTTAAGAACAAAGGGACAATTTTTCATCACACTCCTACCTGCTATGACTATGTGACTTTCGAAATTTGCAGACTCACTTAACCTTTTAGAGGCTCAATTTCTTTAAATCTGAAATCAGAATGACAACACCAAACTCATTGAGGTATTGTGACCATAAAATGAAAAAAAAAAAATCATGATTCCTTTAATGGCGTGTTTGTTTAAAAAAAAGAAACTGAAAAGCATGATTAATTGACTTTCATTTCACCAAGTATGTATTTTCTTTCCAACCTAAGAGAAAACAGATCAATGGAAACAAAGGCATGATTCAGAAAACCTGAAAACTCAGAGTACATCGTTACACTTTGACCCCAAATGTTCTGTAATATTCTATGCAAATTTTTCTTTTGGTATTTGTTGCTTATCCTTTTCTTCCTTCTCATTTTCAGTTACAGCACTTTAATCTGTCTGTCATTATTTCATAACTAGATTACTGAAAAACCATTCTAATTTAACTTCCTTGCCTCCAGCTTTTCTTTACCTCTATCTGTCCTGCATACTCTTAAACACTGCTTTTCTCATGTCACTTGTTTCTCAAACATAGTCACTACTTCCAGAATTCATAAGATTATTGCATTTAAGGTTTTGAAAGAGCACATCTAACTCTATTATCTTATATATATATCATATATGTATTTATAATTACACACGTATATAATTATCTTTAAAAAGTGATGCCCCAGAGATCAGAAGATATATTATAGACTAATATTATAATAAAGATATTTAAGATAATATTAACAATATGTAAAGATTATATATATCTTATATATATATATAGCTTCTGATTTCTGGAATATCAATTTCTTTTTTATCAAGCTAACTAACTCCCACTTAACAGACCTTATTTATTTGTCCTAGCCTTCATTATATTTTATTATATATTATACCTTCTGTTTACCTAATTATGGGAAACACACCCTGAAAATAGCCATTCTACTCTAGAGGGTAAATTTTTATTATCCCTGTGAAGCACCCTTCCACCTTTGTATATATACTTGCACAGTCCTTTCCTGGGAATAACTCCCCATTCTCCTCCACCTCCCATCCATGAATGATCATCTTAGGTTCCGCTTTGGTAAAGTCTTTTCCGGCCTAACTAAAGTTGATTGTCTTTTCATTCCTGACTCCCCATTGTCTATACTACATACTTTACTGAATCTTGTTGCTTATTGTTTATGTCTCCATATTAATTCAATGTCGAAACAAACAAACAAACAAAAAATCATTCCCGAAATCATCTTGCTTAGCTAATATCCATTCCTCTTGTTTGATTCTCACTGCAAACAGAAGACATGTGAACACAATTTCAGTGTAAAAGCAATATTTGGTGTATTAAATTACTCTTTATCCTTCCCTTCACTAGTTGAATAATCATCTTAGAGAGAGCTACATTTGTTTTTTTTAATCAACTTTTATTTTAGATTCAGGAGGTACATGTACAGGTCATTTGTTTTTATTTATAAAGAAAAATATATTTAGCTCTAGATTCTATTTGAAGAAAAAATAGGATTAGCCTTTTTATAGGAAAGTGAACAAAATAACAAGCTGGTAGGTTAAATTGTTCCAATAATAAACATTCCCTGAGCATATGACCTTACTCCACTTGAGAAATAAGGCAGCAATAAGAAATTGATGATAAAAATGAGGTTCACACTGAGGCCTGTGTGTTGTCTTCCAGGACCAGGTCTGCGAGGTGTACCCCCAGGAGCCGTAGAAATAATGTACCCAATGATCGAAGAAGAACCTCAGATATTGCAAGTGAAAGAGATAGTCCGGAAGTACTTCCCTGAGACCTGGATCTGGGATTTGGTGGTAGTTGAGTAAGTTGTGTGTTGCCTGGAATTTAGTTTAGGAGAGGGTTTGAATCCTGCTGTATGACTGATGTTATCCTGGATTCCTGATCCTTTTAGTTCTGCTCTGCTCTTTTCTGGTAAATATTTAGGTTTGTAGTTCATTTATCTCATAATTAAACAATGCTAATTTTTTTTCTAATTTAGTCTATTGATAACTAAAATAATAGAAAGTAGGATGCTACCAGCCCTCTTAAATAAAGGAAAGGGAAGGGGAGGGGAGGGAGATTGAAAGAAAGAACAAAAGGAAGGAAAGAATGAAAGAAAAAAGGAAGAAATAAAGGGAGGGAGGGAAGGAGGGAGTAAGGGAGGTAAGGACAAAAAAAACTTTAAGACCTCACCAGGAGCACCAACCCGGGAGGGAGATTGAAAGAAAGAACAAAAGCAAGGAAAGAATGAAAGAAAAAAGGAAGAAATAAAGGGAGGGAGGGAAGGAGGGAGTAAGGGAGGTAGGGACAAAAAAAGCTTTAAGACCTCACCAGGAGCACCAACCCTTAGATCAAGTTTAGCATTTACCACACTAGGTTACTGAGTTATCATGTTCTAGGATCAGCCATGCTTTGTGTTAAAAAAAAAAAAAAAAAGTTTTGCTTATACTCCTCTTCTCTGCTCCTTCACTAGCTCATTAGGTATAAGTGAGCTGGTGACCAGGTCCCTGAAACCATCATAGAGTGGAAGTCCAGAGCATTCTGCTTGTCTGGAACCACAGGGTTTGGCCTCTCTCCTATCGTGTCTCTTCAAGCCTTCCAGCCTTTCTTCCTAGAACTCACCCTTCCTTATTCTGTGGTGCGAGGAGAAGCCTTCACACTCAAAGCCACTGTGTTTAACTACTTGTCCACCTGCATTCGGGTAAGGACACTTCTCTGGAAGTGAATGAGAATAGAAGATAGTCACCATTCATTACCAGGTCTCCTAGGTAACCCAGGAAATCAGAACTGCATATGATATATCCTAATTTTGGAGCAGACCTGGTACTAAGAGAAAAGGTAACTGACAGGCCCAAGGTGGTAAGGTTATATTCATTCAGGCTCCTATATCTGTGTCTTCCTAAATTCAGACATTATGTCCACCTGATTGTTTCATGTTTTTCACTAAACACCTCTTTCTTCTGTTGGCACAAGGCTAAATCCTAAACACTTATCCTAATTCCTGTCAGTTTTTCAATTTTCTTGTTTCAAACACCTAAACTACAAAGTGTCTGATAGAGCTGACCATATTTGCACAGCTTCTCAGTGCCTCTGGACTCATAGACATTGTCCCTCAGTCCATTTACCTGATGCACAGAGCATCTTTTGCAGTATTCATGCTGTTCTGCATCCCTTCATAAACTTGTGGTTGGGTGTGGGGGACAGGTCGTTGTGCAGCTGGAGGTCTCTTCCGCTTTCCTGGCTGTTCCAACAGAGAAGAATGAAGAATCTCACTTTGTCTGTAGAAATGGGCGGAAAACCGTGTCCTGGGTTGTGACTCCGAAGTCACTGGGTGAGTAGTAACGCTATTAGCAAATTCCACTTCCTGTGCTTGGATGATTTGTTTTCTGCACTGACCCCAATACACACTTTTTCTCCTCCTTTAATATTAATCAAGAGGAAGACAACCACTGGATACACTGGGGAAACTGGAAAAGAAGAAACTGTTCAATATAGAATCACCGTTTAACTCTTAAGAACTTTATTCCCCAGGAAAGGTGAATTTCACAGCCACTGCAGAAGCCATGCATTCTCAGGAAGTGTGTGACAATGAGTTGACTGACGTCCCACCACTTGCGCAGAAGGACACTGTGGTCAAGCCCTTACTAGTTGAGGTACGTAAGTCTACTCTCTGTGAGTCTCAGAGCCCTTATTATTTCATACAGTATTATCTAACATGCATCTCACAGTGACATTTAATTCCCAAGAATGTGGATAGATCTACAATCCAATTCTTCACCACCATTTTCTCCTTTGCTTTCAAGTGTTTAATTTTTCTTTTATACATTCAGTATCGCTTTACTTTTTTTTTTTTTTTGTCAATATAAAGCCTGAAGGAATAGCAAAGGAGGAAACTTTCAACACGCTGCTCTGTGCATCAGGTAAGTGTAATATATAGACAAAAATTTCATCTTAAGTGACTTGCCAGAGTATACGGTTGTGGAATGTCTTTTGGGGGCATGTTTTTCTCTGAGAGAGAGAGAGAAAAAAAAAAACAACTCTTACCCTCCTCCAAATCTAAGGACATTTGATGAAAAACATTGTCCTGCCCCACTGGCTGCTCTGAAAAGCCATCTTTGCATTGTTCCTCGTCAGCCTCCTTGCTCGCCGCAGCCGCCTCCGCCGCGCGCCTCCTCCGCCGCCGCGGACTCCGGCAGCTTTATCGCCAGAATCCCTGAACTCTGGCTTTCTTTTTAATCCCCTGCATCGGATCACCGGCGTGCCCCACCATGTCAGACGCAGCCGTAGACACCAGCTCCGAAATCACCACCAAGGACTTAAAGGAGAAGAAGGAAGTTGTGGAAGAGGCGGAAAATGGAAGAGACGCCCCTGCTAACGGGAATGCTAATGAGGAAAATGGGGAGCAGGAGGCTGACAATGAGGTAGATGAAGAAGAGGAAGAAGGTGGGGAGGAAGAGGAGGAGGAAGAAGGTGATGGTGAGGAAGAGGATGGAGATGAAGACGAGGGAGCTGAGTCAGCTACGGGCAAGCGGGCAGCTGAAGATGATGAGGATGGCGATGTCGATACCAAGGAGCAGAAGACCGACGAGGATGACCAGACAGCAAAAAAGGAAACGTTAAACTAAAAAAAAAAGGCCGCCGTGACCTATTCACCCTCCACTTCCCGTCTCAGAATCTAAACGTGGTCACCTTCGAGTAGAGAGGCCCGCCCGCCCACCGCGGGCAGTGCCACCCGCAGATGACACGCGCTCTCCACCACCCAACCCAAACCATGAGAATTTGCAACAGGGGAGGAAAAAAGAACCAAAACTTCCAAGGCCCTGCTTTTTTTCTTAAAAGTACTTTAAAAAGGAAATTTGTTTGTATTTTTTATTTACATTTTATATTTTTGTACATATTGTTAGGGGCAGCCATTTTTAATGATCTCGGATGACCAAACCAGCCTTCGGAGCGTTCTCTGTCCTACTTCTGACTTTACTTGTGGTGTGACCATGTTCATTATAATCTCAAAGGAGAAAAAAACCTTGTAAAAAAAGCAAAAATGACAACAGAAAAACAATCTTATTCCGAGCATTCCAGTAACTTTTTTGTGTATGTACTTAGCTGTACTATAAGTAGTTGGTTTGTATGAGATGGTTAAAAAGGCCAAAGATAAAAGGTTTCTTTTTTTTCCTTTTTTGTCTATGAAGTTGCTGTTTATTTTTTTTTGGCCTGTTTGATGTATGTGTGAAACAATGTTGTCCAACAATAAACAGGAATTTTATTTTGCTGAGTTGTTCTAACAAAAAAAGAAAAAGAAAAAAAGAAAAACATTGTCCTGATGAAAATCACCTGGAATGAGCCTCTTAGGGAAATAAATAGAAAGTACTTTTTAGGATAAATTATTATTATTGTATTTTAAGAATAAAGAAACAAGCATAGAGAAATAAAAGACTTGCTTAAAAGCTTAAAAGCTCTTGCCTAATAATAAGGTCTAAGGCTGTTGACCTCAGGACAGGATTCTTTCTGATACCTCTGTGTTTCTCAAATGTCTTCCTAAATCATGTTCAAAATATTGAAATATCTGTGTGACACTAGTATGATTTACTGTTCAATTGACAGTTTAAATGCACTCATGTTTTTACTTAAACAAGTTATTTTAAGAGGAACTCCAGGTTACTAACTTGTATAGAAAACCAGTATTTTACTAATATCATTAATATAGCAATACAAAAATTACCACTATATTGAAAGAGAAGGGGAAAAGCTAACACTTTTTTAAGTTTATTTAAATTATCATTAAAAATCCAACTCTGTGCCACCTATAATCATCTTGACGATAATGCTCAGTCTCCAGATCTCTCTTCTCTATACGAGGATCCCTTGATAAAAATCATCTAGTCAATGGCTTTAATAACAACTATGTACTTGTGTCCAAAAATGTACAACTTTGATCCACACCTTTTTCCTGAACTCAAACTCATGTATTCAACTGCCCACTCTCCACTTACAGGCTTGTAGGTCTCATAGGCATATCAAAATCAGCAAGTTTGAGTATCTGCTCGTCCTCACAAATCTGCTCCTCCCTCAATTTCCTTCATCTCAGATGATGAAAAATCCATTCTTCTATTTGCTAGGGAGAAACACTTTGGAGTTCTTTACTACATTCTTTCCCTTATCTTCCCTACCCAATCCATGCACAAATCTAGTCGATTCCGCCTTCAAATTGCATCCAGAATCTATCCACTTCTCTCCATCTCTACTATTCTAGTCCTTTCTCTTGCAGGCTCTCAATAGCTTTCTAACTGGTCTCCTGATCATCTCTTCTTGTTCCCCTTCAGCGAGAGGGATCCTTTAAAACATGTGTCAGATCGTGTCCCTCCTCTTCTCTAACCCTTTCAGGAATCTCCCATATCCCCCCAAAGTTAAAGCGTAAGTTTTTAATGCCACTTAGAAATCCTTGCTACCCCGTGACTTCACGTCTTCCTAATCTCTCCTTCGCTTACCCCGTTCCGGCCACACTGACCTCTTTCTTCCTATTGGAATACACCCAGCATGCTTCAGTCTCTGGAGTCCTTTTACTTTTTGTTCCTTTTTCCTGGAAGTATCTTCCCCCAGGTTTGGATAGATCTGGCTCCTTGACTTACTTAAAGTCTCTGCTCACACAGGACTTTTTATCAATGAGCTTTTCCATAGGGAGCCCCCTCCCCATTTCCTGACCTGCCTTGTTTTACTAGCTCACCATAGAAACACTTGCCCTGCTTTAATTTTCTCTATAGCACTTATCAACATCTATTATACTAAATATACTCTTGCTTTTTTATCTTAGTCTTCCCCTAAAAATGAAATCTCCAGGAGGCCAGGAAATTTGTTTTGAAACTTTTGGTATCATTGCACTTAGAACCTGGTACATAGTACACACTGAATACAAATGAATGGAATGAATGTAATTCTTGAAAAGCACTAACAGTAGCAGGAATTAATATAAACCATGAAGAGAAGGAAATAAGCATACCATAAGTGTATGCCTATAGGAAAAGCCATAGAAATTTAGCAGAAATGTATATGATGAATATGAACTTCACTGAGAGATGAATCATGGCTTTAAGGGAAACTTGGATTGTATCAAAGAAATTATATAATAACTGAGCCAGGCATGGTGACTCACACCTGTAATCTCAGCAGTTTGGAAGATGGAGGCAGGCAAATCGCTTGAGATCAGAAGTTCAAGACCAGCCTGGCCAACTCTGTCTCTACAAAAAATACAGAAATTAGCCAGGTGTGGTGGTGCATGCCTGTAATCCCAGATACTTAGGTGGCTGAGGCACAAGAATCATTTGAACCCGGGAAGCAGAGGTTGCAGTGAGATCACGCCACTGTTCTTCAGCCTGGATGACAGAGGGAGACTCTATCACACACACAAAAAAAGTTATATAATGACGAAGGAAAATAAAAGGTTGGATCTAGATGATGTAGAGAAACATGATTCATAACAAAAATAGAACATTTCTCTCACTTTCCCCTCCTTTATATGTGTGTTTTTCTTCTTTCATTAGATACTGGAGTACCTGAAAAGGTGTCACTGAATGTTCCTTCAAATGTGGTTGAAGGATCTCCAAGGGCAACATATTCAGTTTTAGGTGAGTCTTTCAGCCCAAGGGAAGCAGCTGTCTGGCTGTATAATTCTAGTGCATGGGCCTCACCATCCACCATTAATGAAGTTTCTGACAACAGGCAATGGATTGAGAGAAAGCACTAAGGGTTACGCTATGTTACAGTTGGAAAGGGGCTTGAATAGATGTTGTGCTACATATTATGCCTTGATATATTCTAAAAAGAAAGGGTCACCTCTCAGTGCCCTCATCTTCAAGCAGTTTACTAGGTGGTAATGCTTCCTAGTCAGTTTGAAAATGGTTGTGGTTGAGTTTTACCAGACATGTGGCCCATGAGAAAAGATAGATCACCTACCATTCAGTTTCTTCCCCGCTTTCTCCATCCTTAAACCGTCTATTTTCTCACCTTTTGTTTTCCTCCCTATTTCTTGTTTTTTCACCTTTTTTAGTCTTCTTGTCCTTTTCTCTATAGGTCATTTGGCCTCTCAGTTAGCTAATAATCTATTTTCCTAGCCCAATACAAACCATATCTGATTTCTTTACAACTTTTATTCCACAGGTGATATACTAGGCTCTGTAGTGCAAAACCTTCAGAACCTTCTTCAGATGCCCTGTGGTTGTGGAGAGCAGAATATGGTCCTTTTTGTCCCTAACATTTATGTTCTAAACTATCTAAATGAGACACAACAGCTGACAGAGAAGATCAAGGCCAAAGCCACTAGCTACCTCATCAGTGGTGAGAGATTACCTCAAAAAGAAGAGCCATAATCTCTTAAAATTTTTTTGGTGAACTAAAATCAACATCTGTTTCATTAAGATTCGATAGTCATTGTCGTGATTTTCAATAAAATGTCCCAATATACAAGTAGAAAATTCAATAGTATCATCAAGCCTGTGATTGGGGGTTGCGGGAAATTTTAACTAAATATTAGTTACCCTATGATTCCTAATAGCACTGAGAAAAAAGCTCAATAATCCTCCAATGTCTTTGCCATTTCAATAAATCTATGAACACTTCCTCTTCAGGGTACCAAAGGCAATTGAATTATAAGCACAGAGATGGTTCCTACAGCACCTTTGGGGACAATGATGGTAGCAGTCAGGGAAACAAGATTGTTTTTTCCCTATGCTCTCTGTAGATCCATGACATTTCAGGATTCTAGAAACAGCTACTCTCTAATATCTGGAGGTTTTTGTGGAAAATTGTTAGTCTTTAAATAACGCATATGCTGTATGTATCATTCCTGTTGGGTAATCTCACCGTTTCATCTCTGAAAGCTTACCTGCTGTGATAACACAGCTGAAAATGGTGAAATAAGGATCTTCTAAATGGAAATATAAAGCAGAAAATGTCATTCTATAAAATGACAGAGGAAGAAGCTCCCACACTGTGCATTAAAGAAGGAGAGGAGGGCGAGGACAGAAGGAGACCATGATGCAGTAAAGTCAGGACAAGTCATTCTGGAAATGCAGTTTTCATGGTGGGGAGGCTTGGAGGCTCCAACAAATGTTTCACAACAAAAAATTTAAAAAGCATCAACTCAGAGAAACCAATAAAGTTGAGATATAATAAAAGATATTGAGATGTTTGTTGGACTAGAGTATATTCAGCTCTATTTCCCCATCAATACCTCCCAGTAATCTCCTCCACTGAATTGTGAAGAGCAATGTCTGGAGGCAGTGCACAAAGTGAGCTATGAAAGTGAGGTGGTCCTCATGTCTGTGTTTCTGTTTTGCTCGACAGGCTCACTGCATTCGTGCTCAAGTCCTTTGCTCAAGCCCAATCATACGTCTCTGTGGAGAGCTCACACATCAGGGATGCCCTCACCTGGCTTTCACAGGGACAAAAGGCAGATGGTTTTTTCAAAGGCTCTGGATCATTGCTCAACAATGCCATTAAGGTGATGCCTTCTCTATTTTTGTTCTGGTCCCTGAAGATAGTGATATGTGGGAGGAAATGATGTTTGAATTGAGTCCTTCAGTCTTAGCAACATAGATTTCAGGAAGAATGGGGGACTCTAAATCTCCTGAAATCTAGCAACACCTTAGTAGTTTTTTATTGAATGAAAATAGTGTTCAAAAAAACCTCAAAGCCGAACATACTATAAAAAGTGAGGGAAGGTGATCTGGGACAGACTCAAGAATTTTAGGGTAGAGGAGGAAGGGGAGAAAATCAACAATCTAGCACAAGACAAGAAACAATCTAGTGAAGATGTCAAAAGGAAAAGAAGTGTTAGCAGATGCTGTCATGACTATTGAAGTGTTTGAGTCTCTCTGCCTCTGATCCTTACACGGTGGGGTGAACGATGAGGTGACATTCTCTGCCTACATCACCATTGCTTTGCTGGAGATGCCTCTGCCTGCCACTGTATGTTCAAGCACATCCTCTTTACCTCCTTCACACACGTAAAGAATAAAATTATAATATGGTGAATCCCTGAGGGAAATTAATTGTGATTTTTATGGTATTTAATTTTGGTACATTTCACTGGAATGTAAAGGACCAGATCCTTTTGTAAGCAGCAGAGGAAACTCCTCTCTGGTCAGAACTGTGAGGTTATACAGGCACATTAAGGTTTCTAATCTGCAGTTAGCCCGGGAATAGCTCATTTGCCTGGTTCTGCTGTTTTACAATAGCCTTTCGTCTTCTTCATAGCATGCAGTGGTCTGCAGTGCCCTATCCTGCCTTGAAACGGCCTGGAGCTCCACCTCAGAGGACCAAGGAAGTGCTGTCTATACCAAAGCGTTGTTGGCCTATGCCTTTGCCCTAGCAGGAAACAAAGTCAAGCGAAGAGAGTTGCTTGAATCATTAAACAGAGAGGCTGTGAAAGAAGGTAAGAGCTGCTACTGCAAAGTTTACTTCTGACAACCACCAGTGACCAAAAGAAGGGACAATACCTCTACTGAGCTCATGCCTACCATGCTAACTTAATTTAATGACAGAATAATTATCATTGATCTAAGACCCGAATTCTCTGGATAACATGGATCATTTTATTAATCCACACAGTATAGACTCTATACAGTCCCACCTTCTAATATCACACACACACATGTAGTAGACACAAAGGCTCAATGTTATTCCCTGGAACTTTACTTTCTTGATAAAGATTTGTTTGATAGTGACTATTTAATGCTTTCACTTTGTTTAATGCTTTCACTTCATTAAAATGAAATGTCAATTTATTAGGTAAACTGTAATTATAATCATCACTTATGGATTAGATTTTGAAATCATCCTTTAAGCTAAAAATTCTACCCTTTTCTATGTCAAAGAGGATTCGATCCACTGGCAACGTCCTGGGAAACTTCACGAAGCTAAGATCCTCTATTCTCAACCCTGGGCTCCCTCTGCGGAAGTAGAGATGACAACTTATGTGCTCCTTACCTATCTTACTGTCCAGCCTGCCCCATCTTCAGAGGACCTGTCTGTGGCATCACGTATTGTGAAGTGGATTACCAAGCAGCAAAATCCCCAAGGGGGCTTCTCCTCCACTCAGGTCTGTGGGAAGACTCTAGAAGGAAACATAAATATATTCACATATATGAAGACACAACCATCTGGGAGTTGAATAATGGAATGGTTAGTATTTCTAATTCACACTTTCTCCATCCCTCCATCAGCAGACAAGTTCCAGCCTTACTATCTTACGTATGGATTACTGCTCTGTCCTTTTTATACTCTCTCCTCTCTTAACTCCCTAGGGGCCCCCCAACCATGCAGGTAGGTTTGTCTTCACAAAGCAATATTTTCAAGGGATTACTTCCCTTAGAAAATAAATCTTTTTTTCACTCAAAGCCTAAAATTATCTAATATTTTATCAAAAATATTTCCTCTCCCCAGTAAACATGAGTGCACCAATCTGATTAGGCAGATCCCTTTGCTTCTTCTGGAATTAGCTCACCGCAGTTTCCATGACTTCACATAGAGCATTCCCCACCCAGGTCCCCCCCAATGCCTTTCTTCTGTCTACATAAACCCTGCTCATTATTCAGAGTAATCTTATTTCTCAGATAACCTTCTTCAGTCTTCTCTTACTATTCTAACCCATATTTTCTTCTCTCTTCTCTGACCTTTTATAACAAATATTGTTACATAAATTTATAAATTATTGAAATAGCCTGGGCTTGTGTCAAATATCTAAGTCTTATCTCCATATGTATATTTAAACTAGCTGAATGAAGAAACTTTTTAGAAATATACCTTCAAAGTATCTAGAATAGTTTATCATTACTAACCAGATTGAACTGAATTGAAATAGAGTTAGTGGACTGCATTTATAACTAAATAATTCTGAAAAAAGAATAGTGTTGTTATGGTTTACATCCAGTGTGAGTTTGTTACTTTCCTCTTCTGTGATTTCTCTACTCATTTTTTTTTTTTTTTTTCAGGACACAATGGTGGCTCTTCAAGCACTCTCCAAATATGGAACAGCAACTTTCACTAAAAGTGAGAAAGCAGCTTTGGTCACCATCCAGTCTTCAGACACCTTTTCTAAAGACTTCCAAGTAGATGATGGCAACCGCCTAGTGCTGCAGGAGGTCCGGTTGCCAGAGGTTCCAGGGGAGTACAGCACAACCATGTCAGGGTCGGGATGTGTGTACCTACAGGTGAGACTGCTGGGGTTTAGGAGATGCTGCAAATGGGAGAGAAAGTCTCAAGAGTTATATTTGAATTTCAAAATAAGAAAAAGAAGTGTGTGCTAAGGGAAGGTATGAATCATCTGGAACAGATTATGAGACAATTTCAGTGTAAAAATTAAGGATTTTTTTTCCATTTGTTTTAGACATGCCTGAGATATAACATCCTTCCCAAGAAAGAAGGGAAAACACCCTTTGCTCTGCAGGTTAATACTCTCCCCACAAATTGTGATGGAATGGATGCTCACAGAACGTTCCAGATTCACATCAACATTAGGTAAGTCCTAGATCATGACCAGACCTTTTGCACCAACCGAATAGAATATGGAGAAATTGATTTTCTTATGTGGAGAAACTCCACTGTCCAAAGCCACACATAATGAATATGGAATTCTTGCAGTGTTTATTAACAAGAACATTTTCTGAAAAAGGCTTAACATTGATAATATGATATTACAATATCTGAAGAGTGTGAGCTTAAAATGATGGGTTTTCCAAACAACCATAATAACAGAAACAGATACAGTAGACATAGTAACTTAGTGTTAGAAATAGAAGGTAAAGAGAGAGTTTGTCTTGAATGAATTCCAAGAAATTTTGTTTGAATTCCTTATTCTTATGCTTTGATTTTATAGTTATACTGGGGACCGACCCAGTTCCAACATGGTCATTGTTGATGTGAAGATGGTATCAGGCTTCATACTTATGAGAGCATCAGTTAAAAAGGTAATCCCTAGATCCCTTACAAATAGCAAAGTCATGGTAAATGCTGGCATTTATCGTGTCAATTTGACTTTATTGATGCACTTTTCAAGAGGTGTGCTCCCTCAAAATTGCTTCTCTAGAGGGTGTCTCTATCATTTTAATAGTGTGTATCATGGTTATATGGTGTCAAGTATAGGGTATAAGTCAGAAACATGATAAATAATGTTCCAACAGGCCCCAGGACACCTAGTTATGTGGAATGGTATTGAATTATTTTCCAGCTATATATAAAAAGAGAAAAGGATATATGAGTGTGTGCATGCATATATGTATCACATATATGTATCTGCACATACACTTATAGTATATATAGAGAATAAAAGTTCAATAAATACTGCTACTGTTATTTTCATTATTATTCTTGAAGAAATCAAAATTAGTAGTTTGGATGCTCCTGAGAAGCTGTTTATATCATAAATACCTGAAAACTACTGCCAGTATGAAATTTTCTCATTCCATATTTCTGGCTTATCCTCTTGATCAACAGCTCCAGAAACAGCCTCAGATTCAGAGGACTGAAGTGAGCACCAACCATGTCCCAATCTACTTTGAAAAGGTAAGACTTTCTGTGACTCTGCTAGATTTGGAATAACAACTAGAGGTTCTATAAAAAGAAATGAAGCCGGCCGGGCACAGTGGCTCACACCTGTAATCCCAGCACTTTGGGAGGCCAAGGCAGGTGGCTCATGAGGTCAGGAGTTCGAGACCAGCCTGGCCAAGATGGTGGAACCCCATCTTTACTAAAAATACAAAAATTAGCTGGGGGCGGTGGCAGGTGCCTGTAATCCCAGCTACTTGAGAGGCTGAGATGGGAGAATCGCTTGAACCTGGGAGGCAGAGGTTGCAGTGAGCCGAGATCGTGCCACTGCACTCTAGCCTAGGCGACAGAGCGAGACTTGGTCCCCCACACAAAAAAAAAAAAAAAAAAAGAAGAGAGAAGAAAAGGAAAAAAAGAAATGAAGCCTGGACTGTCAACAGGCTTGATTCATTACATTTGGCTGTCTACAAAATTGTCTCTTTTGTCCTTCTTTTATCTGTCATTGAGTATGTTATGCAGGTCACAGAATTCCCCTTTCTTTTCATAGGTTCTGGTACAGATATATAGCATAACTACAGGGTTTGATAGTATCTTATGAAGAGTGGCCAGTAACTAGTAACTAGTTAATCAAAGATTAACTAATCTTTGATTCCAATTGTTTTCCTGTCTCTCCAGCTAACCCATCAAACCCTGCATTTTTCCTTCTTTGTGGAACAAGACATCCAAATAAAGAATTTAAAACCAGCTACAGTAGAAGCCTATGATTATTATGAGACAGGTAAGATTCAGACATGCTGAGCTTTGAAATGAAAAAAAAAAAAAGACTACTAACCTAGTAAAGGATTGCCTTAACTAAAGCAAAACTCCACAATATTTCACTGGGGGAAAAAGTGAGTTTGTGTGCACTGGATAATCATGTTCTTGTATATTAACCTCTCATGTCCCCCCACTAAACAAGTCTTAGAGTCATTCTTATAAATTGACCATAAGGCAATAAGAGGGTCCATTCTATCTAAATTTCCCTATAAAGTTGTTTGTCCTGGGCTGAATTACTCCAAAGAGATAAGAAGAGTACAATAACTGAAAAAACACATCTCAGAGCTGATGTGTGACATGAAAAATTTGATCTGTTTTTGACTTGTGCTTCAGATAGTCTCACACAATTTGGGGAACTTTGTGATAATCAGGAAATACTTTGATTTGCTCATGGCTTTGAGCTAGAAAATTACCACCATTGTAGCATGATGGTAGTGCTAAAACCGTTCTTCTTTGATTAAGGAAAGGTTCAGAGAGCAAGGTGCAATTCCAATGAGAAAAACACAGCTGTGAAAAGGTACTATCTACGGAGTCCTGTAACTACTGTAACTATTCTTAGGCATGCCACCCGTGTACCCGGCCTTTCAATTCTGTTCCCAAGCCAGATTTTCTCTTAGTTTCCTCCCACCAATCCCAAACAGCTTAACAGAGAAGTCATTTTTATTGGTTCTATAGCGATGCTGTCTACTTTCTTTCTTAGCTTACATAGTTTATTTACAATTCACATCTTGGGTGCTTATGCCTGAATGTCTTCACTCTTTCTCTCCAATAATTTCTGTGTTTCAGATGAATTCACCTTTGAAGAATACAATGTCCCTTGCAGTGCTGGTAAAGTATAAATGATTCAATCTAATGCCACTTGAAAGAAAATAAATAAGCATCTCAGTTAAACAGTAAAGTCTAATCCCAACTTTAAAATAAATAAGCATCTCAGTTCTCTGCATAAGGCTGCTTCTTGAGAAGACTGTACCCTTTCCATATCCTAAAAAACCCCTGATGTACCAGGTATAAATTGAACTATATCAAATATATTATAAAATTTCTCAGAAAAAAATGCAAGTTAAATACAATTACTGGTGTCTGGGGTGACTTGTTTGAAGATGAATCCAAGAATTTGCCATATGTAAAAACTAAATTATCTAATATGTAGTTTCCATTCTATACCCAGTGGTGATATATTCATCACCTATAGCCTTTCTAGGATATTTCTAAGTGTATACTAAAGTCAAAAAACTTGTCACTGTAATTATCCATATAGCACAGCATGAAAGCTGTGGTCTATAAGACCTTCCTTTAGGCTGATTGACAGGGTTCATCTTTGACATAGAATTTGCCATGAAACCTTTGCTTCTCCATTTTAAAATCTGAAAACATGGAGAACATCCCTATCATTAAAAATTATTAAAAGTTACTAAGTTCAAATATTTATAACTGAAATATAAAGAATTATTCTTAAGTAGGTCACAGAATTTCCCTAATATTTCTCCCTTTTCTTTTACTACTTAGAATCTGAACAAAGAAATGCTTGAAAACAGCAACTTACGGACCTCATCGGGTGAACTTCTCCAGAAATGAAGAACAGACTCATCAATAGAGAGGACAGTGAGAGAAAGAAGGGAAGATCATTGGAAATACACAAAATTTGTATGTTGAATAAATTTATGGCATTTATAACTCTATCTTTTCTTTTGTTCTTTATCAATATCATATTCCCTTTTCTGAATATGAATCTATTCTCCCTAGCATTTATTAAATCACAGAAAAGCTATACAAAGAGGTACACTCAAAAACACTGTAGATGAATTAAAGCGGAATTTTTAAAAATGTCAAGCCACAAAAAGGAAAAAGAAAACAGTTTTTCCAAACATTGGAAACAACAAAAAGTTCATTAGTAGATGAATGGTTTGGCAACCATACGACATAGTTCTGCTGGACAACGAAGAGGAACAAACGACTGACATACACAACGACTTAAGTGGATCTCAGAAGCATTAGGCTATGTGGGAAAAAAGCCAATCTCAAAAGGTCACAATCTGTATGATTTCTTTTATACAACATTCCTTAAATGACAGAATTATAGAGACAAAAAACAAATTCGTGGTTACCAGGGGTTACAGAGAGTAGGGGAGTGGGATGGGTGTGACTGTAAGTGAGTAGCATTAGAGAGTTTTTGTGGTGATGAAATCCTGCATGTGTGGAAGCAAAAGTCCTGCTTCAGATTTTTCCATTTAATTCCATCTCAAATTATTTTCTTGTTTATTGGGTGGTGAGCAAGAAAGTATCTAAATTAACTTTTTTTTCCATGTAGCTTTCTAATAGCCCTATTAATATTGATTGACCAACTCAATCTTTCCCTGCTAATAAAACATGCCTCCTTTATCACAAATTATCACGTATACTAAGGCTTGTTTCTGAATGGTCTATTCTAGTCCATTGAGTACCTGGTCTATTCTTTCATAAGGATTACAATATTTGAATTGCCATAGCTTAATAAAATGTTTTAAAAACTACTATGGCTGATGTCTTTTCATTTCTCTGTTTTCACTTTTTCTTTGCATCACTGATTTGTGTCCTCACCAAATCTCATGTTGAATTGTAATCCTCAGAATTGGAAGTGGGGTCTGGTGGGGGGTGATTAGATCATGGGGGTGAATCCCTCATTAATGGTTTAGCACCATCCCCTTGGTGGTGTTCTCATGATAGAGTTCTAGCAAGTTCTGGTCATCTAACAGTGTGTAGCACCTCCCCCACACCTTGCTCATGCTCCCACCACGTTAGAAGCCTTGCTCCCTTTTAGCCTTCTGCCATGATTGTAAGTTTCTGGAGGCCTCCCCAGAAGCCTAGAAGAGGCCAGCATCATGCTTCTTGTACAGCCTGTGGAACTGTGAGCCAGTTAGACCTCTTTTCTTTATAAATCACCCAATCTCAGGTATTTCTTTATAGCAATGCAAGAATGGACTAATACAATTACTAAGATCATTGTTTGTTCAAGTTAAAACTCTAGAATCTTTTAAGTTCATTATCCCCATAGTCAACTAGGTATTGTTTGGAATTCCATTGAATATATAAATATATAAAAGGTTTTAAGGTTATGAATATATAAAAGGTTTTAAGCACAAGTGTCAATTTTTTGCATTTCATCTTGCCTATTCAGACTCCTTTTATATTTATTCAATTCACATGAAGCAAATTCTAATTCTGACTTAATTTCTAAATTTGGACGGAAGTACCAAGTTAAAGATTAGCTTCATAGACATATATAGTAGGATAAGTTGAAAAATAAAACAACGTGTACATGGAGGCAAACGATTTTCATAAGATAGTGAAAAACTAGAACAGTATTTCTCATTTGTTGATGGATGTCATTGAAAGGTTTTAAGCAAGATAATAGTTCCTATTTGCATTATGGATAGTCATCAGAAGACCGGTGATTTCTGCATTTCCAACTGAGGTACATGGTTCATCTCACTGGGACTAGTTGGACAGTGGGTGCAGCCCACAGAGGGCGAGCCGAAGCAGGGCAGGGCATCACCTCACCCGGGAAGCACAACAGGTCGGGGATTTCCTTTTCCTAGCCAAGGGAAGCTGTGACAGACTGTACCGGGAAAATCAGGACACTGCCTGCACTTTTCCAAAACACTGCACTTTTCCAAAGGTCTTAGCAAACAGCATACCAGGAGATTATATCCCATGCCTGGCTCAGTGGGTCCCACACCCACAGAGCCTTGCTTACTGCTAGTCCGAGATTGAATGGCAAGGCAGCAAGCCTGGCTGGGGAAGGGGCATCCGCCATTGCTGAGGCTTGAGTAGGTAAACAAAGCAGTGGCGACCGGGAAGCTCAAACTGGGTGGAGCCCACCTCAGCTCAAGAAGGCCTGCCTGCCTCTGTAGACTCCACCTCTGTGGGCAGGGCATAGCTGAACAAAAGGCAGCAGAAACTTCTGCAGACTTAAACATCCCTGTCTGACAGCTCTGAAGAGAGCAGTGGTTCTCCCAGCACAGTGTTTGAGCTCTGAGAATGGACACACTGCCCCTTCAAGTGGGTCCCTGACCCCTGTGTAGCCTGACTTGGAGACCCTCCCAGTAGGGGCCGACTGACACCTCAAACAGCCAGGTGCCCCTCTGAGACGAAGCTTCCAGAGGAAGGATCAGACAGCAATATTTGCTGTTCTGCAGCCTCTGCTGATGATACCCAGTCAAATAGGGTCTGGAGTGGACCTCCAGCAAACCCCAATAGACGTGCAGCTCAGGAAACTGACGGTTAGAAGGAAAACTAACAAACAGAATGGAATAGCATCAACATCAACAAAAAGGACATCCACACAAAAACTCCATCTGTAGGTCACCATCATCAAAGACCAAAGGTAGATAAAACCACAAAGATGGGGAGAAACCAGAGCAGAAAAGCTGAAAATTCTAAAAACCAGAGCGCCCCTTCTCCTCCAAAAGATCACAGCTCCTCACCAGCAACAGAACAAAGCTGGATGGAGAGTGACTTTGATGAGTTGACAGAAGTAGGCTTCAGAAAGTTGGTAGTAACAAACTTCTCCAAGCTAAAGGAGGATGTTTGAGCCCATCGCAAGGGAGTTAAAAACCTTGAAAAAAGATTAGATAAATGACTAACTAGAGTAAACAGGGTAGAGAAGATCTTAAATGACCTGATGGAGCTGAAAACCATAGCATGAGAACTACGTGACACATGCACAAGCTTCAGTAGCCAATTCGATCAAGTAGAAGAAAGGGTGTCAGTGACTGAAGATCAAATGAATGAAATGAAGCAAGAAGAGAAGTTTAGAGAAAAAAGAGTAAAAAGAAATGAACAAAGCCTCCAAGAAATATGGGACTATGTGAAAAGACCAAATCTACGTTTGATTGGTATACCTGAAGGTGATGGGGAGAATGGAACCAAGTTGGAAAATACTCTTCAGGATATTATCCAGGAGAACTTACCCAACCTAGCAAGACAGGCCAACATTCAAATACAGGAAATACAGAGAACACCACAAAGATACTCCTCAAGAAGAGCAACGCCAAGACACAAAATTGTCAGATTCGCCAAGGTTGAAATGAAGGCAAAAATGCTAAGGTCAGCCAGAGAAAAAGGTTGAGTTACCCACAAAGGGAAGCCCATCAGACTAACAGTGGATCTCTCAGCAGAAACCCTAAAAGCCAGAAGACAGTGGGGGCCAATATTCAACATTCTTAAAGAAAAGAATTTTCAACCCAGAATTTCATATCCAGCCAAACTAAGCTTCAAAAGTGAAGGAGAAATAAAATCCTTTACAGACAAGTAAATCCTGAGAGATTTTATCACCACCATGCCTGCCTTACGAGAGCTCCTGAAGGAAGCACTAAACATGGAAAGGAACAACCAGTACCAGCCACTGCAAAAACATGCCAAATTGTAAAGACCATTGATGCTAGGAAGAAACTGCATCAACTAATGGACAAAAAAAAAACAGCTAACATCATAATGACAGGATCAAATTCACACATAACAATATTAACCTTAAATATAAATGGGCTAAATGCCCCAATTAAAAGACATAGACTGGCAAATTGGATAAAGACTCAAGACCCCTCAGTGTGCTGTATTCAGGAGACCCATCTCACATGCACAGACACACATAGGCTCAAAATAAAGGGATGGAGGAAGATCTACCAAGCAAATGGAAAACAAAAAAAGGCAGGGGTTGCAATCCTAGTCTCGGATAAAACAGACTTTAAACCAACAAAGATCAAAAGAGACAAAGAAGGCCATTATATAATGGTAAAGGGATCAATTCAACAAGAAGAGCTAACTACCCTAAATATATATGCACCCAACAGGAGCACGCAGATTCATAAAGCAAGTCCTGAGAGACCTAAAAAGAGACTTAGACTCCCACACAATAATAATGGGAACTTTAACACCCCGCTGTCAATACTAGACAGATCAACAAGACAGAAGGTTAACAAGGATATCAAGAATTTGAACTCAGCTCTGCACCAAGCAGACGTAATAGATATCTACAGAACTCCCACCCCAAATCAACAGAATATACATTCTTCTCAGCACCACCTCACATTTATTTCAAAATTGACCACATAGTTGGAAATAAAGCACTCCTCAGCAAATGTAAAAGAACAGAAATCATAACAAACTATCTCTCAGACCACAGTGCAATCAAATTAGATCTCAGGATTAAGAAACTCACTCAAAACCGCTCAACTACATGGAAACTGAACAACCCGCTCCTGAATGACTACTGGGAAAATAACAAAATGAAGACAGAAATAAAGATGTTCTTTGAAACCAATGAGATCAAAGACACAACATACCAGAATTTCTGGGGCACATTTAAAGCAGTGTGTAGAGGGAAATTTATAGCACTATATGCCCACAAGAGAAAGCAGGAAAGATCTAAAATCGACACCCTAACATCACAATTAAAAGAACTAGAAAAGCAAGAGCAAACAAATTCAAAAGCTAGCAGAAGGCAACAAATAACTAAGATCAGAGCAAAACTGAAGGAGATAAAGACACAACAAACCCTTCAAAAAATCAATGAATCCAGGAGACGGTATTTTGAAAATATCAACAAAATTGATAGACCACTAGCAAGACTAATAAAGAAGAAAAGAGAGAAAAACCAAATAGGTGAAATAAAAAACGATAAAGGGGATATCACCACCGATCTCACAGAAATACAAATTACCATTGGAGAATACCATAAACACCTCTATGCAAACAAACTAGAAAATCTAGAAGAAATGGATAAATTCCTGGACACATACACCCTCCAAAGACTAAACTAGGAAGAAGTTGAATCTCTGAATAGACAAATAACAGGCTCTGAAATGGAGGCAATAATTAATAGCCTACCAACCAAAAAAAGTCCAGGACCAGATGGATTCACAGCTGAATTCTGCCAGAGGTACAAAGAGGAGCTGGTACCATTCCTTCTGAAAGTATTCCAATCAATAGAAAAAGAGGGAATCCTCCCTAACTCACTTTAGGAGGCCAGCATCATCCTGATACCAAAGCCTGGCAGAGACACAACAAAAAAGGAGAATTTTAGACCAATATCCCAGATGAACATTGATGCAAAAATCCTCAATAAAATACTGGCAAACCAAATTCAGCAGCACATCAAAAAGCTTATCCACCAAGATCAAGTTAGCTTCATCCCTGGGATGCAAGGCTGGTTGAACATATGCAAATCAATAAACGCAATCCATCACATAAACAGAACCAATGACAAAAAGCACATGATTATCTCAACAGATGCAGAAAAGGCCTTCGACAAAATTCAACAGCCTTTCATGCTAAAAACTCTCAATAAACTAGGTATTGATGGTACATATCTCAAAATAATAAGAGCTATCTATGACAAACCCACAGCCAATATCATACTGAATGGGCAAAAACTGGAAGCATTCCCTTTGAAAACTGGCATAAGACAGGGATGCCCTCTCTCACCACTCCTATTCAACATAGTGTTGGAATTTCTGGCCAGGGCAATCAGGCAAGAGAAAGAAATAAAGTGCATTCAATTAGGAAAAAAGGAAGTCAAATTGTCCCTGTTTGGAGATGACATGATTGTATATTTAGAAAACCCCATGGTCTCAGCCCAAAATCTCCTTAAGCTGATAAGCAACTTCAGCAAAATCTCAGGATACAAAATCGATGTGCAAAAATCACAAGCATTCTTATACACCAATAACAGACAAACAGAGAGCCAAATCATGAGTGAACTCCCATTCAAAATTGCTACAAAGAGAATAAAATACTCAGGAATCCAACTTACAAGGGATGTGAAGGACCTCTTCAAGGAGAACTACAAACCACTGCTCAATGAAATAAAAGAGGACACAAACAAATGGAAGAACATGCCATGCTCATGGATAGGAAGAATCAATATCATGAAAATGGCCATACTGCCCAAGGTGATTTACAGATTCAATCCCATCCCCATCAAGCTACCAATGACTTTCTTCACAGAATTGGAAAAAACTACTTAAAGTTCATATGGAACCAAAAAAGAGCCTGCATTGCCAAGACAATCCTAAGCCAAAAGAACAAAGCTGGAGGCATCATGCTACCAGACTTCAAACTATACTACAAGGCTACAGTAACCAAAACAGCATGGTACTGGTACCAAAACAGAGATATAGACCAATGGAACAGAACAGAGCCCTCAGAAATAATACCACACATCTACAACCATCTGATCTTTGACAAACCTGACAAAAACAAGCCATGGGGAAAGGATTCCCTATTTAATAAATGGTGCTGGGAAAACTGGCTAGCCATACGTAGAAAGCTGAAACTGGATCCTTTCCTTACACCTTATACAAAAATTAATTCAAAATGGATTAAAGACTTCAATGTTAGACCTAAAACCATAAAAACCCTAGAAGAAAATCTAGACAACACCATTCAGGACATAGGCATGGGCAAGGACTTCATGACTGAAACACCAAAAGCAATGGCAACAAAAGTCAAAATAGACAAATGGGATCTAATTAAACCAAAGAGCTTCTGCACAGCAAAAGAAGCTACCATCAGAGTGAACAGGCAACCTACAGAATGGGAGAAAATTTTTACAATCTACCCGTCTGACAAAGGGCTAATATCCAGAATCTACAAAGAACTTAAACAAATTTACAAGAAAAAAATCAAACAGCCCCATCAAAAAGAGGGCAAAAGATATGAACAGACATTTTTCAAAAGAAGACATTTATGCAGCCAACAGACGCATGAAAAAAATGCTCATCATCACTGGCCATCAGAGAAATGCAAATCAAAACCACAATGAGATACCATCTCACACCAGTTAGAATGGCAATCGTTAAAAAGTCAGGAAACAACAGGTGCTGGAGAGGATGTGGAGAAATAGGAACGCTTTTACACTGTCGGTGGGACTGTAAACTAGTTCAACCATTGTGAAGACAGTGTGGCGATTCCTCAAGGATCTAGAACTAGAAATACCATTTGACTCAGCGATCCCATTACTGGATATATACCCAAAGGATTATAAATCATGCTGCTAGAAAGACTCATGCACATGTATGCTTATTGTCGCACTATTCACAATAGCAAAGACTTGGAACCAACCCAAATGTTCATCAATGATAGACTGGATTAAGAAAATGTGGCACATATACACCATAGAATACTATTCAGCCATAAAAAATGATGAGTTCATGTCCTTTGTAGCAACATGGATGAAGCTGGAAACCATCATTCTGAGCAAACTATCACAAGGACAGAAAACCAAACACCGCATGTTCTCACTCACAGGTGGGAATTGAACAATGAGAACACTTGGATGGGGAACATCACACACTGCCGCCTGTCACGGGGTGGAGGGATGGGGGAGGGATAGCATTAAGAGAAATACCTAATGTAAATGACGAGTTAATGGGTGCAGCACACCAACACGGCACGTGTGTACATATGTAACAATCCTGCACATTGTGCACATGTACCCTAGAACTTAAAGTATAATAATTTTAAAAAAGAAAAAAATGATTTATTTTCCTCTCATCCATATACTCATACCTCTTTGAAAGCCAAACCTGTATCTTAATCATGTCTGTGCAGCCTGTTCACCCAACACAGTGCTGGGAAGGTTGTAGGCACTCATTAAAACAAAGGGGTGATTAAGTGTGTCAGTGCCTGAGTGAGCCTATTCCTGTAGGTAGGGAATTAGAGGAGAAATGGAGTAACACTAAGGTGTTAGCACACACCAGTAGGAAACATGAGCTAGAAAAATCATTTTGACTCAAACCTGGCTTGAGTTGCTTAATGTTTCACAAACACTTTAAGGAAGAAGATTTTGATATTTTCCCAAAGTCAAATAAATGAGAAGGAAAAAAAATGGTTATTGATTGGGACTTTGAGCAAAACTTGTTTGAAAGTACATTTTACACATTCAGTGAGCTCTACATGGGAAATCATGGCCTCTATCTTGCAAAAGGAACTGTTAACAATTATTAGAAAGGTAAATACAAATGATCTTTGTTGTAGTTTGATTTGTGTCCCCAAAAAAGATATGTTGAAGTCCTAACGCCTGGTACCTGCGAATGTGGCTTTATTTGGAAATAGGGTCCGTGGAGTTGTAATTAAGATGTAAGTTAAGATAAAGTCATACTGGAGTAGTGTGGGTCCCTAATCCAGTAGGACTGGTGTCCTGTAAGAAGAAATGATACGTGTACAGAGGAAAGGCGATGCAGACAGACCGCAAGGAAAACTCTGTGTGATGATGGGGGCAAACACAGGAACACTAAGGATTGCTCACAACACCAGAAGCTAAGAGAAAGGCATGGGGCAGATTCTCCCTAGAGCGTTCTGTGGGATCATGACCCTACCAATACCTTGATTTTGGACTGTGAGCCTCCAGAACCAACAGAGAATAAATGTATGTTGTGTTAAGCCGCCCACTTTGCAGTATTTTGTTATGGCAGTCCTAGAA
Source organism: Gorilla gorilla gorilla (assembly GCF_029281585.2). NCBI lineage: Eukaryota > Metazoa > Chordata > Mammalia > Primates > Hominidae > Gorilla > Gorilla gorilla. The sequence goes on along the minus strand of NC_073234.2, from coordinate 24,862,465 downwards.
AACTACCATAATCTCCAATTAAAATAGTATCTTTTCATTCGTTGGCCAAGTTTACTTAGCAAATTTTTAATTGTCTTTTAAGCAGATCCGGATAGTTGGGTGGAGGAAGAATACATGTTTTACATATTTCCACAGAGTTTAACTTAACAATGAAAATGTCTTGGCTGGGCTTGGTGGTTTATGCCTGTAATCCCAGCACTTTGGGATGTCGAGGCAGGTGGACCATGAGGTCAAGAGATCGAGACCATCCTGACCAATGTGGTGAAACCTCGTCTCTACTAAAAATACAAAAATTAGCTGGGTGTGGTGGTGCACACCTGTATTTCCAGCTACTCAGGAGGCTGAGGCAGGAGAATCACTTGAACCCAGGAGGCGGAGGTTGCAATGAGTCGAGATCACATCACTGCACTCCAGCCTGGCAACAAAGTGAGACTCCATCTCAAAAAAAAAAAAAAAAGACAAGAAAATATCTCGTATAATTTAAAATAAGCACACAAATATTAAAATCTGGCCCAGTGCAGTGGTCTTACACTTATAGTTCCAGCTACTCAAGAGGCTGAGGGTGGAGGATTGTTCAAGCCCAGGAGTTGGAGTCCAACCAGGGCAACATAGCGAGAGCTCATCTCTATTTAAAAAAAAAAAAAACAGATAATAAATAATAAAACCTGAGACGTGGGGTTCAGCTTTCCATTTCTAGACCTCTGTCATGCTTAGAGCTTATCTCAGAAAAGACACATCTCTTTGTGTTCTTAAAGTTCTCCAGGAAGAATTTTCTTGTTGATTTCTGTGGTAATAAGGAAAATTAAAAGATGATTTATAATAAAAAAGCAAATCTGGCCGGGCGCGGTGGCTCACGCCTGTAATCCCAGCACTTTGGGAGGCCGAGGCAGGCGGATCACAAGGACAGGATATGGAGACCATCCTGGCTAAGACGGTGAAACCCCGTCTCTACCAAAAATACAAAAAAAAATTACCCGGGCATGGTGGCGGGCGCCTGTAGTCCCAGCTACTCGGGAGGCTGAGGCAGGAGAATGGCGTGAACCCGGGAGGCGGAGCTTTCAGTGAGCTGAGATCGCGCCACTGCACTCCAGCCTGGGTGACAGATTGAGACTCCGTCTCAAAAAAAAAAAAAAAAAAAAAAAAAAAAAAAAAAAAAAAAAGCAAGTCTATGAATGAATGTTTGGGTGAAATGTTGATTTATTCATTTTAATCTGTCTGGCACACCCCCAAGGCGAGGTTTGATTATCATTTAATGCAAAGTAGAAGTATTGTAAAAGATCTTTCTTAGGAATTTTTAAAACATAAAGGAGTCACTTAAACAGCAATAATATGAGAAATATCTTTATGCATTTTACTTAATAGTCTCAGACATCTTGTAAAATTTAGGAATGGGAATTAATGCGATAACAAAGAATATTCAAGGTACTAAAGGCAAGGGTTCTATGTGGATTCAAGTTATTGTTGAGCAAAGTTTTGCCTAAGAAAATCTGTGCCAAGATTTAATGTGTACTTAATCAGACAAGACGAAACTTGTCATTTCCAGTAAACGATCTCTGATTACTCAAAGTCTGTTAATATATTAACAAAAGACTTTCATCATCAGTACACTTGAATAACACTTGGCCCAAAAATACTCTTTCCACATCACAGAGCAGCTGAATGAAAACTTAAATTGCTTCTTTGTAGCAGGCATAAAAAAGTAAAATATTGAAAATAAAAGAGAATGCCTTTGTCAAATTGTATAAAGAGTACTTTTCTATAAAATATTTTATGATTCATACTGAGGCTCATAGGTAAGTATTACTAACTGTGGTAACTTTCTTTCTTTCTTTCTTTCTTTTTTTTTTTGAGACATAGTTTTGCCGTTGTTGCCCAGGCTGGAGTGCAACGGCACGATCTCAGCTCACTGCAACCTCCGCCTCCCGGGTTCAAGAGATTCTCCTGCCTCAGCACCCCAAATACCTGGATTACAGGCACACATCACCACCCCCGGCTAGTTTTATATTTTCAGTAGAGACGAGGTCAGGCTGGTCTTGAACTCCTGACCTCAGGCAATCTGCCCACCTTGGCTTCCCAAAGTGCTAGAATTACAGGCCTGAGCCACCGCACCTGGCCAACTATGGTAACTGTCTATTTTGACAAATTTTTTGTAAAAACATAATTTGAAAAGGATAAAACCATGATTCTTAGGCAAATGTAAAAACAACACACATGTCAAAGAAATAACCAGTAGGATGTTATTACCAATTCAAAGAGCATATTAAAAAACTAACATATTTGCATACAATTAAACAAACAAACAAACAAAAAATCTGTTAGGATAAGAATGACATGTTATGTATAAAACTGGTTAATGTTACAATATGGTAAAAATCTTAGGTTTCTATTCCATTGGACAGAAATGATTGATACCGGTACTTGATAAAAGTCAAAAAGTAATTTTAGTAAGTTTGGAATCTTTATGATAAATAATGAGATGAACTAAGGATATTCCCCTAGATAATACTTAAGTGACCCTTACCCCAAAATAGTATTGAAAGAATGTACTACCTTTCAATAAAATACCTAAAAATAAGGATTTTACCTTATTTTTGAGTTTCTGATACTTTTTTTCAGAGTCTCCCCTCACCAAAAATTGTTCTTTTTTAACTTGTATTTTAGGTTCAAGGGTACATGTGCAGGTTTGCTATATAGATAAATTGTGTGTCATGGGGGCTTGGTGTATAATTATTTTATCACCCACGTAAAAAGCATAGTACCCAATAGGTAGTTTTTCAATCCTCACTCTTCCATTCTCCACGTGCAAGTAGGCCCTGGCATCTGTTGTTTCCTTCCTTATGTCCACGTGTACTCAATGTTTAGCTACCACTAATAAGTGAGAACATACAGTATTTGGTTTTCTGTTCCTGTGTTAGTTTGCCTAGGATGATGGTCTCCAGCTCCATCAATTTTGCTGCAAAGGACGTGATCTCATTCTTTCTTATGGCTGTGTAGTATTCTATAGTGTATATGTGGCATGTTTTCTTTATCCAGTCTACCATTGGTGGGCATTTAGATTGATTCCATGGCTTAGCTATTGTGAATAGTGCTGCAATGAACTGCATGTATGTGCCTTTATGGTAGAATGATTTATATTCCTTTGGGTATATACCCAATAATGGGATTTCTGGGTCAGATGGTAATTCCATTTTAAGATCTTTGAGAAATCACCAAATTGCTCTCCACAGTAAGCGAACTAAATTACATTCCCACCAGCAGTGTATAAGCATTCCTTTTTCTCTACGACATTGCCACCATCTAATAGCCATTCTGACTGGTGTGATTAGCTTTTTTTTGGCATGCGTTTATTTATTTATTTATTTTTATTTCCATAGGATTTTGGTGAACAGGTGGTATTCGGTTACATGAGTAAGTTATTTAGTGGTGATTTGTGAGATTTTGGTGCACCCATCACACAAATGTTAGCGGTAGAGAGTATCCAAGGTTCTTGGTGTCTTGAACAAAGAATTGGACAAAACTCACTAACAAAGCAAGGAAGGAATGAAGGGTTTTATTGAAAATGAAAGTGCATTCCACGGTGTAAGAGTGGGACTGAGCATAGGGACACAAAGGCTCCATTACAGAACTTTTGGGAGTTTAAATACCCTCTACTTGGGGTACGCCCTATGTAAATGAAGAAGATGAAGTAAAGTTACAAAGTCATTTACTTGGCCTACGCCTTATAGAGAGGATATTTCCTGTTATAGCTGAAGTGTGACTCAGCCTTATGTTCCCTGCCTCCAGACCCTATTTTCCAGCCTCACAACCAGAATACACCGAACCCAGTTTGTAGTCTTTTATCCCTCACCCATTTCCCACCCTTTCCTCACAAGTCCCCAAAGTCCACTGTATCATTTTTATGCCTTTGCATTCTCATAGCTTAGCTCTCACTTATGAGCGAGAACATACAATGTTTGGTTTTCCATTCCTGAGTTACTTCACTTAGAATAATAGTCTCCAGTCCCATCCAGGTTGCTGTGAATGCCATTAATACATTCCTTTTTATGGCTAAGTAGCATTCTATCATATATATACCACAGTTTCTTTATCCACTCATTGATTGATGGGCATTTGGGCTGGTTCCAAAATTTTGCAATTGCGAATTGTGTTGTTATCAAAATATCATCATCATTCTTCACAGAACTAGAAAAAAAATCCTAAAATTCATATGGAACATAAAAGGATCCCGCATAGCCAAAGAAAGACTAAAAAAACAAACAAATAAAAACAAACAAACAAAAAAAAAACTATGGAGGCATCACATTACTTGATTTCAAACTAAACTATGAGGCCATAGTCACCAAAACAGCATCGTACTGATATAAAAATAGGCACATAGACTAATGGCACAGAATAGGGAACCCAGAAATAAACCCAACTATTTACAGCCAACTGATTTTTGACAAAGCAAACAAAAACATAAAATGGGAAAAGGACATTTTATTTAACAAATAGTGCTGGGATAATTGGCAAGCCATATGTACGAGAATGAAACCGGATCCCCATCTCTCACCTTATGCAAAAATCAACTCAAGGTGGATCAAGGACTTAAATCTAAGTCCTGAAACCATAAAAATTCTAGAAGATAACATCAGAAAAACCCTTCTAGACTTTGGCTTAGGCAAGGATTTCAAGACCAAGAACTCAAAAGCAAATGCAACAAAAACAAAGATAAATAGGTGGGACTTAATTAAACTAAAGAACTTTTACATGGCAAAAGGAACAGTCAGCAGAGTAAACAGACAACCCACAGAGTGGGAGAAAATCTTCACAATCTATACATCTGACAATGAATTAGCTTTTTGATGTGCTGCTGGATTCGGTTTGCTAATATTTTGTTGAGGATTTTTGCATCTATGTACATTGAGTGTATTGGCCTAAAGTTTTCTTTTTTTGTTCTGTCTCTGTCAGGTTTTGGTATCAAGA